>NC_089829.1:20115108-20740108 GCF_035046505.1 Tiliqua scincoides
TCCCCCAATGTGCATGACTTTACACTTACTGACATTGAAGCGCATCTGCCATTTTGCTGCCCATTCTGCCAGTCTGGAGAGATCCTTCTGGAGCTCCTCACAATCACTTCTGGTCTTCACCACTCTGAAAAGTTTGGTGTCGTCCGCAAACTTTACAACCTCACTGTTCAACCCTGTCTCCAGGTCATTTATGAAAAGGTTGAAAATCACCGGTCCCAGCACAGATCCTTGGGGTACACTGCTTTTCACCTCTCTCCATTGTGAAAATTGCCCATTGACACCCACTCTCTGTTTCCTGGCCTTCAACCAGTTCTCAATCCATGAGAGGACCTGTCCTCTAATTCCCTGACTGTGAAGTTTTTTCAGTAGCCTTTGGTGAGGGACCGTGTCGAACGCCTTCTGAAAGTCCAGATATATAATGTCCACGGGTTCTCCCACATCCACATGCCTGTTGACCTTTTCAAAGAATTCTATAAGGTTTGTGAGGCAAGACTTACCCTTACAGAAGCCATGCTGATTCTCCCTCAGCAAGCCCTGTTCATCTATGTGTTTTAAGATCCTATCTTTGATGAGGCATTCTTTGAGCCATACTTTGAGCATTTTCTCTTCCTACCGCTTCTTCCTACTTTGAAACTTATCACACTTCATTTGAAGATCTCGTTTATTTCATCCTAAACTCTGGGGAACATGTAGCAATAGTGTTAAAACACATGCATACAAATTGGAAAAAAAATGAATTAAAATGTAATGAATTAATTGAGATAAATATATTACAGTGTGAGTGTGTTTACTCAGAAGTAAATCCTGCTGTATTCAGCAAGACTTACTCCCAGGAAAATGTACACAAGATTGCAGCATTTAGTGGTAGCCCATGAACATTAAATCAGAAGTACGTTCCACTGTGTTCAAATGCTTTGCTGTGTTCAGATGTAGAAATGCTTTGTACATTATGTCTATGGGTGTAATTAATTAAGAATTACTCTCTGGCAAATTTGCATAGAATTGTAGGCTTAATATAACATGAACTACTTCCAGTCTCTCAGGCAGCCCTCAGGAAAGCAGATGGTCTAGACATGAAAATGTGCCCCTAAGCAACTTTCTCAGTTTTCCTTTTGCTGAGCCAGATGCTTCTCAGCGCAGGTCCTTTGAAAAATGTTTCAAAGGCAGCACCTGAACAATCCTGCTGATTATGCCATTGCTTCTGCTGTGAGAGTTTGCTCCTCAGCCCTCAAACCCGCTTGGTCACTGCCCTAAATGCTTATTTTAATGTTTGTGTTTTTGTCTGTAGGAGGGCATGATTTTCCATTTTACTGGGCAGAGATGAATCAGCACAAATTGATTGTCTCAAATGGGAAGTGGTTTAAAGCTTCCTCTTTCACAGCTTGTCACTTTTAGCAACTTTTGTCTTGTGATTTCTCTTCAGATCAACAAATGAAACCTACTTTCTGAATATACCTGAGACAGAATTCCAGGGACGTCAATTCTGGAAATCAGATGTCCAGTTCTGGGGCCACACACTGTACAAATTCAAATCACAAACATTGAGAATTCAGCAAAGCGCCTGCAGCCCTTGCGCCAGGCTCACAGTAGGGCCAGGAGAGTGGGAACTTGGTGCCAGTGATGCTTGGTGATGATATCCAAGGAAAACAGCTGGTAGCACAAGGGCTGAGGATGCCCCAGTTGAACAAGATCAGCCATAGGACCGGCAGGGTTACTGATGCCAGCAGGGACAGTTTTGGACCGCTGTCTGATGTCTTCTCAGGTCTACCACCACTGCACTATGGGGAAAAACCCGAACCCTTACCATGCTCCTTGCACACTCCTTGCACACTGGGAATCTAGGGAGCGCAGGACTCCTGGGTTTCATGATAGTGTGCAAGCAGCACAGGAAGGAGGGGAATGATCAAGCAAGCAGAAAGCAGATCATTTGTGGCAGGTTGGAGGGAGGTGGTGGAGACAGACATGGTGGAAAGTACCCTGACTCTGACACTCCCTTGGTCCTGTCCTGATGAGTGGTAATCTGTCACTAATGGAACCCACATCAGATGGCCCCATGGATATGTCTGCAGCCAATGCCAGCCTATTGACTTCAGTCATTAAAAGGGGCTGGTTTAGAGAGGAGAGAAGGGCAAGAGAGAGGATGGAGATGAAAGAAAGATAGGAGAACGTGAGAACACCGAGATGGAAAAGGAAGGGAGTGGAAGGAGAGAAGGAGGAAAAAGAAACGGAAAAGAGACAGAAGCAGAGGAAGGTGTGGCCAAGGATGCTGGATTGGGGCAGGAGAAAAAGACAGTAAAAGGTTGAATGGGGGAAAGCAAAAGGGAGAAAGGAGGCAGATTACAGCAGGATGCCTACTAGCCACCTAGGACAGGTTAGGGGGAGCGCCCCAGGAGAAGGGATCACTCTGAACCCCTCAGAGACAGGTGGGAGTGTAGGTGCCTGACAGTGTCAGGTTGTTAAAGGGTCGAGTAACGTTTTGGGCATGAGGCCAGGCCCAAAGCTGACCCCGCCCCACTGCTGGCAGGACCAAGACCTTGCAGACTCAGGCCAACTGAGTGGCCTGGACTTTATGCCCCAGAGGGAGTAGGGAGGCAGGCCTCTCTGTGAAAGCCCAGAGGAGTGCCCTACTCAGGGAATCAACCAGATCAAATGTCAGGACCAGTTGCCAGGGAGATGTGATCCATCTGACAGTGGCAAGATACTATCCTTTCCTTGATTTTGCAATCCCTCTCCACAATCCTGTTGGACTATAATCAAATTGGACTCTTAGAGGACTCCCCTGTGCCTGCCTTTGGTTTGTAAGAACCTGGTTGTCACAAACCCCTTTGATGTTGAATTGCCCCCATGAGGGGAGGAGGAGGAGGAGGAGGAGGACACTACACCAACATTCTCTTTGGGCTCTGAAGTAATATTTGTAAAACCAGCACAGGGAACTTCCCTCCCTGGGCTGAAGGCAACTTTGGAGGAAGTGCAGGTTGTATCAGGATCACGATGGGAAAGGTTTAAATGCCCCCTTACTGGGACAGTGAGGTCCAGAATGCTCCCTGATGGGCCCACAGTCTCTGCACTACCAAAAAAAACAAACACCCAAAACACCCATGATCCTTTCATGCTGCCATGAAACCCAGAAGTCCCACAGTTCCGGGTCCCACAGCAGTGCGCAAGGAGCATACTAAAGAAGGGAATGATCAGCCTTGCACTCAACTGAACGCAAAGCAGATCCGTGCAGTTTGACTGGCAGCAGAATTTAGACAGCTAGTGAACAGCACCCCTAATCTGCCATCCTCCTCAGACCCCACACAATCTGTTGTCAATGCAGCCCACTTCAGGTAGCTACATGGATGGGCCTGCACTGCTCTTGCCTTAATCCTGATGATGACATCTCAGCTGTTGTACGGCAGTGTATATGGCCAGACCGTGAAAGTTCCCTTGCCTCGCAGAGGGCTACGGATTGCCACCCCCCAAGATGCAGCGTATGCTCCATTAGCACAGCTGCGTCATCGAGGGGAGTTTTAAGTTAGGTTTGGGCTGTATCTTACAATGAACACAGACTGGGCCAAACTGCGCATGTAACATAACATGTTTCATTGGACCTAAAGCAAGGAACATTGGAAGAACCCCATAAGGCCACACAAGCCCTTTGAGAGATGTGCAGGCCTTTTTGATTACATGGAAAAAACTTTTGAGCTGATTGTGAGCGCGATCAAATCCTTATTGCACTTTCCACTCTTCCTTCCTTCGTGAAAGACGTTTGACTTGATCCTGTGCCACCTGGCAGCCTGCCAACTCGGTAATAGTATTCTGCTGATTACCAGAAAAATGTTTGTTTACAATGCTGAACATTTGGGGGGGGGGTGGTCTTGGCTTTACAGACAGTCAAGATCATCTTGCGCCTGTATTGTGTTTATGAAACTCATGAAGAGGGAGGTCCCGTCCCGGTACTTATCGCTCAAGTCAAAGGTGCTTCTTTGGTCATTAAATTGTGTGACACAGAAAAACAGACCAGTGTTTGGAGTGTCTTGTTTTCTGTAAGCACCAGTGTGATAAATTTCACTTTCCTTTGGAATAAATAGTTTCAGCCAGGTGCCTTATTTATGCACAGTGTACATCAAAAATGTCAGGCGGTTCAGAGCCGTCTGTCAAGATGCTGCCAATTTCAAAACCTGGTTTTCATCTACCATTGAACTTATGTTATATAGTATGTCCACATTTTGGCTTTTAGTGCTCTTGAGTTCCTCGGGGTGCTAATTTCATTTCATAACTCATCCAACAGAATCAGATTATGTTATCCAATAAACATGGTTTTGGCCAAAGCACTGGCAGCTGAAGGAATACATTTGTTCGAGCTCACTCTTTGTGCTGTTTGAAAACATAGGATTCATTGCTATGAAATTTATTGCTAGAAACTGAGAGCTCCGTTTGGTTCAGCTTTTACAGACCAAACTAGAATATACACAAACGGCGTTATTGGCGCCTGAATGTTTATTTGTTTGCATAGAATATTTTTAAGTCAGAAAAATGTATCAGGGAGTCATAAGATCAAATAATCTGTGAAAATATAATAAAAATGCAGTGATACCTCTGTTAACAGCTGGTCCTAAAAAGCCAAGCACTACAGCTGTACGTGAGATGTCATGGAAGGAAACTGGGGCTGATTGGCTAGAATCTGTTGCGCTAATTGGCTAAATAGCTGTCAATCAACCCAGGGCAAAGAGGGCTTTAACAAAACAGCAGCATTACCTGAAGTATGACTATACCACTTGCTTTTTAAAACACGCTAACAGCAGCCGTGCAGGGTTCTGTTTTGGGTCAGGACCACAGCAGGTCAGGGGGGTTTAATCCTTTACCCCATTATGTTTCCAGACCAGATTGGGGGGCGCACAGCTGGTATTTACATTCACATTTACATTTACAGTCTCACAATCTGCCTGTCATCAAGCTTGGTCCTACAGGTTAAAACCAATGCATTTATGTGTCGAGAGCATGATTCTGAGAAAATGTATGGATAACATAGCACATTGATTCTCAAATGTGACAGCAGAGGCACACCTTTTTCTCAATTAAAAATTGCAAGCACATGCCTTTGAAGCAGAGTGTGCAGGCAGGGCCCTCAGCGGACCCCAGTCTCCATGTTTCCACACAAGTCCCTGTTCTGAGCTTGGAGGGAGGCAAGAGCACATTGGCAGCTCATGCAGGTATGCACCAGATCACCTCCCTGTGAGCAAGAGATTCCGCTGCACTACTGGAAATGGAAAGGGTGCAAAAGAGAGCAACTAAGATGATTACGGGGCTGGGGCACCTTCCTTATGAGGAAAGGCTACGGCATTTGGGCCTCTTCAGCCTAGAAATGCCCTGGACTAGATGGGCCCTTGGCCTGATTCAGCAGGGCTCTTCTTAAGTCTTCATGTAATTATGCTGTGAATATTTGACATCCAAAGATTTTGCTGGGGCAGTCAGGATGGGGCAATAGTTGACTCCATTTGGCAGCCAGCTTCCCATAGTAATCAATATTTGATCATACCTGAAAGTCAGCTTATGCAACAGCATTTGCTATACAGTATTTTATGCTGAGTCAGTGCTTTCAATCTTTCTTGGTTATTTTTTTTTTTTTTTTTTAAAAAGGTCAACTTCAAAGGCGGGATTAGGTTTCAAAATCAGCATTTGATTTTGGTTTTGTGGTCAAATGTCAGCATCAAAAATCCTGATCGGGCAAGTAGAAAAGCCATCTTGAAAATTTTGCAAAATGTTCTTCTGGTTCTCAAGGTCTCAGATGTCTGCACCCCCCCCCCCCCCAGCCCAACTGGACATGCACTGGACTCCAGCAAACAGTTGCAATGACATTCATGCATGTGTAGAAAGGGATTAGCTGTAGGGATTAGGCTGAGGTTAACTCTCCAGCTCTATCTTTACTGCCTTGATATTATGACTAATGTTATGTGAGGTCACAATGGTCTGACTGTGCACCCAACTACCTTGTGATGTGCAAAGAATGAAACCAGGGGGGCTAAAATTAACTTCCACTCAATCAGCCCGCAGGCCAGACCACTCACTAGACATGATATATGTCAAGTTCCCACCAGCCATTCCTGTCTTGAGGTTATTACATGTCAAACTGTTGTGTTTGGTAACCAGAACAGTTCTCAGAAGAGTGTAGAAGGGGTGTACGAAACAAATGATGTTTTGCAGTTGGAAAACCTCATGTGAACACAGCTGGCCATACTCAGTGCCAGTTCTTGGTTATCTGTAGAGGTGTTTGCATGGTAAATAACGGTGTTATTTACTTTACTCAGAAGTAAGCCCATTGAGTTCAAAAAGTCTGTAAATCCTATTTTACTCACTGGAAATAAACACCTCTAGTGATCTGAATGCTTCCTTTTGCTGTGTCAATCAGCTGTACTTGAATCTTGGCCTGGAGTGCCTTCAGCTCAGAATCCTTGAAGCCGGTGGCTTAAGCTGGAAATGGGAGAAGCGGAGAGAGCAAGGCCAGCCCAAGACCTCTAGGCATCTGAACCAAGTACTGTTGTCTCCACTTCTCCTCCTCCCTTAATTCATAAAGGAAGAGGGGAATGGAGCCAAAGACAAAGTGTGGAGGAGAAGAGACTGGTGAACTAGAGCAGGGGTGTCCAAACTTTTTGGCAGGAGGGCCACATCATCTCTCTGACACTGTGTTGGGGGCCGAATTAATTTACATTTCAAATGTGAATAAATTTACATAAATGAATATATTAGAGATGGAACTTGTATGAATGAATGGAGGTCTTGCAAATAGCTCAAGGCCTTTAAAAGTCCTTGCACAAAGCAAGGATAGCCTTCCTTCACTGCCACTGCTGCATCACAGATGTGAAACAGCAAGCCATGGAGGGAACACTTGTCCCACAGCTCATGCAAGAGGTCAAACAGTCATCTTCACGCTGAGAGCAGTTGCATCAGGCCAGCATGGGCTCCAGCAAGTCTGCGGAGGGCCAGATGCTCATTGGAGACTGGGGGCTCCCCGCGGGCCGGATTGTGAGTCCCTGAGGGCCGCAAGTGGCCCCAGGGCCGGGGTTTGGGCACCCCTGAACTAGAGTGTTAGAACTCACACCTCCTCTCAATCCATGATCTCTGGGGGTGGCCCATTCTGCTGCCTTTTGGCAACAAGTGGGGTTGGATCATCAAGCACTCTCCTGTCTAGGGTTGTGGACTCTCTAGGTACAGCCTGGAATCCCCAGGAAACAGTATTCATCTTCAGGGAATGCTGAAAGCAATTCTGCAGATTTTAACAGGGCCTCCCAAAATGCTCATCATTTGTACATCGAGTGGTCATCAAATGTACAACATATCAGGGGGGAAAAAATCTCCAGGAATCACCTCAGAGAGTGAGTAACCTACTCCCTTCAGTAAGAACATAAGAACAGCCCCACTGGATCAGGCCACAGGCCCATCTAGTCCAGCTTCCGTTATCTCACAGCAGCCCCACCAAATGCCCCAGGGAGCACACCTGATAACAAGAGACCTCATCCTGGTGCCCTCCCTTGCATCTGGCATTCTGACATAGCCCATTTCTAAAATCAGGAGGTTGCACATGCATATCATGGCTTGTACCCCGTAATGGATTTTTCCTGCAGAAACTTGTCCAATCCCCTCTTAAAGGCATCCAGGCCAGATGCCGTCACCACATCCTGTGGCAAGGAGTTCCACAGACCAACCACACGCTGAGTAAAGAAATATTTTCTTTTGTCTGTCCTAACTCTCTCAACGCTCAACTTGAGTGGATGTCCCCTGGTTCTGGTGTTATGTGAGAGTGTAAAGAGCATCTCCCTATCCACTCTGTCCATCCCCTGCATAATTTTGTATGTCTCAATCATGTCCCCCCTCAGGTGAAAGGGAGAGTGGAGCGATCTGCTCTGCCTGCGCAAAAGCGGAAGCGGAGCGTGATCGCCCCACTCTCCCTTTCCCTGACCTGGGGAACCCTGCAGGCGCTCTTGCAGGGCTTCCCGCACACAGGGATGGCTGCTGCAGGGACTGGAGTGTGCACCCTGTAGCTCCATCGGAAGGGAAAGCAGAGCAACCGTGCTCTGCTTCCAGTTTTGTGGAGCGGGGCGCAATCACTCCATATTCCCTTTTCCTGACCTGGTGAGCCCTGCCGAAGGTTGCGCAGGCCTCCCCGCACCCCCGGGAGGCTGCAGGAGGCTTGGGCAAGTGCACTCAAGCCCCTGCAGCCCCCCTGAGTGGCGCAATCCTGCGGATCATGCCGCTGCCTTCCCCTGTCTCCTGGTTGCCCCCGCCCCTTAAGGGGGCAGAGGCCAGGACCCACAGGCTGGGGTGTCACAACACCCCAGTTTGAATACCACTGCCTTAGGGTATTCTTTACATCAGCTGACCTCAAGGTGGGACTCTGCGGAGGCAGGGACATCTCTGCTTCCAGGGTCTGCAGCATCCTCACTCCATGGCTTCTTGGGGTCCAGAAGGGCTACTCCTCAGTTATCATGAGCTCCCGTTCTCTGCTGCTGTAGTATATGGTGGGAAGTGGCAGAGGGGCAGGAGGGCAGCACACTGCCAGCAATGCAGCAAAGGGCATGGAGTGTGTGTGTGAGCAGGATTAGCTGGTGCTCTGTGCCATGTGCCAACCCAATGATTGGCCCGTGCAGTGTTCCCTCCAGGTGCTACACTGGAGGGACCTACACCTGGATAGGTCCAGGTGCTACAGCCACCCAGCCAGGTGTGCCTGTTTAAGGTGATGCAAGGTATTAAGTGCCTAATGGGCTACTCTTCGATGTAGCTGGGTGGTTAGCAAGCAGCTTCATGGAGGAGCCGATGTGGATGCTAGACTCACTTCCTTCTCTCCTTTTGTCCCTGTCGTTTCTGGTCAGTTATGCAAAAGGTGAGTGCCTTGCTAGTGTGGACACATCCCTTGGCTGGGCTTGAATCCACCTCCCCTGCCTCCAAGCCTGTGACTCTGTGTGTGCAGTGAGCCAGCAGTCCCCTGCCTTGCCTGCTGTTGAGGCTGTCCTTGGGTCTTACCCCAGCCCATCTCCTGGAAAAAAGGGACTTCCAGCTGGTAGATGCCCCCATTGGGACTCAAATTCTTGCTGTGGAGGGGCTTGTGTGCTTGCTTCACCAGGCTGCCTCCTTCTGTGTTTCTACCTGGGTTCTGCTCTACTCAAAAGATATTCCTTGAATGTGTGTGCTTAGATGAGTGGGATAAGGTGAGTAGAACCCTGGCTACAGTGCTCCCCAGCAATTATTAGCTTTTGCCCCTTTGCTGCTGATGCCACTGTGAACTGTGTGGAGCAGGATGGCATCCTTGTGTGTGTGTGTGTGTGTGTGTGTGTGTGTGTGTGTGTGTGTGTGTGCATGATTAAGGTGGCCCCTGTGGGTATGTTACTCATTCCTAGGGGCTGGCAGGGGGTGTCCACTCATTGGCCCTGCACTTGCCCCCTTCCCCTGCTCAACTCACCCTAGTGGTGCTTCTCTGGCCACTAGTGTTGGGGATAATTGGATGCAGTGATTGGCTCTTTGGACATCACACAGGCATCACATAGACCAGGGGTCCCTAAACTTTTCGGCCAAAGGGCCGCATCAAATATCTGGCACAGTGTCAAGGGCCAGAAAAAAAAAAAAGATTAAATATAAAATTTAAATACATTAGAGATGGAACTTAGATGAATGAATAAATGAATGGCCTCAAATGTCCAGGGCTTCAAGCACTAACACAGCCCAAGGAAGCATACGCTTAAATGGACCCCCATTCCCCCACCCCACAAGCACAGTTCTGGCTGTGTTTGGTCAACTGGGCCAGAGGCTCTCAGGGGATCAGAGACTGGCTGGGGTTTGGAAACTTCTAACACAGATTATACCTCTCTGTGGGGAGAGCTATCTGAGATGTGTTTTCAAAGGCAGGGTTGACTTTTAAGTTAACTGTGCTACCTGGGCAGGGAGGCAACTTGGAAACTGCTTAAATTTAGCAGAGGAGCCACTAGTCTTAGTTATCCCAATGTATGCAAACAGCCACTGAAAAGGGCATACATTAGGTTGAGTAGAACAGTTGTTCTGTTAAATTCAGTGGAAGAACCAGCAGTGAAGGGTGCAGCCTCCTTGTTCTTTTAAGAAATGCAAGTCAAGATTCATCACTGACAGTCATTGGCAAGCAAGTTGGTCTCTGAAGGTCAGGAGTTAAGCTTGCCATGCACGAACGGGAAATGTGTGCTGGGAACTGTGTGCTGAGCGGGAATTTGCAAGGGGCAAGAAAAGAAAAGTTCCACTTATCATTCCACTGATTTCGTTATTACAAACATCATTCATTCATTCATAATAATGCTAACTCTTTATGAAACACTTTCTAAGTGTGTAAAGTGTTTCAGATATATTATCTTGATGTTATCCTAACAAGAGGCCCGTGAGATAAGCATTGTTATGCCCATGTTGCAGCTGAGGCTGAAAGGGAGTGGCTTGCCTAAGGCCAAGGTGAGATCTGGCAAAGGTGAGATTTGAATCAGGGAAGTCTTGTTTCCCAGTTCCATCGCAAATCACATTAGCTGAGGGCTTTGTTTCAGCTGCTTGACTTATTCCCATCCCATTTTTGTTTCTTGCTGGTTCAACCACAGCAGTGGTTCCCAAACTTTTCCAGTCTGCTGCTCCCTTGACTTATGGCCCAGTCCTAACCGGTGCTGGGTGTCGCAGACATGCATAAGGCATTTCAGACACCAGGCCTGCCTACACTAAACATTTTTTTTTTTGCCGTGCAGTGTTTTTCTGTCTCCTGGAAACTCACGCCCTGTTCATATTCACTATGTAGATAATGTCACTTCTGACACAAGGGCTCCAGACAGACACTTGATCTGCATAATTCTTGATCATGACACTTGTTCATATAGACCAGGGGTGCCCAAACTCCAGCCTGGGGGCCACTTGCAGCCCTCGAGGCCTCTCAATGCAGCCCTCAGGGAACCCCCAGTCTCCAATGAGACTCTGGCCCTCTGGAGATTTGTTGAAGTCCACACTGGCCCAATGCAACTTCTCTCAGCGTGAGGGCGACTGTTTGACCTCTCGTGTGAGCTGTGGGATGAGAGCTCCCTCCACTGCTTGCTCTTTCACATCTGTGATGCAGCAGCGGCAGCAAAGGAAAGGCCAGCCTTGCTTTGTGCAAGGCCTTGAGCTATTTCAAGACCTTCATTCATTCATATATGTTCATCTTTAATATATTCATTTATGTAAACTTATGCAAATTTATTCAAATTTTAAATGTAAATTAATTTTTTTCCCCCGGCCCCCGACACAGTGTCAGAGAACTGATGTGGCCCTCCTGCCAAAAACTTTGGACACCCCTGATATAGACACTTGATCTGCATGGGTTCTTCCCTCTCGTACACAATGATCAGGGATCCAGCACCTGTATAGAGCACGTACATCAAATGTGATCTGAGGAGAGGAGGTACTTGCTCCTTCTCCATCGCTGTTCTACTCTTGTAGGTGTGGTCAGTGTTTGAACCAAGCTCAACGCTTGTGGCCATCAATAATTCATCTACTGATCTATGCCTAATAAAGGTTCATTCATTCATTCATTCATCCATTCATTCATTCATCTACTGGGTCTTGTGGCCACATGGAAGTTTGTCTACAGTAGAAATTTTCTTTTAGCTACTGATCGGAGTGGCCCTGTCCAGGTAACTAGAGAATAGTGGAGACAAGCTGAAATTAAATCCGGATAAGACAGAGGCTCTCCTGGTTCGGAAATCCTCGATGCAGGTGCTGGATTATCGACTTGCTCTGAATGGGGTTGCACTCCCTCTGAAGGAACAGGTTCGCAGCTTGGGGGTCCTCCTGGACTCGCAGCTGCTCCTGGATTCCCAGGTGGTGGCTGTGGCTAGGGGGGCCTTTGCTCAGCTTCGGCTGGTGCGCCAGCTGCGACCGTACTTGGATCGTGCAGACCTGGCCACGGTGATCCATGCCACGGTGACATCGAGGTTAGATTACTGTAACGCGCTCTATGTGGGGCTGCCCCGAAGACGGTTCGGAAACTACAATTAGTACAGAATGCGGCGGCCCGTGTGGTCACCGGAGCCAGGCGGTTTGACTCTGTCAGCCCGCTTCTCCGGGGGCTACATTGGCTGCCCATTCGTTTCCGGGCCCAATTCAAGGTGCTGGTTTTGACCTTTAAAGCCCTATACTGCTCTGGGCCAGGATATCTTAGAGACCGCCTACTCCCATACAATCCGGCTCGTCCTCTCAGGTCATCAGAGAAGGCCTTTTTGCAAGTGCCGCCACCCAAGGAGGTCCGGGGGGCGGCTGCAAGAAATAGGGCCTTCTCGGTAGTGGCACCAACATTATGGAACTCCCTTCCCCTTGACTTGAGAATGGCTCCCTCTCTTGAGAGTTTTCGGCGAGGCCTGAAAACACTGTTGTTTAAACAAGCCTTCTGATTTCTGGCCTTCTTAACTTTTTTATACATCTTTTAGTTTTACAGGCTTGATTCCTCGGTGATCTGCTCTTTTACTCTTTTAATCTGACTACTGTTTTTATGGCCTCTGTAGTGTGTTTTTAAATGTTTTTATCTGCTTGTATTAATGTTTTTAAAATCGGTTTTTTAAAATATGTTGTTAGCCGCCCTGGGTCCCGTTAGGGAGAAGGGCGGGATAAAAATAAAGTTTTATTATTATTTTATTTATTATTATCGAAAGGGCTTGACATCATCACTCATACTTCAAACAGAGGTACTCTTTTCTCTCCCCCGCTGTCAGCTTTTTTGTGGAATTAGCTGCCAAGATCCAGCTCACTTTTCTTCCCCCATATTGATCATAAATCCCAAACCCATAACATATTTTAACGAACACATTGGTTGCTGTTTTGCAAAGAACACACCCTCAAATGGAAGAACTAAACTCCTCAACTGTAAAATGGAAGAATCAAGGCCTGGACAGTTTTAGCCCACAGGGGTTTTGTTTTATGAAAGCCATCCACTTATCACAAAGGAATCCTAGGGGCAGGTCAGGCCTGTTACAAATTGCAAAGAGAAAATGCAGAGCACAGTAACCGTCTGGGGGCTTATGACGGAATACACAACAGACATCCCTTGTCCTCCATCTGATTATGACTTGAATGAAGAGATAAAAGGAATCCTTAACAAATTGGCACACAGCACAAAGCTGGAAGAATAGCTGACACAGCAGAAGACTGCAGAAGCGTTCAATGGAACACTGGGCCGAATGTAGCAAAATGAGGTTCAACAGGAACAAATGCAAAGGTTCTGCACTTAAGCAAAAATCAAAAGTACAGGTACAGAATGAATGATACTTGGCTTGGCAGAACAACCTGTTAAAGGGATCTTGGGGTAGCAGGGATCCCAAGCTGGATATGAATCAGCCGCGTGATGTGACTGCAAAGAAGGCTAATACGATTTTGGAACCATAGCTTCCAACTTGCGAGGAGTAGTGTTTCCAATTTACTCCACACCAGTCAGACCTCATCCAGAGTATTGTGTCCAATTCTAGGCACTGTTGCTCCCCCTCCCCTCCCCCCACCATGGGGATATTTATTGGACCATGATGGGGAAGGGTAGGACATCCTCTTCTTCCCCATGTGCCATTTGAGAATTCTCAGATGACCTGCTCCCCAACATACCACTGGGGGTTGGAGTATTGGGCAGTCCAATTCTCCACCTAGGCAGCACTGCATGCTGCCCGGGCAAAATTGCCATAAGGCATATGGCAGCAACTGAGAAGGGAGAGGCCACAAAGAGAGGCCAGTGCCAACTGATGCTGGAGGAGGACGCCGGAGCAGAAGGACGCTGGATTCCAGTGAGCAGTGAGTGCTCCGCCGCTCTGCAGGAAAGCATTCCTGGGCAGGGGAAGGCGGGGAGGGGGCAGATGGGTAGAGTAGGGCAGCCCAAGGGGGACGGGGATGGCGAAAGAGGCTGCCACCAGATCCTATCCCCCCTCCTGTGCCTGAAAGCCCTACATGAGCTACTCAGATCAGTGCCAGCAATTTCGCTGGTGCAGATCTAAGTAGATCCATAGGGGCTGCGGGGGTACTACAAAAGGTAAGGGAACCAATGTTCCCTTACTCTGAGGAGACCTCCAGCTGCTTCTCCTGTCCTGCAGGGTGCTGCAGCAGCCATTTTGGTGCTGCTGTACAGCGGGGCAGGTGAGCAGCTTAGGGTTAGGCCCTGAGTATCCTTAAACAGCACCAGAGAAGAAAGCTGACCCCTCATTCTGTACACCAGGCCCTAGTCATACAAACTTATTGTTGTTAATTTACTGATTTATTTCAATAAGCCTGGAGCCCCCCTGGAGATGTGCTACCCTAGGCAGCTACCTGAAATGTCTGTACTGTTGGGCAGGCCCTGGGTCACGTGAGCCTGCTGGATTCTCCACTGATGGAAATCTCACCTCTCGCACACTCTTACCTGTCGCCCAGTGCACACAGCATATCCCTGCGCATACACTAGAAGCCTATGTGGGATTCACAGTTTCTTAGAAAGATGCAACCAGATAAAGCAATCCAGAACTTGCCTCCCTTTCAAGCGCTCTGTGAGCCAGAACGCTCTTTTCAATAAATGGTGTTTTTCCAAGTCTTAATCACCAGATATGACATCTGTTACGGTTAATGATGACATCTTCTTAATCTGTGTCAATGCATTCTTATCCTTGCCCCTTCCATGCAAGTACATATACAGTCATGAGACAGAAGGATTACAGGGTGTGAAGGAGATATTATCTGCCTGGGTTACGAATGGGGACATTTTCTCATGAGTAGCAAAGCCAGAAGGCATAATGTAGGACAAGCTGTTGAAACTTTGGAGGCTGCATGACATGACCCCATTCAGTGCATGTGCACCAGGGAAAATGAGATTACACTGAAATAAAATATATACATTTCTCAGGAAACTTACAGCAGAGTCCTAGGCACCTCAGGCAGCAGATTGACAAGGGTTGTTCTCTACTTGCCCCCGCTAATCCTGCTGGATTCAAATCCCTGGATTCAAAATGGAAAAGAGGAACAGAGAGGAAACGGGAAGGTGGAGGAGTCAGGCTAGAAAAATTGAGAAGCTCCAGGTTACTGTATTCCTTTCTTTCACTTCCTTCTAAAGTCGATTCTGCTCTTCCTTTCTGAATCCAGGCAGTAGAAGGAGAAGAGGTGGGGCAGACGCTGGCAGCCCACCACTGGGTAAGGGGTGCTAAACTGCAGAATGGAACTCTTGGGCAATCGCTGGCATTGTGGGGAATGTTCCACAAGCTCCTGCTGTTCCGAATGGATGCAGAAATTCAACTCATTGCACCCTGTTCCCATGAGCCACACAAACCTACAGCTGAGCAAGCCATCCTCTCTTACCGTGTCTGCACATCTGATAGAGTAGAAGAATGGGGTCAACCGAGACTCTGCTGCCACTGGCGTCAGCAGCCCTGGTGGAATCAAAGATTACATGTCCATTGCACCAGCCCCAACCAACTTCATGTCCTTTCCCTACAGATATTGTAGAAATTATGCATTCGTTCAGCTCAGTCTGGGGTGTAAATGTAAGTGCCCATTCTGGCTCTTTGGTTCAATTTTGTACACCACTAAAGCCCAAATCGTAACCCATTTTCCAGCACTGGCATAGCTGTGCTAATGGGACGTGTGCTGCATCCTGCAGTTGGGGGACACTCATGGAGGCCACCTCAAAGCAAGGGAATGTTTATTTCCTTACCTAGGAGCTGCATTGCCCTTATGTCAGTGCTGGAACATGGGTTAGGATCGCGCCCTAAGAGAGTCAGGAATTCTTGGTTAAAAAATGAATGACACCGGTAGCTACCCATGAAAGCAAGTAGAGTTATTTTTCCTATAAACATGGGTGCAGGTACTGCTTGTAGCCAGTAATCGAGTGTCTGACATTTGCATGGATTTCAGGGTGATGAGGTTGGCCGTGTTCTGCATGCAGAAGGTCATGGTTCAATCTGTAGCAGTATCTCCAGGTAAGGCTGAGAATGGCCTCACCACCACCACCTGGAACACTGAGGAGCTGCTTCCCATCAGAGTAGAGAATACAGAGCTAAACGGAGCCAGGGCCTACTCAGAAGAAGACTGCCTTACATATTTAGCAGTGTGAGAGAGCCCGGCCTTCGCCTTTGACACGGTAATAGTGTTGGTCTGCCAATTTCCCTGGAATTTTCTTTGGAATGCCAATTTCCTTGGGAAGCGTACCAAGTGTTCAGGAGTTAATACATATATTGCAGTTTCCACCTCCTGCTGAGCCAGAATATATTGTACAGCTGGTGCTGCCTTAGGCTAGACCGAGTCTGATCATTGGGCAGTCTAGCCCAACATGATTTGTAGTGACTCTCCAAAGTTTCAAAATAAGAAAGGACTCCATTGCCCAGAATTAGATGGAGTTTGTAGAGTAAACATGGTAGGTGGGAGGTGGGTTAAGAGTGCACACATTTGGTGCTGATCATCTAGCAGTGGCCTTAGTTGTTGTTGCTGGTTTTTTGGGGAGGGGTTGTAGCTTGGGTCATGTTCCTGAACGAAATAACAGTTCACAGTGGAACAGGGCCTATAAACCTCTGCACCAGCAATAATGGGATGTGCATGAAGGCAGCATTTTTTGTTTAGGGAAAAAGGCGGGGGTGGGTTGAGCACAGATAGGAGGCGGTGGAGGCATTTAAAACAAACCTTTGAAGGTCTGATGCCAGAGCTGGTTTGGGCCACCTCAGGTTACAACCTGGACATGATGTGTGCAGTTCTAACTTCTATCAATTAGTGGTCAGATGCTCTATCTGTGTATGTGGATCTTTATGTTTTTACAAGTCTATATGATGTATTTGTGCAACGTGTCTTTTATTACACAACACTTCACAATCCTTATGTTCATTGCCACGATGGCTCTTATTATTCATTATTATTTACGATTACAGATGGAGAAATAAGGTTGAAAACATCTTAATCAAAACTGCACGAGAAAACGGCAGTAGAGTGTTTCCCAAACTGTGGGAGGGACCCACCAGTGGGTCAGGAGCTGATCTTTGGTGGGTCACAAAAAGTTTTTGAATTTTTTTTAACTTTGCAAACATCCTTGCCAAATTCGCAGAAGAAAATCATTAACTGGTATGAGGTAATCTTCATACCCCCAAATTAAAATGTCACATTTTCTGATCACATGTGAACCCAGTTTCAGCCTAATAATAATAATTGTTTATTTCTAGACCTCTCTCTCTCTCTCTCTCTCTCTAGTGGGTCTTGACAGATTGCCATTTTTAAAAGTGGGTCCGGGTGCTAAAAAGTTTGGGAAGCACTGTTCTGGCCAAGCCCAGTTATCTGTGCTTTTTTTCTTTTTTTTTAAGCCATGCAAGATTGTTGGAGGCCAAAGAAATGAATAAAATATTTCTCCAAAATCAGTAATCTCTCCAGTGTTTACCACTGTTGACACTCTCCTTTTCCAGTAATTTCCTTTCCCAGCTGGGATACACTCAGATGTCTTCATCTTCTATGGTTTGGTGACATAGGTCAAACATCTTTTCAATGAGAAAAAGGAACGGAGTGCAACTGAAGACTGAAAAAGTCATGAACATGTAACAAGAAGTTCTGAGAAGGTTCATTTTCTGAGCAGCTGGATGAGTTCGTTAACCATTGGCTTCATGAACCGTGGCCATTGTGTCAACTCAGCCATGTCAACTATGTCAAAACAGAGCTTGCCTTAGCTAAAAGGTTAGCAGTGAGAGAGAGAGAGAGAGAGAGAGAGAGAGAGAGAGAGAGAGAGAACCTTGATTGATATGTTCAAAAAATGCTTTATTTAGCAATGATTTGAGATGTTTCTTTGTCCCAAAAGGGATCACATAAAGAGGTACAAGGGAGTACCTTGCACTTGCTACTTTGCTGTGGTGACTATGGAAGAGCTGCTCCAATCCCCACCAGCTATAAGAGATCCACTTCTTTAAAAGGGGCAAATAATTTCTATCCTTCTTCAAAGGGCACGCACTGATCCCTAGTCATCTCTACTTCCAATGGGATTAGGCCAGGAAGAGCAATGCCAGTAACTACTAACAAACATGCAGACTGATTTGCTAGTCCAAGTACCTTTGCCACACCACGAAGTTCCATAATGGACACCAGTTCTACAGGTTGAAAAGTACTGTGATTCATGAGTGAGTGATTCATGGAGAGAGTGATTCAAAGACAGTGGTGTCGCTAGGGAGGTGTGGGCCACACCAGGTGACACACACAGTGGGGGTGACACCACTGCTTGCCAAAAAATTTTAAATCTTGGTATTTTCTAATAAAACCATCATATTGATCAATGCATAATTTCATGCAGAGTGCAATGAAACAAACCACGTTGAAATATCTCTATTCTATAAAAAGTTATCGCCCCCCCAAAAAACAGTGGGGCGGAGCAATTACAACCCACCGCCCAGATGTTGTCCGCCCACTGCATGGGAGGAGGTCCATCATAGGGGTGATGCAAACCCTAGTGATGCCACTGTCCAAAGATGTCCAGCTGCAAGACTTCCTCCCAAGGAAAGACTGCCTGGTACCTTCACTGCTGACTGCTAGGCTCCCAACACAGTCTGTCCTGGCCACGTTGGTTTCAGTCAGTGATTCAATTGCATTTGTAGGCTTTTAAAAAAAATTGCTGTATTTATCACTGCTTTCGATTCATCCTTTCTAACTGTTTGTATACAACTGTTTTTAGCTTTAGCTTTAGGTTTTTCTTGAATGAAGCTTTTTGACACTTTGTTGGCCATCTTGTTTTCTAACAAAGGCGGAAGGGAGGCACATAATTCTTGGGGGAAAAATCAATCAATCGATTCACCACCACAAGTCCGCTGCAGCATAGCTGGGCATGCTTGAAGATTCCATTAGCAAAGGAACAAAGACACATCACTGACAAAATGTAGCATTTGTGCAAGGCACATTGGTGGTCACTCATGTTCTCAGTGCACAGTATGCTCTCAAGAAGCGTTCTTTCCTTTTAAAATTTAAAAGGTTCCTTCCTTTTGCTTCCGCAAGGATCTGGCTATAAACTTTGGAGGTTGACCTCAAAGATCAAATCTCCACAGGCCTTGCCTGCAAACACATTTTCCCTCACACCTTTGACTCTAGTAGATCTGGCAACCGATGTGTTTTTGCTTTCCATGATATGTGCTCACTGCTTTTGATATCCAGACAAGGTCAGGTGTGACCAAGGCCACACTGACTGCAGACATAATTGCTACAACAGTGACAGACTGCCTCTGTTACCCTGTCAGGAATGCAATTCATTCATTCATTAATCACTTTATCAATTCCAGACTTCATTGCCCACACACCCTGCCTATAGTGTGTTCCCAGCATCTATGAAAAGAAATGCCCCTTGCTACAGAGAGGACCTTGCTTAAATGTGCTGTTTCATTAGTAGATTCTGAAAACTACCATGTTAGGAAGCAGCAAGTCCGGCCCAAGGCTATACTGGCAAATAATTATAACTTTGGCACAGAACTCAACATATTAAATGTGGCACTGATATTAGCAAATTGGTCATAACTATTCTATGATTGCCAGAGGCACAATGGTTTCAGAGCAGAGGAGGTGAATAGATGTTTTCTGCTCTCTGAAGAAAAGTGTACCCTTTTCTTCTAAGGACATGATCAACAACCAGCTATGCAAGTTTTCAGGTGGAGCACTGTGAATAGAGAAAATCTGGCAGTGGGTGGCATCTACTGGTGACTGCTTGCCTTGTCACTCAACCACCCGCCCACCCACTCTCAGACCCTGAAGCAGTTTTGCACTTACTTTTAAACATTTGTGCAAGGTGAAGATGAATGCACTGAGATGCGCTGCTTTGAAAGCAAGAATGATCTGCCTGAGTCATGAAAGAGGAGAGGGGTCCAAGAGCGGGCGCTGATCCAACATGGGCAGCAGCAGGGCCGCAGGGCCTCCCTAGATTAGGATTCTTTTTATCCCTTCAAATATATTGACAAGAATCGGGCCCAAGACAGAGTCTTGAGTTTCCCCACTCAAAACTTTCCTCCTGGTTAATAAGGAGCCTTTGATGGGCACTCTTAGTGCACGCTTTTGGACAATTGTGAATCCATCTAAGGGTTGTACCATCTACTAGACCATATTTTATTAGCTTGCTAATAGATGTCATAGGGAACCTTGTAGAATGCTTTTCTGAAATCAAGATAAATCACATCCACAGCATTCCCAACATGCACTGTGCTAGTAAAATGATTTTAAAAAAAGAGATGAGATTTGCCTGGCAAGATTTATTTTTGGCAAATCCACATTGGCTTCTAGTAAACTCACTACAGTGGTGCCTCGCAAGACGAAATTAATTCGTTCCGCAAGTCGTTTCGTATTGCGAAAATTTCGTCTTGCGAAGCGCGGTTTCCCATAGGAATGCATTGAAATTTAATTAATGCGTTCCTATGGGCAAAAAAAGTCAGAACAAAGTCAAATTTGGTTTACAAAGTGTTTATTAAGTGCTCTTTAAAGGCATACATACTGTACAGAGGATTTCAAAAATTTCAAGCTCAAAACTTCAACTTTTTAATTTTAAAAATTCGTCTTGCGAAGCACGGCCATAGAAAAATCCGTCTTGCGAGTCACCAGAAAAAATCGCAAAAACGCTTTCGTCTTGCAAGTTTTTCAGTGTGCGAGGCATTCGTCTTGCGAGGCACCACTGTACATGGATATCCAGATGTGTATAGACTGTTTTATAATTTGTTCTAATATTTTTCATGGTATTGAGGTTGGATTGATGGGTCTATAAGTTCTTCCTTTCCCCACTTTTTGAAGATTAGGACATTAGCCCATCTCCAGTCTTGAGGCCAGAAGCAGAACTAGAGGTGGGTGGCATGGTAAATACGGCACGCTCCGCAACGCGTTATGTAAGCAGCCCCTTTTTTTCAATTGCACCCATAGTAACCACTTCTTTAGGGACTCTCATCAATCTTGGGTTCCATTTCCCATTAGCTCATTAGTTTCCTATTAGATCTGTGGCTTGCTGCTGCTAAGTCCTGCCCCAGAGCAGAGCCTGCGCAGAACTGATCAGGTAGGTCAGTGTCGGGGACAGTTTGGAGGAGGAATGGGGCAGGAGTGGGCCAGGCTGGGGGCAGGAGGGGGAGGATCTCAGCAGCAGCTCTGAACACTGAGATTCTATCCTCCTTCCTGACCCAGACGCCACCCCCCCCCCCCGGAGTCTCTTTGGACTTATGCCAGCAAAAGAGATGGCCCAGGTTTGAGGAGACCAATTGGAAACTGTATGTAGAATAAGTAAAAAAGTTCTCTATTTTCCTCTCCTAGGGCCCAATCCTATCCAACTTTCCAGCACCTATGCAGCTGCAATGCAGCCCTGAAGAAAGGGAACAAACATTCTCTTACCTGGAGGAGGACTCCGTGATGGCACACCCATTGCAAGATGCAGCAAACACCCTGTGGGCATGGCTACATCAGTGTTGGAAAGATAGATAGGATTGGACCCCTAGGCTGCCTGGTCCCCCACAGCCCACTGCATGCAGCTCACACTCTGTTGGCAGAGCTGTGCGGTCTGGGCTGGTGGGGGATCAAATTCGGCTCTCAGTTTTTCAAGGGGTGTTCTGCCTGGTCATCCAGCAGAGCTAGTTCTAGAGCAGGGGTAGCAAACATAAGGCACACTGGCCAAATGCGACCCCCAGAAGCAGTTTATCCAGCCCCCTGTTATAATTGGGCTTTCTCATACCTTGAAAATATGAACGTGATTTGCACATTTGCTCTTCTGTCACTTGCAGCTAACGAGTTCCTATATGAGAACAAAGTGCTTATTTCTGGCCATCACCTACTTAATGACATCACATCCTGCTGAATGATATCACTTCTGGCCTTCAGCGGGCACCATGAACGCTAACTTCGGCCCTCTGTATGAAATGAGTTTGACACCCCTGTTCAAGAGGGTGCCAGGTTGGGCCCACTGTCCTAACTGTGTCTCCATTCTTACTTTGCATAGAACACCTAAGAAAGTCAAAGGCATTGTGAGAGACTTCTTCGCTTGCTTGCTTCAGCTCATCTGGTTTAAAGGGTCCAGTTGAAGGTGATTTGCATGAAGGTCCCATAAAATCCAGGAGCCAGTATTGACAACAACATCATACTACTGACACCAGCCAAGGTTAATGTCCTCCTGAATATCAGAGGCACTTGTGAATTCTGATCTGTTTTGTGAGCCAAATGGAAAATGTGCATCTGGGCCTAGCAACTTGATCATGAAATGCATTTTTGTTTTCATTCAATCAGCTGTTTCATTGCACTGTGTACAATATGGCACACTACATCCCTCCATGTTGCTCTCCAGTGTAACCCCACATAACACAGCATGGGTGGAAATGTAAGAGGAGATTTACTTTTCCAAAGAAAATTGGATAACTGGTATTTTAGTGGGAACATCTGGTATGCTCTTAGCAAAATGTGTGTTTATTCAAACTCAGAGCTTGGGGAGAAGGGGGCGAGTGCTTTTGCAACCCCCATAATATGGAATTGTTACATTGAGTTTGGCTCAAAATATGCAACAGTTTGCCTCAGTAGATGACCAGAAGCTCTCAGTAATGCTTGTGGCATGGATTGTGTTAAATAACACGCTTCTGACTCACACGCACCTGTAAACACATGATCAAAGTCAGCCAATGCTACTAAAAGCAACTTCTCTGGGCACAAATTAGTCTACCCAAACCCTGAAGAAGTATTTTACCAAAATGATCTTGTAGCAGAAGGTCACATCTAATATACCTGATAGCTGTTTAGCTGGAGTCAAGCCAAGCTCTCTCTTGGCTATCATGAAACAAGAAGGAACTTTAATCATGTTATTTGCTCGTGTGTGAAGTGTGCAGAGGTGTCACTAAGGTTTGAGGGTTTGTGTCACACTGTCAGAGAGCTCATTGTATCACCCCCATGATGGACCTCCTCCCATACCAGACCATACAGAATAAATTACAATATTATATGCACAACTAAAATCGCATCACTAAGGTTAGTGTAGTCCCCACTAATTTTTTTTTTTTTTATTTTAATATTTAATAGTACAGGTCACCAAGCAAATCAGTAACCAACCAAAAACTAACTTGGTGACACTCACACAACTGAATAAGAGTTCTAGAATTAGCTCTGATACATGGAAATGAGAGCTGACTCATACTAACACCTTATTGGTTATGTGCTGTGTCATTCAAAACACCTCATTGGCTTTCAGAACAATCAGTCTCATTGGTCAGTTTTAAGTTAAGAAAATCCACTTCTTGTTACATAAGGCAGTGGTGTTTTCTGGTTATTTACCAATACCCTTTAATAGAATATAGATATTTCAACATGATTTGTTTCATTGCATTCTACCTTAAATTACACACTGAATGATTTATAACATGAAGCTATTATTAAAAAAATACAGGGGGCCCCCACATCCGTGGATCCTGTATCTGCGATTCACTCACTCTTAGAGTCAAAAACATGTGACTTCCATTTTGAAAAAAAGAAAAAAAAAACTGGAAGTGACTTTTTAATGGCTTATAAGGCATTGGGAGGCCTGGGCAGGGCTTAAACTTTTATGCTTCAAGCACGCCCAGGAGAATTTTGAAACTGCTCACACATACCCCAATTTTTTTTTTATTTCCATGATGTTTATTTGCTCTTTTCCTGAAATTGTATTGAACATATATGACAAGAAGTAGAAACTTAAAAAAAAAAAATCACATTAAATTTAAACCATTGGGGAGGGGGGAATCAAATCAATTTTTTTCCTTGATTCTGGGCGTACCTCACACACTCTCCAGGGGTGCAGACCCCACAGGTTAATATACCCTCTATAGACCAACCATGCTAGGATTCTGCTGCAGGAAGAGCAAGCCAACTGTATGTCGAAAGGAGACAAACATTCAAAACTAAAAGGATCCACATGTTTTCAAGCCCATTCTGGTTTCCTAGCAACACAGGGTCCAAAATAGCAAATTGGCGAAGGGCTCCAAAGTTTAGGTTTTACCCTATCCCTGGGGTGCACAGTGGGGGTTTCATGAGGGGAGGGGGGAAATGGAGAAGTAACCTGTTCCAGACTCTAACGAAAGCCATGATATCAGAGTTCAAAAAGTGTGATCCAAAACACTGCTTGGCTTTAAGCAGACTTCTCGTCATATGGAAATTCTTGAGCACAGGGCTCTGAGAGTGCTACACACAACCCAAAGTTGCTCCTGCACAAAAGAAAGGAATCCTTGGCTGGAAGACTGTATTTTCTTCTTCGAAGTGGCACGTCTTGATCTGATGAACTCTAATTGCCATCTAGCGGAGCCAAAAGGCAATGTCTTCATGCAGAGATTTTCTTTAGTCCTGGAAACGGGCAATATATTACTTACTCCCCCCCCCCCCCGCCAGTGCTGAAGGTTATATGAAAAGAGCATCAAGAGAAATAATAGTGTTAAGAGGGAGAGAGGAGCAGTGGTGAACTGGCAAAGGGAGATCATGGGTGGGGCAATACGTGGAGGAGAAAGGGCAAGAGGGAAGGAGTGTCCCAACCCCTCCATTCCATCCTCCCTTTCACCTATATGTGTCTGGGGTTCTGTACGTGTGTATACGTATTTACATTCATATCGTACCTGAGAGCCCTGTGTCCATAGGTATGCAAGTGCACATGCATGTAAGAGCACACATGTATGCACATAAAAGTGTGTATGTATATTTAAGGTGGATGGTGTGTGTGCATGTGTGTGAGATAATACAGTAAAAACACCCAACAGGGCCATATTCTGTTGGGTTCTGAATCCTTAGCAGGATGCAGTCAGTCACAGAAATCCGAGATGAGCCCCAAGATCAGTGCTCCTCCAACTGTGGTCCGTGGACTGGTTGCCAGTCTGTGAGCCATCAGC
Organism: Tiliqua scincoides; assembly: GCF_035046505.1. Classification (NCBI taxonomy): domain Eukaryota; kingdom Metazoa; phylum Chordata; class Lepidosauria; order Squamata; family Scincidae; genus Tiliqua; species Tiliqua scincoides. The sequence continues at coordinate 20,139,915 of NC_089829.1, forward strand.
AGGGCCTGTGAGAGGGTACAGGGTATTTGCACCTATGTCTGGGGTCAAAAAGGGGACCTGAGAGCCAAAGGAAGGGGCCCCAAAATTTCCTGAGATCTTACATTTTCCTATCTCACCAGGGTCTGTGTGGTGTGTGTGTGTGTGTGTGTGTGCGCGCGCGCGCAGGGGGTACATTGTACCTGGGTTTGGGGTCAAAAAGGGGGGCCGGGAGCCAAAGGAGGGAAGCCCAAACTTTCCTGTGATCGCAGAAAGTGGTTGCATATATTGTGTGTGAAAACTAGCATTCACATTTTGAAGTAAGCCTGCGTAGTTTTATATATTGTACTTCATAGAAATGATGATCCAATGAACTAAGAAATTATGATCCAATGGAGAAGGGCCCAAAAGAAACTTTGTACCCCTTGATAAAATTTCTCTCAGAGCCCCTGGTCATCAGCTACTAGACCATGGCATGTCTCCTGGCGCTTTCTTCTGCCTTCTCAGAGTTTCCCAAGGATTGCCATGCAACTTAGTCATGGTCCAAACTTTGACCTCGGCTTTGCCGTGTGTGTGTGTGTGTGTGTGTGTGTGTGTGTGTGTGTGTGCGTACGTGCGTGCGTGTGTGTGTGATCATGTTTGCATTTCATATAGATATCTAACGTATCATTTGAATTATAACTGCCTGGGGAAAGCATTAATTGGCATGCTGATAACTTGCCTTGATGACTAGCAGTTAGATATGAAGATCTGATTGAGGAAATGATCATTCATTTATTTATTTATTTATTTATTTATGACCTGCCTTTCCCATGCCAAAGCAAATGCCCAAGGCAAATGCAAATGTTTAAAGTTTATCACTTTAAACTCTCTCTCTCTCTCTCTCTCTCTCTCTCTCTCTCTCTCCTACTTAACAGAGCATGTTGAGATGTTCAGAAACTAGGAATGTTATACCCAGGGATGCTGTATGAGAGTGTGCCAGCAAGTCCCACCCCTGCACCCTTGCACCACGCCTACCCTCATTCTCCACATCTGTAGAAACACTTGTGGCACTTTGGGAAAGAGCATCCATGTGTTTTGAAACGCTGGGCACATGGTGACTTTTTCCGGGTGCTGGCACAAAATGTGATGGAGTGGTGCTCTGCTGTGAAAGCAGCTTCATGTGTTCATGCATGAAACTGGAGCAAAGTCAAATGAGAATACTGCTTCTTCAAACAGATACACAAGACAATAAGGTGACTGCTTTCAGGCACGTCACTGGTGAATGCCAATAAGCCCCCAGGGAAGTCCCACCCCCTGCAACTCAATTTGAAAGGAGGCCAATGGATTAGGTGACCTAGTCACAAATCAGTTAGGCCATCCTTGAATTCTTGTACTTTAATTGGACATTGAGAAATGACTGCTCTTCAAGTCAGAAGAGGCAGTTTGTCATTTTCTGAGCATGGCATCATTTCTGTTTAAAAAGAGTGATCCTGTGAGGAATGAAGACGCTCCCTTTTTCTCAGAAGGGAGTTGTTTGATGCAACCTGTTTGCACGAACAAGGTGAGAACTTCAGAGACATGCAGATTTGCCACGTGGTTGTGGCCAAACAAACAAAGTCATCCGGCTGCTTTGCCCTACAATGGACTCTAGACTCTTGCATCCAATGACGAGATTGGTGCTGCAAGCTTTAATAGGCTGAGTCAGTTGATCAATCAGATAAGACTAGTGTCAATTAATTGGAGACAGTTTTCATTAGTGATGGAAAACGCTAGCACTGTTTCTTTAAGCACATTCTTTGCAAGTGTGTCTTGAGTTTGGATATTTAATAGTAGCCAACTCTCTCTCTCACCTACCTCTCTCCTCTCCCCCCCCCACTCACCTCCACTGCTCCTCCTCCTCCTCCTCCTCTCTTTGAATTGGAAAAGGAAGAGGGGGATGAAGCTGTAACTGACACTCTAACCCACCACACTTCTGCTACAGTCCCTTCTTCCTTCTCCAACTGAGGGAGTGAGAGAAGCAGAGGTCATCATGTCACCAGGTAAAGGTGGCATGCCCCCATTTGGCATGTTTCCTCACGCTCCAGAGGGGAGGGTCTTGGGATGGCCCTAGATATAGCACAGCCCTATTGTTTAGAACAGGGGTGCCAAACATAAGGCCCATGTAATATGTTTTTATCTGTTTGTTAAATTATGTTTTAATCTGTTTTTAATATGTTGTAAGCCGCCCTGGGTCCCTTTAGGGAGAAGGGCGGGATAGAAATAAAGTTTATTATTATTATTATTATTATTATTATTATTATTATTATTATTATTAATGGGCTGCATATGACCTGCAGAAACTCGTTATCTGGCCTGTATGATAATTGGGCTCCCATGGCACCATCACCAGCTGCTTTCACCTGGAGCTGCAAAGGGACACACCAGCAAAAGCAGCATTGCTGAAAGGGCAGTGTTGGAAGAGCCCAATTATCAGGGGCTACCCTTTAATCAGCACTGCATCTTCTTCAGTTTCCAGCTCTACTGCTGTTTTTTTGGGAAAGTAGCTCAGTGGGAAAAATGGCAGAAGAAGAACTTCTTCCCTAGTGTTCTCTCTGTTGGCCAATATACAAGAAGTAGAACTTTGCACCAGGCATAGAGGCAGAGTGAGGTGGTAGAAAAAAGTGGTAGCATTCTGGACCATTCCACTTCAGCATGTCATAAACTAGTAACTCAGTAACAGGCCTCTTTTCCTCCAATGTGCTCATGGGGTGGGGGGGGCAGAGGCATTACTCGGGTTTGCATCACCCGGTGCACAGACTCACTGTGTCACCCCCATGATGGACCTCCTCCTGTACCAGATCATACAGAATAAATTACAATATCATATGTACAGCCTAAATGCAGTGGCATGACTAGGGTTGGTGTACCTCCCATTCACTTTATTTGCATTAATACATAACCGTACAGGTCACCCAGCAGGTTGCTTGGTTGGCAACCTTCAGTCTCGAAAGACTATGGTATAAGCCTACAGCACCTGGTATTCCCAGGCAGTCTCCCATCCAAGTACTAACCAGGCCTGACCCTGCTTAGCTTCCAAGTTCAGACGAGATTGGGCATGTGCAGGGTAACAAATCAGAAACAAATAAAAAAAAAATAGTGGCCAATTTGATGACACTCATACAGCTGAATAAGAGTTCTAGTATTAGCTCTGATACATGGAAAGGAGAGCAGACTCATACTAACACCTAACTGATTCCCTGCTGTAACAACACATTGTTGGCTCTCAGAACAATCACTCATTGGTCAATTTTGAATTTAAAAGATCCACTTATTGCTACACAAGGCAGTTGCGTTCTCCTTTTCTGGTTATTTGGCTATAACCTTTGATAGAATACAGGTATTTCAACGTGGTCTGTTTCATTGCATTCTACATGAAATTTCACATTGCATGATATGTATGGTATATATGGTATTACGATGGTATTATTTGAAAATATCAAGATTTTTACAATTTTGGCCAGTTGTGTCACCCCCATCTCTTGAGGGTGTAACCCAATGTGACTGCCTGCAGTCTGAAATGGGACAGTCAGAATTTTCCCACCTCATTCTGTGCACTGTGTAGCATGTAACCAATTCTGATGGGCTCAGGATAGTGACACTATGTGATCCCTGGTTTTCCAGGGAAAAGAAGGAAAAAACAATGTGGGGGTGGTCCTGAGGCGGCAGCAGCAGAGGAAGTACATGAAGTAACTGAAAAAGACTGAAAAAAGATGCAAATTTTCACCATTCAATCAGTTTTCAGGAAGTATTTTTCCCTTCCCACCTACCTGCAGCAAAAATGACCGTTTTCACGTTGAAAATTGAAAAGGGAACCTAATTGGCATAGCTGCACGTAGTTAGTTTTGTACCGCTGAACTTAGCATATAGTGATGCAATCACTTCTGACCTCACCTGCAAAGTATGTCACCGAGATGTTTTTGCCCTGCAGTAACCTGGGTCTGTTATGTATAGACTCACAATAGCGTGACTTGATCCCATTATTGCCAGGAGAATCCTTTCTGGAATGGGTGTTTCTTCCAGATTTTTTTTGTTTCTGATGGAACAGGGAAGGCTTCTCAGAAAATGCAGATTTAATCTTAAAGATCTGGTAGTGTGAAAGAATGCAGGAAACCCTGAGTGAAAATGACAAGGGGTGCAGTCAGGAAATGAGGGTGGAGGATAAGAAGCACCTGAGTGTAGGAGGAAATAGGGGCCAACAAAAATAAAGGGTGCAGAGAGGCAGCCTTTGGATAACTCAGCAAGCAAAGGGATAATCCCTCTCCAGTCTTCCTGGGTCACATTCCGTACCACATTCCGTCATTAAAACTGGTGCCCAAAATCTGCACCAGTTTGCAGATTTGTTTCTGGAGCAAAAGGGGGAGATTTCCTTCATTTGCAGGTTCCTCACTTGTGAGCAAGCACCCCAGCTGGTCCTTTCAAGCTAGCAACAAGCTAGGACAGGGTTCTTCAACCTTGGGTTCATGACCCCAATGGGGTCGCAAAGCAAGTTCAAGGGACCAAAATGGCGCCAATAATGCCAAGACATACTGGTGAGGTGGCATGGTGCAATATGGGGGGGGGGGGCAGAGGGTTGCATATGGGCCAGTGTTCCACATGTGAAAGTACTGACACACTGCTTGCATGCATAGGATTGTCACTGGGCCTTGCTCCACTGTTAAACTTTGCTGTCTGCTGCATGCCATCCTACATTACCCTGTTCAGAACTTATATAAACGGCAAGGGGTTGAATTATCTTGACCAGCAAAAATGGTTGTGCTAGGTTCAAAAAGAACCTTCCCCACTGCGGCCTGTGGGGGTGGGAAGTGGGTGGCAGCAGAGGTAGGGGGTGAATGGATTAGGTCTCAAGAGGGGGGCAGGATCAACTCTGGGTCTCCAGCCTTAAACATTCATTCATTCATTTGGGTCATGGCATGAAAAAGGTTGAAGACCACTGGGCTGGGAGGCTTCTACATGAGTTATAGGGAAGACCCCAGTAGTTGCTTGGCCCAACAGAGCAGAAGTCTTTGAGAATTCTTTAACTTTGGGTCAGGGCAAAGTTAGAGGTCACTTTAGTCTAGGGCAGTGTCACTCCTAAAGAAGCTGCTGACAGGAAAGGGGTTGGGCTGCCGCACTCATGGTTGCTGGCTGTAGCAGAACCTTGAGCTCCTAGCTCTGGGTCCCTGAAGTCGGTGACTTACACCGGTACAGAATGTTCACTTCTGTTGACCAGATCAAGGCAGAAGACCAGGTTCTTCATGTCTATGCCAGACATGAATGAGTCAATGTGCTGGGTCTGATATTGGGAAAGGTCATGGCTCACTGGTTAGCTCACTGGTTAGCTTCCTCTACTCCTGAAGAAGGTTCTGAGGTATGAACCCACAGTAGCTAACCAGGCTAATTTCAAAACCATAATAATACCCAGCCCCTGTTGAAATTTGGATGCAACGCCTCCTGCAGGACTCTGGGGGAAAGTATAATGTCCAGTCACCTGAGACCATCTATCTGTCCCTCCATGATTCTTGCTGGAGGTGGGTCCTTAACACCATTTCCTTCCTCCCCTCCTTCTCACATTCTCTCTTCTCTCCACACATTCTCTTTTTACCTAGGAAAAATGAGGAAGTGACATTACCAGTAAGCTACTAGCATGCTCCCAGCACAGTTAATATAAAAACAACAAAATGGTGTCTCCTCATTGAAACCAACTTCATGGAGGTCGCCATGTTGTTTCCATACACTCCATACACTCTGGGGGCTGCCATGTTTTTGACAGACTCCTCCGTTCTTTTGCTAGGAAAATAAGCGGAAGTGACATATGCATAGTAATGGTCATCTTTTCTAGCTCCAAGCTTGCTTGGAGAAATTCTAATGTGGCTAGCATGCTGGAACAGAAAAAATGAACATGACCCGAGCATGCTGGAACCTTAGAAAAAATGCAGCCATAATAGCAGAAGAAGGATGTGTGCTCTGTCTCCATGATGGCAGACCACATCATCCTCGCCCACACATCCACACAAAGGAACAGCTCTAGGGTTCCCTGTTCTAAGGGCCCTCTGATCCAATCAGAAGATGTATGTATACAACTTTGAAAAGTGAATCATGTATTTCTTATGAAACTTATGAGTGTGACACAGCCTAAGCCAGTGATTTTCAACCACTGTGCAGCAGCACACTGCCGTGCTGTGAATGGTCTGCAGGTGTGCCTCCAGCGTTTGGGGGAGGGTCATTTATTAGAAGGGCCATTGGGGGATGTGAGCCTCCCACCGGCAGCATGGTGTGCCTTATCAATTGTCTAAAAGCTGATGGTGTGCCTTTACAATTTTAGCACATTGTCGGTGTGTCACGAGTTGAAAAAGGTTGAAGATCGCTGGCCTAGGCTATCCAATCCCAGATCAGACAGAAGTTGCCATATTTATTTGCTGTATTTAAAAAAAAAACTATATACCGCTTTTCCCAGAGCTCAAGGCAGTGTACAACAATAAAACCATTAAAGACGTTACAATAAGTAACAGCAATTAAAAACCATGCACCCACAGTCGCCCCCATGCGACTGTTGGACCTGCTGACGGAGGCAGAAAGAGGGGATCAGAGGAGGGCAAAGTGACACACACCATACTGAAAAAGGCTCTGTAAGAGATTGTTACAAGGTTGTAGGCTTGTAGGCAAAATCAAAAGGGGGGAAAGGAGGGAAGTTGAAAAGATGCCTTTCTTAGTGAAAAAAGGATGCTTAAGATTCTTTCCGTTTAATAGTGGACATTGTCCTAGAGTCAGGAAAATGAATGTATGGGTGAGATAATAGATTCCGAAGTCACATCTTACACATAGCTACTTAAAGGGAACAAATGTCTCTTGCCATAAGCAGAGAGTAACAGTTCCCTGAGAAATAAAGCAGAGCGGATGGCCTCAGAATGGACAAGGATTCCACAGCACCTTGGCCTGTTTGTCTTGGCCACTCTGCCTCCAGCTTCCTGCCCCTCTTGGTGCTCCATACCTATCCTTTCCTTCTAATTGGACTTCCATTGTATTTCGATCTTCCGGCTATTTCTCCAGGATCCTAAGATCTACCTTTGTTTTCCCTGAAACCATTTCCACTGAAATCCCTTGTGTATGTTTAACCACATCCTCTGAATAAGGATTTTGTGACTATATCACAGGGTAGGATGAAAGAAGCTGCAAAAGATTTCTCCAGTGGGGTCTTTTACTATCATCACAAGGACTATTTGCAAGAATTTGTGTGCGTGAAATTGGGGCACATCTGAAACGCAAACTGGCTTTGTTAATAGCAGCATGTACTGTAATTAAATTGTTCAGAGTAGATATAGCCTTAGTCTACACAGTGAGACATTTGCTTATCAGTGCAATTTATCAGCTTTTGCGCAATAATACACATATACATGTGTGTCACCTCTTCAGTAGGCCAGATATTCAAGTCTGTATAGAGTCCTTATGTTCAAGGTAGTTCATCCTATAATCCCTCTGAGAGCTTTGCATTCCTGTCCAGTCCAGCCATGCTCCAGCTGACACTCAAACTGAGGTCTCCTGATCCAGACCCTGGCTGGCTGGTGCTTGGTTTTATTTAAGCTTTGGAAGGTTGCTAATTCTCACCTGGGACGGAGGGGGAAACAGGGGTAAGCTTTTAAAAAAATTAGGGGTAAGCCCATAGCTCATATGCCTCTTTAACACATTGGATTTATTGAGATCAGGATTTCTCCACCTAAGGAAAGTAATGATAGAGAAGCTGGTTAAAACCAATGACGAAGGAACCATAACAAACCACCAGGCCAGGAGGAGTGCCACAAGTGGGGAGTGACTCCCTGGAGGTCCATGACTACACAAGAGCCAACCCACCCATGCCCACCCAAGTCCTGAGGCAGCATGGGCACCCCACATCATACTGCATGGGGTAAGATTCTGCGAGTGAAATCACTTGAGTGGCACAACAAACTGTGAACAGAGATTGAGTTGATGCTAACAAGTGTTTACTGCATTTTCTTTCTTGTCTCCCCTACCCTTGGATTTTCATCTCTCTCTTTTAAGCCTCTTCCTTCCTTCCTTCCTTCCTTCCTTCCTTCCTTCCTTCCTTCCTTCCTTCCTTCCTCTCACTCTCTCTTCTTCAGGGTGATATTGCTACAAGCCAGCATGGTTTTCTTAAGAACAAGTCTTGCCAGACAAGCCTTCTATGTTAGAGTGAATAGATCAGGGGGATACTGTGGGTATAATATATCTGGATTTCAATACGACTTTTGACAAGCTTCTCCACAATATCCTGGTACAAAAAGCTGGTGGAATGTGGGTTAGATGATGCCACTGTCAGGTGGATCTGTGGCTGGCTGACTGACAGACCATATTTATAGAGTACCTGAAGGGAAGTGATGAGTCTCAAGGCCCTGTCTTGGGTCCTGTGTGGTTTAATATCTTTATAAATGACTTGGATGAGGGCGTGGGGGGGGGATGCTCATCAAATTTGCAGATGACACCAAACTGGGAGGAGTAACTAATGCCCTAGGGCCACTCGAAACCTGGCCCAGGGGCCAGAGCCAGGGTTTGGGTGAACCTGTCCACCTGGTGAGTGGACCTTACCATTCCGCCCCCACGCAATTTGTCATCTGGGTAGACCTGGGCACAAGGACTCTCTGGGCAGTTGCATCTGCCCAGTCATCCTGTCACGCAGCCTTCTGGGATGCAGGGCAACAGATGCAACTGCCCAGAGCATCCTGATGCTCAGGTCTACTCAGATGACAAGCCACGCAGGAGCAGAATGGAAAGCTGCAATCCAGACAGGGACCGCATTCCAGATGCACAGTGGTTGCAGGTTTGGGTGCTGCTGCTCTAGGACAGGAACTGAATCCAAGACAATCTTGAGGGGATGGGAAACCAGGCAAACAAAGACAAGATGGATAAGTGTAAAATTCTGCATTTGGATACGAAAAACTCAGAATCACAGATACAAGATTGGGGATATTTGCCTGAGCAATAGATGGTGCGAAAAAGATCTGAGCATTTCAGCAGACAACAAGCAGTCAGACCTCACCAGGAATATTGTGCCCAGTTCTGACCCAGCAGTTTAGAAGGGAAATTGACAAACTAGAGTGAGCCGACAGGAGGGTGAGTAGGATAGTGACAAGACTGGAGACCATCAGCCTAAGCCACCCCAGCCCCCTGTGCAGCAAAGCAGTAGCACCAACAAGGGGAGTTCTGGCATGTTGACGCCTCCTCAGGGTAAGGGAACATTTGTTCCCCTGCCCTGGGGAAGGCCCATACTGGCCTGAAGGTCTACTTGGCTGATATTTCTGGCACAGGTCTGCATTGACCCATGAAGGCAGATCAGGCCCGGAAAGGGAGTTAGAATTCAGCAAGTGCCACTGCTGCCACTCATTCCTAGGCCTGATCGGCTCTCCTCCCCACCCTGTTAATTCCCCGTTTGACCCACCCCTGCTCTGTTCCATTTCCTCCTGTACCCCGCGCAGCCTTAGGCATCCAGTGCCCATTGCCACCTGGACCTGGCTGCTCGCCACATGTGGTAGTGGTCAGGTTATGCACTTTGGCAGTTTGCGACATCTGCAAAGCATGTTACGCTGCTGAAACATGTGTTCCGGTGGCATCACACACTGTTAGGATTGGGCTGCCCATCCTACAAGACAGGTTGAAGGAGTTGGGCGTATTTCGTTTGGAGAAGAGATGGTTAAGGGATTACAGGATAACCACTGATAAATATCTAAGAGGCTGTCATGCAAAAGATGGAGCAGATTTGTTCTTGTTTGCTGCAGGGGGTTATGACTGGGTAAATGGGTTTACTGTAAATGGGTTTACCATAAGTGACAACCCTGGAGATTTTGATTAAGTGATTAGGAAGAACTTCCAGACAGCACAAACTCTTCTGCAGTGGAACTGACTCTATCTTTGCAGATCTTTCCACAGAGACTGGCTAGCTATCTGTCAGGGATATTGGCATTAGGAGATGAGCAGCCCATATTGACAGAGGGTTGGGCTACATGCTCCTGTAGGTACCTTCCAACTCTTTGATTCTATGATTCTAATCCTGTCCTTACAACAAGAATGCAAATATTATTATCCCCGTATTGCAGATGGAGAAGGCTGAGGCCGAGAGGGTGTGGCTTGCCTAAGGCACCTGGTGAGTTTATGGCAGAGGTAGATTTGAATCAGGAAAATCCTGATTGGTAGCTCAGGCTGTACCAGCTCCTCTAATGAGTTCTTTGCATCTGTCTTCACTGCAGAAGACCTCGGGCAGATACCGCTGCCCAAACGGCCCCACCTGACTGAGGAGTTAAGTCAGATAGAGATTAAAAGAGAAGATGTTTCAGACCTCATTGATAAATTAAAGATCAATAAGTCACCGGGCCCTGATGGCATCCACCCTAGAGTTATTAAGGAATTGAAGAATGAAGTTGCAGACCTCTTGACTAAGGTATGCAACTTGTCCCTCAAAACAGCCATGGTGCCAGAAGATTGGAGGATAGCAAATGTCACGCCTATTTTTAAAAAGGGAAAGAGGGGGGACCCGGGAAACTATAGGCCGGTCAGCCTAACATCCATACCGGGTAAGATGGTGGAATGCCTCATCAAAGATAGGATCTCAAAACACATAGACGAACAGGCCTTGCTGAGGGAGAGTCAGCATGGCTTCTGTAAGGGTAAGTCTTGCCTCACAAACCTTTTAGAATTCTTTGAAAAGGTCAACAGGCATGTGGATGCGGGACAACCCGTGGACATTATATATCTGGACTTTCAGAAGGCGTTCGACACGGTCCCTCACCAAAGGCTACTGAAAAAACTCCACAGTCAGGGAATTAGAGGACAGGTCCTCTTGTGGATTGAGAACTGGTTGGAGGCCAGGAAGCAGAGAGTGGGTGTCAATGGGCAATTTTCACAATGGAGAGAGGTGAAAAGCGGTGTGCCCCAAGGATCTGTCCTGGGACCGGTTGCTTTTCAACCTCTTCATAAATGACCTGGAGACAGGGTTGAGCAGTGAAGTGGCTAAGTTTGCAGACGACACCAAACTTTTCCGAGCGGTAAAGACCAGAAGTGATTGTGAGGAGCTCCAGAAGGATCTCTCCAGACTGGCAGAATGGGCAGCAAAATGGCAGATGCGCTTCAATGTCAGTAAGTGTAAAGTCATGCACATTGGGGCAAAAAATCAAAACTTTAGATATAGGCTGATGGGTTCTGAGCTGTCTGTGACAGATCAGGAGAGAGATCTTGGGGTGGTGGTGGACAGGTCGATGAAAGTGTCGACCCAATGTGCGGCGGCAGTGAAGAAGGCCAATTCTATGCTTGGGATCATTAGGAAGGGTATTGAGAACAAAACGGCTAGTATTATAATGCCGTTGTACAAATCTATGGTAAGGCCACACCTGGAGTATTGTGTCCAGTTCTGGTCGCCACATCTCAAAAAATGTGGGCTGGGGCACCTTCCTTATGAGGAAAGGCTACGGCGTTTGGGCCTCTTCAGCCTAGAAAAGAGATGCCTGAAGGGGGACATGATTGAGACATACAAAATTATGCAGGGGATGGACAGAGTGGATAGGGAGATGCTCTTTACACTCTCACATAATACCAGAACCAGGGGACATCCACTAAAATTGGGTGTTGGGCAGGTTAGGACAGACAAAAAGAAAATATTTCTTTACTCAGCGTGTGGTCGGTCTGTGGAACTCCTTGCCACAGGATGTGGTGCTGGCGTCTGGCCTGGACGCCTTTAAAAGGGGATTGGACAAGTTTCTGGAGGAAAAATCCATTATGGGGTACAAGCCATGATGTGTATGCGCAACCTCCTGATTTTAGAAATGGGTTATGTCAGAATGCCAGATGCAAGGGAGGGCACCAGGATGAGGTCTCTTGTTATCTGGTGTGCTCCCTGGGGCATTTGGTGGGCTGCTGTGAGATACAGGAAGCTGGACTAGATGGGCCTATGGCCTGATCCAGTGGGGCTGTTCTTATGTTCTTATGTTCTTAATTCACTGTGCTGTTGACATTGATTGGGTTGCCTTTGTCTTGTTTTATCATTGTGACCTGCCTTTGATGTTCATTTTACAATAGAAAAGCAATATGCAATTTTTAAAATATAGATATGAATGCATAAAATAAGAGTTTCCCTGGCCCCAAACCCTTGCTTTGCTGCTGCTTGCCTGTCAGGGTCCAGGGGAGGGGGGAAGAATACCCTCAGGTTGCCACCCTGCTGCCACTAGCCCAAGAGCCAGGATCATTAGAGGGATCCCCTGGGCTGAATCCCCTCCTTCCTTATAACATGACACTTTAGTGGGTCCTCTTTAGTTCCTCTCTCTTACTCTCTAGACCAGGGGTGTCCAAACGTTTTGGCAGGAGGGCCACATTATCTCTCTGGCACTGTGTCAAAGGCAGGTAAAAAAAAAAAAATTAATTTACATTTAAAATTTGAATAAATTTACATAAATGAATATATTAGAAATGGAACTTATGTGAATGAAAGAATGTCTTGCAATAACTCAAGGCCTATAAAAGGCCTTGCATAAAGCAAGGTTGGCCTTTCCTTCACTGCCACTGCTGCTTTGCAGACATGAAACAGCAAGCAGTGCAGGGAGCCCTTGGCCAGCAGCTCATACAGGAAGTTGAACAGTCACCCTCACGCTAAGAGCAGTTGTGTCAGGCCAGTGTGGGCTACAGCAAGCCTTTAAAGGGCCAGAGGCTCCTTGGAAACTGGGGGGTCCCTGAGGGCCACAAATGGCCCCAGGGCTGGGGTTTGGGCACCCCTGCTCTAGACTCTAGAGGAAGAGAGTAATGGCCCTAAGTCTCTCAATAAGACCCAAACAAAAAGGAGTGAGGAACACAGAATTTATTGTTCATTAACAAATAAAAGGCTTTAATATAAACCCAAATATGTAGTTGGCTAAAGCACTACAATAAGAGGAGGCTCCCAAGCCTGCAGGACGCCCCCCCCCCAAAAAAAAAACCTCTTCTATGAACTTGCTAAAAGAAAAACTACACAGAAAAGATAAAAACCCTAACACAATCTAACTTTTTTTCTGACTAGCTAGAACTGGTTTAATTTCCCTCCCTCACAATACCAAAATAAAGCTAACTCTCCTTCAGATCTCAACCACCAAGAAGGCAGCAAAGTTCACTTCTTTAAAGGTTTTTATCCTGTTTACTAATAAACCCAACCCTTCTCACCTGGATCTTTTACACCTGAGGAGTCCCAACTACTCTAACACCAATGGAAGAAGCAAAGACCTACATGAAACAACAGTTTCATGACATTGCCAGATAAAGAAAAATGTATCTTGTGATGACATCAATGTTCCTTGTGATGACATCAAGCCTCGCACTTTTATTTTACTGGACATTATGTGAGAAGAGAGGAAGAGGGGGAGACATTGTTTTCAGTTGCAGTCAGAGACCACACCGTCCCATCTATCTCCAGTTGAATGCAGAAAGGGCAGATTTCTTACCAGGACTGACATGCATGCTGTGATTTCACAATACTGTAGTAGAAGCATATAACTGCATGCAAAATCTCCGCTTTTTTTTTTTTTTAATCTAGCTGCTTCTTTATACCTGCAAAGGTATGCTTGAAAGGCTGAAGACCTACACCTGTGGAGCGCTCGTGTATGGCTGCCCCAAGCAAATGCTCTTCTGCCTGTGCAGTAGTACCCCCAGTGCTGTGTGTGCTGCCTCCACATGCCTTGTCCTTGGAGTCCTTCTGGCCAGCTAAGCACCTGTGCAAGACTCACATGAGACTGAGAAAGCAGTGAGAGAGGGCCAATGGCAGGGTTCAGGAGGACTGGCTCTGAGTCACTGTGACCGCCCCAGTCAACCTCTCGGATGGCCCAGCCCTGACTGTACATCGACATGGCTTGGAAAACTGCACAATGAAAAGTTCCGAGGTCACAATTGCTTGTACAAAGACCAAAGTGTTACGAGCACAATCCTATCTGACATTTACAATGGTGGAACTTGCATTCTGCTATCATAAATGGTGTGGCAGCACCATAAATTTTGCATGAAGGAGCAGCCAATGGTAACAGCTGCCAACTCCCTACATGCGCCAGTGGCCCACCCAGGCTGCATCAGAGCAGGTAAAGCGGAGGCAGGGCAGTCAGTGGGTGGTTCCCTGGCAGTTCAGGGTGGAAAGTGGGCTGAACTGGGGAGAGGATCTTGATGGCAATTGTGTACTATGTCCCTCATTTTGTAACCTGCCCTGCCCCTTCCTCTCCTTGGATTTATGCTAGCAAAATAGGAGATTCAAATGCAATTAGGTGGTCTAGCAGGAGGTAAGTAAAAGAGCTCACTGACCATCTGACTGCCCCCTCACCATGCAGTGGCCATTCCACTGGCATAGTTGCATGCTATAGAATGGTAGGGGATAGGATTGGGCCATTAGTCCCTCCTGTATCAGTGGCTTTGACAACAGAGGTCCTGAATATGAGCAATATCAACTCCATAACTATTTCAATGGACATTTCCAGTAGAAAAGATGTCCACTTGATATTCATCATTACCCACAGGTACTGTGACGGAGTGCAAGTGAACATTTTAGGGGGAGTACAATTTGCCGGGAGAAGTGGTGGGATTTTGTGCTGATCACAAAAACACAAACTTTGGGGGGAATGTTCAGAGTAGAAAAAAATGTCCTTTTTTATTCCTGGATATTCCCAAGCAGTGGCTCTGTTAGGGAAGATGTGGAACATTTTCTTTCGTATTTGTCTTGTAACAAAGAGAAAATGTGACGCCAATGAAAGCTGGCTGTGTGCATTGACCAGTATAAGAACAGAGATGAGAGAACTGCACAATGAAATGAGAAAGAAAAGGCCAGTAAATGAACTGTGGGTAGATTTTAAAAACAAGGCTGTAGCATTCAGAAGCATCTTTCCATTTGCAAAGCCACTGCCCACAACTGATGCACCTGTGAAGTTGATTTTGTTCAACTTGAAGAACACCTGGCCAGGTGAGAGAAGCAGCCAGGAACTGTCCACTCCAAAAATATTGAATGTAACGATAATCACCTTTGACCAAACATCCGCCAAATTCCATAATTGGTGGCTGCAAAGCAGATACATACCGTATAGCAGAAAATTTGTTCCCTGTGCAAAGTACTCTGGTAATCACAAATAGAGGTGTTTCCCCCCCCCCTCCCCGCCACAATAATGGATTGACTGAATGCATTATGGGATGTAGCAATCCTTGTAAAACTAGGCAACCTAGAAAGATTCAGGAAAGGAAGACAGAAGGATAATAAGTTCATCTTCTGGTGGAGTCTGTGTTTTATTGGATTGGCAACACCCAGGACTGTGTGAACTCATTTGCTCTCTTTGGAGTAATCTGGTCCAAATACACAGTTGAGAAATCATTAATATTATCCCCTAGTTTTTCCCAATAATAAAATTTGGGAAAGACGGGGCATAGACATAAGCATACCTCTCAGCAAATTGCTCAGTTTGCCTGTTTCGGAGCCTGATGCTTCTCAGCTCCGATCCTTTGGAGGAAGATTCAAAGCACTCCTGCTGATGATGATATCCCCAATCTCACTCTAAAGACGTCTCAGAGCTCAACTCCCTCTCGACTATACCCAACAGCAGACCTGCCATTAACTCAGTGGGGTAGATACCATGGGGGTAGACTTCCATGCCCCTCTAGGACCATGCGGAAGCCTCTCTGAGGCTCCTGACGCAGTCGGAAACTGTGCCTCTGGTTTGCCAGAAGCACAAGACGTCAGGGAAGCCTCAGAACACTTCCCCAATGTGTCTCAGAGTCACATGAGGCTCTGCAACGTCTTGGTAGTGGGAGGCTGGATTTGTGCAAGGGGGAGGCGGTGGCATCTTGCAGGAGGGCGCCATCATAAACCTTCCCCCCTGGCACAGGGCTAAGGAAGTCCACCATTGACTACACCTCTGTATGCTAACATCAAACCCTTTATTGTAAGATAGCTCTGAGGCAGCACTGGCTAAAGACCTCCTGATGCCTGAGGCAGCATGTCAAATGCTGCCCCCCTTACCCAATGATACACCAGCCTCTACTCCTACTCTCCGATATTCTAACTCAGCATTCTTATCCCTTCCGCCTTCCCCCCCCCCTCTCTTTTTGAGTTTCTGTGTCACAAATGACACATGTTAGGGGAACAGTGGTGGCTCTTCTGCAGTAGAACCAGGGCTGGTCCAAGACCTCCCAACACCTTGCTAAATGGTTCCCCTTTACCCCACAATGCACCAGCCTTTGCTCCTCCTGCTCTCCACTATTCTAGCTCAGCACTCTCCTTACCTCCACCTTTCGTCTTCCTCTCTGTCCCCCTCTCCCTTTTTCAGACCAGGAAGTAGAAGGTGAAGGAAGCTGCAAGGAAGGTAAGTTGGCTGGCAGAGATGGGTGCCAACCTACCCATCTGCTACATGAAGCAACCACTTCAGTTGTCCCCATGGATGGGCCAGCCTCAGTTCTTGCTTAACAATTTCTGGTTTTCTTTCTCCCCATAGCTTAAAGGAATATTATTCTCACAATGTAGGCTCTTTAGCCCATATCACAAAAGGAGCCAGCACCTCATGTAGCCCCGCCCCCCACAAGTTGTCACTGAATGAGAGAAGGGGCAGCCAGAGAGCATCGGTTAACCTGTTTTCTTTCAAGTCAAGGTGAGCTTTCAAGGAAGTGAGCTGTGCTGCTTCCTTCCTTGGGCCTTCCTAGCACACCTCACATTTTGACCTCTCTGCACAATGACTCCTGAGAGGGGATCACAAGCAGCAAAGCAGGGGTGCCGCATTTTATGATACAACCTCACTGTCTGCGGCAGAGGATCTTAAAATCCTGAAAGCTAACAATGGAGGGTGTGTGAAAAGCAGGCAATTCTGTCATCATAATTGCCCTATTATTTAAAATTATTGAATAATTACTACAGCAAAGCCGGCTGTCACAAAGCACACACCTATTCACATGCTGAAACCAACCATTTTCGACTTTGGGGACTGATCCTATCAATGCTCAAGTCAGATTTTAGAAACCCATGCGCTTTGGGGCTGCTGCTTTCATGGCCTGCAAAATCAGGTTTTTCAGCACCCTTCAATAGTTTTAAGTGAGCTGTCACCGTAGAAACTCCAAATCGCTTCTGACAGGTGCAGCTTGTGCTGAAAGATCTTGAAACGAGCTGCGCCAGAAAGTGAGCATTTGGGGGTGGAATGCAATGCCCACCACTGCAGGGTAAGGCTGCCAAGTCCCCTTCACCTGCAGGTAAGGAGGAAGAGCAGGTATCCCCTGTTCCACTCCGCAGCTAACCTCTGTTCAACTTTACCTTGTGTCATCAAATCAAGGTTCTTTTTTCCATTGTGATGTAAATCCGTGTGTCTATGTGCTGGAGGGCACCAGTAACCTATGACTCTGACAGAGAAAAAGGATACAATCCGAAAACAAAAATGGCAAATCAAGTGAGGGGAGGGGAGAGGCCATGGCTAAGTTGAAGAGTAACCTCATTTTACCTGAGTACCTGCAGAAAGCCCCAGGCTCCATCCCTGGCATCTCCAGGTAGAACAGGAAAGACCCACTTGAACCCTGGGAAGTGCTACCAGCCAATGGCCTTACTCAGGATAAGGCTCACACGCACACCAGCCTGATCATCGTCCAGAAATCAAGAACAGGAGACTAGTGAATTTAGAGCAGTGTTTCTGAAACTGTGGGTCAGGACCCACTAGGTGGGTCACAAACCAATTTCAGTTGGGTCCCCATTCATTTCAGTATTAGGTTTGATGTTACTATGGAATGTGACTGCATTTGGGGAAATGTTACACATTTGTACTTTTACAAATGTTACTTACACTTTGTACTACTATGTATATGCTTTTTACAATGAGAGTCAATGGGACTTACTTCTAGGTAAGTGTGGGTAGGATTGCAGTCTAGGATTGCTAAGAAATTTCCCGTTTGATGATGTCACTTCCAGTCATGACATCACTTCCAGTGGGTCCTGAGAGATTCTCATTCTAAAAAGTGGGTCCTGGTGCTAAAAGCTTGAGAACCTCTGACTTAGTGTATTGGTGCTGCCCTCCCCCACATAAGAGCAATTAATTTAGAACCCTCAAATCTAGGGAGAAATTTGGATGGGAAGGATGTCCAAGGCATCCCTCCAGGCTGCAAGGCAATCCAGGTGACAGCACAGCCCTTCCAATCCTGGGGAAAAGGATGCTACCTGTGGTGTGGCTAGGTGCGGGGAGTGCAGACCATACCAGGTGACACACTCAGGGGGATAGTACCACTACTGGCCAAAATTGTGAAATCTCGGTATTTTTTAATTATACCATCATGTTAGGTATCAGTTGATGTGTAATTTAATGCAGAATGCTGTGAAACAAACCACATTGAGATATCTGTGTTCTCTCAATGTTATGGCCAAATAACCAGAAAAAAAACACAACTTCCTTATGTAACAAAAAGTGGATTTCCATAACTTTAACCTGACCAGTGAGACTGATTGTTCTGAGAGCCAATGAGATGCTCTTATGACACAGCAAGGGGTTTCCTCTTTGCCCTTCTTTCTCATGCTACAGCCAGAGGCCATCTGCCACCTTCTATTTATTTATTTTTTTTCAATCACCTTGCAACATTTGTTGCACGCCTTATTATTTTGAAAAGTTCTACAGCTTTGATCCACTTTCTGTGCTCTTCCATTATGCCATTATGTTTGAGAAACACTGGTTTAAGTAGTTTCCATCTTTGGAATGGGGAGAGGAGGCTCTGTGATGACGTCAGGAGGGTTAGCCAATCAGCACTGTGCACAGCCACCTTGTGCTGAAATGACTGGGACCATTTTTTATGTTTCTAATCTGGTTGGTTGGCAACCTTCAGTCTTGAAAGACTATGGTACAAGCCTACAGCACCTGGTATTCCCAAGCAGTCTCCCATCCAAGTACTAACCAGGCCTGACCCTGCTTAGCTTCCAAGATCAGACAAGATTGGGCATGTGCAGGGTGTGCTGTTAAACAGACCCATTGTATATCTGACCAAAATGTGGTGAGGGCAATGGTACAGTAGTTTCACTGCTCAAATGAAGTATGTTTGTATTTACCCTTATAGATGGCTCAGGCTGGAAATGTTTTTGATTGTGCTAAACATAGTGTAAAAGAGAGACCATCGCCCATGGTGTGTACACTGGTCCAATATCATCTCTGGTACACAGGTTTTAAATATGTTTTAAACAAAGCCCCACAGGCAATGATCCCTTTCTCACATCACCTTCTTCTGTACCATCAAAATGCACTTGTCTGGCTCTAAGGCTGCAATCCTAACCACACTTTCCTAAGAGTAAGCCCCATTGAACAAAATGGGACTTACTTCCAAGTAGGCCTGGTTAGGCTTGTGCCCTAATTCATGTAGGTAACAAGTGTGCAATTAAACCCGTGTTCATTTCTTTAAAAGAAACATACCTATTTTTCCACATCAAATTCTGGAGGATGTGCATAAAATGGCAACTTCAAAAGGTTAGAATGATTCATAGAAAGTCATGTTGCAGCTTCCCAGGGAGGACCTATCAGTGAGTTTATTGCCTCCTGCTTGATAAGGGAGCAGATTTCTTTCCATCTTCTTCTGCCCCATCAGACTTTTCTTCCTGCTGGGAAACCAGAATTAAATGCGAAGCCCCACTGAGAGAGCCTGGCTACCCGTACAGATCTGTTGAGAAAGTAACTGGCACTGAAGCAGATTTCAAAATGGCCTTACCATTCTAGGCCGGGTGAAACAGGCATGCTATTTTGGGAGGCAGCAGATTTTGGCACAGAAGGCAGGAAAGGGTCAATAGTGGTCCAAACCTATCCAGGGCCAGCCCAAAGTGTGCAGCGTGTGAGACAGATGGGAACCAAGGAGAGGTGGGGAGGTAAGCAAAGTACTTCTATGCAGCAAGTCCTCGCTTAAAGTAACTTCGTTCAAGTGTGTAACTTTTCAAACCACAACTCCATGCGTCTCAAATGAGTAACACCCGTATTTTGAAGGGTGTGGATTTTATCATTTCCCACAAGCTTTTATTTGAATACTTGACTCAGAGAGTGCATTTAAATGCGTGAATCACTGGGGTAATGAGACAAAAAAACTGCATTTTGCTCCTAGAGAGAATGCCAGGGCCTTTTTCTCAGGCTCCAGAGACTGGCAGAAAAGCACTAGAGAAAATGAGTGTGCATGGCCTTATTTGCTCATGTTGTCCAGCTTGAGCCCAGGAGATTTGGCAGGTTGTCCAATGAAAAGTTTCCACTATTGGTTTTGTCAGGTTATTCTCTCCAGAGCAGCTCAAAACATTTTCTCACCCACCCCATTTGTTGGCAGTCTGCTATATGAAGATTCTTGTCTTGTTCTGTGTCAGACAATTGGCCCCAGGGCCACTCAGGACCTCTCAGCACCTGGAAACTGTGGAGGAGAAGGGTAAGCCCAGTATTCTTCCACTTGTGGGTCATGACCCCAATGGGATTATGAAACCTCAAATGGCAACTTTGCAAAGCCTGTGCAAGGGAGAGTTTGGATCCAATCCAATCATGGTGCTGCCTTCTTGAAACCAAGTTCTTGATATAATCCTGCACAGCCTCTTCTCACTGTCTTGCCCAGCAGCTCCTAAAGCCAGCCCTGCTCAGGCTGTTACCTCACAGGGTTGTTGTGAAGACACAAGAGGTAGGGGAAACAGGGTGGGCAGGAGACCCAAGTCCCAGGAGGAGGGTAGGATTGGCAGTGGGTCCCCAGTCTTGTTTGTTTGTTTGTTTGTTTGTTGGGGGTTGTGGCATGATAAAGGTTGAAGACCATTGGGCTCTAGCATCTTTTTCATACCTCCTATTCCTTTCTTTCTTTTGAATCTAGGGAAAAGGAGGAAAGGGGCAAGGGGGCAGGCAGGCAGGCAGATGAAAACAGCAGGTGGGCACCCCTGCCAAACCCCTTACCCAAGTGACCCCAGGCTAAACAGTCCATCAAGTACAGTGTTTTGCAATGTATTTGTTGCAGTTTTGTAAGCTGCTGACTATCACTCTGATGGTCCTTTCAAGGATAGGTGGGATACTAATATTTTAAAGAATAAATTATTGTCTCCAGGCCTGACCCAACCCCTTTGGTGTCTGAATGAAGTTCAAGCCAATTTTTCCCCTGTCCTCCCAATCTCTACCAAGTGACACCCTCCCAGGCACTCAGAACATGAATGGCATCCAGGCACTCAGTACTAGAATGGCATCCAAGTTTGCTTTTCTAAGAACTGAGATTTGCCTGCCACAGAGAAAGGAGTGGCAATTCTGTTTAGAAATTGCCTTTCTCAGCCTGAACTATACCATGTTTCATGGGAATATAAGACATCCTAAGTATCCATCAGTTGACATTCACCTGGGCAAAACAGAACAGGGTTTTCAACAATTGGTTTAAGGTGGAGAAAGTAAAAGATTAGAATCCTAATCTGAAACCAACGCTAATATAAATGGCTCATGATTGCCTAAATGCACGTCCTTATCCTGAGATGCTCTGATAAGAAGGAGCCACCCAAATGTGGTATGGGAACACGAGGAAGTGTACCATGCCCAACAGGAGGGCAGCCTGATCATCACTTGTATCTTTCAGGTTGGAGGAAATTCTTGTTTGACCATTACTAGAATGCACTGGAGATTCCCAAAGTTGATCATGAGGCCCCGACTGTCGCCTCAGGTGGCAGACTGCTTGGGGGCACCTACCATCTGTACCCACCCATCTTCTCTATTCTAATGCTCTGGATTAGGGGTGCTCAAACTTTCAACTTTAGGGATCCTGGACCTTTAAAATTGTGTAGGAGAGATAATTTCAGCAGGTGCAGCTTGTCATCTGTGGGATGACAAGTTGCACCTGCTGAAATTCTCTCTTCTATACACTTGTTAAAGGTCCAGCATCCCTAAAGTTGAAAGTTTGAGCACCCCTGCTCTGGATTAAAAAAGGACAACAAAAATTTTAAAAATGCAGAAGTGAATGTGTGGAGGAGAGGATAAAGCAGAGTGGTGGAAGAAAGCATCAGAAACACCCACATCTTCCCCTGCCTGCCTATTCTGCCCAGGAAAAGTTCCCTCTCAGCTGTTTTAAATGTTTTATCTCCAACCAAGCTCTGAGGCTTACAGCCCAATTCTTAGCATGTCTACTCAGAAGTAAGTCCCATTATAGTCAATGGGGCTTACTCCCAGGAAAGTGTGGCTAGGATTGCAACCTTAGTAAGGTTAGTTGGAATAGCCACAGGAGGGGACAGTGGTGAGCACTGTTTTCAGAGTCCATAGAAGTGACACAGTATTGTCTAAAGAAGGGGTGTCAAACATCAGGTCCATGGGCCAGAAGCTCTTAATCCAATCCCCATGATAATTGAGCTGTCCCACACTGCCTTTTCAGTAGCGTTGCTTCTGCCAAGGCTCTGGAAAGGAGAGGTGGAAGGAGGCCTCAGAAGACAAGAGAGCTGCAGGGGATAGGGCAGACTGAGAGAGGGAGATGTTGCCAAGGTGCTGAGAGAGACCAATGATTACTCAGACGGCCCATTCAACAGCACCATTTCTGCCAAGGTGTCACTTCACAGAGCTCCTCTTGGCTGCTCTGCAGAGGGACTGCGGCAGAAGTGGTGTTGCTGAAAGAGGCCGGGACATTAATCGATTCTCCCAATTGTTGCTTTTAGACTCTGTTACTTCTTGTGGCGGGAACTGTAGCCCAGCATTTCATTTGCTCTTTTTGAATCTGCTTCACACTGCTGGCTCACATTGCAGTCCATTTAGACATCTAGATCCTTATTGCACATGCTGCTGCCGAAAGAGGTTTCTCTCATCCTATATTCACGGCTCTGAGGCTGCAATCCTACCCACACTTGAGAGTATTGACTATAATGGGACTTATTTTTTAGTAGACCCGCACAGAATTGGGCTGTGAGTTTTTGTTCCTAGGTGTAGGGCTTTCCTTTTGTCTCTGTTGAACTTCATCTAAGCAAAGCCTGGCAAGATCATTTTGAATCCTGATTCTGCCATCCAAGACGTTAGCTGTCCATCTGTCCCCAGCTTTTGTGTCATCTGTGAATAAGCATTTCTTCTTCCCCCTCCTTTAGGTCATTTATAACAGTGTTGAGCCAAGGAGTAAAATATCTGATATATGTGCCAGAGCTTGCCATCCCTGGACTTGGTTTTGATAGGAGGCCAACCTCTGCAGGATATAGACTGAGGAACTTCTGTTTATTTTAAGGGTTTGATAAACTTTTGTTAAACATCTCAGAATTGCATGCTCAGAAAATGCTGTACAAGTGTCACATGTCATTGACAGCTCAGGCTGCACAAACATTTAAAGTTTGGGTGGACATGCAAGTGCATGTAAGCAAGGAGGACGTTATCAAAATGAGTTTAGTCCCTTCGGGGCCTTCACTTGGGGTTGCCAACTTTATAACCGATCCTTGCTGCTGTGCATTCACAGTAGCTTGGGCTGCAATCATGTGCATGCTCACCAGAAAGCAAGCTCCATTTAACTCAAGGGCACTTACTTCTGAGCTGACATGCCAGACTTGCATGGGAAATGCCGATAGATACCAATAGTGAATATTGATCTCCATGCCATGACAAGGGTCACTCACTGATTTCTGCACACTTCCTTTGCCTCCTGTTAAAGGCACAGGAGCAAGTCAAGCTGGCTTTTTCTGATCAGTTGGCATGCTTTTTCTTGTGGGGTAATTTTGGACTTAGATACACGGATTTTTAGTGTATTTTTCCCCCATAGCACATTCCAATAGGTGGCACCCTTTCCTCTCCATTTAGCTGCCACCTGAGGTTTAGCTGCAATAAGCAAGAAAATAAGTGAAGTGTAGGGTGGCTGTGTTTCTTTCCCATCCACCTCAACAATTCCATCTTTCTCATGGTAGGTTTCATATAAGTGTTCCTTTAAAATCAAGTCTTGCATTCTGCCAAACTGCACAGCAAAATATGCTTCCTTTGCATGCTTGGGTTGTGGTTTTGCACTTGGAGGGATTTTATTCAATATGGTACATTTTCTCCACTGGCAAGTAGAATGCTGGGCTGACCAATGAGAGAGTGATCAGGGCACCAGTGAAAATCCCTAATTTTGCATTGATACTCCTTGCCTGATATTCCTAGTCAAACAGCAGATTGGAACATGGGTTGCATTTGTGAAAAGTCTTATCCCCATGGCTAGTGGGATTGATGTCAGTGGCTTGAATTGATTATGAAATATGCTAATGTCTACTTTGATTTCTAATTACCAAACATGCCAAGTTAAAAATTACTCAGCATTATTTTCACACCCTCTTGCAGCCCAATCCCATGCTGGGACAGCTCCAGGAACCCCCGCACTGCCCTGGCAATGGTAATGACCGTTGCAAAAGAGCCGTAAAGCACATTGCAGTGGCTGGGAGAGAAGAGGTGCCGGCAGGGAGGCCAGCACCAGACTGTGCTGTCAGGAGGACCAGTCGGAGTGCATGGCGATAAGCAGCAGGGAGGCATTTTGGGGCAGGGCAGGGGAAGGTGGGGAGGAGGGGAAGGTGGGTGGGGGAAGGTGGTCTAGGGTCAGTTTAGGCTTGGGAGGGGTTGGGGACAGTGATAGCTATCCCTCCTCCTGAGCCTCAGAGCCCAGCACAGGTCTCCCTGGTTATGTGCCAGCTAAATAGCTTACACAGCTCTGAGTAGACCCATCAGAGCTGCTGGGGCTCTTCCCTTACCCCGAGGAGACATCTGGCTGCTTCCCCAATCATACAGGATACAGTGGCGGCTGTTTCCCCCACCTATTCCCCAGACCCAAGAACACAGCAGCCAGGAATAGGATTGGGTACTTGCACAAACGTCTATTTGCTCACATTATTTCATCAATAATTCACCAATATTTCGTCAACAGTATTTACCAGCCATTTTGCATTAAACATATCAGAATCATTTAATTTCATCCTTTAAATATTATACACAGCAAGCCAACATTTCATGCCAATTTATGTCTATCCAAATATTTTAAAAAGCAAATCCACCAGTTTGTATTTCTTTTTCCCAAGCAGATGTCAATATACAGAAGGAAAAGTGGATTTTTACTGATAATTATTAAATGCCTATAGTGCTCACAAGCCCAGGTACGCTCTCTAAAGTGATAGTCAGGATTCACGGTTAACCACATAAACTTGAGGTGTGACAGCTAAAGGTTGCTTTATACACATAGCATCAGAATGTTACTTTTCATCTTACACTCAGCCTCGCTGCCCTGCTTCAAGCCCGGAGCACACCACCAGTTTCATGGCACAATCAAAGGGCAACAGCTAATCTTTCCGTGCAATGAGTCCCAGGGCCTTTTTGTACAATCAGGTTTTTACACACTAAATGAGCATTTGCTTCTCATTTGTTGTGCATGGCCAGGACCGGCTTTCCCCAAGCTAGCGCTTCTGCTACAGGCCCACTGCCTTTTCCCAGTATTCAACTGCAATTTTTTTGTGCTTGGAAAAATACACAGTGAACATGGTTGGCAACCTTCAGTCTCGAAAGACTATGGTATAAGCCTACAGTACCCGGTATTCCCAGGCGGTCTCCCATCCAAGTACTAACCAGGCCTGACCCTGCTTAGCTTCCGAGATCAGGCAAGATTGGGCAGGGTAACAGTTGCTGGCACAGTGAACGTGCACCCACACAAATGCACACAACCAGCCTGCAGAAGCCAAGCCACATGGCCACTGGGGGGCAGTATTAAGGGGGAGGCACCAATAAAGCTGTGTGGAGGTCATTCAGGGCTAATAAGAGTAGGACAGAGCTGTTAGACGTTCATGTGTTCTGTGGAGCTTCCTTGCATTGCATCATCCAGTGCATTTCTGAACATGACTCAGAGTGCTGGTTGAAACCCTTAAAACCCACAATGGCTGTGCCCTGGTTACTTAGGAGGGCTGTCTTCTCCCATATGAATCTGTCCCTGCCATAGAAGGAAATATTTGTGTGTGTGTGTGTGTGTGTGTGTGTGTGTGTGTGTGTGTGTGTGTGTTAATTTGACATCTATTTCAGAAGTCCTTTCCCAGTGCCCCCCCAAAAGAGGTTGGATGCTATAGACATCTCCTTCAAGGGATCCTTGAAGGGATCCTTCTTGGGACATCTCCTTCAAGGGATCCTTCAAGGTGATCCTTTAGGAGATCCTTTAGGTGACCCCTGTGCTGTGCAGAGGTTGGATGACTTCCAAGGTCCTTTCCAACTCTAAGATTCAGTGATTCTAAGAGCACGGTCCTATGCTTGACTACTCAGAAGTACATCCCACTGAATTCTGTTCAATGGAACTTACTCCTAGGGATGTGTAGGCTGCCTTTTGGTCGGTGGTAAAGTGAGTAGCCCCATTGCGGAACTGCTTACCTTACCCGAGAGAAGGGGACAAAAGTCCCCTTCTCCCGAGGTGCCTCCCACAGTAGCCCGGGGCGCACAGGATCCCGGGGCGCACGGTAGCCCGGGGCAGCAGTGGGACAGCTCAGGATTGGGCTGTAAGATGTCACAGGGAACCTTGTCAAGTGCTTTACTGAAGGTTATTCCCTGCCTTCTGAGGCCTTCATTTGTCTCTCCCTTCCAGAGTCTCAGCAGGTGCAGTGCTGCTAAAAGGGTGGTGCTGGGAGAGCCCAATTATCATATGGGCTAGATAAAGAACTTCTGCAAGCCAGATATGGCCTACAGGCGTTATGCTTGACACCCTTGAGCCAGAACGTGGGAGAGTGGGAGGAACAGATGATGGCACAACCTCTGATAAGGGGGGCAGCATTTGACATGCACCCTCAGGGGATCTTGGGCCACCCTGAACAGGAGGTCACGTATTTGATTTATAACCCAGCTTTCTTCCAACATGAACACCTCCC
Organism: Tiliqua scincoides; assembly: GCF_035046505.1. Lineage (NCBI taxonomy): Eukaryota > Metazoa > Chordata > Lepidosauria > Squamata > Scincidae > Tiliqua > Tiliqua scincoides. The sequence goes on from NC_089829.1 coordinate 20,166,670, forward strand.
ATCTTACATGGCAGCACAGTTAAGAGAAAGAAAGTGAATTCATATTCCTTTTTGGTGGGGACACACACAGTCCACATCCAAATGGAGTCAAAACAGCAGCTACTGAGTCCTCTGAAGAGACTTGAGTTGGAGGGTCACTATAACACCAGAGAACTGAAAGGGCGAGCATTAAGTATGTCTGGGGGTACAGCCAAGTAAATGCTTTTGCATCCCTCCACCCAAAAAAACCAAAAGGAGAAAAATAGCCTTTTCTTTTCCAAGCAGTAAGTCTTCCCCTTCCATTGCAGCTGCCTGATAAACCTGCTACCTCTGCAGGATCAGAAATAGCCTGAGGGTACCAAGGGGAAAATCATCCCTACTGTTCTAACGAAATTGTCAACTGCAGGAGTCCTGAGATAAATCCCCTGAATCAAAGATCTTTCCTTGTTGAGTTTTTTTTAAATATAAAAAGATAAGCACTGCCTCTGATCCTCTTCGGTTTTCTGAGATCATGCCAGTTTTCTTCCGCCCACCCCACCCCTAAAATCCCACAACCTTAGGGTATTCAGGTTTGCTCAAGTAACTGCTTCAAGGTTCTCAGGCATAGGTAATCAGAGATCAATGAACAGCATATATAGCCCAAAGGGCCTATGTGCTGTTATGCCCGTTGCCTAGAGGTGCCAACTCTGACTAAAGTGATTCCTGGAGATTTTTCTTTTTCCCCAACATGGTTAGGTAGTAAATTTCCACAGGTTCTGTTAAAATCTCCAGGATTGCTTTCTCCGGAGTATCCTGGAGGTGGAGGTTGACTTCTGGAGACCCAAGGTAAGTCCTGGAGAGTTGGCAACCCTACCACCACCACCCCTTAAGGGTGCAGGGTGGGACAAGGAGGGCATCGTTTAGCTTTTGTCTTCTACAAAAACAGAATAATGGACCATTTGTCCACATTTGCATCTTCTTCTCAGAATAGGACTCTGGCAAGCAGCCTCTTAGGTGGCCAGCTTGAGGCATCCCAAACAAAGCATGTTCTTAAAAATCAAGTAGTGAACAAGCCAGGAGCCAGTGAGCTGTGGTGCCAGAGTGCCATCTGCAGGCCTAACTGGAGAATGCTCTCAGAATCCACTATTAGGCACTTTCAGAGGAGTAACTGAAAACACTTGTGTCTCTGTAGTGAAACCAAACCCTAGTGACACCTCTGTAGGGCAGTGATTGGGCAAGCAAGAGGCTGGGGGAGGTCATGGAGGGTGCAAGGGGCCAGGGGCAGATTATTACAAACAGGATCCAAGTGTGTAGTGCAAACAGGTGTCAGCTAACTACATTTCCCCACAGGGCTTTGATTGACACTTTAGCCCCTTAGACACTGGCCAGAGGTGGCAGCTGCCATCTCACCAGTGGTGAGACATTATGATGCGTCCGTTGTTTCCTTGGCAATGGGTAAGCACAGCATTCAGAGTGAGTGGTGTGGAGCATGAGGAGGGAGAGGCAGCTTCTCCCAGGGCAGCCCAGAGTGTGAGTCTTGTCATATAGTTTCATGAACAGGAACACGTACAATATTAAAGAGGAATATTATGAATTGGAAGTAGGTCCTTGTGAGGTTAGTCTTTTTAGGACACAATCCTAACCGGCAGTTATGCCGGTATACGTGACCCTGGAGGGGGCATTACTGGGCAGGGGGAAGGCGGGGGAGGATGCGCGGGGAGCCAGGGACGGGGCTGGGACCTGGCGGTTATGCCGGATCCCAACCCCCCGTCCCCAGGGCGAGCAGAGAGGCTTCAAGCTGCTCCGCTCTCCTCAGACTCGTGCTGTCTCCGGAGGTGGTGCAGGTCCGCCTGGCTTGCCTGCTCCAGCGCGAGTTAGGATTGCGCCCTAAGACAAATCTTTGGTCTTTCCTCCTGGTCCACTGGCCTCCTAATCTGATCACTGCTAACTCCTCCTCTGTTCCAGCATACTGTGCCCTCCCTGTGGTGTTGTCAGTGTCTCCCTGGCATTACAACAGAAAATCATATTTTCAGGTGAAGAATTTGGATATTGCTGCCATATTTTAGGAAGAGAGACATGGGCAGCATCACGGATGAGTATTCCCAATGTGGAAGAATGTCTTTTTCAAGTAGATTTATTATTTCAAATGGAAAGAAATCTTCAGTCTCTTCTCCTGCTTCACTGGTCTTTCCAGTCCACTGACCGGTTAAACCTGTTTTTCATCATTTTGACTACTTCCTTTGCAGATTCAGTGGAATTCTAAACTGATAATGAAAGCAACAAACTTATAGCAGATAACCAAGTTTAAGGTAAGGAACATGAGTATTGTAGTGTTGTTTCAGGTACAGGTACAAGATGAATCTCCCAGCATGGAGGGAGGTCCTTCTGAGGTACGTCCTTCACTCCCAAACCAAGAACATCATTGGCCTTCTTTCCAGGTCCACTGGCCTTTTCAAAGCAATCATGGGTTTAACAAGAATTAATTCATTTTGACTACTTTTTTGGCAGATTGAAGGGGAATTCTAAACCCAACTATGAAAGCAACTGACTGATAACAGAAAATCAGGTTTGGGGATAAGGTACATGAATATTGCCATGTTGTTTCAGAAGATGGGCATGTAGCACATTACAGACAAATATTGTCAGCATGGAGGTAGGTACCTCCAGCAAGTCCTTCATTCCCAAACCAAGGACATCTTGGGTCTCTTTCCAGGCCCACTGGCCTTTTCAAACCAATCAGATTTAACAAGAATTAATTCATTTTGACTATTTTTTTTCTCTTTTGCTGACTGAAGGGGAATTCAAAATCCAACTATGAAAGCAACTAACAGAAAATCAGGTTTTGGGATAAGGTACATGAATATTGCCATGTTGCTTCAGGGAGATGTGAAAGTACTACATTACAGACATATTCTTAGTATGGAGGTAGGTCCTTCTAAGGTAAGTCTTTCTCTTTTCCAGGTTCACTGGCCTTTTCAAGCCAATCTCTGGTTTAATAAGAATTAATTCTTTTTTGACTACTTTTTTTGCAGATTGAAGGGGAATTTGAAACACAACTATGAAAGCAACTAACAATAAATCAGGTTTTGAGATAAGGTACATGAGTATTGTTGTTGCTTCAGGAAGATGGACATGTACCACATGACAGATAAATATTCCCAGCATGGAGGTAGGTCCTTCTGAGGTAAGTCCTTCATTCCCAAATCAAGAACATCTTGGGTCTCCTTTCCGGGTCCAGTGGCCTTTTCAAAGCAATCACTGGTATAACGAGAATTAATTCATTTTGACTACTTCCTTTGCAGAGTGAACGTGAGTTCCAAACAAATGATGAAAGCAACAAACTTACAACAGGAAATTACGTTTGAACAAAATAATGTGAGTATTGTTGTGTTGTTTCAGAAACAGGGACATATACAGGCAAATATTAGCAGAGTGGACGAAAGCCCTTCTGAGGTAAATCCTTTATTGCCAAAGGAAGGATATCTTTGTTTGCTTTTTCCAGGCCTGCTGTCCTTTTCACTCCAACCACTGTTAAACATTTATTTAGTCTTACACTGACTACTTTTTTTCCATACTGAATGGGAATTACAAACAGAGCTATGAAAGCAGCAAACTTGTAAGAGAAAATTAAGGTTTTAAGATAAAGGACATGGATATTGTCAAGAAGAGGGACATGTACATGTCAATACTGTATTACCAACATGGAAGTGGGTTCTTGTAAGGTAATTCATTATTGCCAACAAGGGGATATCGTTCATCTCTTCTCCTGGCCCACTGGCCTTTCTAATCCACCAGTGAAAGACCTGTGATTATTAAACACATATTTGCTTTCTCTGGTGACTTTATTTGCTGTTTTCTTGCAGATCAAAACTTTCATAAGAACTGGCAACCATCTGGACAAGGAATCAATCAGTAGGCATGAATCAGAGGCACCCCCAATGAATTCACATTCATATCAGTCTTTCCCATTCATTTCCCAGTCTGTTTGTTATCAGAAAGTAGTAAGATGAATGGGCTCTGCTCATCCCAGAATGCATCCACTCCAAAAACAACCCATAGAGGAAGGCATAAGGCTCTGCAGGACACCAGACATCAGTGGAAGTTTAAGAGATGGCTTACTTATGGCCTTTGTTGACATGCCCAGGGTATCACTGACTGCCACTTTTGGGGTCAGGAAGGAATTTTCCTCCAGGGCAGATTGGCCAGAAGTCCTGGAGGTTTTTCGCCTTCCTCTGGGCATCCAGCAGGGGTCACTTGTTAGTTTATATGACATTTCATTTGTAGTGGAAGCTAATAAAAAAAGTTTAAAATGATAAACATAGAAAAATAAATATATTGCTATAACTATTTTTTTAATCGCCTTTGACATTTTCATTGTTATATTGAGTACAAAATATGGGTCTATCTGTCCTGCAGACTTAAACTGATGGAAACTTCCAATTCTTCTCCCAAGGGGATTGTAGTGTGGTGAGGAAGACTGATTTCTTCCAGAAGATTCTCAGCACATTCACCAAACTACAATTCCCAGGATTTTGAGGATAAAGTCAAATAACAGATTAACCATAAGAACATAAGAACAACCCCACTGGATCAGACCATAGGCCCATCTAGTCCAGCTTCCTGTATCTCACAGCGGCCCACCAAATGCCCCAGGGAGCACACAAGACAACAAGAGACCTGCATCCTGGTGCCCTCCCTTGCATCTGGCCTTCTGACACAGCCCATTTCTAAAATCAGGAGGTTGCACATACACACCGTGGCTTGCAACCCGTAATGGATTTTTCCTCCAGAAACTTGCCCAATCCCCTTTTAAAGGCATCCAGGCCAGATGCCATCACTACATCCTGTGGCAAGGAGTCCCACAGACCAACCACACGCTGAGTAAAGAAATATTTTCTTTTGTCTGTCCTAACTCTCCCAACACTCAATTTTAGTGGATGCCCACTAAGCCGCAGGGCTTAGTCAAGATAAAAGGAGATTGAGGAAACATGCCTGGACCATTTGGGGGCAGAAGAGCCAGACAGTGCTGCTCTGGGTGGTGAAATACAACAAGCATCTGGAGATCTTACTACTGCCACTTCAGATGCCTGAGGTTAAGGGCTCAGCTGTCTAATGGTGGGGCGGAACCTGCCCCCAAGTCAGCCTGTGCATGGCTGCAGCATTAACAGCTGTCTCAAAGAGGGAGTTTGGGCAGGCATATCTGGTCTGGCAGGGGAGGAAAGGGCTTCAGCTGCTGAAATCTCCTGTTCTCCATGTTTGTTGACTTCTGATGGGGAAGCACATCACACGCAATGCAAGATCTATTCAGCGGAGCCTGTATGACCAACACTGACCTCTCTTTTTCTGCCAAAGGCCAATTACAGCAGCAGCAGCAAAATAAGTCAAGCAAAGAAAAGTCAAAGCTCCTGAGATTTCAGCTCAGTCTAACATTCTAAGGTTTTGTTCTTCCCATTTTGTTTTTTCAGTGCCTAACTTTGTTACCAGAGTTCCCTTGCCAACCCCATTGTAGTTCCAGTCTACATATTCCAGTTCCAGTTCTAGTTCCAGAGCCATAAGAGAGCAGACTTCTCTGTTGCCTGTTCTCTTGCCAACCCCGTTGTAGTTCCAATCAGAGCCACCAGAGGGCAGACTTTGTGTGTTTGTGTCTTCATGAGTCTGTTTATATATACTGTAATATAAAAAATGTTTTTAAAATACTAGCTCTGAAACGGAGTTCATGTTGCGGGTGAGGAACTGGCTGTGACCACAGCTAAGAATGTTCTGTTTTTCCTCCCACTGTTATTTGTGCTCAGCTTTTCAGCCTCCAGTGGTATTACATAAACGCAAAGCCCCTTGCCTTCCAACGCAAGCATGGCCCAAATTCAGAGCCTGGGACACAACACACTTATTTCCAGCAGCAAGGTGGGAGGGGGGAGTTATAAATGAAACGTTTGAAAGGAGGGTGCAGCCACAGTGAGGCCAGTGTCCATTGACAGGCAAACACATCTTAAATGCCTTTTTCACAGCTCTCACACTGAGCTCAGCAACTGGGATAATTTTTCTACGCAAAAGCAAGTAACTAGTCTGAAGTGCTTGTCAAAAGAAAGAAGCAGGCTTAAGGCAGGAATGTTGGGGGCACCCCCAAAACTGGACTGCGGTGGCCAGAGCTGGCTCATCCACAAGGCTGACTGGTCAACTCGGGGTGGCTTAGCGGGGGCACCCACTACTGGCAACTGCTGACCCTCCCCCTGGATTAAAAAAAAGAAGAACGGAAGAGAGTGCAAGAGGATGTGTGGAGGAGCAGGGGAGGGTGCTGGCATCAGATCTGCAGAGCAAGGGGAAAGGGTTAATACTCTTAGTCAAAATGAAAGGGTAACCCTTTCATTTTAACCCTTAACATTCAACCCTTAACATGTGTTGACCCTTCAGTTTCCCTCTTTTCTTGTAAGCAGTGCATGAACTGGATCAGAACTGGGAGTGAGGATTGGAAGGCTCAAGACTTGGCCCCAAGTGCAGTGCTGATCCAGATTGCACACCCTCACCGATGACACTAGCACTGACGGCAGTTCTTTTTTGTAATTCCGAATGTGAATAATACACACAGAGGGTGCATGATGCAGATTGGAACTGCAACTGGAGACAAAATGTTAAAGTTCCCCCCCATTCCTCCACCATTATTCCAATCCAGTTTGCATACCCCCATGTGCGCTATCTAAAAGAGAGAGAAAAAATGCAGGTTCAACACAGACATTTAACAGGCATTTTTGGATTATTTTTAAAAGCAGGACAGAGAAAATCATGAAAGAGAAGAAGTCCGTGAACAGCTGTTAGCCATGATAGTTAAAAGAAACCTCCATGCTCCAAGCCGGGCTGCCTGTGAATACTAGATATTTGGGGCTAACTCCAAGTGAGGACTGATGTCTTCCTACCCCGCTTGTGGCCTTCTTAAGAAATGCCTAACTGGCCATTGATGGAGATGAGATGCTGCTGGAGTATGTCCAGCGCTGGTCTGATTCAGCAGGTTTCTTACAGCACAATCCTAGACAAGTCACCTGGATGCTGACTCACTCATTTCAGCAAGAGAAACATCCCTATAGCCCACCCAACCTGAAAAAAATACCCATCAGGAGAGTCTCTTTTCTGCCCTTGTCACATCCACAAAGGAGTGAGTCTCTTCGGTGTTCTCTCCTTGGTGTCTCTCTGCCAGCCTTGACCCACCTCCTGGGAAGTTCCCCTTCCCCATAGGTTCAACCCCATAGGTTGCCCAGGTGTGCTGGGCAAAGCTTCTTCTCTGGGGCAGTACACCTGAGAAACACCAGCGTCATGTGGGTCTCCTGGGGCCTGAGGTGACATGGCAAGCGCTGCCCTCCCCTTAGCCAGCAGTGCATGGGCTACCACCACTCCTCCCGGGCCCTGGATTCAAAACATGAGGAGAATGTAGCAGTGGAGGAGAGAAGAGTGTTGGGTTCGAGCATCTTGGGTGTTGAAATTGGAACCAGTCACTTTTTGATTCAGGTTTCAGGATTCAGAAATTTGACATGACCCAGGCGTCGTCCATGATCAGATCTCCCCAACTTTATTCAATTTGTTTTAGGCTTATAAGCAATTTTGGGGGATTTTTAATCAGGGCTGCAGGGCTCAAATCCCACTTTAAAGGGTTTTCCCAAACAGAGGTGGGAGGAAGGCAGGTTTCCCCAATGTGACTACTTAGAGCAACTTGGGAGTGGTGAGGAAGGTTACTGAGCAAATGGAAGGAGGAAAAATGTGTCCTCCTTTCAGTGTTGGTCTCTAGTGTTGGAGCCCTGATCTGGCTGGGGCCTCTTTATACAGGGAGGAACTGGAACTCAGGGGTAGACCCTCTGTTTTGTATGCAAAAGGTCCTGGGTTCACTCCTGGACAAGATCTCCTGACAGAGCTAGGAAAGACCCTGCCTGATGCCCTGGAGAGATGCTTCCAGTCAGTGCTGGTGTCTCTGAACAAGATGGGGAGGGTCAATGGCTTGACCAAGGATGAGGCAACTTCGTATGACGTGTATGCAGTTCCAGGTCACGTCTTATGTGGGCTTCGGTCTCTCTAGAACTGGGCTGCATTGTTTTGGCACAAGCCTGCCTGCATGTGGGAGTCCTCCTGGCTGGAGAATAGCGGTTCTCTTAAGCAGATTTAGACCTTTCCCTCCAGTCTTAGAAGCCGCCTGTTTGCATTGCACTTTTCCAGCTCCCTGTAATTTCTCTGTATATTTCTGGGAATGTGGTCCCAGAACACAGGGCTGCATTCTGACTGTGGTTTCTCCCCAACCAGAGTGGCGGAAGGGGAGGGGAGGGAGGGAAGGCATCCCTTGTTCCTCCCTGCATTCCTCAGGGCTCCTTTGCTGCTGAGCTGTTTTGCAGGCCTTCTGCCAGTCCTCTGCAGCACAGCTTCTTCCCAGGAGGGTTCATCACCCCCTTTCCATAGGCAGCTCATTGGTATTCCTGAGCAGACTTGATTTTTGTTCATATCTAGCCCACACTTCTGGGTTCCAGGCACAACCAGCCCACCCATGCAGCTACCTTATGTGGGTTGCAGCAGCAGCAGTTTGTGAAGGGTTCAAGGGGGTGGCCGATTCAGGGTGACCTACCCCCCAAATCTCCTCCTCCAGCCTGCCTCCACTGCAAGCTGCAATGTTCTGCTTTTCACTCCCTTGTGCAAGAAGCACGTCATTCCCCTCCTTAGGGCACAACCCTAACCAGGTCTACTCAGAAGTAAGTCCCATTTTGTTCAATGGGGCTTACTCTCAGGAAAGTGTGGATTACAGCCATAGTGTGCTGCCGGGCAATCAGGAAGTACCGGGTTTCCAGGTTCATTAGCAGCACAATTTAACTTCAGATTCAGCAGCACAAGCAACAAGGTTAACTTCTTTCCCCTCAGTGCAGAGTTCCTGATCCAAATTGCCCTCCCTTGGGACTGCTTTTCAGAAAATAGAAAGACCTGGGGACCTTGAAGGGTGGGAAATCTGCTTGAACATCTCCAATGTGTCACATGTAGAATGACTCTCCTTGGGGAATCATAAGCTTCCAAGAACGCAGCATTCCCTGGAAGCAAGTTTTAAATCCACTGGGGCATCGTATTTGATAACATGTGATGGCAGGCTTGGAACAACCTTTAAGATACAATATTTAATAGCCAACATCCAATGGCACGTTTAATCTTTTAACATTACATTTTACATTAATTACATATGTTAGTTGACTTCTTCTGAGGTTTCACACTTGATTCTGCCCACCCATCAACAGATCTATATCATGTGATTTTGTTCAAACTATGAATAACAATGTGAACTTGTCTCTTGCTTGCTTTAAAATCACTCAAGTGCATGTATGATAAAAATTCGGCAATATGGCAAAACCCCAAAACTTGGGTGTGCACCTGTTTTACCTCCTAGCGCAAACTCAAGTGTTATTGCAAGCACAGTGGTCAAGAAGTCTTGACAGGCTGCAGACCTCTGCCAAATGTGCACATGGCGGCAAACCCAGGTTCGCACTATGCAACGTGTGAAATGGCACCAGGTGGGCATCTCCCACTGTTGAGTCCGTCACTCCTGATTTGGTGCATTCATGCCTGCCTGCATCCTCAAAGGTTGTTCCCTACTTGGGTGGGAGAGAGAAAGAATGATGAGCGAAAGGAGACTCTCCATTCCCCATTTTCCTTTGCCAGAGAGCGTCCTGCCAAGATGCGGGTCCTCTTCCTCTGGCATCTGCTGGGCACATGGCTGTCGCATGCAGCTGCAGAACAATCCAGGCCAGTGAAAGGCCGGAGGCATGCCCGCCGTGTTGGTGCCAAGGCACACATTTCCTGCCACTGCCTGAATCGGCTCTCGCTCCACCTCGGCCAGGGGGAAAAACAACAAACTCACATTGGAAGGATAAAATCCCAGCAAGCCGGCCGGGAGGGGAAAGGGGAGGGCCTGGGAGTGAGAGAGGCTGCATCTGAAGGAGAAGCTCTGCTGCCTCTCAGGTCTACCTTCTTCCCCCTGGCAGAGTGTGCTGGGGGCAGGCAGGCCACCACTGCCACCATCCTGGCCTCTGCCTGGTGATCGAGGGCAGCTCCCTTCCAGCCAGGTCTGTTCATCATTATTCTGCATTGTCTTGCATGGAGTGCAGGGTGCAAGTTATGAGGGCAGGAGGGAAGGAAAGAAGAAGGTCCTCTTCACCCACTGCAGTTTGCCTCCCCCTCCTATGAAAAGGCACTGCAAATGCTGCCCTACTGAGCTGTGGGGGGAGGAAGGAGTCCCAGGGTCCCTCTCACCGTGACTCCTCTTCTCTTTCCTAATCAAGGATAACAGAAGAACCTGTGCAGAGAAGGCATTTCCTTTTCCCATCCACTGGACCCTCTCCAAAACGGAGGCTGCATGATGCTGCCCAACATTCTGGCGCTGGTGGCACTGGCCGTCCTACAGCTGCCCCTTAGCAACAGTCAGGTAAGAGGGCAGAGACGAGTTGCCCTGTCTTGAGCGAGGGGGTGGTCTCCCAGAGGTGGAGCCTGTTGAGGGCAAGGGTGGCATTTGCAGCTTCAGCAGGGCAATGCCTGGCAGCATAGGGTGGAGCCGAATGGATGGGGTGGAGCCAAGGCTGGAGATGCTCTAGGGCCCTGGTTCCCAACATTGTTTCATTTTGCATTTCATTGGCAGCCTTTTTCCATAAATTGTGCCCCTCATATTAGCCCTGCAAGACATTCTAATGCCAGCCCCTCAAGGCATTCCGATACAGACCTGCCTTTTTCTGCCATTATGTAATTCTTTTTCAAGTACCCCTAAATGTCCTGACAAGCACCCCTGGGGGTACACATACCCCAGGTTGGGAACCACTGCTCTAGGGGAATGTGCTGCTGTAAGAAGGGACTTGGACTAGATGACTTTGTGGAACCCTTCCAGGATTCCACGATTCTCCTCAATCCAAGCAGAAAGCAGACTTCCACCCTTTGACATTCACTTTCCCTGTCTGAGTTTTTAGTCCTGAGACCTTGAGAAGGAGGCTGAAACCCTGAAGTGCGTGGTCAACCTCTGAGACCTGGCCAGCTCCAGGCAAAGGCAATTGTTATTTGTCATCTGGGTTGCCATCAGGGTTGCCATCTCTCCAGTTCTGTCAGGGCCAGATTTCAGGACACCACTAAACTTGGAGGGTGTCAGGCATTTCCACTGCTCTTAAAACGAAAAAGCTCCAAGACCCTTAGAGGAAGCAAATTGGTTTTTACCTGCTTCTTTCTGAGGTAGAACAAATACAGCTCTGTGGACCCACATGTGCATATTCATTGCCTTCTGGGAGAGAGGTAAATCCTGCACACAGTTTGTGCTCCAAATTCATGGAAGGGATCACAGATGCAAGCCTTAAATGAGTCCCAGTGCTGGAGAAACAAAGGTGGTCCCAGGGAACACACCTCGCCTGGGAGCCCCCCTCCTATCTCATGATCTCTGGTTTGGGGACATTTTTCTGAAGGAAACAAAAAGTGACAAATTTACACACTCAGCAGAGAAACCGTGGTGGTCAGAGCTGGAAGCCTGCAAGCTGGTCAGCAGAGAAAAGGAGGTCTGACTACTTGGATTGAGATCAGGGGCCAGATTATGAAAGGGGAATCCTTTTTGGATTTTTAGCCAAATTTGTGTGTGTGCATGCGCTTTTTGGCTGAAGTTGTTCAAGAGATCAGGGGTTTATGCACTGTCCCCCAGGCCCAATTTGGCTGCAAGTTTCCCCCATATTAGCTTCTTTGCAACAAACCCTCTGCTTTCCCTAGCAATGCTGCATAAGGGAAGCAGCCCATGACCTAACCAGACAAGTGCAGAGGGAAGGAAGGAAGCTGCCTGTCCCCCAAATGCCAATGTTGTTGCTGCAGAGGGTTATTGGGTTGTCCAGTCAGGGATGCCCAAAAAACCCCCTGAGATTTCTGAGACAAGGCCTGGTGATATCAAAAGACCACCAACCCTTGAAAGATGGGGAAAACTGGTACCAGAGTAAGGGGGTGAACCCAAGGAGTAAAGGTTCTATTGTGACCCCCACCCCTCAAATTAACCTTTGCCACCCTCTGCCCAGGAAAAAAAACAAACCCAAAAGCTAGAGAAACAAGGGCATCATTTTTAGCAAACTGTCAACACTAGAGGCAGGACACACACACACCATCCCCCAGCTGGGGCAACAGCAACACTGGGACAGGGAGAGAACTTGCCCCCTCCACCAGCCCTCCTGATATGCCCTTGCTCAAGGTTCTCTAGCCATGCTAGGACCTACCCCCAAGCCCATAGCCAGCTGCACTGCAGTAGGGGGGTCTTGATGGCAAGGGGTGTTACTGGGAATTAATGCACAGGAACCAGAACCTCAATGCAGGTAAACAGGTAGGTTTTAAGTCACTTGACCATACTGCAGTATTAGCTACATGGCATTTCATTCTACAGAATTTTAAAAATAATTGCCAGGTGTTCATCAGCTGCTATCCCATTGGCCAGAGCAGTGGAAGGAGGGAGCAAATTTGTTTCTTAGCAAAGGATGGGACAGAATGTTGCCTCCCCTCTTTTCCTCCTAGGTCGACATGTGAAAGGGGTAGAGGCTTGCTTTTCCTCTGAAAGCAGAACACCCAAAGGAGAAGGGGCTGGAAGACAGCAAGCCCCCACAGCCTGGCTGTGTCTGTGCTGCTGTCCCAAAAGACTGAATATCAACACTAGCAGTGCAATGCACTGAGAAAGTCCCAACCCCTGTACATTTGTGTACAAGGGTACACAATGCTTCCTACTCTGAGAGCAACCCCACCAATTTCCACACACGTAACAGCACTCGAGCAAGCCCAGAGCCACCCATTTTTTAGGGCCTGATGGAAGTCTATTGGTTTCACCTGATTACTGCTGAGCTGAAAGCTGCAGTAACACCTTCTGGCCACCTGCACCGGTAGTGCTGTTGGACTGCAGAGAGAGGAACCAAGGTTGTTGCCATGGTGGGATGGGGAGAATGGGGCCCAGAACCCAATGCCACTGGAGTTCCCAGTTCAAGACCCACACAGTGCCTTACATATACTTTCGGTATAGAAAAAAAATTATATTCACCCTCTAGCCTTTGGTAGTGTGCCTTCAGCCATGTGCTGCCATTCTTCATCTAGGTCTCCTACTTTCTTCCATCCCTCCAGGGTTGTCTAAGCAAGCAGCAAGTGACCAACACAATCTGGCAGATGCAGAAGTTGCTTTCCTCACACGAGGCTGCCCAGCTTCAGAGCTTGCGCAACCTCAAGAAGCAGCTGACCGTTCTACAAGGGAACGTTAACAAACACTCAGCCAAGCGCAATGGTAACAGGGCAGGGAACTGATGGCTGCTGCCAAAGGGGAGGGGCTGAAACAGCACAACTCGAGGTGTGATGGGTAGAGTGGGGAGTTATGTATCATACTTATGCATTGCAGTTATCTGTGCCCATGCCCTTTTTAACCTCACACAAACCTTGTGGTTAGACTGAGAGAGGGTGACCGACCCAGTGGGTGTCATGGTTCAACAGGCGATTTCTCTAATTAGCCATCACTGGCTTTCACTGCCAATGCTGTCTTTGGCCAACAGAGCCATGACAGCCAAGACAATGCACATAACAGTGTGACAGTGCCACTCTCATTTGCATCTGCAAACCAGCCAAGAGCATTCCCATTCAGTGGGTCAGAAGGTTATTCCTGGAGCCTCCAAGAAGCACATGAGAACCTGTGAGAAGTCATCTTTTTTTTTTTCTGTTTATGACCTTCTCAGAGAGCTGCAGTCTTTTGCCAGCCCCCGCAAATGGCAGGAGGTTGGGCAAGAAGATGGTGGTGGGCCATGAGGTGCACTTTGTCTGTGATCTTGGCTTTCTCTTGGTGGGCTCCGAGACTCGGGTGTGCCTGGAGAACCGTACCTGGAGTGGGCAGCAGCCCCTCTGCAAAAGTAAGTGTGTGGTTGACAGCTCAGGGGCAGGTGCAGAGGGCACTTAGAGGGTTGTGGTGAGGGTGGTATCATTCTCCCTAACTACCCTGCCCTCAAGTGGAACTTGACAAGGTGAGGTTGGAGGCTGGAGGTACGGGACCACAGAGAGCTCTACATCAGCCTCTCAGCTGAGGCCTTGTGTGTCCTGAGGCCCAGTACCCTCAACCCAGGCTTTGCCTCTGCTGTCTGGGAAGGGGCAGCCCACAGAGCCTGTCATTCCTTAGCTCCCTCCCTACTGACACTGGCAAGCAGGTATCAGGGAACATAAGGTACCAGGTATGAATGGGGCAGGCTGTTCTGGAGAATTGAACTGGGGGAGCAGATTCTGGAAGTGCTTGTTCCTGGGGGTCTTGGCAAAAGGGCTCCATCTCCACCCAGCTCCTTCCTCAGGCATCCAAGGTGCCTCTTGGGGTAGGACTTAGGACACCTCCAACTCAGCTGATACACAAATTCATCAGGTCAAGTCTGTCACGACAACTAGTCACAAAGCTTCAGAGACAGTCTAGCTCAGAATACTGTTGCAGGGGAACGATATGGCCTTCATTGTCTGTAAGCTGCCTTGGGCTTCTGGAAAGGCAATATATAAATGACTTAAACAAACAAACAAATCTATCTCCTGCTCCTGAACTTCAAGGAGGTATCTGGTTGGCCACTGGGCAAAATGGGACCCTGAGTTAGACAGATTTAACCTGATCCAGTAGGCCTCTCTTTGTTCTTATGATTATATGGGGACAATATAAGTCCAATCCTTATTGAGACAGCAGGACTCAGTACTGGACTCAAATGACCCTGGGAGACAATGTAATTCAGTAAGCCTTCCCACTGTTTGGAACTGGCATTGGTCATGGTAGGTGTGTACTCCTTTGTCTATTTTTGTTTTTACATACAATTTTTAGAAAATATAATTTAAAAAGGAGTGTCTTTTTCCATCCTCCCCTAAGAGAGGGAACAGATTTTGAGAGCCTCCCCCTTTCCCCTGGACTGATCAAAAAGAAGGAGGTCAGTATGCAAAATGAGATTCCCTCCCCCCCCCCCACTTCCTCCTGTATCCTACAGGCATCAATGACTGTGCCAGCAACCCCTGTGCAAATGGAGGCACCTGTGTGGATGGCATCCTCCGCTACAGCTGCTTGTGTCCCAGTGGCTGGTCGGGCAGCACCTGCCAAGTCCCGCTTTATTCCTGTAAGTACTTGGTGGTTGCTGTGGGTCTAACCAGGTGGTGCAAAAAGGGACAGCCAGTGGCGTAGCTAATGATCGTGCAACCCGGTGCCAAGCTCAAAATGTTGCCCCGAAAGTTATGTCACAACCAGAAGTGACATCACGCCCGGGCTTTTAAAAAGTGAAAATTGGGAGGAACCCACCTCCTTCCCCCAGCAACTCACCACCCACTTGCTCTGTTGCCTCCCCCCAGTCAGTGGCATAGGTAAGGCATCTACCTGCTACCTGGGGTCAAAGAAGATTTTGTAGCCTCCCCTGCATGACAAAATCAAATTTAATTAAGTAAATAAATAAAAAATTATTGGTTCCATGCTGTACCATAATAACATCTAATTTGCACTCAGAACAATCAGTCTCATAGGTCAGTTTGGAGTTAAGCAAATCTACTTTTTGTTCCACAAGGCAGTTGTGTTTTCATTTTCTGGTTAATTGGCCATAACTTTTGATAGAATACAGATATTCCAATGCAGTTTGTTTCATTGCTTTCTGCATTAAATTACCTTTCCAATGATATATAACATGATGGCATTATTCATACATACCATGATTTTCACAATTTTGGTCACTAGTGTCAAGCTCAGCTTGTTGCCCCCCTAAAGCTTGGTGCCTGGTGCAACTGCTACCTCCTGCACCCCTTTAGCTACGCCACTGGGACAGCCCCCCTGCCAGAAACTGGAGGCACCAGTACGACTGGGCCTTTTCTGTGCTGTGGCTTCCTCCATTGTTTGGTTCTGCAGGTAGGAGCGGATCAACATTCTGGGACACAGGGGC
The DNA here is from genome assembly GCF_035046505.1 of Tiliqua scincoides. Classification (NCBI taxonomy): domain Eukaryota; kingdom Metazoa; phylum Chordata; class Lepidosauria; order Squamata; family Scincidae; genus Tiliqua; species Tiliqua scincoides. The sequence goes on from NC_089829.1 coordinate 20,182,545, forward strand.
TTAAACCTTAACCTGGATCTACTTTATACCCCATATATCAAATCACTAGGAAAGACAGAAAACAAAGCTGCCAATATTGCCACGACCTTATATTTCATGGGTCCCACGTTCATCAGCCTCAACACGTGAGAGCTCTGTCCACTGGGACCTCCAAGGGCTCCAACCCCCACTACACAGACAGAAAACAAAAAGGGAATCACAAAATGCATAGAGAAAGAGGATCTGCCTTCCTTCCCTTATCTCCCTCTTGGCTAATTCTTCCTGAGTTATAAGGGGACTAAAAAATACTGTAGTCTCTAAAGCAGGGGTCTCCAAACCCTGACCCGGGGGCCAGATGTGGCCCACAGCAAGACTCTATCCGGCCCACAGCCAGCCTCTTGTCCCCTGAAAGCCTCTGGCCCACTTGGCTAAACATGACTAGAACTATGCTCTGGTTCCGTCTGGAGGGTGTTCAAGGGTCAGAGAGGTTGAATGAATGAGCCCATTCATTCATTTATTCACTCATCTGAGTTCCATCTCTAATTTATTTAAATTTTATATTTAAATTTTTTTCCAGCCCTCAACACCATGTCAGATATTTGATGCAGCCCTTACCCTGCACATGCCTAATCTTGTCTGATCTCAGAAGCTAAGCAAGGTCAGGCCTGGTTAGTACGTGGATGGGAAACTGCCTTGGAATACCGGGTGCTGTAGGCTTTATACCATAGTCTTTCGAGACTGAAGGTTGCCAACCTCTGGCCAAAAAGTTTGGAGACCCCCTGCTCTAAAGGGAGAGATCAGGAAAGCAAAATGAAAGATGGAGGAAACCATCTCCTCTCTTCCTCTCTGTGTGCAGAAAAGAGTAGCTCCCTATTCTCTGTGCAGGATTTCTTTCTGTGTTTCTCTGTCAGTTGGTTGGGATGCCTACAGCATTATCTGAAGGCCTGTCTCTGCATGGATCTTCCCATCCCCAGAGGCCCTGCGCCATGTTCTGAGGTTCGTAGGATGGGGGTTCTTGGCAGGGCCGTTTCCACAGTCGCATGCTGGTTATGAAACGCCCTGTGAGACCTGCCTAACCCCTTCACTGCTGGTTATTCACTGCCTGGTGAAAACATTTCTTTTGCCAGATGTCTCAAACTGTGATGATGGTTGTGTGTCCTCCCAGAGATGAGTCTAAATAGCCCCCCTGTGCTGTGTGTTGCATTCATTAGGTGTGGAGAGGATGTGAGGGCAGAAAGTCAGCTAATGGCTGGACTTCTAGGAGAGGAGGTTGCTAGAATGGGCTGCAGAGTAGAACTTGGGTGTGTGATTGAACCCAAGAGCAGCATGACCCAGAATGCTGTCTCAGGTCTAACAAAAGTAAAACAAAAAAACCCAAACCTTTCCTATGCTGCATGCACACTGTCATGAAACCCAGAAGTGCAGGACTTCTGGTTTCATTTACAAAGACAGCACGAATGCCTGTAAATGAAACCAGAAGACCTGTACTTCGGGGATTCATGCAGTGTGCGAGAAGCACGATAAGAAGGATTATTGTCTGTTTCTCATTTGAGCAAGTGGAAAACTGATCACTGCAGCTTGCATTGGCTGCAGGTTAGAGATAGGTGATGGTGGCAGTCCCAAGCGGAAATACACTCTGAGTCTGCTACCCATGCAACCCACATCAGCTGGCCTCATGGATGGGCCAGCAGTGATTGAACCCCATTCCCCACTCCAGTCTGAGGCCCCTGAGGCACAGGGCAGGAGCAGAAGTGCCACACTGCGTCAGTTCAGAGCAAGTTGCCCACGCAACCAACTTTCTGATGGACACCAACCCTTCTCCAGAGAAACAAGATGGCTGCCAAAGCAAAGTCATGGCTGTCACTAAACTTGATGAGGGACAAATGGCTTTCTCCGTCACTTGTTCTTTCAACCCACATCCCACTCGGTTCTCCTCACAGGCACTCCTTGAGAGCCTTGGATGCAACATTCAGTCCCACAAAAGGCAACTGCTTGCTTAGGCTGTATGCAAGAGGCCTGCACTGTGTTGTCTTGACACTCTCACCAGTTAGATGACTTGACAACTGCCTCTTTGCTGCAGATTGGGTGACGCTCAGCAACTCATCCTTCCACCGCCAGCCCCGCTGTGCCGACACTCCACTGGGCTCGCGGCAATGCAGCTGCGATGCCGGCTTCCAGATGCGGGCAGGAGGCCTGTGCCAAGGTAAGTGATGCTTGGTGGGGAAGCAGGCGTACATTCCAGTTCTCTCCAGCAATGCACTCTTGCTCCCCGCACTACCTTCCATATCTCAGGGTAATAACTTTCAAACATTGCTGCCGCCAGAGCAATGGGCTGTAGAACATTGGCATGACAAAGGACTGGAAAGACCCATCTCCACCAGAAGCCCTGCGGAGCTGCTGCCAGTCAGTGCAGGCAAGACTAGAGGGTCAGACTCAGGTGAAAGCAACTCCAGATCTGTGCTCCAATGGAGGGAATTTCAACCCATCACCCTGGTTCATGAGCAAGTACAACTGCTCCCTTATCATCTGTTACAACATAGAGGTGCCAGCACACAACCCACATCATAGCTAAGGGCCTAGTCAGACATGTCTTTAGTTTCTGTGACCAGTGGGTGCGTTCATTTTTTTTAATAGGAGGCCCAAAACACAATGGAATTGTGGCAAGGCAGTTGGAGGGGCTTTAGGAGTTTGCCCTTATGATGTTTTCGCTCCTGATTGCAGCCCAACACACCATTTGAAATAGAAAAAAAGGCTTTCATTGAAAAAATAGGGGGTACAATCGAGAGTGAAACTGAAGCAGGGCAAACTCCTAAAGCCCGCCAACCTCAACACCCAACCTGCTGTGTTTCTTCTGCCTCAGTGCCTGGGCTGCCATTTAAGAAATAAAGGACCCCCTCACTGGGTCAGTAGCATGTTCATTAAAGGTGGGTCTGACTGGGTGCACAGCATGGCAATTGAGGTTGTCAGAAGTAACATCCAGGACCTTTTTGCCAGGAGAACCATGTATCAGGACAGGGGGGGAAAGGGGCCAGCTATGTGCCCCTCTAAAACTCAACTTGTTTGACTCCCATTATGTAAGCTGATGTCCCATCCTTGATGACTCTTAGCTGCATTCCGCACCCCTCCCCCCCATGACCAATAATGGGTTCAATGTGATCAGAAAGCTCTGGTTGTGGAATTTGCTCTGTGTGTCCATTTCATGCATGCAGGTTATTGCCAAGCATGGCCCTTTATTAGATGATGTACCTGCATATGCCCCAATCTGCCAGAAACCTAAGCAGGGGCTAGTGGTCTCCCTCCACTTTCAGCAGTCTTCTTGCTCCACCCCAGATGTGGATGAGTGCCAGATTTTCCAGTCCAGCCGGCACAGCCGCATTTGCTCCCACGAATGCGTGAACTTGCCTGGGTCCTACAGGTGTACCTGTCCCGAGGGCTACCAGCTCCAGACCGACAAGAATACATGCAACGGTGAGTTCCTTTGGGATTGGAGGGAAGTGACTGGGGTCAGGCTGTGTGTTTGTGCGTGCGTGTTGGAGGAATGTCACAAATCTGAACCTCCTTCCCTCTGCATTTCTGCAAATAGTATCTAAGAGGTCTTGCAAAAACAGCTGTGAGGTGAGATTATGAATCGAGGGACCTTCCAGTGCTTTCTCTGAGGTTGTTGTAGCAGCTGCTGAGTGGTCCCTTCTCATGCCAACTTTGCTCCAGTTTCTGCAAAGGTGGTGTCCGGAGGAGTATTAGCATAACTTCTCCCAGTGCTGGTGCCAAGTTATTAGGGGTTCTGGAACAAAGTCCTGCACTGGGACTCCCACAGCACCCTACTGCTGCCAACCTGACTGGGTGTTCATGCGTCTGCTGAGCCAGCTGGCTCCTCAGATGGGTATGAGCCTTCAGCTGGCTCCCTGTCTGGTCAATCCCATGCCACCCCTGCTTCCTCTCATGGGACTTGTAACATGACCAAGTGCTGCTTGGGGAGGTGCCTCCATGCAGCTACTCCCAAGCTTATTGCCAAGAGCAAAATAAACTGCTAGCAGGCAAGAACCTGCTCTATCCAGTGCACTACACAAATCAAAACAGTGATGGCCGAATGGAAAGGAAGACAATCAAAGCCACGAAGGGTGAGAACCAAAGATAAATGGAGGGTGCAAGGCACAACTGGACAATGGTAGCACAGTCCAGAATCTTCCTGAACCATCCAAGAGTGTCTGCTACATAGCTGATGGGGCTGTCCCCATTTCTAGCTCCTGCATTCAGTTGACATGAGTATAAAATATTCATTTCCTTGCAGCTGATCAAAATTCGGAATTAAAGACAATACCCGATTCCTATCCAATCCAATCACCTTTATTGACATACCTGATTCAGAGGGCAGGGTGGGGGTCTGTCAGGCCCAGCTTCAGAGATGGCGCCTATTCAGGCTTGTGTCAGGAGACCACAGAGGTGATGCACAGAAGAAACCCCCAAGTCTTCATGCCCATCCTGGGATCTGTCATGTTGCTGGGCGTCAGGACCCAAGACCACCATTGTGCAACCCCCTCCCCTTTTTTTTAACTGTCTCTCTTTTCCCTGCAAGATGTGGATGAATGTGCAGAGAACCACCACAACTGTAGTCATGGCCAGACCTGCATCAATATCTTTGGAGGGTTCCGCTGTGTGCGGCCCGAGTGCCCCAAGGCCCAGCTCAACACCAGTTACGTCAAGACTTCAGCCCTGTAAGTGCACGACCCATACTGTGCAGGGAAAATGTCCAGCGGAAGGAAGGAGCCCCTGGAAGCAACCCCTGCATGCTGGGTCAGAGCTGGAGCACCAGGGAAAGGGGGGCATTGTTGCTGTCTGCTCTCCCTCCCTTCCCATAAGCCACTGGGCTTGCTATTGGAAGCAGATGCTGAACATCAAGAGGCAAAAGCAGATCTAACAGAGGCCCCCATATCCACCTCTGAAGACCTGCTTTGGGCTCTTGCATGTGTTTCTCAAGAAATAATTAAGAATTAAGTTAAGAATTAACTCCAGTTTTAAAGCCAAGCCCCCACTGTGAAGCCAAGCCCAACTCGTGGCTGTTTCATCTCACTCAGTGAGGCAGCCCATATCGTTGCCTCCCCAACCTGCACGCCTCTTAGCTGGCTTCTTCCTCTTCCCAGACTTTGCTGGGATGCTGGGATTTGCACCTAGTGTGCTCCTCATTTCCTGCTTCATTTAAAAGGATCACAGGAAGGAAAACAGCAACCTTGCACTTTCCTCCACTGGGCCTTTAAAACAATGCAGAGCATGTTGCATTTCTTCTAATTTAAAGAGCTCATATAAGAAGCCCAGTGGATGAGGGAACCAAGTGAGTGGGCCCAGATTGAGGCGGGGAATGCAGCGAACTCACTCTTCCCTCTGCGCAGGTTCCTTAAATGAAGCAGGAAATGCAGGGCGCAACAGGAGAGATCCCAGCATGCCTCACATTTCCTGCTTTGATCAAAGGGCTCATGTGGAAGAAGGGGTCCAGTAAGGAGGCCAACCCCTATCAACTGTGGACTAAGGAGGAGGTGGTGGGTGGCATTTGACGCACTGCCACTCCCCTCCAGTGCAAATGATATCATTTGCTTCACAGATGAGCCAGCCCGAGGAGCATTCTGCTTTTTGCAATTTAAACTGGAATCGATTCAAGTTTGTGCAAGTGCACAGACACTCCTAGTGGTCACATGGTGATCTTTTTGTGAGTGGGTGCTCCTCTTTTTAGCAGGGGGAGAGTAACTGGCCCACCTCACCCCAGTAGTGTCTATTCTAGTGGCTTCTGCTGGTATTCATTTGCATCTTTTTAGATTGTGAGCCCTTTTGGGACAGGGAGCCATTTAGTTATTTGATTTTTCTCTGTAAACCGCTTTGTGAACTTTTAGTTGAAAAGCAGTATATAAATACTGTTGATTGATTGATTGATTGATTGATTGATTGAATCCAGCCATCCCAGTAGTGATTCCAGCCATTCCAATAACTCAGGGATCAAGCATCTGCTCTTCATCCTGAATGCAATGTTCATTATTATTAGGGCTAAAAGGCTCATCTGGCAGGACTGAGACTGGCAGGTAATCACAGAAGACACTTCTGGACTAGGTGATCTGTTGACCAGCTCAACAGAGCAAGGCAATATCTATCCACTTGCTGCATCCCAGGCTCCCTTGAGTGCCCATCTCCCCATCTTGCCTGATGCAGCCATTTGTGTTGACAGAACAACTGATGTCAGCTCGGACCAGTACTTACCTTTTGCCTTCTTACAGGCAATGCGAGCGGAGCCCGTGCCCCATGGACAGTAAAGCCTGCCAGAGAGCAGCCAACTCCATCTCATTCCACTATGTGCCTCTCCAGTCCAGCCGCCCTGTGCCCAGAGTCCTCTTCAAGATGTCCACCAGCCACTTTGTAGGAGACAGCCTACGCTTTGCCATCTTGGGGGGCAACGCCCAGGGGAAGCTGGTGGTGCAGCGTTTGGACCGGCATACTGGAGAGTTGGTGCTCACCCGGCCAGCGGTGGGACCTATGACCCTGGAGGCCGAGGTGGAAATGAGTGAATATGCGCAAAAGGTCCTTCTGGGGAAGCACATCTTCAAGGTCACAGTTTTTGTTTCCCAGTATGAATTCTGAGCACAGAACCTGCCAGGCCCTGCAGAATCTCCCAAGGCTTAGAGGCATGCCAGCAACAGAATGGGAGTAGGGGCAAGCTGAGGGTGTGCGCTTAGGCCAATGCATCAAGGCGCACCAGTGTGCTGCAAAGTGAACTGAAGTGCGCTTTGAACATTTAAGTCACTGTGTTGGAGACATCCACTGTCCTGTACCCTGAGAGCAGGGAAACTCTATAGTACAGATGTCCCTCCTTGCCAATATATAGGCCAATATATAGGCAGTGCCATCATCATGGCTCCAGCTTTGAACCTTCACTGGATAATGGGGAGGACTGTCTTACAGAAAAGTGAATCATTTTAAGCTGTGATCCCCCCTCACTTGTAAGTCACAATTGTGACCTAGTAAAATGCAATTTGAGACTTATCAGCTCTATGGTACCTTTAACTAAAAGCTTCCACTTTGCCCCTTCTTGTTAACCATGGGAGTTGCATTATTGATCAATCACCACTTATTGGCCCTTACAGTTAGTTCCTGTTTAGGAGAGGGCTGTTTTTGCCAATATTCTCCTGTCTCTGTGTCAAAGAGCTCCATTTCATGACAAAAGAAAGCCAAAGAAACCAAAGTCCTCCTACAACCTCAGAACAAGAACTGAAATGGAAGAATAATTCAGAGGTCATTCTGCAATGAACACTGATGCAATAAAATGGGTAGAGATGGATGTTAAAAAAGTGTTTTTGTTCTGTTTTTGGATGCAGGGTGATGTCTGGCAGTGGAGGAGGAGGGTGGATGGGATGGGATGTTGGTATTTCTGACTTTCAATTTTATGACTTATGAAGGGGACGGGAAGTAAAATGTCTGTGTAAATCTTTAACACCCGTGTAAAGCAGCTCCTCCCCCTCCACTTCCGAACAATTTCGGAAGGCAAGAGCAAGACAGAGATGCCTCCACTTTGTTTTCAGTCATGACTGGCTCAGAAGCAGAGGGCTGCTTTACACAGGTGTTCAGGACACTTACTGTTTTGCACCCCTCCAGGAATACCTCTGTTATTTCCAGCAAAATTTAAGGATTCCTAGGGCCCAATTTCAACTTTCCAGCGCTGCTGCAACAGGGCATAAACTGCTTCCTGCAATGGGGGGGAGGCAGTCATGGAGAACTCTTCAAGGTAAGGGAGCATTTGTTTTCTTACAGTGGGACTGCTTTGTGGCTGCACAGGCCCCTAATGAGAGTCTGGATTCCTAAAGAGGCATCCCTTCCTACTTGTGAGGAAAGTACTCTTAGTTTTAACATCATCCCAGAAAGGTTTTGAACAGCCACAGCTGGGATTGAGAGGGATGCACTGGAAACAGAGAAAACTGGAAAGGTTTTTAAGTTGGCTGTTCCATGATGAAGGCTTCCAAACAATCGCAAAAGTGTGATCTAGGATATGTTTATCCTGAAGCAAGACCCACTGAGTCCTGCTGCAGGAGAGGGATGTCAATCCTCCAGGACTAGCCAAGAGTCTCCAGGAATCAGTATCAATCTCCAGGTGATGACTGAAAGCAATGCAGGAGGGCTGGAGGTCTGGTCTGGGCAGGAAGTCTGGTCTAGAGGGTAGAGCCTCCGTTAGCCTGAAGATAACAACAGATGGTCGCCAGTTCGAGGACACCGGCTGCTTCCTGAACAGCTGAGAAAGGCGAGACCTTGAAGCAGCTGTCAAGCCCAGCTGAGCGATTCCACCTGCTCTTGCTGTGAGCAAGAAGCGTCTTGGCTGCCCTCCATGTGAGAGATGGAGCTGTTTGTCAGTCTGCGTGGGAGAACTGGAGGCCAGAAGTGAGACCAAACCAGGAAGATCCATCTGAAATGTTGTTGGTTCTTGAAAGAGAGAACCTCTATGATAGTAAAAATCCCCTTGAGGGATTTAGAAACGCCTGCCTATGTAAACCGCCTTGAATAAAGTCAGAGGAGTAATCCGATGACCAGAAAGGTGGTATATAAATACCTAGTTATTAATTAATTTTATATATATATATATATATTTTAAAGGCCTCCGTGTACTACCAACATTATGCAACATGGGAAGGAAAAAATCTCCGGGTATAGCTTCAGTGAGAGCTGGCAACTCTATGGCAGCATTTTTTTTTTCCACAAGTCCTTTACTGTCTTTAATGTCCCTGTGTTCCAAACATCCATCTCTGAGCAACACTCCCAAAAAGCTCCTAGGTGATGCAGCACAGACCTGTCATTTGAGCAGAACTGGCGACAAGAGTGTGCAAACTCAAAAAGGATCAGGGCCACATTAAATAAGCATTCAGTTGGTGAGGCATCAGGCTGCCATAAGTGAGAGTTTGGTAGGCTTTAGGTGGGTGGAAAGGCAGGAGGAAAACTTGTACTACTAGTGCTACAATAAAATCCAACAGTGTGATAGATTTTTAAAACTGGCCTGTAGTTACCCAGGAAATGTTGCATATGAACAGAGATCTGAACTCAGGTCTCCTTAGCCCTAGCCCCACTTTCTAACCACTGCAGCCCCCTGGCTCTCATAATTTTAAGCATTTCCACCCACCGTTCCTTTAAAAGCACCAAAAGCATGTCATTCCTTCAGGAGCCTCTGCGAGCATTTCTGGAAGGGAGATCTCTATTGTTATCCCCATACTGCAGACAGGCTGCAGACAGGCTGAGAGCGACTTGCCTAGTAAGCTCAGGACAACATTAAGGTTTGGACTCTGACTTCCCCCTCAGTTTCAGGCAGCAATCCTAAAACATACTTAATAGTGAGCATGCCCTACTGAAAGCAACAGGACTTGCTTCTGAATGCAAGTAAGAATTGCACCACCAGCAACTACCCCCTCCTCTCTATACAGACTCCTAAACTCCATCACCTATCACAGTTCAATATGGCTCCAGCAGCTCTACTGTATCTTCAGGCAGGTACATCCGCCTGCCATGAAAACCACTGAGATGGGGCTGCTTTGTAGGAGGCAGGAGAGACCATGGGGTCCTCTCATTCACACTAGGGATGGTGCCAGCCTGGGCAAGAAGCTGAACTCAGTCAGACATGGTTGGGGAAAAAGGCCACGGACTCCACAGCCAAAGTAGCTAAAACAACTCTTTATTGTTATACAGTACAAACCAGGTGGCTCTGAAAACCAACATAGGACCAGAAACATCTGCTGAAAGGTTGCATGATGAGGACATGGCTTCCCAGGTTGGGGGACAGCTTGGACAGGATGGGAAGCTGGTGCCCCCTCCCCTTGTGCGTTTTGGACAGAGGCTAGCAGGTTGGAATCCATCGGAAAAAGGGCCTGCCTGCCTGCCTGCCAACATCCCCTGACTGCAGCCCAAACAGAAGCACGCTCTGCAAAGTACAACCATGGGAGCAGCTACTAATACAGTCTTCATCTCAAGAGATCAGGCAGGGTTTAAACATCCCAAGATCCGGCCCTCTGAAGATGGATAAGCACAGAGTTAAAGACATGGGTGGTGGGACAGAGCCAAGTCTGGGCTAGGCCTCCTCCTTTGGGTAACATTCATGACCATAAGGCACTCTGGAGGGAAGGAGAGGTTTGCTTGGCCTGGCATCTCCAGGGCCAATTCCACAGAAGAGATGCCTAGCAAGAGCTTTTAATGCAATTGGATTAATGATAATGATTTTGATAATTAAAAAAAACAAAACACTTCCACCAGCTGTGGAATTGAATCCTAAAAGAAATCACAGACAGTGGCATTCAGTATCAAAAGGAACAAGCAGGTATCTAAAGTGCATCCGAGATTCAAAAAGGAGTGGATCATGAAGGACTGCATCTGGGAAGAAGGGAGGGAAATTGGGGGGCAGGGACAGATGTGCTGCTAGTGACAGAATCCCCCAAACAGGCTGCTAGGGAGGGCAGGAGCGTCAAAGCGTGTACAGCTGAGACCAAAAGTTTGCAAAACTACAGAAACGGCTCTGGAAGAGAACAATAGCCGGACATTCAAGTGGCCCCAGGTATCACAAACAGGGGCCTTGCGTGGAGCCAATTATCAAAGGCCCATCTGACAAAGCTTCAGTTTTTGGTGCAGAGACAGCTGGATTCTGAATGCAGCAAGAGATGTTTGGGTAATGCAGATGGAAATCATACCCAGCCTAAGAGAGCGGACAGTGATTTGCTAGAGGCTTCCCTTCCTATGGGACGCATGTACACTTGTTCCATGCAGCCACTGGTCTAAAACCACAAAGCTCATTTGAGGCAAAAGCACATTCACTAACCATAGTGATCCCTTTTCCAAACTATGCTGAATTTTTTTCAGCTGAATAAATTCACTTAATCCAACAAGCACTGCCTGGCTGGCCAGTCTCTGACAAGATATACATGGGAAGCCTCACAGCCAGAAATGGAGAACATGCAGACCTGGTCTTCAGCCTTCATTGAACTGCCAGGGTAAATGCCCATGGGTTCTGCAGACTGCAATGTTCCTTTGGGAGGTCTGCTGCGTAGGCTTCAACTGAGGCCCATTGTGAGCCATTCACCCTATACAGTGAAGCTAAAGTCCAGGCAGTTTCTGGAGGGCCCAAGGCCTGAGACTTTGTGCTACCCCCCTCCCCACACAAAAGTTATATTACAAGACAATTTACAGCCAGATCCTCCAGGCTGTCAACAGAGGAGTGCCAAAAAAGTGCCTGAAGCCCCGGCTCTCTGTCAGAAAAAGCAGCTGCAGCAAAAATATTGTCTAATCCATCAATCTGTTTTGTCTAATCAGTATTGACAACAGACAATCAATATTGTCTAATCAATCAAATATGGACATCAAGCTACCCTAGAGAACCAAGAGAGGAGCTACAGAGCTGGTGGGGAGAAAAGGGGAGATGAAAAGGTGAAAAGCAGGATCCCCAGGACTCTTCAGAACAAGAATGATATTAAGTGGCGATGAGTGTATCACAAAGAGGGCAGCAAAAACGTGCAGGGCAGATTTCCTTTACCAGCTTCCTCAAGTGCTTCATCACAATCAAGGGCAAGTTCGTAGCTGCGACGTCTGGATGACCTCTGAGCCTATGCTCCTTTCCAACATGGCAACACCTTGTAAGAGAATTGCTTGCTTGAAAGTGGCCCTCCATCCAAACATCAGTGACAAGGGCTGCGTGACTGGAAGGAAAGGTGGTAGATCAGCCTGAACAATGAAGTGGCTGCAGACACAGGTGCTTAGTCCCAATTGCCAAGCAAAAAGCAATACACTGATAAAAGGTTGGTCAGCTTTTAAACACTCTGATGAGAGTCCCCAGAATTTCAGATACTGCCCATCCAATCCAGGACTGAACAAAAAGTGGTGGTGGTAGTGGGGAGACAGGAAACAGCAGAGGGAGATACCAGAGCAAAATCAAAAGCTTTTATCCTGGTAGTGTAAAAGACACTGAGGGGCTGCAAAGCCCTACCCAGCGATGGGGGCAAGACACCTTCCCAGGTGTCCCAGCTGTGCGGCGGTGACCCCAAATTTTCTGTAGGACACTTTGCTCCACCTTGCCTGGGGAAGAGAGATTCAAAGCCTCAAAAGCTGATCCTGCACCAAGAGCTTCCTGCTGCCGAAATGAACAAGGCATTTCCTTGCAATCTCTGGCAGGCGGAGCACGAGGAAGAAAACTGCAACAAGCAGGGAGCAGTGCATGTGTGGATGGGATCTTTCACGGCTCTGCCACCTCCATGGATGCTATTTGCAGGTGATGTTCAGTGCCATCAAGAAGGAGCGAGGCCATTGTCCAAGTTCCTCTTCCCAAGTCCAAGAGGCACCACTGGGCCCTGAAATGCTCTCAGGGAATCTTTGGATACACAAGGATCCGCTTGTCCCATAAGCAGAGGCTAGATCATCCCACAGAGCCCTTTGGCCTGCAGCTCAGAGGTTGCGGTATAGATAGGAACACAATGGGAGCAGTGGAGAGACCGATATGTCTAGAAGGGGAGGAAGGAAAAAGGTTGTAAAATGTACCCAACGTAACAGACCAAAGAGGCTATACCGAGTCTGAAGAGTCCAGAGCTGTAGTTGCTCTGACAGACTGTGCAGTGCTACTTCCCCTGATAGCCACTGAACTCCATTTCATCCTTGCGCCTGCGTGATGTGAAAAGGGAACTGAAGGGGTACAGCTTGGCCTTCGCTTGGAAGCGCTGCCCCGCAATATCAATCTCGTACTCGCCCCGGTTGACAAAGTCCGGGGTCACCAGTTGCTCCTCGCCAGTTTCCGGGTCCAGGTTGTGAACGAAACCCAGGCAGACGTGCCGCTCCAGCGTGTAGCTGTAGGCGCTGCTGGTGGTCATCCCAACATAGTGGCCGTTGCGGTAGATGGGCTCCCCCCACCATGGCCAGAGGTCCAGATCTGTGTCGTGGTCTTCGAGGATGAACATGGTGAAGCGCTTGTAGACGCCTTCCTGCTTCTGACGCATCAGTGCCTCTCGCCCAATGAAGTCAGTGTCCTGCAGCGAGATTCAGAGAGAAATTGATGGGGGAGGGAAAGGACAGGCTGGCACATGAATCAGCCACTGGGGTGCAGAATGGCTAGGGTGCATGTGCCCCTGAATCGGATTTAATGGGGAGTTTATTTGCTTAGAAAAGGACACTGCTTGAGACGTTCTCTCTGCTCTTGTTAAAGGACTCAGAAGAAGAAAAAAAATAAGTCTTCAGAAAAATTTCCAGGGCTTCTCATATACCTTATAGTCCAATGGTGCGTTGGTGCACCAGCCATTTCATACTTTTTGGGACACTGTTCAAGGGGCTGATATAGAAATCTTTTAGCAAAATCATACTTGGAAGTGGACGTCACCCAAGAAAATCGCAATTTTTAAAACCCCACTTATCCCATTTTGTTTCTGAGTACACAGCTCTAGCTGTTGCCAAGATCTTGCAGGGCATGGCCTCAAGGGAGGGGGTACCCTCTTGAACTTTGACTACCCTGGGGATAACTGGAGAAAAAACCCAAAACACCCTATATTTCACAGCTTGGAAGGTATGTCTTGCAGCAAAGAAGACAAAGTTTCTTCTTGAGCAAAGAAATAATCTATCTTTCCCATGGAGTTGGCTGTCCCAAGGTCTTGCTAAAGCCTCCTGGGGAACCTCACAGGAAGGGTAGCTAATAAGCTCTGAGTACTCTGTAAATAGCTGAAAGCAAAAAATCTTCAGCAAAAACAATCTCTTTTCCTTGGTGCCCTGAAAGAGATTCAGTGTGACTTATTTCAGTAGGAAGGAATGTAGCTTCAGGCTGCCCTGAAGAGCTCACAACAGAGGCGTCAAGTAACTAATGACTGAAGTCATCAATTCAAGGAAATGCCTGAAAGTTCACCTGTGTTTCCGGTACAGAATTTTATGTGAATAACCAACAGAAACCACCACAAAAAAGGAGAAGATGTAAAGTGAAAAATATGACTGAATAGGCTGCCTCAGTAGGCTGCACTCTCTGCATTAACGGTTCATTTATGCACCATTAGATGCCACAGCTGATTACAGGTTGCTGAAGGGTTTTGATCAAAGTGAATTAGAAAGTCTAGCCCCTTATCCTAAAAATATGCAAAACATTCATTTTTTATTACAGGGGAGGGAGGGAGAGAGAATGAATATACATCATTATAATAGTGCAGTGGCCCTAAAACAGTGATCCAGTGCATAAAATGGGGTGCCCCTAACAATCTGAAAAAGTCCAGGGAACAAATTTCATCTCTCTACTTGTCCGCAGTAAAAAATTCAGATCAATTGGTTAGGTGACTTTTTTTTTTAATCCCTATTTCCTAATGGCCAATATACCTGGTGACCACAATATCCCTATACGGACTTAAATGGCTTCAACCCCAAATTCACACAATCTCATATATAGGGCCTCTGTGGCCACCCTGTACAATTTCTTATCCTGCTCATGAATTAAAGCAGTAACATTCCCATTTAACAGAAGGCAAACTGAGACTGGAAAACAGGCAACTTGCCCAAGGCCACTGACAGAATGCGGCAGAGGTGGAATGTTCTCCAGCACAAAGTTTAACACACGTCCATTCAGCAGGGAAGCCTGCATGGTGCAAAGAGAAGCCAGGAGCCAGGCGGCAGATGCTCCAGAGCCCAGGATGGCACACTTCAACATGCAGAAATTTGCTTCTGTGCTCCCACCACCACAAATCCTGCCCAAATATATCTTCGCAACATCTGGCAATGTCATGTACCTTATCTAGTTTGACTCGGAACTCACGCCCACATTCCAGGGGGGTAGTGAAAGCATCCAGATCTTGACCCCAGAAGGCAAAAAACTTCTCAATGCGCAAGCTGCGAAGGGCATAATAGCCCGAATTCCGGATCCCGTACTTCTGCCCCACGCTCATGACCTCATTGTACACATGCAGAGCATACTGGGGGGGGGGGGAGAGACACAAAACAGAAGCAATTAACAGTCAGTCCTCAGAATGATAGCACTCTGCAACTCTGGAAAGTGAATGCTGGCAGCACCCCAGTCAACTGCACAATGCTGCATGCAGCAAAACTCCCCTCACCCTGTCCAAACAAAGAAGACCACTCAGAGCAGCTGCTAATGCAAGTGTAGGGAAACTGTGCTGGAAAGAATTGCAGAGGTGACATCTGAGATGGATCAGGTCAGGCGCTCGCCAAAGGACGCCCCCAAGCTCTCAGTACCACTGACAATAATGGTGTCCATGCAGGCCATCTTGGAAGACCAGTTCAGGACAGGACTCTGCCCCAGACCCCTCAACAATTGGTGCAGGACCCACTACCATAGCCCTGCTAACTGGGCGAAGAGGTACATTTTAAAGTGGTGGCCTCTTATATTTAGCAGGAGGAGAGCAACTGTCCCTTTTCACCCCAGAATGGCAGCATTTCCAGCGGCTGTTGCTCGGTGTCTCTTCTGCTCTTTTTTTTTTTTTAAAAAAAAGAATATACAAATATTATCATTATGATATGATGATGAATAATAGAGTTCCAACCGTGCCCAGCGCACAGTCCCAGAGTTCCCTTCTCATGAAAAAGGACAGATGTGAGGACAGCCGTCTGGACAGAATTCCCCAGTGGTTTAGATAAACTTTAGTCAGCTTTAACAAAATGGATTCTTTGGAGAAAAATGGATGAAATGAATTACCTGTGCTTTTGCATCCTCTTGCATCCTTAATCAGAGTGCGAGAGGCAGTTGTGAGGTTATCTATGAAAACTGCATATTGTTCCACTCAGAGAAAACATCTCAGAAAACTAGAAGCTCTAGAAAACTGGAACTCTTAAGAAACATACACATCCCTTGTTTGACTGCAACAGCCACACTGTTCAGAAGTTGGGGACCAAATTTCCCCGAACCCTTATTCACCCTAATTTGCAGAATTTCTAAGGGCAGCAGCTTTCCACGAAAGATTCCAATTTTTTAGAGAAGCAATTTCACTACCTCTTGCCAAGGCAAAGTCACCACTAGCCAGTGCCTAGAAGTAACAGCATAAACACTTTTAACAAATTGTGCCCACAACTTAAATCAAATTATGTTCAAAGCAGACAGCCAAGAGACTTTGTGTACTGGCAATAAATGCAGATTCCAGTATCCCAACAGCCTTTCAGCGAAGCAAAACTTCTGGCTTCAGATCAGAAGTCCCCAAAGCCAGGTGATGGCATGGGTGCGTCACCTCAATTATATGCAGTAGATATGAATATTGCAGCAAAGACAGAATCACATATATCCACACTCCCACAAACTAATGGGGAACTAATCCCCCATTTAAAAGCAACACTGAAGGTCAACTAGATGGATCTTCCTCTCAGCCAAATTTATGAGCCTGAAAAGTTTGTGCAAGCATATTGTCACTATTCAGTACTCCTAAGAAAGAAACTCCTTAGATGTGGTCCTCGAAAAGCAAGATTTTCTCTTGTCAACGATGGCTGCCACAAGGCCCCCACCAACCAGATCATCTAGTCCTAGGGTTCCCAACCCATGGTCCGCGGACCACTGGTGGTCGGCAGCGCACCCCAGGTGGTCCGTGACGTCTCTGGTGAAAAAAGAAAAAAAAATGCCTTTCCAGGAAGAAGAAAAGCCTCTGTACCGCCAGCAGCCAATCAGAGCAGCTCAGAGCCAATCAGAGCACAGCCTCTCTGTCTTCTGCCTCCCCCCTCCACCTCCCCTCCCTTGTCTGTGTGTGCCCAGAAAAGCAAAAAAGTGAAGCGCAGGTGCCTTGTAAGGTGTGCGTGCATTTGTGCAGCCTCGTGGCTCAGCTGCATGCAGAGGAGAGGTGCCCTGCCGCCCACTGCCTCCATTCCTTGACCCAGTGCCTTCAGGTGAGCCCTGGCAGTCTGGTTTCTCAGGAGTCAGATCAGGACTCCAGCCAGCCTGGGAAGTTCCTTTGGCGGGTGGGTGGGTGGGGGGGGGCAGAGGAGGAGAAGGAGGGAGACCTGAGGGGGAGGAGGAAGGGGGGCCTGAGAAGGGGGAGGAATGGGAATAAGGAGGAGGAGGAGGAGGAGCAGGCTCCCAAAGGCATTGCTGGCTGGCTGGCTGGCTGGCTGGGGGGGTTTCCCTGGGAGTGGGTTTCTCTGGATGTGATTTCCCTGGGAGTGCAGACTCCAGCTGGCCAGGGAACACAGAGGAAGGGAGTTGGAGGCAATGTGGCAGCAGGAGAGGGGAGAAACAGCATGCTCAACCCCCAGCCCTGGTACCCCCTCCCCAGTTGGCAGGATTGGGCCCCCTGGATGTGCTCTTCTAATGCCCAGGGGTGGAGCAAGGGATCCAGGCAACCAGGATTTTGCACCCCTTTTGGAGAGAGAAACAGGCAGCATCTCTGCTGTCTTACTGCGAGCTGCCCACCTGGGGAGAAGCAATTCCAGAAGTTGCAGAACAGGCAGCAAGTACAGCAGGTGTAACCCCTGACTTTTCCTCCTCAGAGAGCAGCAGCAGCTTTGTTCATGGGGAACTCTTCCCTACCCCACACTTGGCCAGTTCCCCTATCTCCTCAGATTGCAATCCTAAGCATGCTTACCTTGGAGTAAGCCCCATTGACTATAATGGGACTTACTTCTGAGTAGACATGCCTAGAATGGGGCTGTTAGTCACACTGTGGCTGTGATGAACTTCTCCAGAAACTTCTCCAATCCCCTTTTAAAGGCATCTAGTCTAGACACCATCATCACATCTTGGGGCAGGGAGTACCACAGACTAATGGCAGAGTAGGCAGCTGTTGTTTTGTGGTTGCAGCCTACCTATAGGCTTGCTCACACTCTCTTAGCTGCAACCAAAATAGTCCACAGCTAGAGCATGACAGCAATTAGAACAGGAAGTGAAGAGAGGCTTTTTCCCCCCTAAAGACCTTGCAGTGCACACCAAAAGGACTTTTCTTCCTGAGACATGCAGCAGCCATTCTGAGATGTCGCTCTGAGTTGGTGCTTCTCCTTCAGGACCGAACTGCCTAAATTGTGTTGAACACTTTCCTAAGGACTCTGGACTCACAAGTGGGGGGAGCAGGGCCAGGGCTGTGTAACAAAAGGAACTGTGGAGGGATGTGTGTGCTTTCCGTTGGCTCATTTAACTACCTTGCATGACTTGTCTATAATCCCCTTGTGCTTACCCTCTCCCTTTCTGAGGTGTTTTTCCACACTTAAAAGAGGCAAGGGCTGTGCGTAATGTGGTCTGGTGTGGAGGAAAAGAGACTGGATTGAATTGGGTGGGTGTGAAAACCTCTGAGTTGGGGGGAAATTATTTTGTGTTCCATGTATTCCATATAAACCCAAGACTTTCACAGCTAGTGAAGCAAATGTAAGCACAACCATCATATTAGTTATTAAATAATCTTCTTATGTATTACAAATTTAATTGTATTTTTTGTGTGTGAGGGTGGGAGGGTTGCATGTGGTCCCCACCGTCTCCAAATTTTGCCTTAGGGGTCCCTGAGCTCCTAAAGGTTGGGAACCACTGATCTAGTCAAATGCTACAAGTGCCTCTCACCTCAATTGGGATGTACAGCATGAATCCTGGTTCTCCAGTGTGTGTCATACTCATGACACGGATACCATTGGCATAACCCACACTCATTTCCTGCAGAAAAAGGGACAAAACAGAGAGGGTTCAGGTTGGTGCAAGGCTTGGAAAATCCAGAGGATGACCCAAAATGGAAGAAGGGAGAGCAAACACTCACTTTGCCCACAGAGGCTTAGATGAGATACAGTGGGCTAAAACTACAGGGAAGTCAACTGAGGTGACACATTCAGAAGAACTCAACCAATTCTAAACAGCAGTTCTGTAGCAGAATGAGCAGCATTCAGGAAAAGACTGGACAAATGTCTTGCTGTGGGCACAAAATGTCTTGTTCTCATATTGATTAGAACTTGCCTTCCAAAGTTTCCAGCTTCATGAAACATTCCCCCCCCCCCCATGAAATGGTAGAAATTTGCCTACCATGGAACCCCTTGCCCATTGCAGAGAATTCTGGTATACATTTCAGGGACTCGGTCAGCTCACAGAAGGCACTGGCCAGCCCTGTAGGTCTTCACTGTTGGTGCACATGAACCAAGATGGTGCCATAGGAACAGAGATGGGCAAAAGGGAGATTGGTACTGGTAAGCCCCCTGGGTGATTTGCCACAGTTCGGCAAGACTCTCTACCTGCCAACAGTGCAGACAGCAGCAAGCAAGACTGCAAGAAAAACCATCCTCTGCCATGGTGCTAGTTGCTAGGCTCTTCAGAGTATCTCACCTGTAAATGAGCACTTTTTGGCTGCCTTTGGTCAGGTATCTGTGCCATTATGGTGGCCAGATGTCAAACTGTGTGTTGAGAAGCCCTAATTTAAATATTTCAGAGATAGACCAGTCCTTATGTATATGCTGCTCATCCCAGTGGTGATGGGTCCCACCTCTCTGAGCAACTATTTTGCTCTTGGCTGCTGATGTTGGACCTTGGGTTTCTAGCAACAAGCAAAATAGAAACCACAAGCCTGCTTACGCCGCCCTGGAACATATCACACAATTCACTATAGCAACACACTGCAGGGGAAGGTCAGCAGTAGTGGGCAAGCTGCCCAACACCAAAACTCATCTGCCATTACTGATTTCATGGAAGAACCACTGAGAAGTTTCTAAGAAAGCTCAGGAGTCCAGAGAACACACTTAAAACCACCGGGCAGATCATCCGCTGACTCCATTATCATTATTCAGTGCTGCCCACTTGGATCTTTCTCTCCCTCTCCTAAGTTGAAAATGCAGCTCACTGGCTAGTGACTCCTAACCAGAAACAATGAAGAGCCTTGTGGCATCTGAAAGGCAGCTTACTGGGGCTTTTGTGCATCTGAGTAAGTGGGTTCTGTTCCACAAAAACATCTGCCACATCACATTTTAAGAATAATAAGGAGCTACCAGATTCTTTGCTGTTCTTACTGCAATGGAGAACCACAGCACCCTGTCTGGAATTCATACACAGAAACAAATTCCCCATATGTTCTATTCACTTAGGCCACTGACACAAAACACTGAAGGCAGAAGCCACCATGTCTCCCAACTGGAAATGCAAGGTTCTGATGCCCTTGGCTGGCAACAAACAGCAGGACATGGATGACAACTGCAAACCAGGTAAGAAAGAGGTTTTCCTGCGAGGGCTTCTTGGCTTGCTAGATGGAAAACAAGCGGCTGTGGGGCCATCCGCAAGGGGTCACCACAGGTAGCCCTCTGGAAAGGTTCCTTTGCCCACACTCACAGGCAGAAGAGGAGGGACACAAGATTCTCTGTCTGTGGACAGAAGGGCTCGTGTGTATTGGAGAGAGAAGAGGAATGCGGAAGGCACAACCGTAAAAACAAACACAAACAAGCCTCCAAGTTTTATATGCATGCCGGAATGACGTGAGGCAGCATTCCCAATTACTCTGCTTTCTACAAGGCACTCAAGCAACTCTGGCAATAGCCTTGTGACTGGCCAGTTTATGACTGACACCACCCACCCTACTATAATTAGGGAGGGAGGCG
Source organism: Tiliqua scincoides (assembly GCF_035046505.1). Taxonomy (NCBI): domain Eukaryota; kingdom Metazoa; phylum Chordata; class Lepidosauria; order Squamata; family Scincidae; genus Tiliqua; species Tiliqua scincoides. The sequence goes on from NC_089829.1 coordinate 20,203,020, forward strand.
TGGGCAGAAGGAAGACACCCAACTGGCTTGTAGATGCCAAGGATTTGAAGTCTCAATGTAGTTTTCCAACCAGCCTTATAGAAGGTACATTATCACTCATGCTAGCAGACAGTACCACATTCCAAAAGAGGAAATGAGCTGCTGTGGTGTATGAATAACTTCATATAACAGGAAGTTCCTGGTCCACAACTTTAACCAGTTGGCCTCTGAGCAGCCAGTATCTCTCAGCCTTCCCATCAATAACAAGAGGTAACAACAATGACCTCTCTTGCAGGCTGAAGTAAGTAAAGCACTTTGAACACCCCAACACACTAAATAAATGCTAAATTATTCTAACATAGAGGCTCTAAATTCAATGGCAAAGCACATGGTTTGCAAAAGCATGCAGAATGCCCCAGTTTTAAACTCTCAGAGAGTGTGACCTGAACAGATCTCTGCCTGAGACTTTGGAGAGCCACTGGCATAAGAGACAGACTCCGCACAAGGCAGTTTCTGTATTTCAACCTGATCATTTGCTCAAGACGTTTAAAATAAGATGCCTCAGTTATCTGATATGGTAGACCAAGAGGACAAGAAAAATCCTTGCAAAGTTTTGAAAGGGCATTTTTCTTGCAGCACAAATTCATACCTCTCCCATCACCTTCTCTCACTATGGACATTTCTGATGCCTTAGAAAAAGGGGGAGAGACTCCAAGATCTCATGGAGAGGAGGATCAACACAAATTCAAATGACTCAAATGGCTTTCAATAGACAAAGCCATTAAGACAACATGCATAATTTACTCACTCAGTTTTTGGACCAGTTGTCCAAGAGATCATGTTTACAAAAAACACACATTTTTAAAGTCATCCGTAAAAACTGAGATAGCAGCATTAATTTAATTAAATTATTATTATTATTATTATTTTATTAATTTATACCCCACCTTTTTGCCCAACGGGCACACAAGGCGGCTTACACAGACTTTAAAAATACAACATTAAAAACAATCATTAAAAACAATTTACAATAATTAAAAAATCTAAAAACAAACAAACCCCATGGATTTTCATATAAAAAGCAAGAACCCCAGCCAGCCTGTCAACAATTAAAAGCTTTTGAAATAAAAAGGTCTTCAGTCCACGCTGAAACGTTAGCAACAAGGGAGCAGTTCTCAGTTTCTCAAGGGGAGCAGTTCTCAAGGGGAGGGTATTCCACAGTTCGGGGGCCACCACCGAGAAGGCCCTCTTCCTGGCCGCCGCCCCTCTCAAATCTCTTAGTGGCGGCACAGTCAAAAGGGCCCCCCCAGATGATCTAAGAGCACGGGCAGGATTGTAGGGAAAGAGGCGGTCCCTCAAATACCCCGGCCCCAACCCGTAAAGGGCTTTAAAAGTCAAAACTAGCACCTTGAATTGGGCCCGGAACAGAACCGGCAGCCAGTGTAGCCGCCGGAGCAACAGCTCGACAAAGTCAAACCGACGTGCCCCAGCAACCACACGAGCAGCCGCGTTCTGTACTAGTTGTAATTTCCGGACCATCTTCAAAGGCAGCCCCATGTAGAGCGCATTGCAATAATCTAATCTAGATGTCACTAGGGCATGGGTTACTGTGGCCAGGTCTGTGCAGCTTAGGTACGGTCGCAGCTGGCGAATCAGCTGAAGCTGAGCAAAGGCTCCCCTGGCCACCGCCGCCACCTGGGACCCCAGGAGCAGCTGTGGATCCAGGAGAACCCCCAAGCTGCAGACCTGCACCTTCAGAGGGAGTGCAACCCCATTCAGAGCAGGACGATAGTCCAGCACCCGAGCTGTGGATTTCCGAACCAAGAGCACCTCTGTCTTATCCAGATTTAATTTCAGCTTGTTCGCCCACATCCAGCCCCTAACCGCCTCTAGACAGCGATCTAGGACCCCAACCGCCTCCTCAGAATCAGGGGGAAAGGAGAGATAAAGCTGGGTGTCATCAGCATACTGATGGCAACCCACTCCAAAACCCCGGATGACCTCTCCCAGCGGCTTCATGTAGATGTTAAAAAACATGGGGGATAAGATGGAACTCTGCGGCACCCCAAACCTAAGAGGTCAGGGTGCCAAATAGGCATCCCCCAGCACCACCTTCTGGGATCTGTCAGCCAGGAAGGAGCGGAACCACTTCAAAACAGTGCCTCCAAGCCCCAACCTGGCCAGCCGGCCCAGAAGGACACCATGGTCGATGGTGTCGAAAGCCACCAGCAGGTCCAGCAGGACTAACAGGGTTGCACTCCCCCTGTCCATCCCCTGGCAAAGGTCATCCACCAAGGCGAACAAGGTAGTCTCCGTCCCGAACCCTGGCCTGAAGCCAGATTGGAATGGGTCCAGATAATCCGTTTCCTCCAGTACCCTCTGAAGCTGGGACACCACCACCCGCTCAATCACCTTGCCCAGGAATGGGATATTCGAGACCACCCGAAAGTTATTTAAATTAGTGGGATCCAGGGAGGGCTTCTTCAGGAGGGGGCGAACCATTGCCTGCTTCAAGGCAGGCGGGAGCACCCGCTCCCTCAGAGATGAGTTCACCACCCTCCCCGTCCACTCGGCCAGCCCTTCCCGGGCAGCCCTAATTAACCATGCTGGGCACGGGTTGAGCGGGCAAGCAGCAGGTCTCACACTCCAGAGAATCCTGTCCACATCCTCAGGCTCTACAAGCTGAAAAGTATCCCAAATAGCAGGATAGACAGGTGCCCCGGGGACATCACTAGACATGCCCACAGCGGCGTCCAAGTCATGCCAAATCTGATCGACCTTCTCTGCAAAATGTTTTGCGAACTCATCACAGTGAACCTCCGTGTGCTCCTCCCCACCAGTAGGGGGGGCCATTTAAAACTAACAGTTGCAGGGGGAGAAAGGTCTTATTGAATGAAAACATTTTTAGCTCCTTCTAAAACCCACAAGTGTTCCTGGACCTGGGAACTACCTGGATGTTGCTCTGGGAATAAGGTTCTGTACCCACCAGAAAGGCCTCATCTCCTGGGCCCACCAACAGGATGTCATGATGGTCAAGAGAGCAGGGCCTCTGATGCAAATCTGGGGGTCAAGCAGGCTGATGTTGAAAAAGACAGTTCTTTAGGTCACTTGGCCTCAGATTGTTAAGTGAGTTAAAAGGCCAAGATCATTCAGAAGTGCATCTACCAATTTCTTGAAGTCAACTACATTCTTTCCTTCCACAGCTGCATGAGTTGAATGAGAAACACCCAGAACCCATACTAGGCCACTAATTTTTGCAACAGAAGCACTGCAGGAAGAGGAGGCACAATACTGTGTTTGCTAACCCATTGCTTCAAAACAGCCCCAAGGCATCAAATCAATACTAGGCTTCCCCTAACACCACAGCAAAACCTCCAACCCTCAGGCAACGCTTTCACACTGGTTTGTCTGCCAAGCACAGCAGGTTTACTGCTGAAGCTCTTCATACTTCAACAGAAGATTATATGCTGTGTTCTAGGGACAAAATCTCAGTTCATGCAAAGCACTGCTCAAGCCTGGTCAGCCTTGCCACCATTTTACATGAACTTAAAATGCACCCAGCACTCCTTTGCAGACACCTATGCAGGGAAAGATTCACTGGAAATGTATAAGGGAAACTTGTCCACTATCACCCATTTCTCATGGAGGATTCACTGGGTTCTCCAGGACAGAGTTTGGAAACTGCTACACTCCACAAACCAAACGTGCTTTCTGTCAAGTCAGACCTTTGATCCCTGCACTCAGCACTGTCTACACTGACAGCCACTTGTCAGGATTTCAGGTATTTTTTAGTCCTACCCTAGATATTGCCAGGGATGGAAACTGGTACTTTCTGTATCATAACAATAATGCTTAAAGTTTATATAGTACTTCTGAGTGTGAATACACTTTACATGCATTAACTTAAGGTCTTTACAAGAAGAAGTCCATAAAATATTATTATACCTATATTGCAGAAAAAAGGACTCAGGCTATGAGGAATGGCCTGTCTAAGGCCCCTGAGCCAATTTCATGGCAGTCTCTTCTTCCCTACAGTACGATTGCATACAAAAGTTGTGCTTTGCAACTGAGTTGTGGTCCCTTCCTGAATTCAACTCCAAGGCAATGCACCCACTGTCTCTGAGGGCATCCTGTTAATGCCATTCTTCCTTTCAAGACTTGTAGATTTGGGGGGAGGAGGGGGAGGTATGTACACATTCTACATGTCTCTGAGTTTAGCTAAGCCACCTGAACAGTTTCTTCTGCCTGAAAAGCAAATTGAAAGGGGCTTCTTCTCCCATTTCCATTGGCTCACTGTTAAAAGGAACTGAAAAGATACATACCTTGCAAAAGAGGGAGGGGAAGTGCTCCGGGGTCATCGGTGCATAGGACAGCTCTGACAGGACATCCACAGAGCGTGGTCCAATCAGATTCAGAGCTGGGTAGAGAAAAGCACAAGGTTTGCTATCACTAAGAGACCTGCAGGATAAAAGGAAAAGTCTCACAGTTGGCTCCTCATTTCAGATTTCTTGTATGCTCTCATCACCTTGACTCAAGAGCTGTAGTAAACAACTTAGACTCACAGGCAGAGATTATTCCATGTGCTGGGACAAGAGAATGTGCTGGAACAAGAGAAAGTTACAAAACAGGGCAGAGATCTAGAGCAGATGGGGCAAGCTTTTTTGACTGGGGTTGCAGAAGCATCCAAAAGTTGTCCTTCAACCATTCACATCAAGCAGGCTGGTGCCAGGTGACCCCAAAGTCACCTATGCTCAGCATGCACATTGTGTTCAACACAGCACTGCCTCTGGAAACAGCAACCCTGTGTCAGGCTCAGCCCACTCTCCTAAACATTTAGGCACATTCATTTATTTCTGGTACTTTCATTCCACCTTCTTTAATGAATAATCAAGTTGGTGAACAATTGAAAAAGGCTTAAAAACAACAATACATTCAGGTACAAGTAACATTCATACATACATACATACATACATACATACATACACATATACACACACACATACACACACACACAGTGGTGCCTCGCATAACGAAATTAATTCGTTCCGCGAGTCCTTTCGTTATGCGAGTTTTTCGTTTTGCGAAGCGCGTTTTCCCATAGGAATGCATTGAAATTTAATTAATGCGTTCCTATTAATGCAAAAAAAGTCAGAACAAAGTCAAATTTGGTTTACAAAGTGTTTACTAAGTGCTCTTTAAAGACATACCGTATTTTTCGCTCCATGTAAAGTGAACAGCAGTCAAAAGTGGCATTAAGAACCATTATCACTGTCATTAACAAATGGAGAGACTTAAAGGTTTGAATACTCTAGTTTTCTGGAATCCCCAAGAACTCATCATCGCTAGAGTCAGAATTTATGAAGCTCATTTGCTCACAATCACTGACATCACTTTCTTTGCTGTCTTCCTCCCCCTTCCTTAGGGTGAATGTGAGCATAAACTGGCATGAAGATCCCCCGCTCCCTAGGGTGAATGTGAGCATAAACCTGCATGAAGATCCCCCCCCCTTCCTTAGGGTGAATGTGATCATAAACTGGCATGAAGATCCCCTGCTCCCTAGGGTGAATGTGATCATAAACCGGCATGAAGATCCCCTGCTCCCTAGGGTGAATGTGAGCATAAACAGGCATGAAGATCCCCCGCTCCCTAGGGTGAATGTGAGCATAAACAGGCATGAAGATCCCCCGCTCCCTAGGGTGAATGTGAGCATAAACAGGCATGAAGATCCCCCGCTCCCTAGGGTGAATGTGAGCATAAACCGGCATGAAGATCCCCCGCTCCCTAGGGTGAATGTGAGCATAAACTGACATGAAGATCCTCCCCTTACTAGGGTGGACGGGATCATAAACTGACATGAAGATCCCCCCTTATTAGGGTGAATGGGATCATAAACTGACATGAAGATCTCCCCTTATTAGGGTGAATGGGATCAGGCTTGCGGGGGGGGGGAGGCTGCGATGACAGGTTGCTGGGGGGGGCTTACATTCAGGTGCTGGATGAGGTGAGTGAAGGCACCCCTCCCCTGCTGTGTGAGTGTGGGGGGGGGGCAGATCATCTGTGTGTGTAAGAGAAGGGGGCAGCCTGTATGTGTGAGAGAGGGGGGAAAGTGTTTGTGTTGCAGAGAAGTTGTGATGCTCCAGGCTTGGGGTGGAGGGAAAGAGAGGCTGTGATGCTCCAGGCTTGCGGGGGGGGGGGGGAGAGAAGAGAGAGGCTGGGATGCTCCAGGCTTGCGGGGGGGGGGGAAGAGAGAGGCTGTGATGCTCCAGGCTTGGGGAAAGAGAGGCTGTGATGCTCCAGGCTTGCGGGGGGGCACAAAAACGGGTGGGAGCAAGAACGTGCAACCCCTGACAGGCACACAGGAGCCTGGCCCTGTGAGTGAGTGAGTGAGTGAGTGAGTGAGGGGTGGTGAAGAGAGCGTAAGTGTGTGTGTGGGAGGGAGGGAGGGATGCTGACTGACCCGCTGCTGCGCGAGGAAACCCCAAGAACTCATCATCCTTCCTTAGGGTGAACGTGAGCATAAACTGGCATGACGATCCTCCCCCTTCCTTAGGGTGAATGTGAGCATAAACTGGCATGAAGATCGCCCCCTTAAAACAAACCAAAAAAAAAAAATTCGTCTTGCGAAGCACGGTTCATAAAAATTCGTTGTGCGAGTCACCAAAAATCGCAAAACGCTTTCGTTCTGCGAGTTTTTCAGTGCGCGAGGCATTCGTTATGCGAGGCACCACTGTATGTATGTGTGTGTGTGTGTGTGTGTGTGTGTGTGTATAAACCATTTCCCTATGGTTACCACTCCATATATCATGGCCACCACAGGGCGCTGATGCCACAATACAGATAAGTGCGCCTGGACTTTACAGGGAGAGGGCAAACTCAACCCTGGGCTATTTTTGGTAGCAGCACCATGATGAGCAGAACACCATTCCTGCTATTAAAAACAAAGATGAAATTATGTCTCAAGGATTCAAAGTTCAGAAGCAAAATTTACATTTCAAAATGAGCGCATGCTTTGTATGTTAAAATGAGGGTTGTTTGACCCACGACACTATTGCAAACCTAATTTTGCAACCAAGATAGACTCTGAACAGAATGGACACAAGAGGAAGTACAGGTCAGATCTAGCCTGTGGTCTACAGCTGCCCCAGTTACCATGAACCTTCCTTGTAGAGCTAGCCTATACAGCAAAGAACTCCAAATGACCACAGCAAGTTTAACAATCCAGCAAAGACTCTCTAGGCTGGCAGCTTTTGAAGATTTGGTCTTCAGGGAACCTTGCGAACATGGACGGGTCTGCTGAGAAACCCACAAGTCTCTGCCTGGAGGTCCTGCTCAGGCTGCACCTGATCCCAAGGCATGCTCTTGGGAGCAAATGAATGGTTCATGCAGAGTTCTGGCCAGGTTTGTAGGATGCCCTACAGTCAGAGAACACATCCTAGTTGCCCACTGCAGGGAAGACCAACAGCAATAGGCAAAGCTACCTTTGAGAAAATGGCACTGAGCTTTTGGGACATCCTGAAGATCCTCAGAACACAGCCTGAAAAAACTGCTCACCAGGCAATTTTACTGCAAGGAAAGCGAGTTCTTGACTCCACTTTATCACCAAGCCACTTTATCACCACTGAATGAGCTGAGACTTGAATTTCCTGCTAAGCTCGGCTCCGAGTCACTTCAGCCAGGCCAGTGTTTTCACATCCAAACTGTTCCATCCTGCCTTACCTGTGTACTTCCAGGTGACGTCTTCCAAGAGCAAGTTGCTGTCATCAGGCATATACTTTTTCAGCCAGGCCCAGCAATGGATTTGCTGGTCTGTGGGAGAAACCATGAAGAAGCTGGAACACAAGGGACGTTGAAACTGTTAAGTGGGGGGAAGGGGTGACCACAGGACGGTCTGCTGATATGCTGGGGAGTCGGCCACAGCAGTCTCCAGAACAAAAATGGAGCACAGTCAAATGTCTTCCTGGAATATGCCATGCACCTCAAAGTGGGTAGGAACAGACTCCAAGCTCTGGAGCTGCAAAAGGAACGCCCAGTCTGCACTCAGTCTTTGTATGTAGCAGATATACTACAGAAGAGCAAGGGAAAAGAGCTCTGGAAAGCACAGTGTGGAGGACGGGGTGGGATAGACAGTCACGACTTGAAGCATTACTTCAATATTTCAAGCATTACCCTTGCTGGGCAGTCTTTGAAGTGGTGCTTCTCTTATATTTAGCACGGGGAGAGCAATTGTCCCTTTTCACCCCAGCATGGCATCTTTTTGTCTCTTCTGTATTTTTTTTTTTTAAGATTGTGAGCCCTTTGGGGACAGGAAACCATATATTGATTTATTTTACTATATTAACTGCTTGCGAACTCTAGTTGAAAAGTGGTATATGCTGTAAGTATTGTCAACAACATAAACAGGACCAAAGCCATCTGCTTAACATGGCGATACTGGGCAGGGGAATTTCATCCTCTGAGATAGCTCTAGAGACCAGGCTCCAAAAATATCTACCACTCACCTACCCACCCTGGGCTAAAGTTGCCTGTTCAGGAGGCCCATCACAAACGAGCAATGCTTCCTTAAATCAAACAGTCAAGTCTCCTGCCTGGAGTAAAAGGAAACCCTGCCCACCCTGATGCAGGTAGCATGCATGTGTAAGCTGAGACAGAAGGGCAGACCAAGGGCCACCAAGTCTTGCATCTCATTCCCAGCCACAGCCAGGCATCTGTCTGGGGGAACCCACTAGCAGGCCAGAGCACAACAGCTTTCCTCCTGCTTGCCCCCCAGCACTCAGAGGCAAGTGGCCGCCAAAGATGGGGGTTCCATGCAGCTACCACGGCTAACAGCCATCCCTGCCATTTGCTCTTTCAACAAATACCGTCTTGTTTTATTCCACCTTAAGAGTTTAGAGGAGAAGGTTGCCTGTGCAAGAGAGGGTGAGGGTCCTGAGGTCAGGCAAAGAGTGGGAGGGGAGAAGCTCTCTTCCTTTGGTCCTGGGGTGAGCACGTTCCTTTTCCTTCTCTCCCCACCGAGCGAATCAGAGCTTCTGGGAGGACCCAAGGCATTTGGGAAAAAAGAGGGTTCTATTCTTCAGCCAAGTTCTCCTCTCCCAGAAGGTTGTTGCTTAGCCCAGTCTCCCCACAACCTAACCGACCTTCAGAAATCCTATTGCTGGGTCAATACTTTCCTCATCAGCACTGTATATCACAGGCTTTTACATACACCATCAGAAGCTGGCATCCCATGAGACACTGAGATCAGCCACCCAAGCATTACAGAAACAGAGTAGCTGTTCTAAGCTAGCCAGTGCTCAAGCCTCCAACCCCACTGCTTCAGTGGGCAAAGAGAACCCCCAATAGAGAAGTAGGATAAAAAAATTTTCACTATAATGAAGAAATAAAATCAACCTCCCCTTCCTCTTCCTCCCAGTTTGTCCAATTCCTTCCTAGAGCCATCTTAACTAGAGCCATGTAAACTAGTGACCACCTCTTACAGCAGCAAGTTTCACAAGTGAATTTTATGCTGTGTACTTCCTTGGATCTGCCCTGACATGGATTAGTAGCAGACCCCAAACAGGCAAAAGTACTTCTGTGGAATGGAAAAAGGTTGTTTTTCTCCATTAAATCCCAGCAGAGTTTTTCCTGTCCCTTTCTGCTTCCAGGCACATGAGGTCATGATGGGGCCTGGAACAAGAAGGTAGAGTAGAATGAGCAAGAAAAAAAAGCTAGCAACCCTGCCATGAAGCAGCTGTGTAATCTCACCTGCGCTTGTTCAAGCGGACCACACTGCAGTCGTTCTCATACCCTCCATTGTGATTGAGCATCCCTGTGTGCACGATGTGTCCAACTGGCACATCCAGGTCATTGGAGAAGAGATACTGCAGGACCTCCAAAGCCTGGTCCCCTGTAGACTGCAGCATTGGGGAGAGGAAAGAGGATCAGACACACGATGACTGCCCTATCTCCCCCCTTCTTCTTCCCTATTTTGGGACACTTTTATTTCCCCAGAAGCTCCTGCGCAGGTTCAGTTGTCTTAGGGCTGCTGGAAAATCCTCCTGCAACATATCCCTGTTCTTTGTTCAAATCTCCGTTATTCACCACCTACTTGTACATATGGATTCAGAATCTACCCTCCTGCCTGGCATTCCTAGTCTGCCTAGTGAGAAGCCTGCACGGCCAGCTAGACAGCAAACCTTTATCAAGGTAAAAGGGGTGGGATGGAGAGGCCAGTTGATCTCCACTCCCCTAGTCAGAGGCAAGCTCCACTCCCCCAGTCAGAGAGCTTGATGACAACATCAAACCTTGGTTACTTAAACTCAAACAAAACTCCATGTGTTCTGCCAGTGATATCTGATGTGGATTTGAGGAAGGAGCACCCACTTAACTCTCCAGTAAGTGCAGGGACCAGGATTCCTAGGACACAGAGGTGGAGGGCTCACTCTGCAAAGACTTTTCAGCTCCTGATGTGGCAAGAGATGGTTTAGATATGGCAGGAGATGGCCTTGTATCCCAAGACACAAATATTATAAAAATATGCATTGGTATTGAAAGAATTTTTTTTTCTCCTCTATCATTCTTTCAGTGAAATTGGGTCACCCTACATAAAATATAGAATATTTTTACACTGCTTTTCAACAAGAAAAAAGGCACGAAGAGGCTTACATAATAAAACAGATGAACAGTTCCTTGTTCCAAATCTGCTCACAGTCTGATAGCCCAGTCCTATCCAACCTGATATCCAACTGATGCCACCATGCCAATGGGGGTATGCACTGCACCCTTGAGGTGGGAGGGGGGCAGCCATGGAGGCCTCCTCAAGGTAAAGGAACGTTTTTTCCCTTACCTTAGAGCTGTATTACACAGAGATGCTCTCTTGGGGTGAGGGTGGTGTACAGCTGCTCTCCCCCTGCTAAAGATCAGAGGAGCACCTCTTTACAAGGTGCCTCTTGGAGGAGCAGCCGGGGATGCAAAAAGCCTGCTGGTTCACCTCATCTGCTTACAAAATTTTAAGAGTGTAGAGAGAAGGGGGAATACCTTTTAAAGTGGGGTTCCTCTTACATTTAGCAGAGGGAGAGCAAGTGTTCTTTATCCCAACAGAGTGTCCTTTCCAGTAGCTGGTTGTTGGGAGTCCTTTGAATCTCTTTTAGACTCTCAGAAAACCATTGTCTCAATCCTTTTGCATTGTAAAACCTTTGTTCTTTTTTGAAAAATGGACATGCATGTGTATCAAGAAACAATTTCACAACTTCTGTGAGAGATAAAGCTCTTCTGGATTCCCAGGTGGCGGCTGTGGCTGGGGGGGCCTTCGCTCAGCTTCGGCTGGTGCGCCAGCTGCAGCCGTACTTGGATCGTGCAGACCTGGCCACGGTGATCCATCCCTCGGTGACATTGAGATTAGATTACTGTAACGCGCTCTATGTGGGGCTGCCCTTGAAGACCGTTCGGAAACTGCAACTAGTGCAGAATGCGGCGGCCCGTGTGGTTACTGGAGCTAGGCAGTTCGACTCTGTCAGTCCACTTCTCCAGCGGCTGCATTGGCTGCCCATTCGTTTCCAGGCCCAATTCAAGGTGCTGGTATTGACCTTTAAAGCCCTATACTGCTCTGGGCCAGGGTATCTTAGAGAATGCCTACTCCTGTACAATCCGGCTCGTCCTCTTAGGTCATCAGAGAAGGCCTTTCTCTGCCGCCGCCTAGGGAGGTACGTGGGACGGCGGCAAGAAATAGGGCCTTCTCAGTAGTGGCACCAATGCTATGGAACTCCCTTCCCCTTGACTTAAGAATGGCTCCCTCTCTTGAGACCTTTCGGCGAGGCCTGAAGACCCTTCTGTTTAAACAAGCCCTCTGAGTTCTCAGCCTTTTTAACATCTTTTTAACATCTTTTAATATTTTTTACAGGCCTGATGCTTTTATGACTTGCTGCTGCTCTATGCTCTTTTTACCTATTTTTTATTCTGACTGCTGTTTTTTATGATATGTGTTAATATGTTTTTATTTGTTTTAAATTATGTTTTTAATCTGTTGTAAGCCGCCTTGAGTCCCTTCGGGGAGAAAGGCGGGGTAAAAATAAAGTTGTTGTTATTAATTAATTAATATTATTATTATTATTCTCATTCTCAGATAATTTACAAACCCCAACCCCATGCACTACACCTACACTAATTTCAAACTTGGTGAACGAGGACATGTCAATGACACAGACGGCCTCTTTGCAGCACTTGACCTCTGCCCCCACAATGTCAAACCAGTCTGGCTTGTAGAAGGTCTTGCTCTGGTCCAGGGCCAACAAATCTAAAGGGAAAGGAACACAGAAAAGACCATGTCAGCACTGGACATTCAGTTTCTTCCCAGGGTTGCCTAGGGATGCAAAATGCTCCTACCTTTCCCAGGAGGCACAAAGAACTTGGCCCTCTCAAAGCCATGCTTCTCCATCCACCTTGCTCCCTGGGCATCTAGTCGGTCATAGAGGGGAGATGTCCGCAGCTGCCGGCCAGTCTGGAAATCCCAGCGGGGAACTTTCAGGTCATACATTAGGGCTAGAAGGGTCACAGGATCATAGAATTAAAGGACTGGATGGGACACAAATCCAACATCTTTCTAACAGAAGCTGGATATCCTACCCCTAGTGCAGCCCTGAAACATACCAGCCTGCAACAAAAAAAATCTTCAAAAGGGAAAGCTATCCAACAGTAGCCCCTGCAGACATCATGTACTCAAACACTGCTTTTATTCTTTCAAAGTATTTGTCTCGTACCCATCAATTCAAAAATACTTGCAAGGTGGTTCAACAAACTTGACTCTGAATAGACAGCCACCGACAAAATACATTATTACAAAAAGTACACGATCAATAAGTCAGCAAAAGATACATATACACACGCATTTAAAAAAAACCAAACCTAGAATTTTCCTTAAAAGTCCAAACAAAGAAAACCATTTAAACCTGATGCATAAAACTACACAAGGGCCTTTCAGGACCAGCCCCTTGCCCCCAGGCCTGAGATGAGGTGCTGTTGTCTCCCCTTGCTTCAACAAGTACACACATACAAATACCTTCCCATCATGCTAGAACTATTTTTTAAGAGCAGGAAGAGAAACAGTGTAAAAAGAGTGGTGGTGCACTATCCCAAGATGATGCTCTAAGCTACTGTACGTTCTTCCAACACACCTCTTCTTCTACTCTCCTCTTCCTGGTTTCCCCCCCCCCCCAAACAATTGGGGCAAGCAGGTGGCAGCCATCAGAGGCAGAAGGTGGGCACCCCCTCACCCAAGTTGGCTGATTCACCCAACCTTGGAACTTGAACCACCTTCAAGGCCTTTTCTGTGGTGGCATCCTATCGCCAGCCGCCACCTGCCTACTCTCTGAATGCAGAAGAACCCAGAGAAGAAACTCTAAAGACGAACTTAATGAATGGATAGTTTGTAGAAACAAAAAAGTAGATCAAGGTCCCAACACAACAGCAAGTGACTTACGCATGACTTCCATGACACGGTGGCGAAGGAAGGTGCGGCTGCTTTGCAGAACACCAAAGCGTTTCAGGTCCAGGGGCCACACGTTTTCAGAGGGGTAGCCGTTCACCATCCATTCAGCCAGGTACCTGCCCGGAAAGGGAGACAAGCAGGGTCAGACGATTAACTTGAGCACAAGGGTCTAAGTCTGTAGGAGCGTTGCATCCTGATGTCAGGAGATGTGTGACTCCATGACCCAAAAGTCATGCCAGACTGCTCCAAACAGCCAAGGAAATACTGTTTATTCCTCTCAGATAGAGAAGAGCACAGGAGATGAAGTTATAGAAGTGTTATAGACTGCCTCCACATTCACAGGTTTGCCTCTGAATAGGTGTTTTGCTAAGGTGCAACCATAGGAGAGGGATATAGCCGAAGAGCCCTGCTGGATCAGACCAAGGGCCCATCTAGTCCAGCTTCCTGTATCTCATAGTAGCCCATCAGATGCCTCAGACAGCACTCAAGTTACCTGTATTCTGTTACCGTTCCCTTGCATCTGGCATTAAGGCTTGCTCATCGGCATCCTAGAGGCCAGACCAGATTGACCTTTGCGAGAACCAGAATGCTGGACTACATGGACCTCAGCTTCGATTCAGCAAGGCTGCTCTTCTATTCATTTTGTACCAACAAAGTTGTCCATGGTGCCTTTTTTATGTAAATTTGGCTCTTACACAAGTTCCTTTTGCACAAAAAACTGTAGATAAGGGAAGGTGACTCAGCTGCTCCCAGAAAGCACCCATCATTCAGAGAAAGATTATTCATTTCATTGGGGCAAAGCCACTCTGGAAACTGGGTGTATAGCAAAGAAAAAGCTAACAAGTATGAAGGTCTTCTGCTCCAGCTTTGCCAGTTACTCATTAAAACAGCAAACTTTCATCTAACACAGGAGTGTCCAAACATTTTGGCAAGAGGGCCACATCATCTCTCTGTTACTGTGTCGGGGGCCGGGGAAAAAAAGAATTAATTTACATTTAAAATTTGAATACACAAATGAATTTATTAGAGATGGCGCTTATATGAATGAATGAAGGTCTTGCAGTACCTCAAGGCCTATAAAAGGCCTTGCACAAAGCAAGGCCAGCCTTTCCTTTCTCTGCCACTACTGCATCACAGATGTGAAACAGCAAGTAGTGGAGGGAGGCCTTGGCTCACAGCTCAGGTGAGAGGTCGAATAGTCATCCTCATGCTGAGAGCAGTTGTATTGGGCCGGCATGGGCTCCAGCAAGTCTCTGGAGGGCCGGAGGCTCACTGGAGACTGGGGGCTCCTTGAGGGCTTGATTGGGAGCCCCCTGAGGGCCGCAAGTGGCCCCGGGGCCAGGGTTTGGGCCCCCCTGATCTAACAGCACACTGACCTCTATGCTCTTCACCCCCTGTGATGTCACTTCCAGCTTCTAAGAGACTTGGCCGGGTTCTGCAACTCTGTTTCTAGAGCAACAGTTTGAACAAATTGTCTGTCCCTCCTCCTCCACCAGCAGAGCAGGTGGAAGAGGGACAATTTGTTACTACAAACGGTTGTCCTAGAAACAGAGCTGCAGAACCTGGCTCTGCAGTTTTTCAGTTACTTCCAACACTGTTCTCCAAACTCCAGGGTACATCTGTGAACCTTATGCAGCACACCAATGTGCCAAACTGGCAGACCAGAACAACAGGCTCTTGGCTCAGCCAGTGCAGACATCTTCTTCCATCAACAGTCTGGCTTCTGAGATTTCAGCAGGCCACTGCGCTTTCAAGCATAGCCTTACAGCCTTAAGATCTAAGAAACATGCTATAAAAAGCAAGGCTACAATTATGGGCAAATCCAACCTCCCAACAGTCACATTCTGCACTTCTTCTCTGGCTCCACAGAACCACAGCACACACAGAGCTTTGCCTTCCGCTGCTTGCTATTCCAGTCTGCAAATGTATTTCAAGCTGCAAATTTATTTTAAATGTATTTCAGTGTTGTATCATTAGGAGCCAGAGCCAACTTTTAAGGCATCAGCCCCCAAAATGATTCATAAACTACTGCCCATTCACACATATCATGATCAAGAGTGCTGAGAGCTTGGGTGTCGTTTTATCCTCCAATGCCTCCCCCCACCCAAGTTTGCCTAATGTTCAGGTGCCAGACCTAAGTTTGCAATAGAAAGGCAGGTCCGGAACTCCTGCTAGGGGGAGGTAAGCAGCAGGCAAGGAGAGTGATCCTCAGTATTCTTCTCCCCTGCTAGGAACTGCCCTCTCCCCATCCCACCCTGCCTTGGAGGCTGCCAGGCTTTGAAGGCACATGCTGGAAGTGAAATTGGCAGTGCCTCCCATAGCTACAGAAGACATTAAATGTCCTACTGCCCTTCCCTATGTAGACTGCAAGGTGCGAGCTACTTACTTGCCTGCTCCCCCGCCAAAAGACGTTCCAGCGGAGTTCATTCCAGCCAGGACAAAGTACCCCTGCACAGCAGGCGATTCTCCCATGATGCATCGCATGTCTGGAGTAAAGGATTCTGGGCAATTCACCAGTTGCATGATCTCCAGTGCCTCCAGTCCTGGCATCCTCCGAAGAAGGGCACTCAGAAGTGGCTCTATTTCCCCACCCCAGACAAGACAGAGCTTTTAAGAGGAGGGTTTTTTTATCCATGTGCGGGGAAGGGCAACATGCAGAGTCCAGGACTCTAAAAACCTTATTGCCCACTGTCATGAATAAGTGCATTTTAGGCCTAGGTTGGCAGTAGAGCCAAAGTAAGACAGTGTAACGGAGAAGTTGCTAGCAGTTCCTAGCTGCAAGAATGTGAGTAAATAAACAAAAGGATTGTTGTCTCTCCTTTGCTGGCCCAGAAAGGACAGATAGCAAGAATTACAACCCATTGGAATGTTTAGCACCTTAGCAGACAGAGAGGGACCTTATCAAGCGTGATGGAGTGCAGCTGTGGTTCTCCAGTTGGGAGGGGTAAGAACTAGGAGGAGTTAGCAACCAGGCTAACTTCGAGAAGGTTCTGTTCCTCAAGCATTCTCATTGGACAGTCTAAATAAGTATGAAGTCACCTCAGTACTATTAGCATAAGAGGTATAATAATGAGCACCCAGGGGGTGTGTGTGGGTTCCTTTTTGAACAGAGTTTTTGGGTGCAACATCCTGCATGTGTGTGAGCTCCATTGCCCATCATGGGCACCTGGCCTCATAGGTAGCCCTAGAGCTAAGAGATCTACAAAAGTAACTCACCCAGGTGAGAGATAGGGATTAATAGAGATAGCCAGCTAGCTTTGTTATTTTATTGTTGATATGTTTTCTAGATGTTTATGCCTCTAGCATTTGCTGCCTTATTGCAGAGTGTTTAACCTAATGTACTTAATAAACTAAAATATCTTTAGCCAAGTCGTTTCATTGTCTGTTGAGGACAAAGGTTCAGAATCCTGCCTAGCCGTTCAGCAAGCTACCAAGTGCTCATTGAGGTCTAGTAACTTGAGGACTGAAGCTTTAATTGGAGAAAGCGCTCAGTGCCTGCAAGGGATAGAATTAAGCCTAGAGGGTCTCAGTGTCCCTGGACTGAAGCACTGGCACATACAGGGTGGTGGCAGTACTACTGAGCATAGGGGCCTTGAGGGCTTTAGGGTTAAAAAACCAAGAACCCTGAGCACCCCAAAAACCCCCTATGTTTACGACACCCACCCACCCCCAACAAAGGGCCAGGTCAACAACAAGCCCATTCTGTGGACTGAACAGCTTTTTTGGAGCAGTGCACGATGTCTGTTCTGAGCATCATCCATTCTGCATGGCAAAATGACATCAGAGCAACATGCAGTGCTGAGGAATTATCCCAATATGGGTGGTGCATGCCAGGGAAAAGGGGTGAGTCTTTATAAACAAACTGACGTCCTTGCAGTGAAAGAACCAGCACAGAGGTCACCTATCCCCCCACCCCCAGAGCAATACTGGCAGCCACTCCACTCCCTTGCATGCATGGGCCCCTGAACCAACACGCTGGTGTTTCTTGTAAGAAGAGAACTTGGGACATCCCTCTTTGTGGCCCAGTGCCTCCCACCGCTTCCTTTCCAGCCTACCAAAGTGGTCCCAGTCCTCCTGCAAGTTCTGAATCTCCAGCTGATTCCGGCCTTCTGTGAAGATAGGCTTGGGATTCTTCTCAAAACCTCCAGAGAGGATACCCCCCTGCCAGTCACGAATGTAGATCCTCCCATCAGGGTCCACGATAGCTAATAGGGGAAAGGAGAGAAGCGGTCCCTTGAACTCGTGCACTTGTCTCCCTGCAGGCTCAAAGGAAGGGAAAGAGGCTCAGCAAAGGGAGCCCACCCAGGAAGAAGCAGATGGTCTGTATCTTGCACCTTGTCTCCTGCACACATGGGGGTAAAGGCACAGAAAGGGGGCCTGTTGGAAAGGGACTGTCAACATAGATGCTTCAATTCAAGACATTTAGCATCCCAGCAACCTTGATATTTCCACCATCTCTGCTGCTCCCACAATCACCCAGAATCCACTGTAGACAAAGAATACTCTCCTGCAACCCACGGCCATGCATAAGCTGGGAAGGCCTCTTGAATTTAATGGGACTTGCAAGTAAGCAAGCTGAGGACTGCAACAGGAAAAACAGGTTCTGTGGAGGAAGGAAGAGCTGGTGGGGGAAGGAGTGCTCAAGAACAACTCCCCCTCCTCCCACAATCATCTGATTCCCCCTCCCCCAAGCTAGCCCAGCACTGTTTACTCTGAATGGCAAAGGCCTTGCCAGCTCTCAGGCAGAGGCTCCTTTCCCAGTCCTGCAACAACAGGCTGTTAATTGGAGACATAGGGGTAGAACCCAAGGACCTTCTGTATGCAAAACAAGCAGTCTATCACTAGGCTACAGCCCCTCCTCATCAATGGCTCTGAGTACTTGAGGACAGCTGGAGCAAATCCACCCAGATTCAAGGAGTAAGAGCAAAAGGAGAGAGGAAGGATTCTCACTTGGCATGCTATTCTCCAGCGGGGTCTTCAAGGGGCGTGTCAGGAGATAGAAGTGCTCACAGGCATGAAGTGGGATGCTCACCGGCTCCTCGTTGGAAAGGCCCAGCTCATACGCCCACTGAAACCAAGGCAGGCAACTTACCACCGAAGCAGAGTGAAGCCAGCACCCCAGTATGGCCTCCTACTACAGCTCAAGATGCCTGGACTCCTTTTAGGCTGCCTTAACAAATTGTGTGAGTGGTCCCTCATATTGCTTGAAATAATCTGACAATGCATCAGACCTACTGCTAGGGGGGAGAATGGCAAGGGGGGGGAGAGACAGCTGCAGGCAGGAAAGTGTCAACTACCTGCTATGATAATTCAAGACCTTGTCAAAATAAAATTATCTGAAGTAATGAGATTGGTTCAATCTGCATAATTTATCTTTGTCACTGGGTCATGTGTTTGGCTTTGACTCTCAAGCACTGAGATTCAAGGATACAGCACAGACTGCAGTACCTAACTGGAAGTGGGGGAGAAAGACACTCCCTACCAAGGCATCCACACATTTAACTGGAGGACACTAGTGACACAGATGGCTTAATTTGCACTGTCCCCAAGACAGTACAGTTGGTAGCATCCACAGTTCTGGATTATGACAGCAGTTTAAGAGCCGAAGTAACATTTCCCACCTTTCAAAGTCAGCATTATCTTTAGGAACTCTCTTTGGCAACAGAACAGATCCACAACTTTGTGAGCATCAGAGACAGCCTTTCTGATCAACAAAGCATTCCCCAGAACCATTTGAAGGAGAAACCAACATTATTCACTGCATCACTGAGCAAACGCACCCTTGGCAACAGGAGACACACAATACAATCAGCACCTGACCTGCCCAGCACAGTTAACGAAATACTGGCATTCGATCAGCCCTCTGTCGGTCTCCACTCCAGCCACGCAGCCCTTTTGGCCCACAACATGGATGACACTTGTTTGCTCATGGACCTGGACACCTGGACAGAGAAGGTGGAAAAGGGAATCAGCAGTTACAGACCGCTAAGCCCTTGAAGTAACCCTCTTCAAATAAAGGCTGCTATACAACCAATTGCATTTGCTGTCTCTCTTCTCCCACCCCCCAGCCAAAGTGAAATCATTACAAGGCACACAAACCAATAGAGAGCACCAAGGATGCCAATGGACAATCTGCAAGCCCTGCCAACCACAGTCAAAACCGGAGCAGGAGAAAGGTAGATTGCAGACCAATTTGAATGCCCACTTGGCAGACAAAGCAAGATATAAATTTGTAAATAAATAAAATAAATTTCCAGCAGGACATGATGAGACTCTTGCAAGAACAGTCATCCAATTCAGCAAGGCACTTCTTATGTTCTTAAGCAAGAGTAAAGACTTCTGAGACACAGCCCAGCAATGAAGGGATCAGAGGCATTTGGGAATAAGATCCCAGGTCATGCTCTGATTGGCAGGCAGGCAGGTCCCATGTTCAATCCTCAGAATCTCCAGGTAGGGTTGTGAAAATCTCATTTGAAGCCTCAGAAAGCTGCTGTCAATCCATGTAGGCAGTGCTGAACAGATGGACCAGGAATCCAGCTTTGTGTAAGGCAACTTCACGGTCTCTTTTGGGAGGGGGTCACTGCTCACTGGTAAAGCACAAACCTTATACACAGATGAAAGGTTCAATCTTTGGTATCTCCTAGCTCAGGGGTCTCCAAACCCCGGCCCGGGGGCCAGATGAGGCCCAAGGCAAGCCTCTATCAGGCCCGTGGCCAACCTCTTGTCCTCTGAAAGCCTTTGGCCCACTCAACTGAACATGACCAGAACTGTGCTCTGATTGTGTCTGTTGGGTGTTCTAAGGACCACAGAGGTAGAATGAATGAGCCCATTCATCCATTTATTCACTTATCTTAGTTCCATCTCAAATTTATTTATTTAAATTTTATATTTACTTTTCAGGCCCTCAACACCACACCAGATATCTGAAGCAGCCCTCTGGCCAAAATGTTTGGAGGCACTGTCCTAGCTGAAAAGTCATAGGCAGCAGGGCTGGGAAAGACCCTGAACAGCCAGATAGGACAGACATTACTGAGGACAGATAAGCTAGTGGCCAGCAGAAGGATTACCTAAAGCAGTTCAATTATGCCTTCCACGTTTAAGAGACGTGTACAGTCTTGCTTTTTGAATTTAACACATGTAGCCATGGAAAATTAGGCTAAAAAGGAAGCAGGCCATGCAAAACCACAATGTCAGCTCATCTGCATCTTGCAGACAGAAAGTTGAACTTGTATCTGAAAGAATTCTGCCATATGAACTCTGAAGTTTGGTTTGAAGCAAATCATCATCTCTGGCAAACCCAGAGACTTAGAAATCCTGCTGAATTCAGTGGGACTTTCTTCTAAGAAGTGTACAGAGAACTGCAGCCTGAAGGCAGATTGACATGTTAAAAGCTGCCCAAAACAGCAGCCCTGCATCAAACTATCCTTTCTGTAGTTCAGTTTCAGCCTATCCCACTCCCTTTCCTTCACCAGGGCACCCATTCAGGAAAACACTCCCATTGTACCCATTCAGGTACAATGGCAATGATTCCAGCAGGAGGACTTGATGCAGGGCTGACATTTTGGGTAGCAGCCTCTTGTTCGTTGTAATGTAAAGTTCTGCCCTCAGTCTTGACTCCCACATCTGTAAAATGGGAATAGAGATGTACTTCACAGTGTGACGAGGGAAAATACAACTAAGGTTGTAAAGCACTTTGCAAATTAAAAACCCAAGCAGGACAGAACAGCCTTAGCTTCCCCCCTCTGTTTAGCATTACATTGCCAACTTGCATTTTCCCAAGCTGCTCAGCTGACAAAATAAGTGTCAGAGCACTGCAGCAGGGCCCTACCATTCTGAGATGCAGCACTGGCCAAAGCGAGGCTCACATCAGCAGATGACACAACAGCATCCTCTGGAACATACATGGCCCCCACCAGGTCGTGAATGTTGATCAGCGGGTGAAGCTGCGCCACTTTCTTTGGTGGGATGAGCTCACATGGGATCCCCATGACCCTGTCACAGAACACACACATCAGGACAGTCACTGGCTGCTTTGGAAAGGTTGGTCCACGTTTTGTACTCCCACCCCCCAACACACACACACACACACGTACTTGAGCCGTGAGGCTATGCGCTTCAGGGAGATCAAGCGGTCCTGGGTCTGAGCTAGCGAGATGGAACCAGTCCTCAGGTAACCTAAAGCAAAAACCGACATCCTGTTAGGATTCAGCAGGGTTGTCCCCATCTCCCACCAAAAACTGCATCTCCACTGGCTTGGAGTTTGCATTTCTGAACACAGAGAGAGAGCCACCTGGGTTAAGTGCCATTACATCACAGCCAAAACACAGGATGCCTTGTCCAAGGGCCCTCCAAATCATAGAGCCAACACTGTGGCCTTTACAAGAGGTGCAACTAATCAAGGCATTCAAATGCACTGAGACTGAGAGACTGGGCATTATTACTTAGAATACAGCAAAAGTACTCAAAAGCAAAAGTAAGGAGAAGTGGGTTCTGTGCCCCAAAGGGACTCCCAATCTTTGAAAAAAAGGAGACACCAGCAGCAGCCCCTGGAAAAAGAGGCTAGGCTAATAAGGGCAGTTGCTCTTCCCTGGTATGTATAAAAGAGCCACTACTTACAAATTGCCTCTTGGCACAGCAAACAAGGGGACACTCAAGATCACCATACCAGAAACCCCTGCAGGCACTGAATCCTTCCTCTCCTTACCTGTTTTGATCCCCGTCTCCTGCTCGAGTTGCTGATAGAGCTTGTTGGAGTAGTCGGCCATCTTCAGCTCGATGGACAAGTGCCGCACGGTGCTCACGATACCTGCGCAGAACCTGGTGGAGCCGGCTGCCAGCCTACAAGAGAAGCAAGCTCAAAGAAAGTCTTGTAGCCACCCCAACAGAATCGACACAAAGAGAATGGGCCATGGTTCAGCAGCAGAGCATCTGCTCTGCGCATCTCTGGTCCCAGGTTCAGGTCCCAGCACCTCCTGTTTAAAATAGCTTCCCAGGAAGGCTGGCTGGGAAAGACTCTGGGGAGCTGGCAGTCAAAAGGTTATAAAGCACTGGGCTCTATAGACTGATGGCAGACAAGGCAGTGCTATAGCCTCAAATGATTAGTGGGCTGATGAAGATAAACTACAATGTTTGGAGCTGTTCGTTGTAGAAAAAGATGCCCAAAACATATAAAATTATGCATGGGGAGGATAGAGGGGATAGAAGGAAGTTCTTTCCCTCTCACACAACACCAGAACCAAGGGACATCCATTAAAATTGGCTGATAGGAAAGACAGAACAGACAAAAGAAAATCTCTCTTTACACAGCATCAATTTAATCTGTGGAACTTCTTGCTACAGGATGCGGTAATGGCACTTGGCCTAAATGCCTTGAAAAGGGGATTGGACAGATCTATGGAGGAAAAATGCATCAGAGATTATAAGTGATGGTGACTGTGTGCAACCTCTAGGCAACTCTAGGTGTTAGAAGTAAACGCTACCCCTCTCTCATGGAATCATGTCAGAGCAAGCACTGCCCCCCCCTTATACAGCACTGCATCTGCTGCTGCCACACCCCAAGTTTGAAGAGAGGGAACAAATTGGAAAAGAAGCATGAGAGTGGAGAGGGCTGGGTGAAAGCAGTGGGACATTCTAACAATAAATACTTAGTATCTGTAAGACATTTCCAGGGTGCGCAAAGCACTTCACATGGATTATCTCGATGCTGTCCTTACAGCAATGCTGCAAGAAATATTATCCCCATTATGAAGAGGGATCGATCAAGAGGGTGCAAGGAGGGAGGGAAGATCAAAAGGGAGCAGCCACATAGAGAGAATACCTGGCAGAGGTAATATCTGAACCGAGGAGGGCCCACTTTGTAGCTCAGGGCCCAATCCTATCCAACTTTCCAGCAATGGTGCAGCTGCAATGCAGCCTTAAGGTAAGTTTCCATAGCTTGAGGAGGCTTCTGTGACTGCTCCACCAGCACAGGATGCAACACCACGCCCCACTGGCACGGCTACACTGGCACTGGAAAATTGGTTACATAGCTGGCCCACCACTCCTCCAGATTTTCTCTTTTGGGCCATTCACCTCTTCCTTTTCAAATTCAGGGAACAGGAAGAGGAGTTGCAGATCCAAGGGAGGGCAGGCTCCCCCTACCTCTGGTATCTACAACCAACATCTTGTTCTGGGCATCCTCACAAGGGGTCAGGCAGCACAAAGAGATCAAAGACATGGTGTGAGCCCAGCCAGATGATAAGGGCCTCTCAGAATCAAGAGTTTTGGCAAGTACCAAAACTCAACCATGGCTGGCTCCAAGGGAAGCTACAGAATAGACTGGGCCAGCCAGAGTCACACTCCAATGTTCTTCCAGCAGACGTACGAGGTTGACAGAGGGCTTATGTAGCTGCTGAAGCGTTTAAAGGCAGTTAGTTCTGCCCCTTCTCCTGGGGAGCTTGTCGCAGCATACAGGGCCCATGCCAGATTTCTCAAACATCAATTTCTATGGAGGAGGAATAACTGTGATGCCCTTGTGAGTTCCTTCAAAGAGTCATCCAACGCAGAGGAGGGGGGCACAACCACATTCTCTGGCATGGAGAGAGTGCCAAGTCCAATTCCTGCGCAGGAGTTTCCAGAGAAGGGATATCCTGACTCTGCACCCAGGGGATACCCAACTCTGCCTCCACTTCAGACTCTTCTATCTCCTCCTGTCTGCAGATATTCTGTTCCTGGGCTCACGTCACCAGTGGAAAGTGCATCTGTCAGCCACCAAGCAGTCCTGCCACTGGGAATATTTTTAGCCCTGTGTTGATGAGAGGAACGTCCTCCCCTCCTTTCCAGGCACTGCGAGGCAAATCAGAGAGACACAAGTGCAAAAAGGTTGCTCTGCCCTTGAGCACAATTGAATGAGCAAGAGCAAGATGAAGGGCAAGCAGTTGCCTTGGAATTCCACTGGCAGAAAACACCGACATGCAGACGCAGGATGACACCCCTAGCAGTGCAATCCTATGCCTGTCTACTCAGATGCAAGTCCCACTGAGTTCAATGCAGAGCATAGGTAAGCACACATAGTACTGCAGCCAGAGTACTGGAAATGGAAAGTGACTAATTGGCTCCGACAGAGTGCCTTTCATTCTTGACAGCCCTAGGGGTTAACTCGGAAAATTCAAGGGATTTCTGTCCTCCAGTGTCAAAGATGGATACAAGAAACAGGAAATGCTTTTGCTTACAAGTCACCTCTTTCCTATAGAATTAAATGAATATTGAGAGTTTAAAGTTACAGAAACAGAAAGAGTTACAGTTGTTAAATGTCATTCCTTAAAGGATTTAAAAGAAGTGTTCTGTAGCCAACTATAGTTACAGAATCGCTGTATCTTAAGAATCACTGTATTTTAAGATATAGAATCCCCAAATTGTAATTGTGCATTAGCAGACAGCATTCTTATTTTATCGTGCCACTCAGCTTTTCCCTTAATAAACTATTGAGCATTTAGGGTGATTTTGATTTGGGGTGAACTTGGAAAGGCTTTGAAATGAGTTAGGATTAATGTAATAATTGTACTCTTTATCTGGATTTTTGTATAAGGACCGTTTCCAATATCAAATTAGGTACCAATAACAAGGGAAGAGTGCAGTTGTCTTTAGTGTTTATATTATGTTTTATAACATTGTACACTTTGAGCTATAGAAAAGTGGCATAAAAATCTTTTAAATTAATAGCACTCCTTTCCAGTGAAGTTGCCATCCAACTGGAATACTCTCAGGGCCTTCAAAAGCAGGATAAAGTCCTTATGCAGGTCCTTATCCTCTCTTCCAGATGCTGGAGCTGAGGAACTGGAAGCCAGCCCTCCCCCCACATACCCTGGACTTGAAATTATCTTTGTGAGTTGGAGAAGCCAAGATGCCTAGGGTTACCTTGCTATGGAACTCACTGCCACAAGATGTGCTGGTGGCAGCTAGTTTGGAGAGCTTTAAAAGGGAGCTAGACAGAGAGGAGAAGTCTATCAGTGGCTACAAGTCAAGATGGTTGCATGCAATCTCCAAGTTCAGAGGCCTCCAAATAGTAGCTGCTGGAAAGCCACTGTGGGAGCAGGCTACTGATTTTAAGCCCTGCTTGTAAGCTTCCCATTGAGACATTGGGTTGATGAAGGAGGAAAACATGAAGCTGGACTAGATGGATCAAGAACTGAACCCAGCAGGGCAGCCCTTACATTCTTTTCCAAACAGTAGATTGGTTCTCAGCTTGGGTCCTACAGTAAGCCAGCCAGCACCTGGACATTTTACCTACCCTCAAAGACCTTCTACAAACCAGTGATTTTTTGACCAGTCCACAGCATGAACAAAGCATCGAAGTACCCCAAACCCCACTGTGCTTTAGGAAAGGAAATGTGCCATTTTTACCTGCCCTGTTCCAGTAAGACAATGTCCTTCCACCCCAGTTTGGAGAGGTGATAGGCCACGGATGTGCCCATGATGCCACCTCCACAGATGACCACCTGGGCATGCGCTGGCAGAGGTATTCGGTGAGGTTCTGCTCCGCCTGTATTGTTGCGCCGGGAGCCAGATATGCTCCTCCATCCTGGGCCGGCTCTTTGCCGAACGTCTGACAATAGGCGAAGGAACATCTTGACGCTAGTTTTTCAGTTCTCTCCACAGCCCCACAGATCACTCACTACAGCCGCTACTTCTGTAATACACAAGCAGTCTCTTCATCATGCAATATCAATCTCTGAACATTTACTGAGGTCCTTCAAATACATCTGCCAACATTATCACATGCCTTATAAAGTACATATATACAGAGCTAGTTTACATTGACCAATATTTCCCTATCCTACTTCTGTTGCCCTGACAGATATCAGCTGTATCAGAAAGCAGTGTTTCTGGGTCTTGGTGCAAAAGACAAGATCTATGGCATTACAACAGCAAAAGAGACACTCTCCCAAACTGAACACCATTGAGAAATACGTAGATTAGACACACAGAACAGCACTGATGAATACAGAGCTGGTGATTCTGGGCAGGGCACAGTAATGATGTCCCTTCTAACAAAATGATGAACAAGGAGTTCCAGTTGCTTTTAAATTCTGAACTATCTGATGTTAAATATCAAATATGGGTTTAGACCAAAGTGTGCAAACAAGAAGTGCCATTGTCCACCTGCCTGCCCGCAGTGTTATCACAGTCCTTGAAGATATCAGATTCTGTCATAGCATAGTACTAGAACTGTTGACTATTGGTTCTTGAGTGTGGCTTTTTTTACATCACTGGTTAAGATTCAGAAGTTTTTGTTCATGCTCTTTTATTATTTTTCAAAGGCTTTTAGCTGATTTGGAGGCATATGGCAAAAAGTAGCATAAAAAATTAAATAGTGCTTTTTTATAACAAAACCATTGTTATTGGATGCTTAACAGTGAACAAGTAGAACAATGAATGTTTTAAAACTTTTTTTTCACCACCAAGTGGATGGGGGGGGGAGAGAAAGGGCATATTTTCTTGAATCTCAGCTCTGCAATATTTGGAAGCTGAACATTAAAAAAATTGAACAAACTGTTCTGTAAGGTTTGAATAACAAAAATGTCACCTTTTTTCTTTTCTTTCAAAAGGGGAAGAACCAGCTGGAGATGAATTGTAGCGCCAGGACTAGGGAAATGAGGAATGTGCATGTGGGAACATGACAGGTCACTGCAGACCATTTAAAGGAGCAAAAACACACCACTAGTGACAACCTGTGTCCTTTTACTCAAACTTATACTCTTTTCATCATATGGGATATACTACACCATGTATCAAACCATGGCATAACCAAGACCAAGTCCTCATCAGCTTCTTTCCGCCTCATACTCTGTTTTAGCACAATTTTACCTGAGAGTATACTACCCAGAGAAGTTGAGATCAAGATGCAAACCTACCGCTTTATTCAACATGGGCACAACTGCATCTGGAGTACTATCCAGGCGTCAGAGTACATGGTGGATCCTGACCAGCTAGGAAGGATTCAGAGCACAAAAATGGAGACATTAAAAAGTCCAGAAAATAAAATAAACCTTCCAAGACAAAGCAATAAAGATAACTCCTCCCTCGCTGTCTATCCACAAAAGATTTTTAGTTAACACCAAGAAAATTAACAAATAATCTAAAAGCCAGTTGAAAAGCAGGCAAATAAATTAAACAAATATATAATGACTTGAATTACAAAGAAAACTGAAATTAACCAAAACAACTGAGAGCAACAGAAGAAACAAATCAAATTGGGGGGGGGGGTGATGCTCCAACACAGCTGAAATGCTTGCAAATGAACAAAAAGGTGTTGACAAAATGGCAGAGAAACTAACAATGAGGTGGAAGGGAGCCAAAGGGGCAAAAGGGAGATTGTTCTGTAGCTGGGGCATGAGGAACACACTGCCCCCCAAAAGGTGTACTGTGAGAGGGAAAAGAACATTCCCTCATCCACTCAATCTATCACCATATCCTGTAGCAAGGAGTTCCACAGACTCCATTCAAGTGGCTGTCCCCTGGTTCTAGTATTAGTAGAAACCAGTAGTGTGAGAGGGAAAAGAACATCCTCCTGGCTCAGGTGCTGTGTGAGAGGGAAAAGAACACCCTCCTATCCACTCTATCTGTCACCATATCCTGTGGCAAGGAGTTCCACAGACTCCATTCAAGTGGCTGTCCCCTGGCTCAGGTGCTGTGTGAGAGGGAAAAGAACACCCTCCTATCCACTCTATCTGTCACCATATCCTGTGGCAAGGAGTTCCACAGACTCCATTCAAGTGGCTGTCCCCTGGCTCAGGTGCTGTGTGAGAGAGAAAAGAACACCCTCCTATCCACTCTGTCACCATATCCTGTGGCAAGGAGTTCCACAGACTCCATCTGAGTGGCTGTCCCCTGGCTCAGGTGCTGTGTGAGAGGGAAAAAAACACCCTCCTATCCACTCTGTCACCATATCCTGTGGCAAGGAGTTCCACTGTCTCCATCTGAGTGGCTGCCCCTCCCCCGCTCCTGCATGTCTCAGCCATTCCCCCGAGGCACCTTCTTCCAGACTGGAAGCCCCCAGGCAGGCAACGCCCCCCACAGCTCCTGGCTGCAGCCCCAGC
The DNA here is from genome assembly GCF_035046505.1 of Tiliqua scincoides. Lineage (NCBI taxonomy): Eukaryota > Metazoa > Chordata > Lepidosauria > Squamata > Scincidae > Tiliqua > Tiliqua scincoides. The sequence continues at coordinate 20,231,535 of NC_089829.1, forward strand.
TTTGCAAGCAGGAGATTCCAGGCCGGCTCCTGGCCACAGCCCCATAGAGGCCTGGGGAAGGCCCTGTCCTGGAGGGGAGGAGCAGCAGCTGCTGCTGCCACCCTGCGCTGCCCACACTGAGCCGGACAGAGCGAGGACAGACTCAGCAGGCAGCCAGGCCCCGCCCCCAGCAGCGGCTTATTTGCATGCTTGACCCCGCCCCCTCGGTCCCTGAACGCCAGCGAGTCCTGGCTCACCTGTACGGACTCTGCACCGCGCACGACCTTCTTCCCCTTCCTCGATTTCCCGCCCGCGCTTTACGGCAGCGGCGCTGCTGTGGCGCCGTACGTCAAAGTGTTCCCGCAGCCATTCAGCGGCCGCGGAAAGGGGGGAGGCGGGGAAAGGCAGAGCCTGCGCACGCGCACTTCCTGACAACGCGCTGAACGGGAGGGGGAGTGCGCAGGCGCATTGGCCCTTCTGCTGGGCGCGGCTTGGTGACAGGTTGTCTTTAGGGAGAGTCTGCCAGGCAGGGTCGGGGCACGTGAGCTGCTGGCTCAGTAGCAGGCAGGCAGGTAGCAGCCTTGGTGCTCCTGGTGTCAGGGCCTGCAAGAGGATGTTTAGCAGGGGGCAGCAAGTTCTCTTGGATCCCTTCCCAAAGGGGGGAGGGTGATGGCTTGGACCTGGCTACTGTTTTTTTTCCAGTGCTTGGCCAGCTGCTGGTTCCAGCCCCCCCATCCCATCCCGCCCACCCTGTGTCATTCTGATTACAGATCTTGATCCGTTCTGAGTTCCCCACAAGGTCCCTAATTCTTTGCAGGAAACAAACCCAAACATAGGACTTCCTCTGCCTCAAAACTACAAATTTAGCTCCTAAGCCAGCTAGATTCCACAGAGCCCACTGTAGAACAGAAGCAAAGAAGGGCCCTTTTCATTCACAGCAGAATAAAGACACAAGCAAAAAACCTGCAGACTTTTTTTATTAAATTCTCCCATTTCATCTGTACAGAAAAAAATGCATATTATGTTCAGAATCTCAGTTAACAATTCAAAATTACACAGCATGAACATGTAAAAACAAAGAACGGCCAAGATTTTATACATAGAAAGGAAAACAATTTACAAAAAAAACCCTTGTTAATGTTACATTTTTAAAGTATTAAGGTCAGCTGATGTTCGCTGTGTAATCTACTGTTCACTGTATCTCCACGTGGCCAGTTCCATAAGGAGCAGAAGGGGCTTTCAACACAAGCCCTGGATACTATCCTGAGTTACATGCATGTTTATTCCCCCAAACTCAAACATGTGTAGGTCAACTTTTCTTCTCTTACCAACAATTGTGAGATCCAAAGCATTACTGAGATCAGTGTTCAGGTTCCCTCTTCATACAGTCAGAGGTAATGTCAGTTGGATCTTTTTATTCCATACACATTTATCAGGCATCTCCATAGAGAGTTTTGGAAGTAGCAAGCACTCCAGGATCAACACACTCTATCCACAGAAGCAGGTAGTTGGTGCTAGTTCAAATGGACTAACTGAATGAGCAACCCTGAGCAGAAAGAACTACCAGCCCTTCCACACTAGATAATGCCTCTTCCTGGATATTATTCTCCCCCACTAGTGCTCTAGAAGCATACTTAGTATGCATGAAGGAAAAGGATGTAAACCAGGCACACAGTGAAAAAAAGTTTTCCACCTTACAGATTATGGAGCATATTTTAGACAAGTAATGAAGAGTGCTTTTAAGAGTCAAAAGAGAAGGGAAGGAAGGAAATGCTCCTCACATTACATGATTACATGTCACCCACACAGCCTCTGCTCAGGTACCCTCAACAGTGTACAAGGGCCACTCACAAGTGTTCCATCTCTCATTCTTGCACAGGCTGGTGCCCAACTCACCTACCTCCAGCTCCAAAGGATCCCATCCAGGGGATCACCCTTAAGATAAAATACAAAATTCCCTTTTCCTGATGGAGAAAGCAACAGCACAGGATACAGAAGCTTGAGCTGCTTGTGTAACAAGACAGTAAAGGCCGAAGTGCTGCAGGTGCATACTAGAAGTTCAAACTAATGTTTATGGGGAAAAGCAGGCAGAAACACTCATCCCTCCTAATTCACAAGTACCTTCAAAGCATGTAAAATGAGGCAAGGCAGAGTGGCAGTGCAGCCCCTTCTGTCTTCTCTCAAGCAGCAGTGCTTCTCTACATTGTGCACTCCTGACCAGGAAAAGGAATACCTACAATACTATGCAAGGCACTTTTGCCCAAGGGTCCCTTTCATAAGGAGGAATGCTCTGAAGGGCCAGCACTCTCTCCTGAACAGACAGTGCTCAGGCAATAAGCATGGTGTCCAAAACTGCACATCAACTGCTCCACTGGGACAGACCACATGAGACTTGCTGCGAGTGAACTTAAGAAGTTGCTGCTCATTTCCTTAAGCAGCTGTTCCCTCAAACCAATGGAGTGTCACGTAACAGTCTCAAGTTGTATCGATGTGCACATCTAAACTCACTGCAATACAAGCATCACCTGGAAGCTCCCACCCATCTCCTGCCGGTCTCCCACTTTAGTAGCATTATCACAAAGTCTGTAAGTGTGATCTCATACAAGTAGCTACCAGTGCTGCTTCTGACTGGCACATTCTCATCAGAGCTGTTTTGTTAATGGGGCACTCTCCCCAGCATCAGGGGAAAGTAACTGTGATTAACCAATGAGAAACAGAAAGAACAGTTCCTTGTACTCCATATTCTCGGATATGCACTGGCCAGAATGATGATTACCTCCATTTGAAGTGTCTGGCAGAGTCAAAAACAATGGCCAACACCTGCTTCCCAACATCAATACTCTATGATAGTGCTTCATCTAGTATGAGCTGCTTCCAAACATCAGTATTCTAAGTGAGCCATGACCAAGGTTGCTCTTTGCCTCCCTGACACATGGTTTAAAGTTCCAAGCACCCTGCAATTCATCATTTGTACTCAGCTTTTCCCCTCTGGGCTCCCAAAGTTACTCTGGGAGCAACTGTATGACCTTCTCTTCCCAATCCTGGACAGTAGGAGACACAATCATAAAGGTGTCAGAATCAGATTCCCAAAAGTCAATTCCAGGACTTGGGAGAAAGAACTCTGCCTCACAGTAGAATACACACATTCAAGTGCCTTTTAGGGGCACATTGGACATGCATTAATTGGGGGACCATGGCACATACCCCTCCCCTTCAGTCTCACCTTCCAGCAGATTAGAGACATCAGAAGGGAGGAGATTCATATCATCCACCATTTAAAAAGAACCCAGTGGCTTGTGTTCCAAGAAAGCCTAGAAGACAGGTCTCCTGCAGCTGCTTCCCTATCACTCCCCTCCCTGACTTGGGAAGCCCAAAACAGACAGTGGTAATCGGAAAACCTGTGCAAGGTTTTCCAGCTTGCCATGTGCCCAGGGAATAGACTAGATCTGGTATTGCTCATGCTCCCAATAGAATGAACATATATCTGTTTCCTAAAGCTAACACTTTGTGTCCTTCAAGAGCAGCAGAAAGTATTCACAGTATTGTTACATGTGACAATCTGTCCACATCACCATGACAGTCAAGACAACTGTACAGCCACTGGGCAGGGCCACTCACTTTTGTGGCATTAATGCAGAACACTGGGAAGTTGCCACTTGCCTAGCTGTGCAAAAGCAGAGAGGGAGGAGGATATGCGGCACTCTAGCTTTGCCTGGGGTAGAGAGTCCAGGCAGGCGATATCACACTCCAGAATACACATCCAACAGGTCAATATGTATCCTAGTGTACACTCCAGCAAGTTTGTGCAAATGCTGCCATACTACATCTCTGCATTCCTCCCAAGGAAAATACTAGAGAAATGGCACCCACAGTCACAGAAAGAAGATGGTAAAAATCCAAGGGAAGCATTGCTTCAGACAAAAGGCCACCTTCTCTCAAAAGGTACATTCCTGGTACAACAAGTACATTAAGCACATTCCATTCCCCTGCCTCAGACCTGTGCACTTTCCTCACCTCTCCACTGCCCCTTTTTCTTAGTGTTGAATGTCTCCCTGCCCACTACTCAAAGGAGGCAGGCGGTCCCCTGAGCTGGATTCCAGGGAACACAAAAGCTGCACTCCAGCAGATCAGTGCAGAATTCCACCACCATCCTGAGTGTGCCAACCATTTCAATTGTGGCCAATATCCCAGGAACATCAGAATCCTATTTTTTCCAAGGATACTTACTTCCTACCCATCCACGTACTTCCACTAGGGCTTGTCCAATGGCTTCCCCTCAGAATGCAGTACGGTTTCACAAAGGGAGCTTATAAGACCACTGGAGTGTCTTAACTTAGTCAATGGTTTATTCATCCCAATAGCAAGGAAAAGATGAAAGGCATTGCCTTCTGGCAAATATGGGGGGGCATAAAAAGGAAAATAATTACAACAGAAAACAACAAAAGCAGAAAATCAGTAGAGATAGACTTCTGGAGGCAAATTTTGCTGATTATGTGCTGAAGATGTTCTAGGGTGAACCAGATGTCCAAAACAAGGCCAGTTGTCACTCACATCCAGTGAGTGACCTCCCTTCCCCTCAGTCCTCCTGCCCAGCCATGGAGCACAAATGCTTCCCCATCCAATGCCCAACACTATACCTGGAACAGATCTTTAAAAATTTGCTTTAAAAACCTCTTCAGCTGCAGGTCTCAGTCTGGTTTGGAGAGTGGAGGCAGTTCCAACAGTACATGAGAGAGAGAAAGAGAGAGAAAAAGAAACTTGTCTACAGGCAGGCAAACAGTCGCTAACGATGGGGTAACGAAGCTGCTGGTTGGGCTGCCAAGGTTGCACGTGCCAACTCGTTCCGAAGGTGAAGATGCCATGGACGAGATAGGAAACTCAGCTGACACGTGCTGCTGTTCTAAGTTGCTTGTAGTCTCCAAAGAGGAGTGAGGTGGGTGGGTAGACTATACAGAGGAGGGCTGTACAAACCGGGCACTGGGCAGGCCTGCCTTCCTTCCTCCCTTTTGCTATCAAGGCAGGCTCTACCTGTCCTTCAGCTCTCGTGTCACTCGCTTTGTGATGCGCCCACACATCAGGCCAATCAGGAACAGGACACAAATGCCCATGCTGATCACTGACAGGATGTAGTTCTTAGAAGGAGAGGTCAGCACTTGCATGGCAAGATCAGAGAAGCCTTCAGCTGGGGCAACCTGGCAGGAAGAGGAGTCAATTGTAAAACAAATTCCACAGACATTATCTCCAACACCCGTTTATTCAGTAACTACATTTATCAGCTGAATAAGCTTCCAAAGCAACTTTGAATAAGAAAATATACATGTGCCGTTCTTGGCACTCTACACGGGGAAATAATGCCTTGCTCACCTTGGCAGCATAGCTCCACATTTCAATCCGGTCGTTAAGGCGTTTCTTACACTCTGGCTGTAACCGCACGCGCTTGTCCTCCAAGGCCTCCATCAAGCAGGACATTTCTGTAGGAAAAGGAGACTGCATTACAAAGATGTCATTCCCTTGTGGGGCCATGGGAAAGTGCTCCAGATCCACAGGGTACAAACATGAAATATTTAGGAAGGGACTCTGCTTAGTTTTTGAGGTTTGCCTCTCATGACAGCCCTTTTCGAAACACAGCATTTGAAGGCCAGACCATCTTCATCCTCAAGCAGCACACATCCCAGTCCAACACAACAGCCACCAGCTCAGGGGAGGCTGCCAGGTTCCAGGTCATTCTACAGAGATTCTCTGCCATTACTACTAAATGTGCATTTGGCTCAATTTAAAGTGATGCCACTAAACAATACACCAAAGACACTGCTCCCAATTTTCCTCAGCAATCAACAGGACATGAACACCAGCCCTGCCTTTTAGCTGCTCCTGTAATAGGGTAAGTTCAGGGCCAGACTCCTGTGCAAGAGTTTTCTAGAGATGTACAATGCTGCAAATTCTACTTCCAATTCCATAAATATGGGTCTGCACAGAGCCTGTGATAAAGAAAGCTTTTTAATTTGGGACATGCCACAAAAAAGGCTTGCAAACATGTGAGTCATTCTTGGAAAGGGATAATGGACCAGGATGGGAAATCTTTAGTTAGTCCAGTTCCCACTGCACATTTCATATCCTTAGCATGTGCCTATCCCTGCATTATCCTAGCCCAATCATTTAATCTTGGGCCTCTCTCCTCAAATGACCAAGCATCCAGAACTCTACCAGAAATTGGGACAAAAAGCAAGCCAGGACAATTCCATCAGAAGCCTGCTCCCGCTGATACACATGACCTGAGAAGCAGAATCGGCACATTTCTCTCTTGAACAATTCCAGACCACAGAAGAAAAGTTTCCCACCAGAGTTGGTGCAAAACCAAAAGATGCCATCAACTTAGCACCACCAAGGAAGCAAAGTGCATCACCCTGGAAGTGTGCAAAAGAAGGAAGCTGCCAGAAGCAGGATGCCTGGCAGCCTGTTCTGTTCAGGCTTTTAAGATGCCAACATCAGTAGCAAGAACTGCAGACTGCCGAGAGGCAAATACAGCAGCACGGCTAGCACAGATGTGTCCTGAGCTTTGCAGCTGCTGAGAGACTTACGCCGTCCTCGTCCCGGCGGGATGGCAGCACAGTGATGCTTGATGTCCAATGCACAGGCCGTGTGAAGGACGGGGTCTACAAAGATGTCTGCCTTGCTCTCCTTCAGCATATTGAGCACCTCCTGGAGGACAGAAGACCAGAACATGCTCTGAAAAGCACAATTTGAGTATCTGACATCTAGTCACCCAGACCAAAGATGTATGCATTGCCACAACATGGTGATACTGTACTCAAAATGCAAAACAGGAAACTGGGTCAAAATGGTATCTGTTGAGGGAGGGACTGTAGTTCGAGCACCTGTTCTGTATGCAGGAGGCCCCTGGCAGCTCCAGAAAGTTCTCAACTAGTCCATTTTATCAAAATCTTGGAGAGTCACTGCCAGGAAGCACAGGCAATACTAAACAAGATGGATTGTGATCTGACTCAGCAGAAGGGAGCTACTGGCCATGTGTCTTCAGCCAGCCCCATCAGAAAGCACAGCAGCTCTCATTTCAGGGCTCACCAATTGCACCTAGGTAGGCTCTCAAGAGGTCTGCAGACCCTGCAGCACTGATGCAGTGGGTGAAGCAATCCATCCACGAGGAAGCTTGTGTACAGTCAGTGTCCTGTCACTAACGTCAGCCCCAGTGAGGCACATTAACAGAAGCCTGGCCTCAAGATTATGAAGATGTTACGACAGACATGAAGTCCAGCTCTGACAGGAAGTGATGCACCAGACTGTCAGTCCCCCAGCAAACACACGAGGCATTGCAGAAGAAGGAAGCACACACCTGTGTAAGAGGACCATGGAATGAAAACAGAACACAACACCCACCAGGAATCCCAGGAAGAGCAAGCCTGGAGTCCACTGGCAACACAAAATGGATCAATGCCCACTGACTGCACTCAGCACAAGATGACTTCTGGAAAATAAAGCCTGTGCCCAGAATGGCCTCCCTGCTTTTCACAAGTACTACAGCTGTACCTAGTTTCTTTACCTTTTTGCACATGTCTGCTTTAATTTTCAGCAGGTTCACCTTCAGACACTCTTCCACTTGCCCTGTCTGCTCCTGGGCTGCTGCTTCTTCTGCACACAAGCTGGAAATCTTTGGACACAGAAAGCACATTAGGAGATGGGTCCTGCATGGCACACAGGCTAGCAATATGTCACAAATGGAAATGCTTCATTTAAGGGACAGATAGAACAAAACTTTACTCTGCTTTCCATGGGGATAGGAGTAGCAGTACAGCCCTGCCAGGAATATTTAATCCTACATTAAGGAGCAACTGTTCATGAAGCCAATGACAAGGCCCACTCACACTACCCAAGGGGCCTCTACTATAGATGCTTCCGGAGATCAAAACTGGGAGCTGCATAAGGAATGATGCTGGGACTGAGGTCTTCCGACTAACACAAGTTGGGGTGGCAATGGGAAGGGATCCCCTGCAGCCTTGGACCACATCGTTACAGGTCCCAAAGGGACAGACAAAGCCTGGAGCAGTCTATGAAAAGCAGCAGAGGGAACACAACTGGAAAGCTAAAACCAGCTTTCTTGCTTCAGTATTAGTTGGAGAAGCACTGCTGTAGAACAATCTGATGTGGCGAATCAGCAATTTTTTCCCCAATTTGCCAGTGAATGGTACCATATCTGTGCCATATTATTGTTTCTTTCCCATAAATTCAATGTGGACAAAGAGCCAATAGCTCACAAACTGGCACTACTCTGTAGATCACCACTTTAGCTCTAGAGCACAATGACTATATACACTGACACTGTGCTTATGCAGAACGCTTCATTTATATTAGCTTTGATGCTGTCCTAACCACCACTCTGGAAGGGAAGTAGTTCCAGATCACAGACGGGGAAGACCAAGGCTTAGAGGGAATGGCTTGCTTGAGGACACCCAGCCAGAATTCATGGTAGAGGCCAGACTGGGAAAAAAACTCCTCTTAGCTGCTCTCCCTGAGCTCAGCTAATGGGACAGCTACTTTTAAATCTGCTGTCCCTTCCCAATAACATGAGAGACTCATTTCCAAACCGGTCCTTATACACCAGAATAGGGAAGTTGGGAAGCGTGCCCCACTCTACCACTTGTCACTAGAAAAGAGTAGAATGGAATGAACCAAGGAGAACTCTGGTTGGCTGCTTCTGCGTAAGATACACTAAGTTGGATTTTCAAAATACTTTGCTCTCCTCTCGGATATCTTTTGGAACAAATTTATTTTTTGCACATTGACCAAAATAGCGGAAGGCAGCAATCAAGTATATTTGTTACACCACTGGGAGTGGTGCTTCACATCACTGGAATATCTGGCTCAAGCATCTCTATGGTCCAAATCATGCTACTTGAGCTGGCCAGAATTAACCACAATAAGCAGGATGGAAAAAGACTGAGCTTGGAAGACCTTACCTCTTCGGAGCAGTGCATCTGCAACTGTGGATCTAACCGGTAATCGAGGGCAGACTCCTCAATGATCACTCGAATCTGATCCTCGCAGTCTGGAGAGAGTCGCTGTTTGGAGGAAGGGGGACTGAGATCACTCAAGCCTGACCTAGAGAGAACTCAATGATCCTCAAAGCCTCTTTTGCCACTTTATTACATAGTACAGTAATTGGGTTCTTGTACTTTTGTATTTGCCAAGCTTGTGAATGCTCAGCGGAAGGCTCAGCTGCCATTGTGCCCCCCCCCCCACACACACACACTCTACATGCTAGAGATGCCCATAGAAAAGAAGCAGGACTGCTTGGAAGGTAGTTCCTCTCTTACTAACCAGGCATTCATCCTACTCACAGGGTTAAACACTTCCTCACTGCATTTCAAGCATGAACAAAAGTCAATCCTCGGGGGCCAAAAGGCTGCTTCACACCTTGTGGAGAACATGCTGCATGAAATGGCAGCTTACACAAAGCCTACAGCTAAACCTTTAATGCAGGACGCCCAAAGCAATTCACTGGGATTTGGCTACTCCTTACATTTACACTAGCCACATGCAAGTTGGATACTGATGACTGAAATTTCAATGTGCTGCTTCCCCCCTGCCCCGAGACAGGCAGAAGAAGATGGAGGGCAATCGCAAAGCACATCTTCTCTCTCCTAGTTTTCCCAAAATATCTGGAAGGGGAGGAGAAGCAGCAATCAGCTGTGAAGGAGAGAGGTAGCCAGAAGCTCTATGGTAACAGCTTTCTGTCTGTCTCTGGAGGGATCCTACAGAATTCTCAATAGCCTGGCCTACACAGGTCCACTTTGTTACAAAAGCAGTGTGTAGCAAGGGTCAAAGCTTTAACTCAGAAAATGCCTCATGCTAGAAGACAAGCATTCAGCACTTTAATATGTCTGTGTGTCTCAAACAATTAGGCAGTAAATGCAACTTCTAATCTCTGCAGGCCTTTCTCCCCCAGCTAAGACACAGACTCACATGCACTCCTTAGTCACCTGATCTGCATATTTCAGCTTCAGACAAGATATGACTTGACCTTCCAACTCTGAGTCATCCTTGGCTTTGCGCAGAATGCTCTCACAGAATTTTGGAATGTCGGCTTTGCAGGCCTTCCTAAGCACTGGGTTCAGACGATAGTCTAGCAAGGAGGAAAGAGCAGCATCGTATTCAAGGTGAGACCCTAGAAAGAAGCATCATCTGCAGAATTGCACAAACCTGACTAAGGAATTTGCAGTTGGGGATGCCTTTCACTGAGCCAAGTTAAGATGCAGCTTCGACCTTGCTGGAAAAACTGCACAAGGGGCTGTGGGTACACCACAGTTCTGCAAGAGTACAGAACGAGCAACACTCACGGGTATAGAATTCAGCTTCCATTTCCACACCTAATGGTTGTAAAGATTTGCTTAGAGGCTGCTGACATCTCAAACATTAGGTGTATGGCTATGTAAGATTCTGTGGCAAGAAGACTTTTCCACTCTGGCAGCTGCCCCCAGATGTGCAACTCCCCACCCTGGGAGACAAGGCCCAGGCTTCCTGACTTTTGGTCACTGGATAGCCTGGCTTCCTCAGCAAGACACACACTTGCTGTCTGAGACTTTGTCTTGGGGTCTCCTTCTGTTTCTTCACCTTTTCTTAGTTTAATAGGCACAAACACAGGATAGGTGTATAGCTCCCACCTACAAAGGAAGTGTAGCCCTTTGGCAGCCCTGTTTTCCCAGTTCCAGAGGCAGAAGCACCTATCCAAATCTGGGGCATCTGACTGCCCCTCCCATGAGGGGAGATTTTTATTTATTCACTCAGCACCACAGTACACCACTGTCCAGGCTACCCTTTGTTTGAATGGCAGGAGTCACCAGTGCAGCCTTGTGATGCATCACACGGAGACCTGCAGGAACCCAAGCAGTTTCCTCTCACCTGTGTTCTGAGTGATTTGCCGCTTGGTGATCATCTGCTTGCATTTGGGATCCATGACCTCACTGTTCTTGTTCTGCTTGAGGCACTGCAGCATGTTCTTTGCATCTGCTTCTGGGCAGAATCTCTGGCAAGAGGAACAGAAGCAATGACTCAACAGGTGAAAAGCAAGATCATTTCCTCCCCACCCACCCTCCAGCCATGGCTCTTGGCCCTGGAACGCAGACAGTGACAAGGGGCAAGCCAGACAAGTTATCCATCACATGTGTGCACCCAGAACTCATTCAGCATGGGATGAATCCCATGCAAAGTGAAGATGAATCCCATGGTATGAATTCCTATAAACAAGTACCATGATAACACCTGTACCCATTAATGGGAACCGGAAAGTAGAAACATCCTTCAGCCTATACCATTAGGCTAAGGTCCCTGGAAAGCTGCACCTTCCAGAATCAACATCAGAGCAATGGGAAGAAGCCTGATCTCTGCCATGGGCCAGGGAAAGGAGCAGCTGAAGAGAGCTCCTTCCACCACCCAAACTAACTCTTGCCCAGAGACTGAAGAAGCAAAGGAAGGCATTCATCAAAGTACTGGCTATTCCTTATCCTCAATGGTTTTCTGTTCCTAATGAGTAACTCCCTCTACATGACGGAGTAGGGGGGCAGGTCTCATTCCGAGGGGAAACCAGCAGCCAGCTACGCTTACTTTGATCATTTGCTTGCAGACACGCATGAGTGTGTAGTCCAGTTCGGGATCCATCATTTCTGTCTCCTGGAGTTTGAAAACCTTCTGATGACAGCGGGAGTTCAGGTCTTTCTTGTTTTCCTTCAGACACTCAATAATCTGCAATTAAATAAAAATGCTAGAAACACCTGGGGGTGGTCCTGGTCACTGGAGGGATCCCCCTCTAGAGGGATCCTCCTCAGCATTACTAAGAAGCATCAAGGAGATGGCAAATGACCTACTGTTAAAAAAACCATGCCATTAAACCAAGCATCAAGTAGCATCTGTCCAATACAGGAGCTAACCTGGGGTGTTCTCTGGACTGTGTTTTCGGCCAAATATTTAAAGGAGGCTCAACTGAGAGAAGCGAAGAATTGAGATGAGAGATTTGAAAAATAACGTGTTTGACTGGAAGAACTGGGTACACAGCCTGGAGGAGAGGTTTAACAGTAAGAAGTGCCATTCACTGCCAAGTAAAAGCATGGCACTAAGAAAGGATTAGAAACAAGAAGAAACTTTGCTAGGATGACTGCTAAAGGCCCGAACTGCGTTTAAACAGGAACAGTTTCAGCAATGGACTGTGAGAGAAGGGACAAAAATGAACCTATTTAAAGATGAACCAGAACATGGGGCTTTTGAAACAATCAAAAGCTCTAATTCCAGAAATATTGTCAATACCAGGAGTTGAGCAGAAGGCAAAGCCAGATGCAGTGCGGGGAAAAAGGGGTCTACAGAGGTAAGTCAAGCAAGAGTATATAGCACAAGATTTGTTTTCCAGATACTCCACACAGATCTCCACTAGTGTGCCGATGACAATTAAACAGGAGCAGAGGCAGCAAAAAGGTTTCAACAAGGAATACCTGACTTACAACTCACAAGCACGTACATCTTTGTTGGTTGTACATCTTAGGTTTTGGAATAGGTAGGGAATTCTATTGCTATTTTCTTTGCACAGGTGTGAGAGACCTATTCGAATGGTCGACTCGATATGGCTGATGAGAGCCCATGGAGAAACAGAATGTATGCTTGTAGAGAAAACACGGGGAGGAAGTGTCATGGATATGTACACATTAGGCCTTGGTTAGCATGTGAAGCCTGAACCAAACTAAGTCAGTAACGTAGAAGTGGCTAGCAAAGTATAATAATGAGTGCCCCAAGGGGTGTTCGTGCTCCTTCTTGGGCAGAGTTTTTGGGTGCAACATCCTGCACGCTGGAGCCCATTGTCCGCCATGGGCATCTGGCCTCACAAGTAGCCTGGAGCTAAAAGATCTACAAGAGTAACTGACCCAGGTGAGAGATAGGGATTAATAGAGATAGCCAGCTAGCTTTATCATTTTATTGCTGATATGTTTTCTAGATGTTTATGCCTCTAGCATTTGCTGCCTTACTGTAACTTTATGTAACCTTATGTACTTAATAAACTAAAATATCTTTTACCAAGTTGTTTCATTGTCTGTAGGGGACAAAGGTTCAGAATCCTGCCTAGCCATTCAGCAAGCTACCAAGTGCTCATTGAACTCTAGTAACTTAAGGACTGAAGCTTTAATTGGTGAAAGTGCTCAGTGCCTGCAAGGGATAGAATTAAGCCTAGAGGGTCTCAGTGTCCCTGGACTGACGCACTGGCACATACAGGGTGGTGGCAGTAGTACTGAGCAGAGGGGCCTTGAGGGCTTTAGGGTTCAAGAACAAAGAACAACAACAACAACAACAGTATTTATATACCGCTTTTCAACAAAAAGTTCACAAAGCAGTTTACAGAGAAAATCAAATATCTAATGGCTCTGAGCACCCCAAATATCTAAAACAACTCTGAGCACCCCAAAGCCCCCTAAGTTTACGACAAGAAGGAAGCTAGTCAGGAACACTTACACACCCCAAATGTTAGACAAGGTCCCAGGAGATGGAGCTTCTGACTCATCTGTCTCTCCTGGATAATATGCTCCCCTTCCTCATATAGGTAGGATTGTACCTACTTTCCACCCTTCCTGGTGCCCCCAAATACACTGTTATGCAGGACATGTTCCTGACAGAGCCCTCTTAACAAGCAAGAACCCACTCCCAAGGAGATCCAGACAGGCCCATCACCTGAGCATTGCCGTAGGGAACATTCTGGCAGGACTTCTTGATGTCCACTTTGCAGGCCTCATAAAGTTCTGGTTCCAGGCGAATATCCTCAGTCTGCAAGACAAACCCTCACAAAGTTCAAACACTATTCAGGCTCAGAAGGGAAGGGCTGAGTTGGGGCATGCAAAGCATACAACTCTATAGGCTAACGCAGTGGTTCTCAAACTGGTGGGTCGCGATCCACCAGTTCTTGTAAGGCTTCCCCCATGCCTTTAAGGGGTGGAGAAAGAGGAGGGAGGGCAGCGACGCGATCCCCAGGATCCCCACTTCTGTTTTGCAGGAGGTGCTTTGCTCTGCTTTTAGCAAACGTTCCAAGCCTTGGGGAGCGCTGTGCAGGGTTGCCCAGGGCTCCTCATACCTCCTGTAGCCTGCTGCAGCCCTGCCTTCTGAAAGTAAATGCAAAGCACCCCCCTCGCCCCCCTTAGTGACACAATCCCTGGGATCGCGTCACTGCCCTAGTCCCTGCCTCGCAAGGACTTACCAAGGGAGTGAAACTCCCTCAAAGTTTGAGAAACACTGGGCTAATGGGTTCTGAACTGTTGGTGACAGATCAGATCTTGGGGTGGTGGTCGACAGCTCGATAAAAGTGTTGACCCAATGTGCAGCAGCAGTGAAGAAGGCCAATTCTATGCTTGGGATCATTAGAAAAGGTATTGAGAACAAAACAGCTAATATTATAATGCCGTTGTACAAATCTATGGTAAGGCCACACCTGGAGTATTGTGTCCAGTTCTGGTCACTACATCTCAAAAAGGACATAGTGGAAATGGAAAAGGTGCAAAAGAGAGCAACTAAAATGATTACTGGGCTGGCACATCTTCCTTATAAGGAAAGGCTACAGCATTTGGGGCTCTTCAGTCTAAAAAAGAGGTGCCTGAGGGGGACATGATTGAGACATACAAAATTATGCACGGGAAGGATAGAGTGGATACAGAGATGCTCTTTTCCCTCTCATGCAACACCAGAATCAGGGGACCTCCACTAAAATTGAGTGTTAGAAGAGTTAGGACAGACAAAAGAAAATATTTCTTTACTCAGCGTGTAGTTGGTCTGTGGAATGCCTTGCCACAGGATGTGGTGATGGTGTCTGGCCTAGATGCCTTTAAAAGGGGATTGGACAAATGTCTGGAAGAAAAGTCCATCACGGGTTACAAGCCATGATGTGTATGTGCAACCTCCTGATTTTAGAAATGAGTTATGTCAGAAAGCCAGATGCAAGGAAGGACAACAGGATGTAGGTCTCTTTTTGCCTTGCGTGCTCCCTGTGGCATTTGGTGGGCCACTGTGAGATACAGGAAGCTGGACTAGATGGGCCTATGGCCTGATCCAGTGGGGCTGTTCTTATGTTCTTAACTTCCATAATACTGAACAGCAATCTCCCAAAGAGGCAGCTTGGAGAAAGCAAGAATCTTCTCTGTGTTACGCAACAAAGACCATCTCCCTTTCCTACACTCTCCTCTCCTGGCGGCCCAGGGGAAAAACAGAAACAGGGAAGAGACCATGGTTGGGTCCAGAGAACTGGTTGAGCATTGGCGATCACCTTGTCTCAATAAGAGCCATTTGCCTCTAGAGCCAAAGGCCTTAGAACAGCCAATATTTCCGCAGAACTCTGCCACAGACCAGACTGAGAACACAAAATGGGTATAAGATAGCATGAAATCTTTTCATCAGGAATGCAACCAGGACCCAGAGAGAAGCCCCTGTGACTTCTCAGAGCAACAACCAGGTACTTTACCATTTCCAGCTCCTCCACACGCAGCTGCTTCCGACACTTCACGGAAACCCGGTGCTCCTTTCCGTCCTGCAGTGTGTCATTGCGCACCATGGTGCTCAGACAGATCACCACATCCACCCTGCAGAGGGAAAGAAGTGTGACCACTCCAGCCTGGATCAAGGGCCACCCTGACAGCAATCCCCTTGCCAGTTATGCACACCCCGACACAGCAATCTCTTGGTTTTAACCAGGAAGTAAAATTTTCCACATACTTTTTCTTGATATTTGGACACAGCCTCAGCACATCCTCCTTGCAGGCCATCTTGAATTTATAAGAGAATCGGAAATCCTTCATCTGAACCTACAAAGGGCAGAAGGAAAGTCAGCAGGTTCCCCTCCAGGTTGGACAGAAACAGCCCCTTGCGGAGCATCCCCACAGTCAGTCATGTAGCAGCTGTGCCACACACAACCCTCTCCATCTTCTGACCCCTGCTCAGCAACATTCCAGTGAGGTTAGTGGGAACACAACATCCACATAGAACACAGGCCACTGGCTCATGAGCCATGCAAATCAGGAGCATCAAGTCAGAGGAAGTGGCTGGTGGGTGGTCCCAACTCAGAATTAGGAAGGAGGAATGAAGCCCCAGGACCTCAGTCCTCAGCAGCTGAGCTGACTCTGGCCAGCAAGGGAGCAGTGACCCAGCTGTTGCTGGGGGACCCACCACACTCACCAGCTGGAAATGCGTGACTCCAATTGCACACTTCTCATTCATCTCCTTCTGGTGTTTGTTCTGAATGAGGCACTCCATCAGGTCCCCTGAATCAATCTGGTTGTCTGCTACTTCCTGAGTGGGGAAGGCAACAACATTTTACTGCCACATCAGCAACCAGGTATCTTCCGTAACAGTTCAGGAAACAAGTTCAGCCATCATTCAAAGACTGGCAACACACAGCACTGCCTCCAGCTTCAACTGCAACCCAACAATTAAAACCAACGGAGGCTCACTTAGCCCAAGAGCTCTCAGGTGCATGCACCAAGATTCTATCCTGGTACCATCATGAAGCCTAGAGGCAGTGCAGCATTCTGAACGTTCTTGCAAAGCCAAGATGTAAGAACCTTTAAAAGTGTCATTTCCTGAGACACACAGAGCTGTGTATGCCACATAACACACAAATCACTTCTGTGCCCAGTCAATCCAAAAGCCTCCCTAAAAGCTTTTACAAACTCTGCAACATGTGAAACCTCACACAACTTGTAATGGGTGATGTCTGTGATGAGGACCAGCATGGAGCTCTGTCTGTTTTGTCTTCTGAATTTCTGCAGATGTTGCCCACACATTGTCATGTACAATCAAAGCCATGTTATCCATCAGGCACAGAAAATGGGAGATGCCACTTACCTGATTAACGCAGCTGCTATGTGTCACCAGGTTCCCTCGGTTTTCTCATTTACCTTACGGGTCTCCCACTGCTCCACTCCTTCCTCCTTCATTAACAAGTACATGTACAGTCCTGTACACACTGTTGTTCCTTCACCCGGTATCTAACCAAGATACTGGGCCAAGACCAAGCCAAAACCAAGATCATATTGGAAGACTACAAGTCCTCTTATACTTTTATATTGCAATACAGGAGTCACTCACATGGCAGAAGGTCTGGATGATCGGCTCGCATGCTCTCATCAGCAAGGCTTCAATCTGGATATCCTGCAAGGGAGACAAAGAGTTCACACTTGCAACCACGCTCCATCACCCAAAATGGTTCGCTACCTCCTTGAGCTTTGTTCCAACCACTAATTCAGATCCAACCCTCTCCCACATTCCTT
Organism: Tiliqua scincoides; assembly: GCF_035046505.1. NCBI lineage: Eukaryota > Metazoa > Chordata > Lepidosauria > Squamata > Scincidae > Tiliqua > Tiliqua scincoides. The sequence goes on from NC_089829.1 coordinate 20,248,808, forward strand.
TAGTGACCAGAAGGCCATAAATTGACACCCCTTCTGAGTTATCAACCACACAAGGGCCACCCACTGGCATTCACTCAAATGCTGCAGGGCCAACTGCCCCAAGGCTCAACACTCTCTTCACTGAAACCCAAAGCCTCCTACCTCTGATTCCAGCTCTGTCAGGTTTCCAACCACCTCCCTGCATTCAGCCACCAAGTCATCCAGATGGTCCTGGAGACATTCCAGCTCCTAAACAGGGGACATGCAAAGTCTTAACACAGACAAACCTTCATCTGACACAAGGGAGCATTCCTTGAAAAAGTTCACAAAAGAATCCTGAGAAGCTTGGGGATACCTCACTTTCCCAATACAACCAAGACCACCTTCCACCATGCTGCTGCTATGGATTCAAGAAGTGATGCTTGAAGCCAACTCATTTCCATCCATCATCATGAGCCCCTGCTCATAAGTCTCCACACTTAGTTGATCCAACCCTAGAAAACTGGAAGCACGGGGCTTTGCTTCCTACAGAGGAACAGGCTGATCTAGAGGCTTTCCAGCTCTAATGAATAAGCTTGGGCTTATGCAGACCACTGAAAGCCAGAAGGAATTCTGAAACCAAGGACAGCAGAAACAGTGAGTTTAGGGGGGTAAAGAAAATTTTTTTACTGTGAATTCCTATCTGTCTTCCAGAGGGTGTTCCGGAACTTCTGGTAGTTTCATACAGATCACTGGACTCCAGTAGACATAAGCAGTGGGTGGAGTGTCCTCCAGAAGGCACAGTAAACAGACATTGACAATGAGAAGTTTTCCTGTCTCCCATGCCTTCAAGAGGGCACTCCACAATAGGGCCTTCCCTAGATAGGATCTCACAACCTACCAAAGGTTCTGGAGCACCCTTTAGAAGGCACAGGGGAAAGTGCTTTGCTTCCAACACAACAGAGGCACACTTCCACATGAGATGGTTACACTGGGTTTAAAATTCAATGCATCCAACTTCTTACTTAGATTCCAAAGAGTGCAACTCTGGCTGGAAAAAATTCACCTATACACAGGGCACCCCAAATCTTCATCAAGTGTGGACAATGGCCCTTTAACGCTCTGCCTATCAGAACCAGGCTTCCAATGCTGATCTCCTTTAATCTTCTCTTTCCTTGAATTCATTCCTGCAACAGTGAATTAGGAGATACTTGCTGATCCCTTGTTTACACACAGTATGGCATAGTGACTTCGTTTGGGGCAGTCAAGTTCCAATCCCCACAAAGCTCAAAGTGTGACCTGGGTCAAGGCCCAGTCATTCAAACTAAACCACTTTTCGAGACAGAAGGGAAGATAACATGGGACAGTTCCAACTATGCAAACCTGACCTCCTTAGAGGAACAGTGAGATACCAGCGTGCCAAGTTTCAGCTCTGCGCAAACAAGCAATAAGAATACTTGCAAAAAAGAAAGCGGTGAGTTCAGTGGACACATCCCACTTTCAGAACTGAAGGATGACAATGGAAAAAATGTATCTGGACAAAGGGAAATCCTTAGTCTTAGCAGGTTGAAGCAGCCAAAGGATTAAAGCAGCCAAAGGATTAAAGCAGTGAGAAAAATTCACCACCACTAACTCTGCATGCTGTTTTTTGGCTGCTGTTGTCCTCCAATGGTTGCCACATTATGAGGCAGCAGTGACTGAAGCCACAACAGGCACAATTAGACTCTGGTCCCAGGACTCCTATGCCCCCTTCCTCATCTACAAACCTTCCTGCGAATAACGCACAATCCCAGCCCTACTCTCCAGTATTGTTCCCCACCTTCCTTATCTTCAAGTCTCCACCAAGCCATTCATTCTCCCTCCTTATACCACCACCACTACCCAACTTGGTCCCGCTTCCTTGAGGACCCTGACCCTTGACCAGCTTCTCCAATTCCCTTTTCCCACCACCCCCGCAGCAGCCTCTCCTGATCTCAACTGCTTGGTCCCCGAGGCGTGACAGAGCTCAGTCAGAGCTTCACAACTACAAGCACCAGACAACCACAGATGAGGAGGACATCATCACACACAAGGCTGACAGAGGAAGCCCCTGGAAGGTCATATCTACATTCCTGTGGCATTCCTAGTCTCCAACTATTCCATTTTTCTAAAGCATCCCAGTGGTAACACAATGATATCACCCAACAAAAACTTACACATTCCCTTTCAGCACATCTCCACTCATTTCTAACAGAGCAGTAAATGCATCTTATATATAAAAGGTGGTAGATGATCAACTTTCTATCATCATTTCCATGAGAACAGCATCATCAGTGTGGAACACTGCCATCTCTCCCAAAGCTCATCAGTATCCAACACAAGAAGATGTCCTTTCCCAGGTCACTGGGGGCCTCCCCCACTCTTCCCATCAAAGGAGTCTGAAAATGGGTCTGCAGGATACCTGTCCTGTCTCTGTTTTCTCACTGCACCACTTCCCCAGATCTATCATGCACTTGTCCTGGAGGGCTGGATCCAGTTTCACATCCAAGGCACGCTGGTGCAGAATTCGCTGTACTTCTGCTCTGCATTCTCGGGACAGCTGCCAAGCACAAGGATAGAGATTTGATCCAGATGAACAATCACAACTGCTTAGATCAGAGAAGGAGGTTGCTCTTTCCGGTCAGAAAAAACAGTGTGCCCACCCCAACCAGATGTGGACCCCAAATCTCTTATGATAGTCTTGGCCTCAATCTCTCCATGCCCAGAATCCTACGCCCTAAAATTCAAACCTTCCTTGCAACTGGGGAGACACAATTCCCTAAGCCCAGTTAAAACATATTTAACAAGAAAAAGCGTCTAAATAAGATGCCAGATTTAACAAGTGAGAGGGCCTTCACTGTAAGAAAGAAGAGAATCAGGTTGTGTGTGCGTGCATGCGTGCGTGCGTGCGTGCGTGCGTGCGTGCGTGTGTGTGTTCGTTCAAGAAAGGGCCAATCTTCTTCATACTAGACTGGTAGCACATCATCAAATCATCTGGTTGTAAGAAGTCAGAAAATTCTGCCAAAGTAGAGCAAGGATTCAGAGGGGATGAAAACAGGTTGACACTATGCAAGCCCTGCCAGGAAGAGACAGCTCTGCAGTATGCACTGTGCTTATTACTGAAGCATGGAAGCTAATTTGATGGAAAACAGACCTCCAGTCAATCCAGACTGGGTGAGTACAGAAACAAGCAGATGCCCTTTCTTCCCCTCAGGAAGATTCACATGCATCCTCAAACAGCTTTCAGGAGCCAACTTTTAAAATGGCAAAACAACTGTGAAACCTGCTCAGCCCAGATTACCCCTAGTTGAGCAGGGGCTCTGCCTCCAACAAAGTGTGCAACTAGCGGGGGGAAGGGGGGAAGAAGGAGCTTGCCTGCATCCTCCCACCTCAAAACTATCAGTCCAAACACAGAACTGGAAAAATCACACTGTGCTCCTTTTCCTAGGCTTTGATGTATCAAATTGTGACTGGTAGGAATCTCTTATCTGATCACCCTTTCATGAAAGCTACTTGTGCATATGTAGCAACGTAATAGAAGACTGAGTTCCCTTCCCACACTTGCAGTCTGGTATGCTCCAGTTCAGCTGAGCTGTACTGACGTGAACTGCTGGTTGTGCTATTAGGATCACTGTGGCAGATCCCACCTGATCGTCACAAATCACTATTCACTACCGTCCTGAGCAGGCCATCATGGTCTTCTCTTCAGCCTGAACATACTAGATTCCTTCCGCCTCAGCCTTTTCTGCTGCTTACTTTAGAGCACTAAGCTCACCCATCAATAGCAAGAGCAGGACTCTATGCATTCACTACAGGTGAATGAGGTGGGCAGGGGAAGGAGGTCTTTGTGCACCAGCATATTTTCTAGACAACTTACAGGATCTTCATAAATTGAAGGGATGCTGGACTGCCACAGACAAATGTGCATGCAGACTCCCTGGTCAGCACCATAGAGACTGCTTGCATTTCAGAACTGTTCTTCCAAATTCCATCCAGACCCCCAAGGTTCTCCCTTCAAAAACTATGAATGGGTCACACTCCACCTTCCCAATCACCTTGCAAATGCACAATCCAAAAATCAGTAAATCCAGCTGACACTGGAAGACTATAGACTAAGAACGCTGGAAAGATCAAAATACCGCCACAATCTGGGGTGCTCATAGTACAAGGGTCCCATGCAGCAGGGACCTTCAGGTTCTTAGAAGCAGCTCCTAGGAAACAAAAGACCCAAAAGAGGTAGAGGGAGAATGACTGAGACTTCTAATACAAACATGCAGGCATCAATCCATCAAGCCAGACTGCAAAGGAATCTTTCCTGTGGCAAAGCAGGAGAAAACCAACAGCCTCACTGCTCCCTCCTCCTCCCAACATGGATTACTGGCCATCTCACTTCTTAATGTCTCGTGTTTCCAAGCTTCAGAAGCGAATATGGCAATGGGTGAGCTGCACAGCTGCTGGTTCCTGGCAGGACTTGTATATAGTCAACAGTAACAATTGATCTCCTCCAAGTCCTTGCAACAATTGTCAGCCAAGGCAGAATAGAAGAGTGTGGAAGTCTTCTATAGGCACTTGTGGGTGTGCCTACATAACTACACTGGCAGGACATCAAGGATCAGGCAACCTGCTCAGTGGGGAGCATGTAGTTAATGTCTCCATGTTTTTCCTCCACAGTCACTTGCTCAGTTTTTCCATCCTCATGGGGTTGTCAAGTTTCCCCTTCAAATATATAAACAAACCACCATGGGCCTTAAACTGCACCCATCCTTTGACAAGTAAGGCTACAAAGGCAGCTGACTGGTGCATACCCTTCTTCCCTGCTCCTCTGTACGGTAAGCATGTCTGTACAGGCAGGAGAAAATGGCCCCAGGTGGAATAATGTCACTTGTCTCATTCCAGCTGTGTGTGTGGCAAAGACGGGATGCATCTCCCTGGCACTTGCGGTAGAGAACAGGATCCAATCTGTGAAAGCAGAGGAACCAATGGAATCAGCCTCCGGTTCTGGAGTGAACTCTCACCAACAAGGTTAATCCTTTTCTGTCCAGACCACAGGTGTACACATTTGATCCCTGTTACGTATATGCAACATTGGGCAGAAATGGCTTAATATTTCACATCTGAAACATTTCAGCATATCAGGGCAAACATCATAGTGGGGAAAACTTCACTGATTTATCATCCTATTCTGGCAACCTCCCAACCAAGTTAACTCAAAAGGACATTAGACTTTGGGACTACTAATTGGGATATTTTGTTTCAAAGTCTGAAAAATCTTTACCAATTACATCATCTGACTTCACACTTTCCCCCCACCCTGCTGTGCCTAGTACAGAGATTGACAGTTGCCAACACATCCAAGCAAATTCATGGGAAGGGGTCTTGCTCCATGCAGGACAAGCAAGGGCAACAGTCACTCTTCAGCATTTCAGTGGGTGCATTTTGATGCACATTTCCTGACTTCCACAGAAGAAGCCCTGCTAAGTCTGAAGCAACTCCTGGCTGTTTCTTCTGTTGTACATTACGACAAATCATGAATACAAAAAATGCTATCACAGAAACAAAGAGTAACCACTTCACTTGTTTGCTCTGCTACAGACTGCAAATGGATGAATGTACTTGGATTTGACAAGACTGCCAAAGCAGAACCATTCCGAAGACATCTGAGAGGAAGGTGCTGCTGCCGAGCCCCCATGCCCCGCACTCACTTCCAGTCCCGTGAGATGAAGTACTGCAGCTCCAGGAGCCTGTGCTCACAATCCTCCACCATCTTCTCTGTATACAGGTGCTCCATAAGGCAAGAGAGTATCCTAAGGGACAGTAAGGACCATGAGACCAAACATAGCATTTCAAACATGCAAAGCCTTCACCCTGCACACTGGACCCACGAGCCTCTCACACTGGCAGAAGCTGCACATGCTACAGATGAAAACAGAAACAAAGAACTGCATGTTGTCAAGAGCACAGAATTCAAATCCTCCCACACCTCTCAACTGACATAGCTGGTAGAAAGCTAGTCTGCTGCACAATGGAAAAATCAGCCAGTACATCCACGTCATTGCCCTCTTTACCCAACTCTCATCAGATGCCCTGAATGCATCCTCCAGGTTTATCAAACCTCCTTGTGTACAAAGCATCTGCAGCACTTTGCCGCTGACTTCACCACCTACATGGGGTCTCCGGCACGGATGTGTTTGCAGGCCGTTTGTATCACTGATTCACAGGCTTCATTCAAAGCTCTATCAATGCGGTAATCAGCACCAGGGTCAGCCTCCTGGATTAGTGTTTGAAGCTGGAAGAGAAAGGGAGGTGGGGAGACAGTTTAATGACAAGGGCAAAGCAGTCCAAGGAGTCCCCTGACAGATCTGAATTGTATTCTATCCTCTGCTCCATTTCAGAAATTGCTTCCATAGATGGAGAACATTTTTCACACATTTCCAACTACACTAGCCGCACCCTAGAAAAAATGTTTGCCTTTGCTTTCCATGGGAAAAGGAGCCTCAGAGCAATTGATTTCAAGCCCAAACCTAGATAATGGCACATTTCAGGCATTTTGCTAAGTAGAAGAGTTTTTTCTCCCTGCACAGCACTCTAGCACAATCAGAGGATTTGTTGGACTGTTATTTCATTTGTGTCTGGAAACCGCCATCTTAACTGAGCACAGTGATATATATACCAGGCTGTAGTTCCTAACAGGGTGCAAGTCAGTGGTTTCCACTTGCCTCTCAAGTATCCAAAGAGAACATGTTGGATCGGTTATTACAGCTGGCCGCACCCCATGGCGCCATGAAGAATACAGAAGGTGCTGTTCTGCTCTCTAGAAGGCCAAAGCACCCCATGTCACAGAAACCTCCCAAGCACAGTAAGGAGTGCTTAGCACCAAGCACCAGCCGCCAAGCCTGAAGGAGGACAGAGGTTTGCAAGCGACATCTACCCCTCAAGACAGTCCTGCAGTGAACAGAGACCACCTGCAGGTAGGTACTCACAGTACTTTCATCAGGGGTGGCACAGAGAAGGTGATAAATTACAACTGGACAATGAGAGGGAGCTGGAAGGTAAGCACTGTGGCAGGGAGATGACTTTTCAGGAAACACTTCTGAAGTGCAACTCCAAGAGTGGGGGTAGAATTAGATAACTAATTTTGCAGGAGACATTGACAGAAAAAAAGAGAGGGTGCTAAATGGTCCCCTCTCACCTGCCCCTAAGGACTGGAGAGACTAAAAATGCCAGGACATCATATTATCACCCCCTTGGGAAAGGGGGTTAAGAGCTACACATAGTCCAAAGCTGGTTTGCAATGGCAAGGACATTATCTTGAGCACAGGGGAGTTTGCTAGTGGAACCTGCAGCCTGCGAATGCTAGTTTCAGATTTCCATCTTTAGTTGCATTGCTGGTCTTGTTTGGAAGATGCATTCACCAAAATACATAGTGCGGATGCAACTGAGCCAATTCATTTCTTGCCAATTTGGGGGAAGGAATTCACCACACACTTTCCCTTTCTTTGCTGCAGGAAAGAACTTTGAGACCAAGGGGCATTTTGTATTTCCCAAAAAACCAAGGAAATGCAGCCACGGAGCCCAACAGTACTTCTGCTCTCCATCAGCATCCCAATCAAACCCTATGAAGTCATGTTGGGCCTAGTCTGCAGGACTGTCCCGAGGCAACAAAACCCCAACTCCACTGCATACTTTCATCCTTCAAGGCCACTGTAAATGAGAAAAGGATGCTATGTTGCCAGAGGCAACATCCACAGTCCAGCCATCTATTCTTGCCTAGAAAGCAAATAACATGCTCTCACTGTTCCCAGCTGGAAGATCTTTGGAGCCCTACTCAACATTTTGAACAAGTCCCTTCGAATGACAAGCAAGTGGTTTGGTGGGTCTCCCCATTTTGTCCCAGGCAACACACTGCAAGTTCTGCTGGGACTGGCATTCCAAAATGAAGACCAAATGTCTCACAAATTATCAACATAACTCCATCTTGGACTCCCCTTGCTCAATGTGGAATGTTGCCAAAGTTTTCTGCACCTACTCTGCTCGCAAGAGCCAAGATAACAGGCATCACAGGCACCTATCCCTGCACAATGAGGGAGAGGAATATGGGTATAAGGGAGGGTCTGGCTGTACCAAAGAAGCAAACATAGTTGTGCAAATCTGCCTGTCCAGTAAGATCTTTTAGGACAGCCCTCTTGCCAGCTGAACTGAAGTTGGTGGTAACCCCCAAGAGGGCATCCTCTGACATGGCCCCCACTCTGTGCAACTTCCTCCCCCTATGAGCTATGGATGAGGCCCTCTTTATGTTCCCTGCCACTAGCTAAAAACAGACCATTGCTAGTTAATATATTTTTTATCTGTGGAAGCTGAGGCTTTTTTTGCCTTTTTTGTTTATGGTTTATTTTTTAGATTCTTGTTAGCCGCTCTGGATCCTCCAGGAAAACAGATGAGATACACATTTGAAAAATGCACAAATAGTAAAAATAATCACATTTGGCAAGCATAGAGCTGTTCGAAACAACTATTACATTCTTTCTAAAAGACACAAGTAACACTGGGAAGGTCAGAAGGTTGAGGTATGAGAGAAACAGACAGACAAGGTTCTGATCACACAGAAGCGTCACTTTAGCTCCATTTCTTCTCCTTGTTATCTCAGCTCAACACTGGCTATGTCTCGACAAGCTTTCCTTCTACAGCCACGAGGGATACAAGTCTTCACTCACTCGCTTTGAAGACTACCTCTCGCGCAACTTTCGCCACCCACAGAAATTCATATACATATCAGAAAAGGCAACTCTTTTATAATGTGCAAAAGACAGAACCGTTTAGACATCACAGGGATCAAACAACCACTATGTACACATCAGCTACATCATTGGTAAACCTGTACCAGAACACATCCTCATGCCAGACTTCAAGTGCTACAGAACTTGTTTCATCCCACCTCAGTACCTGCACGGAGATCAGTGACAAAGTGTAGTTATGAAATTTCCAGGTTCCTCTCAATACTACAGACCATCACATGCAAAATTCCAGAGTTATGCATACCACGAAATATCCAAGAGTGGGAGAAGAAGACCTCAGTGGTCACTTAGCTTAATTAGAAGTTTGGTTTCCTACCCTGCTTCTCCGCTACTTCTGGTAGCTTGTCTCAGCACACATTACCCAAGCTGCCTTAAGGAGGCAGCCATGCAAGCCATGCACAGGTAACATTGTTCTTCTGTCTGTCGCATTCCTCTTGGCTACCTTACATGGCTGGGGTCAGCCTAGTCTGGCATGACATGCACCATCTTCTCTATGAACACTGGAATATCAGTTTATAAAACTGAACAACTATATGTGTACAGAAGTACCTCAGAGAGATACTGCATTCATGTAAAACGCATGGCAAGGTTTGCCTGAATTCAGTACAAAAATACTTGAAATAAATGCTAGTAATTACCTCTACATTCATTGCTGCACTAGGGATCACTAAAATACCTATAGGACTTCAAGGGCAAAGCTTCCATACACCAGCAGTGGTGAAAGCAAGAGCCCAGTTCAGCTCTGCTTGTTGTAATGAGGAACGAAGAGAAGAGCCACATTCCAAGCAACATGCAGACACGGATCCAGCTACATCTAAAGTCCAACACCACCTAACCTGCTCTCTCTGTATAAGGCAAGAGAGCTCAGTCCTCAGAAGGAAAGATCAGCACCACCAACTCAGACCAAGACCTGTCTAGTGATCTTCAACTTGAGAAGAGCTCTGACCAACATTCAAAACACAGCAGGCAAGAGGGACAGACAAGCAAAATGGCCTAATTTTTCTTATTTTTCTACCTAGTGGTTACCAATCAAGCATGCACTGCTAACTGTGGCCCTCTACCCTTCTTTCCTGCCAGGACTACAAAAGAGACAACAGAAAATGGCATCGACACACTGACCATGTGCTAATCTTGCAGAGAGTGGCAGGGCAATTTTGAAAAGTGAACAGACAAACAAGTGAGGGGAAGGGCAGAGAGAATGTACAGCAGGCAGGTGGATGGGAGACTGAGAGGACCACTGAAAAAAATAAGGGGTTTGGCCAAAGTCTTCAGTACTATACACCTCCTCTAAGGACCCCCAGCCCCGTTACTGTTCAGACTGCACATGTCTGACCCTCAAAACAGCAGCAGTACCACCACCACCACCACCCCTGTCTGAGGTCTGGTTGCGACCCACTTATGTGTCACAACCCACCCCTTAAGAATCTCTAGCCCAGCCCATTTCTAACAGTGGCAAGTATCACTGCAAGCTTAAAGGAGAGACAACAATCTATTATTTTATTGCTGATATGTTTCCTAGATGTTTATGCCTCTAGCATTTGCTGCCTTACTGTAAACCAGAACCAGGGGACATCCACTAAAATTGAGTGTTGGGAGAGTTAGGAAAGACAAAAGAAAATATTTCTTTACTCAGCATGTGGTCGGTCTGTGGAACTCCCTGCCGCAGGATGTGGTGACGGTATCTGGCCTGGATGCCTTTAAAAGGGGATTGGACAAGTTTCTGGAGGAAAAATCCATTATGGGTTACAAGCCATGATGTGTATGTGCAACCTCCTGATTTTAGAAATGGGCTATGCCAGAATGCCAATGCAAGGGAGGGCACCAGGATGCAGGTCTCTTGTTATCTGGGGTGCTCCCTAAGGCATTTGGTGGGATACAGAAAGCTGGACTAGATGGGCCTATGGCCTGATCCAGTGGGGCTGTTCTTATGTTCTTATGTAACCTTATGTACTTAAACTAAAATCTCTTTTACCAAGTTGTTTCACTGTCTGTTGGGGACAAAGATTCAGAATCCTGCCTAGCCATTCAGCAAGCTACCAAGTGCTCATTGACGTCTACTAACTTGAGGACTGAAGCTTTAACTGTAGAAAGCGCTCAGTGCCTGCAAGAGATAGAGTTAAGCCTAGAATGCCTCAGTGTCCCTGGAGTGAGGCACTGGCACATACAGGGTGGTGGCAGTACTACTGAACAGGGGGGCCTTGAGGGCTTTAGGGTTCAAGAGCCAAGAACTCTGAGCACCCCAAACCTCCCTAATTTTGCAACAGTCTCTTCCACCACCTTACCGACTGCTGGCAGCCAGCTCCCACATTCCCCTTCTCTCCTCGCACAACTTTCATCAGGCAATGCAGAGTGCGGCCCTTCCGATGCAGCCCCGAGCAGTGGTGCTCAATCTCGCTGCGGCATCCAAGGATGATCTCAGGACTCAGTGAGAAGTCCTCCATCAACATGCGCCGGTAATCCAACATCTCCCCCTGGCAGTCGCTGCTCACCTGCCGACCTGAGCAAAATTACAGAAGACACAGGTTATAAAGCATTGTCCTAGATAATACTGCCTGCATAGTGCTCCATCAGAAGGACCAGAGAGATCCTCTACTCGGGTTTGCAATGACTGGCTTAACACCACATCCCATACACTCAGTGCATATATATGTACAGGGGGGCCCCATATCCATAGATCCCGTATCTGCAAATTTACTTATCCTGGAGAGCTTCCCCAAGCCTCCCAATGCCTTAGAAGGCATTAAAAAATATCACTTCTGGTTTCTCTGTGAAACCAGAAGTTGTGTTTTTTCAGCCTCCGCTCAGTCTGAGCTCAGCAGAGGCCAGTGTCAGACATCCCTGGCCTCCGCAGGGACAAACATTTGTCTGTATCCACAGTTTCAGCAGCTTTCTTCCGCTGCACTGTCTAGGTGGATTCTCCCATCCCAGGAAATTCAGAGTTACTTCAAAATGGGAGAGGGGACAACAAGGGGAAAGGAGAAAATGTGAGCCAAGGAAGGCAACTGGCACACACAGAAAAGGACATGGTCAAAATCCCAATGGCCAGCATCACTCTCTGCTTTAGCATTAACAGACATGGCTGGTGCATTTACAAGCCTCTCTCTTAATGACAGTATTGCCCAATTACCTCACACAGCTTGAGAAATCAAACTGAGTGCAAGGCTCCACATTCTAGGTTATACCCAAGAATGGTTTATAATCAAAGCTCTGCTTTCTGTACAGAGACAGAATTTATTTTCCAAGAACATCAAGTTTGATGACTGAAGCAGAAGCAGCATGTTTCAAATGAGCAAGCAACAAAAAATGAAAACGGGAGAAACTGCAGGAGCAAAGAGGAGCTGGACAAGACTTCTACCAATGACACTACAAGAATAAACATAACTTCTTGTTCTTTTCTGATCGGATACAGAACACCACTAAATGTACATCCTGCACGTTTTCTTTGCTTGCAATGCCTATTCAGGCAGCTGAATCTGACTTCCCTTTCACTTTGCACAACACATAAACTTATGCCTTTCAGCACAAATATTTTCTAGTTGACAATGTGGGCCACCCACGAAGCCAGTCACTTAATATACTAAGCTAGTATATAAAGAATTTCTCCATAAACTTCTAGGGTCTCTGCTCTTTATGCTCCAAGGGAGCAAATGGTTGAATTCAGAGAAATTAAGCAACAGACCCAGTAGTTAGTAAAGTACTTTCTTTGGATCACTGGTTACCTACCATTTTAATAGTGCCTCAAGGAGGTGCAACAGGGGGTGCTAAACACAGGAGCAAGTGAGAGACACATAGTTCATTCAAAGCCTTTTCAGAAAGTCAGGTCTTTACAGACATAAAAAGGCAAGCAGACCAGTGGATATGCCCAAGGCAGGAAGCTTCATCTCTTAGGAGTCACCACAGAGAAGGCCATGCTGTGCTCCCATCGCTTCCAGGGGGTACAGGTTAGCCCCCCCCCGTGGGTTTGGAACCCAAAGAGAATCAAATGTGTGGGTCCTGAGTCAGTGGGTAAGGAGGGCTGCCTGTAATTATTTAAGTTAATTCAAGTGAATTAACTTTGCATACAAGTGCCAAGTATTATTCATCTCTCTTGTAAAAAGCAACATGTCAGATGGATGGACTCTAGCCTAGTCCCCCATCCACATATGAGAGTTGATGTGTAGCAGTAAGTTTCTGGGGGAGGCATTCCATCTTGCAACCCCCTCTTCCACAGTCTGAAGTGGCACTGTCTAGGGGCTTTGCTACCTTCATGAGAACCAGGCCAATGTCTCATTAAGAAACAGCAAGACAGAACTTGGGGGCAACTAGATGAAATTTCTCCCATAGTAAAGCTTCCTAATAAAAGGCAGGCTGTTCCCCCACAATATTCAGCACTTACCCTTTCAGGTGCACTAGCCTTCCCCAGAAGCAAAGATCAGACAGCTGAGGAAGAGCAGGGCAGACAGGAGAGGGGATGAAAAAAGAAGAGGCTGGTCCTTCTACACTAGCAAACCCCTGAACAGCATCAGGCTCTTCCCCTTTTGGTGATGATTTGGAGGAAATACCAATCAGGTCTTCAGCAGATATTTGGTACAACTGTGCATATAAATCTTGGAGTCTCAAATTCACCGAGATTTTACTGGTCTCTAGAAATGGTCTGCTCCCCCTGACCCCACCCCAGAAATACACATAGCTGGGGAAACAACTTCCTTCAAAATGTGTTTTCCAACATTAAGCCATGCTCAAATATCAGTGGAAACAGAGACTTGGTCAATACGATATCAGATTGGGGTAGGAGAGCTTACCTCTGTGCACAGCAGACTCCAAACACATAAGCAGGTAGGAGAGTCTAGTCTCCCGAGAGCGAGGAAGGTTGTCTACATTGCAACGGTACTTCTTCAGGTCACTTTTGCATGACTTTGCCAGGGAATAACTGACCTTGTAATCTTGTGCAATCAGCTTTTGCCGAGTTGTCAATGCATCACGACACTAAGAAGAACAAGTAACCTATCAGACTAAGAAGGTCACCTGCCACCAGGGCACACCAAAAATATGCAAGTGTCACACCTACTGGGGCTGCAAGGAACAAAGGGGTAGGAACAGAAATTCAACCCAGTGGCTGCTTTTTGAACAAACACTACAGCTAGAAATGGAGCATATGACTTCATTTGTGCAACTCCACTACATGGACTTGCACAACTTATGTTAACAATTCTTGGGAGCAATGCTTCACTATTGTAGGAAAAGCCATGCCAACCTGGGGCAAGGAAGAGAGGAAGGAACCGCAGAGAGTCAACTGGCATAAATCTTCTAGCCCTTACATACTTGTTCATTTCCAACTTCCTATACCACCTGTCCAAAAGGACAAGGAGCAGTGACAGGACATTGCACCTGAAATAATAATCACAGCTGGTATTGTGCTTTCTGCTTTGCTCTAAGCACTACTTCTTACAAGCTACAAAGTAAGAACCATGAAGAACAAAGACATCTCTCTACACAAGATCACAATGCACATCCACCCACCAGCCCCTCACACAGATTGAAGGAACTATTAACAGTCCAATAATAAAATTCATTATTGTTGGAGGTTGGGTGCTACCACACAGGGCAAATCCATACCGCAGGGTAGGCAACTTTTCCCAAGCTCATGGACCACCGAAACAGATATACAATTTAGCTTGGTAGAAACAGATAGGACTGAACTTCTATCCATGCTTTATAGAAAGATCAACTGTTTGGGATGCAAGAGTGGAGAGCCAACTTGCACCTCAATTTTGGTGGACATTTAACAAGAACATCAGGCTCCCTCACCTGTTGGTTTCTGCCTCTTCCTTCTCAAGAACCAATAGGTTGGTCACATTTATATACTGCTTTTCTCCTTTGAAGATCCTAAACCAGGGGTCTCCAAACCCCAGACCGGGGGCCAGATGTGACCCATGGCATGCCTCTGTCCAGCCCATGGCCAGCCTCTGGTCCCCTAAGAGCCTCTGGCCCACTTGACCGAACATGACCTATGCCCCAGTCACATCTGGAGGGTGTTCTGAGGACTGGGGAGGTTACACACAGTTGGGTTTTCCCAACTGGAAATAACTTTCTGTGCCCTCTGAAGGCCTTAGAAGGTTTTCTGAGGGTTGGGGAAGCCTCCATTTGGGTGTCCATTCGAGTATAAAATTTATTTTGTGTGTTGGTGCTTGGAGAAATCCAGGAAATTTGAGCCCATTTATTCATTCATCCAAGTTTCATCTCTAAAGTATTTATTTAAATTTTATGTTTTATGTTTTTTTCTGGCCCTCAGCACCATGCAAGATATTTGATGTGGCCCTCTGGCCAAAAAGTCTGGAGACCTCTGCCCTAAACCAATATCATCATTCCAATCACAGACACCACAACTGACCATTCCTTTCTACTCTATGGGCCTCCTCCAACCCAGTAAAGCTCCTTTCTTATTAATTCACTAATTTCTTTGTCCCTCTAACCTTCTTATTCATTCACTAACTTCTCTGACCCTCTAACCTTCTTTGTCCCTCTAACCTTCTTATTCATTCACTAACTTCTCTCACTTTCAGCATTCTGACAGTGGGACAACAGAAGTGTAATCAAGGGACCAAAACTGTCATGCAGGACATATCCAATGTCTAGCTAGATGAGAGCATGCCTACCTTGTCACTCATAGAGTCTTCAAACTTGTGATTAAAGAGGCACTTGTACACCCTGCCTTCACCAGCCTGAGTCTGTGAAAAGAAGCACAGCTGTAGGGGGTCACATAATTCATTGAACTCTTGGAGACCAATGTCTTCTTGATCTACTTTTTAAAACTATGTACTACACCTCACTGGTGGATTTTTACCACATGCCAAATACTGTGATTCGCAATTCCACCATCAACCGTCTTCTGTCGTTGCAATCTTCATGAATGAGGTAGGCTGGTTTTTGGTCTGCACTCTCAATGTGTGGAAGGAACAGTGGCTTAGATGGTCAAAGATGCTTATTTCTGAACCAGGTTTAACAGATTGCTGAACTACATAGTGTTAGAGACTCAATTCTAAGCACTGCACACATGAGAAATCTATGCTTTAGTTCAGTGGTTCTCAAACATTTTAGTATCGGTACCCACCTGAAAAAGGTTCCCTTTACCAGCCACTCAAGCCTCTGGTTATAATTGTGATTGGGCAGCAATGCTCCCCCTCCCAGCAGCAGGTCGTTTAACCCTTGATGCACATAGCCTAAGGTACCCTGCCAGTTTCACAAACCACCAAAAATTGTGACCTAGTGGGTGGGCCACAGACCCACAGTTTGAGAACCACATCTAATACATTGACACATTAACAGACTAAACTTTAGACTAAACTTTAAATAGACTAAACTAGACAAGACTAAACTAAAAATAGACTAAACTTTAGTCTATTAATGTGCTAATGTATTCTATAACTATAGCAGCACCACTTGTTAGCAAGGGCGTGCAGAGATGTAAGCCTCTTCTATTCAAATAGGATGAGTAACACACATTTTCACAGAAGCGTTCCCGATCATCCCGGCAGGCAAAATAAAGGTGCCGATCCAAGTGAAAGTCATCTGAGGAGAGTTCAGCAACGCGCAGAATTGCCTTCTTGCATTCATCTGAGATCCTCATGCGGGGTTCACCTTCTGCCTCCTTTACGAGACCTTTCTCCAGGCAGGCCACCACCTCCCCTTGAGAATGGGCATCCTAGACACAGAGAAAGAGGTTGTCCACCAGCAGAAAATACTTTCATTCCACCGCATATGACAGTCACTCAACTGGAATATATAGAGAGAGACGCACTGCTGAACCCCCAACCTCCTACATGCTGCAGAAGGAACCACCAAGGCATCCCAATAAAACCTTGCCCTCTAAGGGGCTCGACATCTCCTTTAAACCCTGAAACATGCAGGGCAATGGTTGGGAGGCTGCTGGATAGTGACTGAAAGGACAGTGCTCTCTCTAGCAATCTATGGGCTTGGCAGAAAAACTTCTGAAACTTTAGCACACCAGCCTCACAAACTGCCCACTTTATGGCAAATGCAAGGAGGCACAGTGTGGGAATCAATGTAGCAGGCTCTCTCCAGAACAACAGGGAATTGGGTTATGGAAACAGGGCAGCTAGATGGGGAACCCGACATTTGGCTATGGAAGGGTCAAGAAACAGAATCCAGGGAAAGATTAGCGTCATCTCAACAGGAACCACAATTTGGTTTATCATAGCAAAAACAATTACAACCTCCACTAGGAAACACTATGTGGATACAAAGCCTAAATCTGAGAGCACCCTACACCAATTCGAGATTAAAATGGTTCTAGCTAGAAATTCCATTGCGGTGAACTTATCCTGAAACATTCTACCACCAAGCACTGATGGGAAGTACCAGGGAGAGACGCTATTCATTTTAAATGCCACACAACACGGCTGCAATCCTCTTACCGGCCTCTTCACAAACAGACTCAAGTCCAATTTCTTCAACAGACCAGAAGTCAATCTGCAACACGTTACCTTTTCTCCAAGCCGAATGCTTCCACACTTCAGGGTATTAATGTCGCCCCTGCAGTCTTCCATAAAACCACAAATCAGGCGATAGTCGCTGAAAATTATGGCTGTCATTTTGGTGATGTATTGGTGACACTGGTATTCTGTGATGTTCCCTCTGTGATCCACCAAGCAGGACAACACATATCCATTCCCAACAGGTTCGTCTGCACACTCTCTGATCTGTTAAAATACACCCAGGTTGAAATCAGGCCTCTGTGTTACCTGGCATTAGTAGAAAACTTCCTTTCACACCTCCTGGCATTCAATTCCGTAAAGCTACATAAAAGCCTTGACAGCAGCTTAAAGAAGAGCTGGAGAAGATGCATGAAAGAACTATGGCTGTTAGCATGTTGATCCATTAACTAGTAAAACACCGACAGGCAGCCATGGTCAAACACTGTGAAAGCCAACCATGCAGAAGCAACCATCACCCTCATAATCTGCTGTGCTTTTTAAAGCTGACTGTTTTCTGAATTGACCATTTTTTAGGGCATTTTAGGAGGTGGAAAATCAGCATACCAACTCCCTGACCAATAAATAAATAGAGCCATTTTGGAGTCAGTGAAGGACTGCATGTGGTTGAACCAACTGAAGAGATATCTGGACAAGACAGAGGTTCTCCTGGTCAGGAAGTCCTCTGATATAGAAATACTGAAGCAGACTGTTCAGGATAGGGCTTCGCTCCACTTGAAGGAGCAGGGCTGCAGTTTATGAACACCCTGGCCATCTAAGTGGTGATTGTGGCCTAATGTGCTTTTGCTCAGCTTCAACTATAGTGCTATCTACAGGTATGCATCACTTTATGATGGGGTTACGTTCCACAAACCCCGTCAATTAAGCAATTTGGTAGCAAAATGAAAATTTCTTACCAGGTGCCAGACAACCTCATTAGAAGTCTCTGGAGGCCTATGTGCCATGACAGGACTCCACAGGCCTCACAATGGCCCACAGAAGCCTCTGAAAGACACTTTTGGTTTATGGATGCAAATCAGAAGTGGCTTTCCGGAAACTGGAAGTGCCTTCCGCAGGCCATTCCGAAGCCTGCAGAGACCCAGCGTAATATGGAGGAGGCCTCCAAGGCCTTCTAACAAGGCATCCCAGCACTTGGTACGTTCTCAGTACAACTATCTATCTTTCTAAATACAGGTATGCATCACTTAACTACCAACTAACACAACCACCATTGTATATCTGTTAGTCGGCATGTCACTTAGCAACACATATCTGTACAACTGTTTGTGTCAAGGGGACCCAGCAATGGCAATCCATGCCTGAGTCACTTCACCTTTGGTCTATATACTAGAACACTTTCCAAAGGCCCTTCAGGGGCAAGTAAACTCCCAACTGCTGCAAAATGCAGCTACCTAGGTGCTGTCTGGTGTAAGATGATACACAATCGAGTCTCATTGTTTCAGCTGCAAATATAACTACAAGAGAGCAGCAAATGTTGGCATTGGTTTCTACCCCATGAAAAAATGAAAAAAGAAACCAGAAATTGTAAAACAAACAAAAAAGTGTATCTGGATAAAAATAATCTCACAGTCACAATCTTGAGGATTTGGGGCCCAATCCTATCCTATTTTCCAGTGCTGGTGCAGATCAAGATAAGCAGTTTCACTCTTTCACATTTCCCCTTATTTCTTGGTTTAGTGCAAGTATGTTCAAATATGGACCAGTTTCTTTCACAAGCGGTAGAATATGATGCAGGAATATGAATATGATGAATATGAAGCTGGAATGAAGCAAGGCGAGTCAGACAACGTGTAGTATCAGAGGCCTTGTCACCATGTTGCTAGAAGAATACACAGCAGAGTTCCAGATTTCACTCCTGGATCAATTCCTAAAGATACTGCAACAGTGGAAAAGACCTCTCCAACATCAAGTCCTCAATGTATTGCATGTTTGCTGATCCAACCAAATGCAGCAACGATGTTATCCCCAACAATACATCCCTCGCACTGCAGATCTAAGAGATCTGAATCTGTGTGACGGGACTGGCAACAAAATTTTTCCAGCTCTTGAATGATCTATCACTTTTCCTTCTTCCTCACTTGTAAGTAGCAATACAATTATTCTGCCAAACATAAATGATTTTATATGGGAAAAGAAATCACAAATGTTTGAAAATAAGACACTGATTCAGATGAAGAAATTGACTGTAGAATCCTCAAGGAGCTCTGTAGCTGAACCCAGAAGATATCTTCATCAAGAACAGTGTTCCTAACACTGCCTATTTTTGAGGTCTTCAGTTAAAACTGTTTCTTGAGAGCTTCTTCATTTTTCAGTAAGCCTTCTAATGAGATTACCACCACAGCATACCTTGTTTTACTACAAAATTTGAATGTCAGTTTTATTCTTCCCATTCTTTTCTTCTTGCCTCTTAACAATCATTGCTACAGTATGAATAACCTTTACACATTTATAACTTATCTTGCTCTCCTGTAGCGTGTTCCAGTGTGTTCAACCTCATGAAGACACTAAGAAATGGGCTTAGGTTACAGGAAGTACACCCTGCATCAGTAATATAGGTAATTATTAATTAAGTAGCTGCTGCTTTCATATTACTGGCATTATTGTTCAGCAAGCAAATACTTTACTAGCCCCAATCTTTTCTAGGATTTGACATATTATATTACCAAATATAGTCCACAATGTGGTTCTCTCCTGTTTTAAAAGTTTTGCAAAAAAACTGGCTGAGGTGTCACGAACTTTTACATGTATATTTGTGCACAGGTGGCATTACAAGTTAATATTCAGACTTGAGAAGAAGTTTGCTCAGAGAACATTTGCAGGGCAAATGATATTATATTATGGTTGTAATTTAAATGTCTCTTGCTAATATGCGTTTTTAGTGACGGATAATGGTGTTCCAGAGGCATGTCTTACAAGAACTTGGTCAATTTTTTCTAGATTGTAAGGAGTCATCAACAAATGTGGTTATTCTTGGGAGTCATTTTTTGATACACCTGGCAGAGGTATCAGTATATCATTATCAGATTACACTAATTAAAAAAATACTGTGATGCAGATCCTACCAAAGAACACAGGGCTTGTGGATCAAAGACACATGTGATGTGCTGCCTCCATAACTATCCATCTGACTTTCACTTGCAAAGGTTTTTTAAATTATGCAGGACACTTAGTACAAACAAGAATGTGCTTTGTCGTTCAAGGTAGCACTTGGAAAAGTATGCTTCCTTTGACAGTATTCACACTACACAAGTATTTCCCCCAAAGGACTTGAAGCATGGAAGTGCTTCCATGTGTGACAAAACTGTTGTACCGGCTTTCTGGGGGAGTGTGATATCTCCTTCACCTTGAATGCCCTCATCCATGGGGTTGGGATCATCTAGGGACCTTACAAAGACATGGTCCACCCTGGATCACTTACATCCTTTTATTTCTCGAGCTCCCTTAACATTTATAAGCAGGTATGTTGTGCAAAGCCCACCCTTCTGTTTAGTCCCTTCTCCATGACTGTTGTCTTCCACAGGTAACTCAGTTGAAATCCTCCAGCCCTTAATGATGGGCGGAGTACTCTTCCTGGTCTTTGTGGTAAGTACCAAAGGAATTAGCCTAGGTAGGTGGGGTTGAGGAATGGGTGGAGAGATGGCACTGGGAAACCAGGCTCACTGGTCCCCTGGGTTGGCCCATGGAGGATTCCCCTGGGAAAAAATACACCGCCATATTTATATTCACACATACATTATATTCACACATACATAAACACAATAAGATGTTTGTTTCCAAGTTTGCAGTAGACTAGAGTGTCTATGTCACTATCATTTGAAAGACAGCGTGAATAGGTTTACTGGGACACAGTCAAAAGAAAGCTGTATGTTGTCTACAATATGCCCAGCAACTTTCATTCTCTACTTCTGTAAACTCTTTTCCATATAAATTTTTATGCCACACAGGTTCCTGACATTTTGAGCAAGTGAAACTTTTCCCCAAAAACTGCTTCATTCATTTAAAAAAATATATATATATATTTCTCCAGAACTGTTCTCAGTGTTTCCCCAAATTTTTAATTTTTCCCCTGGGAAAATTAAAAGTTCATTTTTGGGGGAAAACAGAAAACAACAAGATGACTGCAGAGGATTTGATTAGTAGCCTATTAACAAGTTCCACTCATTCCAATTGACCAGTGAAAGCGAACAGAGTTCAAAGAGGACAAAAGAAACATCCTGCATCTCAAACCTCTTATGCAACATTCAGGAAGTCTTCATCAGGTTCTTTTGAAAGTACACACTGCCTCCACCTAAACACAATGCAGCGCTTGCTTTGGTAGAAGTCAAATAAAGGTCACACCCCCACCACGTCTCAGTCAGCCTTACCTCTGATAAGGTTGACTTGCAGACTTCCTTGGCCACGGATTCAAACTTTGGATCTTTAGTCAGGTTCAGTTTGTAATTCCACAACAGCTATGGAGGAAGCAAGATAGGCAAGATTATACTCCTGTTTTATATACAGAAGCTTTCAGTGCACCAAAGTATCAATCAGGATTTTTGGTTCCAACCATGAAGAAACACAGCCCCACCCAACACTTTATTGTGGTGCTGAAACCGCCTTGCACAGCTACCAATCTATGCTTTAGATGTGCCAGTCCACTCACGTCTTGCACAGTGGTTTTCCAAAGATTCAGTCTAAATATATTCTGGGGTCCATGATTATCTTTGCCATGACAAGTGTGCCACCACCTTCTGGGAAGCAAAATGAGACCCCAGACTTTTTCTAACTATGGAGATGGGCAGTGGGTGGAAGTCATTCCCACAGTTGCAGTGCACTTCCAAAACACAGCATAACTGCAAGCATGATGCATAGGACAACCCAGGAGTCCACTCTTTCTCATGCCTCCTGCAGCCAGATCCGTTTCTGCCAAGAACAGCCTGCACATGTGGGGGCCTGTGAACAAGCAGCCATTGCATCACCCTACTCAAAGCACAGGATGACCCTGGCAAACCAGTGTTTAGCTCCAGTACAGCATGGAGATGCAGCTGCATTGCCATTGTGGCAGCAGGCAGGGAGCATTCCACTGAACTTCTCTAAGGAGCTACTTTCAACCTTTCTAGGTTCAAACAACAGCACTGCACTTTTGTCTCTGCATTTAAGTTCTATCAGTGAACAGTCACAAGGCACTACATTTTCAACTGAGGTGTTTTAGTAAGTAGGAATACATTGTTCCCATACAAATTGTTCATGTGAATAAGTCACCATAACAAGGCTCTAGTTCAGTGGTTCCCAAACTGGTGGGTTGTGACTTACCAGGCGAACCGGAAATGGGTCATTTCCCCTTAAGAGGAGGGGCCCAGATGTGGGTCCCCAATGGTGCTGCAGCAATCATGGCACCACAGGGACCCTGGGGCAGTTTATCATACCTGGGGGCATCCTGAAGCCTCCAGAAGGATCCAAGAGGTTCGCATCCCCCTCTGCAACCCTCCATTCAGCTGCACTAAGCTCTAATAGCAAATGGAGACCCTAGACCTCACCTAGACCCACCAGTACAACCCCAGGTATGGTAAACCGACCCTGGGTCCCCATGGCACCACAACTGCTGTGGCACCATTGGGACCACCCCCTGCTCCCGCACTGCCCCTGCAATAACTCACAGCGGTCCCAAGTCCCACTGAGGTGTTTGGGAATAGCTGCTCTAGTCTACAAACTTCAATCTTTTAGAGACAATCAAGCAACTTAGAGCATTTTGTACAACTGACATGTAAAGATGGCGAAGCGATGCCCCTGGTGGCATTGCTCATAGTTCATATCAAATATTATTGAAAAATAAAGGTTTGAATAAAACCTAGTTTTAAAAATAAAATTAACAGGAGAACTCCAGTATTCTTCCAGAGCAGGGGTGCCCAAACTCCAGCCCTGGGGCCACAAGCAGCCCTCGAGGTCTCTCAATGCAGCCCTCAGGGAGCCCCCAGTCTCCAATGAGCCTCTGGCCCTCCGGAGATTTGTTGGAGCCCGCACTGGCCTGATGCAACTGCTGTCAGCGTGAGGGCAACTGTCTGACCTCTCGCGTGAGCTGTGGGATGAGGGCTTTCTCCATGGCTTGCTGTTTCACGTCTGTGATGCAGTAGCAAAGGAAAGGCCAGCCTTGCTTTGTGCAAGGCCTTTTATAGGCCTTGAGTTATTGCCAGAACTTTATTCATTCATATAAGTTCATCTTTAATATAATCATTTATGTTTACTTATGTAAATGTATTCAAATTTTAAATGTAAATTAATTCTTTTTTCCCCCAACCCCCGACACAGTGACAGAGAGATGATGTGGCCCTCCTGCCAAAAACTTTGGACACCCCTGTTCCAGAGGAAGCAGCAGCTCTTTTTCAGACTAAGCATTCATTCTCAAAATCTCAGAATATAAAAACTTTAGGGCAGTTTTAAATAGCCAATCATTTTCTATAAAAACAGGGAATGTGCATTTTGTGTGAACATCCCCGTTGGAAGATTTTTAACAGGCATGGTGCCCTCACTGAGTAGGCTTGCCTTCTCAAACATCTCACAGGTCGTTGGGGTCATAAGGGAGAATCTATCAAGGGTATCTCTCATGTGCTGGGTGTTGCTGCTTGAAATGGTTTCCTTTCCCTACCCACAATAACTAGATCTAGTATGTAATGTAAGTGTAATGTAATGTAAATAGCATGCAATCGCACTGCCTCTAATAAAGACAGGCACATATCTCTTGCCACTGGCTACTATTAGTTTTCATTGTTCTTCAGGACCAGTCATCCATAAGCCAGTTCACTGCAGGCAGCAGATGGGAATGCCCATCTCTGTCAGACTATTTTTCTTCACTGCTCCTCCCACTCCCTGAACTGGAAAAGAGTGGGACAGAGAGGCAGGGAAATGGGGAGGGGAGGGGAGGGCTGAGAATGGAAAACATTGGAGAATAGGAGGAGCACAGGCTGGCACATCAGGTAAGGGGGGCTGCAACTGGTATGCTGACTCAAGTATCAAGAATTCTTCAGCTGGTCCTGTTCATATCTGATATTTTAAATCACTGAGTACCTGCTTTAGGTGGTAAGCAACAAATAACCAACATAAAAGGATCGGCCTATAGCTTGTATGCCAGCTGGGCAGCCTTAGTAAAATGAAATGTTCCCTTTAAAGGCACAAGCAGGGAAAACACACAATTCAATGTATGATTCCGTTCTTATTGTAACCTTGTACAAAAGCATTTGGGGTCATCTCTAAGACTTTTTCCAGTCTTTGTTGTTCTTCCTCACCACCCCACTTCAAAAGCACAGAATAAGCATTGATATTTGCTAACTTCCATGTCAACCTCTTCTTCTGGGAGCGGGAGAGAGGAATGGTTACAACACTGTGATGTAGCAAACAGTCCTGTAGCACTTTAAATTCTAACCAACTGATGTCAGTAACAGCTTTTGTGGACTGTACTGAAATATACTGTTCAGTCTCCAAGGTGCTACAAGGTTTCTTGCTGTTTTTGTTTCGTACCAATCTCCTGATTGCAAAAGTGCTTCAGAGAAGTTCTGCAGACCTAGAGAGAGCAGCACAACATTGTGGCAGAGTAGGAATGTGCTGTTTGCCACTTAGGGGACCATTTGCCAGGGACCACTGTTGTTCAACCCCCCCCCCAAACAGAAAACTGCATGGCACGTTGTTTAGTCCTCCACTGTAAATAAAGCTGTGCCACTCTCCTTGAAGTAGTAAAGAAATCCAATGAAAATGGACAAGGGAAACTTCAGGTTGACAGATGTTTCAACAGAAATCAAACTTCTGGTTATATACATAGGTGGCCATAGACAGGCTGAGATTTCTTCCCCCTTTCTTCCCCCTTTCTTTCATGGGGGAAGTTGGTACAAAAAGCAGCACATTTACGGCAAATAGAGACAGGTGCCCTCTAAGAATTCCCCCCCACAAAGATATCATACTTACATGGTTGCAATCTGATGAAATTTCATTGTCAGGCTAGAAAAAAAGAAAGTGACATTAATTCAGAGTAGGTCAGGTTAAACTGTTTCCTTCACACTTCCAGTGACATTCTATTGTTTCCAAACAATGAGTGTTATTGTACTAACTTTGCATTCAGCCTACAAAGGCCACATATTAAAGCGAAGTTTATCCTTTTAATTTAAAGGCAGCCACCATGTTTGATGTTTGTTCTTTAATTTCCCCTTTTTCGGGTTTCCAAAAACATCATTTCACAAATATAGTGCATGCAAGCTGGAGGTCTGCAAGGAACACAAAAGTCCCAAAGAACAAAAGCCACTCATCAAGACTCAGTGTCTTTTGGCCTCTCTAGACTGCAAGACAGGTTACATTTTTTTCTTCTCATCTATGTGTCACAGTCAGAAATTAATTACAATTCAACAGCAAAAAGCAGTGCTATCAAACAAATACACATTATTTGTATATTTGTTTGATAACCCACAAAACTAAATCAAAGCCCATAGCCAGAATTCTCAGACAGCTGCGCGAGCAGCATTTAATAGAATCCTTTAGTACCTTCCTGCCCCTGGGAATGCAACTGTGTTCTCAAACCTGCATGTAATGCCATCCCTCTTTCATTATCTACTCACAAACGCCACAGCCCTTGGTTCAATCCAAATGTCTTTGGATGCACCCTGTGAACTTTAGCTTTTTCCTTTTCATTGACAGTCCCATGCATATCACATGGGATACGTGCTCGCCCAATCACATCTTTGGATGCAAGCCATCTTCTTTCATTTGGCCTTTAGCTTAACCCTGTAAATCTCACTGCCAACTACAACTATGTATTTGCTCACATTTATACCTTCCTGTCCATTCCTCATGCTACCCTCACTCTGTGATCTCTCTTATCATCAGGTGTAGACACAGCAAAGCATCATTAACACACTAGTACCTGCCACCAAACCCACAATCAAGAGATCAGTCAAACTGCTCAGTCTCTCCAGGCTCCTGACTTCCCCTGTTAGTTCAACATGACTGCTGGTTGGGCAGCTAATTGCTGGTTGCTATTCCACAAAACTGTCTAATTACACAAGATGCAAACATTGAAATCAGAGCAGTGCAGGCTCCAGGTGGTATCCCGCCCCATTTCACCCTAACTTAAGCGGATCTGCACATTCCCAGCACTTCCCTTTATAGCAAAGGTTGCCATTCTTTCACCTCCATCCCCCTCACTCACCACCACTTCATGCAAAGCAGCCATTAATTTCTACAGCGGTGACTTGTGTGCCTCTGCCTTTAGCAAAGGGTCTCTTGGCCTTCTCAGTAGTGGCGCCACAGTTATGGAACTCCCTAGTGGGGGAATTAAGATCTACCCCCTCCCTCATGGCATTTCAGCAAGGACTTAAAATATTTTGCTTTTGGGTTGTCTGCCTCTTGCACCTCTATAGCAGTTCCTTGAGTTATTTTTGCCCTTCTCCACTTGGCTCCCACCATTGTATTTCCTTTTTTCTTTTGAGGTAGCATATTTTCTATTTTTTTCTCTACTATATATTGTATTTTTTTAAAATCTATAAATTGTAAGCCGCCTTAGGCACCTGCTTTCAGCAGAGGAAAGGCGGAGTAGAAATCTTTTAAATATATAGCATTAAGAAATATATAGCATTAAGGAAGTACAGGGCAACTTTCTAGGCTTCACACCTCAGTGTGCAACACAAGGGCCAGCCTGTCCATCTCCTCTCCACTGCAACCCCAATTAGGAAATATGCTCTAATCCATGATCTGTAACAATAAGCTACAGCTAAAAGAACAACTCCAAATTGTTCTGTTTTATTGATTAGAACTCTGGAGAAAAGAAAAAAGGTCACCAAGACTACAGTATTTCATTTTAGTTTTCTAAAGTCAACTTGGATGATGAAGTGCCCACATGCATGCACAAGCTTTATATAGCCTTTCAGTGAACTTCACATCCCACAGAAGTATTTGTAGCATTTTTAACAAGCTAGAGAGGCCACTTCACCAAAAACAACTTGCCACAGGCTTATTGAAACACAGCATTTTTTCCCCCAAGGAAGTGGGCAGAAATGAATTGAGCCAACATTCCTACCTGGTTCTATTCCTAATCTGTGACAGTCATACCAACGTGCTTCAGCAAGACAGCAAAAGAACAAGAGGTTTTATCTAGGCGTCTCTTCGTCTACTTATACTGAACTTTTTTTAACAGCAGCTTTTTTTTCAAAATTCATCATTTAAAATAAATAATTCATGCAGGCAAACTTTACTGCTCTTATACCAAACCCTGAAATTACTTAGGGTTTTTTATTTTATTTTAAAAGCCTATGATCCCAAAGCAGGGTTCACAAGCAAAAGAAAAAATATTCAATAAAAGCACATAAAACAATATCTGGTCAAAAGGAGAAGTGGAATCACTACCTAATCCAGCAGCAAAGTCAAAATTCACCTAGAAGTTGCATAGCACAGCATCTCTCTCTCTCTCCAAAGGCCTGCATGAACAAGGCATTCTTCAGTAAGCTCAGAGATGTCAGGAAAGTGGAGACCATATCCATCTCCCAGTTCCACAGCCAAAGGGCAATTACCAAAAAGGCCATGTCGCACTTGTATGACAACCATGCCTGGCTGGCATGGGCACATGATTCTCCCCCTCCCCCAGAAACATCTTGCTTAGCAAGGAGAATCCCTCCAACATAGTCCTCCAACCCACAGAAACAGCTGTAAAGGCTGTGTTGCCCTTGAATCCCCAAAGGCAGCATGAGGTTCATTGCCCAGCATGCCCGATCCCTCCAACTGACCAAGGCGGGGAATGTGTAGCAGAAAACAACTTGTTTATTGCTGGTACCAATACAAGACAGCAAGGAGGCCAAGTGCCTCAGAGCATGTGCAAACTTCAGCTGGATACAGTCAGTTTTTTATACCCAAAGCAATAAAATTCAACGGACAAAAGCACAGTAATTTTCCACTCCTCCCTTATCTAAGCTCCCCTTCACCCCTTCTGGACACTTCACTTTTGGACACATTTTATTGCTCTAATAGGGTGTTTTTGTAGACCACCGTCATCTGGTCTTTAAGGACTAAGGCACTGAGTGAGGGCATGAAGCTACTACCTTGCTTACAAACCTTTTGCCCACATTTAGTTTTATTCAGGATATTTCATGCCCTGACCTGGACTGACGGCATCAGTAGATATTTATTCCCTCAAGGGGCATGGCAACCTCTCCCAGCACCTTTGGGCTCCACTGCTGTACAGGCATGCACCACTTAAAGCATTTCTGCCCAACATACATGCAACAGGGATCAAGTGTGTATACCTGTGGGTTGAGCAGAAATGGGTTAACAACCACTCACTTTACAATGGACTCAAAGAACAAAGAGGCTCTTAATGAGGTAGTCAGGTCTCCCATAGCCTGCAGAGAAGTGCCGGTTTACACAAAGGCAATAGATTGGGCTGAATGTTAACTTAATGACCTAATCGCATAATTGGGATTGGAGAATGCATTCCCCCCCCCTTAAGTGGCGCACACCTGACACCTGTACTCACACAGTGACACTACTCCTGGAAGGAGAAATTATGACTAAGTCCTCTGTAACACCAATGGCCCCCTTGACATTGGGAATATTCGTTCCATGCTCTAGGTGCAAGATGCAGGGGGGGGGGAAGCTTATGATCATCAGCACCTACCAGTTAGGGACCACGATAACCAGACACTGAGAGTTTTTCAACTCCGGTCCAAGTAAATGAACTAGTCTTTAAGGACTAAGCCTTCACTAGCTTATACTTACTTCAAAAAGAGTGAACGGACCTGCTACAATGTTCTCATGCAGTAGTTCCCAAACTGTGTACTAGGGTACCATAGGGGACCATGGTAAACTTACAGGGGAGCCATGAGATGCTCCCGGTAATTGCCATCTTGGCAGAAATATCAGCATGCTATTCTTACAAGATCTCACGCTATTCTCATGCCATTGCATGATATCTCAAGGAGTACTGGCTGTGGTGCCGTGAAAGAAGGGTGCTGTGACCAAAGAAAGTTTGAACCACTGCCCTTATGCACTTAATATCTGAGTACAAGTACAAAAGTAAAGACTGAAAATGTATTTTTGATTATTTTTAGTGTCAGCCCAATCTTTATTATGGGATGACCAGTCATCTTCTAGGGCAAATCAGCACTCTGGAAGCACAATGAAAACCCAAGTCATGCACATCCATTACCTACTTAAAATTCACAAGGAATTCTTCATGCCTACTGCCCAGTATTCAACCATGCAAGGAATCACTTCGATCTACAGTAGCTGGAAAACCTGGTTCCAAATTTAATACAGTATGAACAGTCTTTATTCAATTTTAATTAGTAATAAAAGGATTTCAGATGGGGCTGATCTCAGTAATATTTAAACTGAGAACCAACTCTGCATGGAAGGGGCAAAAAAACTCCAAGTATCCTGACAGTATGTGGGGTATTTGGCAGAGACTAAGAAGCAATCCCCAACAAGTTTCGAGCCTTCAGAGTTCCTTTTTTAAATGGAAGGAGAAAAATGACTTCAAGATTAAAAGTGTTAAGAGTAATTGAGATCTCCCTTTCCCCCCTTTGTCTGCAAGACTGATTGGAAGAGTTCCAAAAACCTGGGAGAGTTACCCAATATTCCCAATAACATTTTTATTGTTCATCTGCTTTTTCTCAAGCAGAAAAGGCTCTCAAGAACTCAGAAACAACATGTTGAGTTATACAACACACTCATAGGAACCATGCCTAGTTTCACTTTCTTTATATAAATTTAACTAACACTGACTGGTCTTTTATTACTTTTAAAAACCAAATTTAGTGAACAAGTTAGACTAAGATGGCACAAATAAATTCCTTTCGTAACTATCAGTGAAAATAGTTACGAACTTGAAAATTCAAGACTAAAAAGTCATTTCTTTACTCTTACAAATTTAATGTGCGATACTTCCAGTCCAGGGCCCAAGCAACCCTGGACACCAGATCACCATGGTGATTGGAAACTTCCTTGTGGCACCTCGTATTTACCCAGCATGACTTCAGAAGGTCTGTGGCAGGTTTGGGCAGCAGCCTTTGGTACCACACTACATATGTATCACGTAGAGGCCAGGACAGCACCAGCGTGATGAGGGTGAGTCTGTGAAGATGGTGGCTGTTGCTTCTGCAGCCTGCCAATATGCTACTGCTCTTGTTCCATAGCTCTGTCTCCCTCCCCACCCCACCCCCACCTCAGGGCTCCTGCAATCTTTTTAATCTTCGGGAGAAGACTGAAGGTTTAATTTAAGGAGGCTCACACCTCTTGCATTTCTCAGAATGCTTATTTCAACTCCATTACCATGTGTCCTTAAAGTAAGTAATTTCCTCAACCCTCCCCTCTCCTAACCACATCCATCTACTTATAGACTTGTGGGCTCCCTCCATCTCTCTTTCCCAGCCTCCTCCCATGATGCCAGTCCCCTCTCTTCTGGCTCCTTTACAAACTCAAGAGTTTGTCAAATTTCTTCCTTTCTCCAGAGATCTGACTCTCTTCTTCCTCATCACCCCACTTCAAAAGCACAGCATAGGCATGGATATTTGCTAACTTCCATGTCAACCTTTTCTTCTGGGAGCAGGAGAAAGGAATGGTTACAACACTGATGTAGCAAACAGTCTTGTAACACTTTAAATTCTAACCAATTGATGTCAGTATCAGCTTTTGTGGACTGTACTGAAATAAACTGCTCAGTCTCCAAGCTGCTACAAGGTTTCTTGCTGTTTTTGTATCATATCAATCTCCTGATTATTGCAAAAGTGCTTCAGAGAAGTTCTGCAGACCTAGAGAGAGCAGCACAACATTGTGGCAGAGCAGCACAACATTGTGGCCACTTAGGGGTCCATGGGGACCATTTGCCAGGGACCACTGCTGTTCAACTCCAGTAGCAGCTCCCTCAGGTTCTCTTTTCCCCTTCTGGCACCTCTTATCTACAGGCTACAGCATGCCTGTGCAGGTCTACTCAGAAGTCTCTAAGTTCAGTATTGCTTAGTCCAGGTAAGCGCACATGATTGCAGTCAGTCTCTTCTCCCTCCTCTCCAGTCAAGGCATTTTGCTCACTATAACAACTGTTCAATCACGTTTTAGTTTACCAGAAGAACTAAGCAGCAAGCATAAGTGCCAGAGAAACAGGGTGCTCTATTTCCACATTCCGTGGTTATCCCCTGAGAAAAGGGATGGGTGGGTGACTGGAGTGATATATACAGTGCTTTGGTGCCTTCAATTCCAAATCTGCTCACCTCTTCTACCTAACTTTTCTTCCCTGTTCTCTTTTTTTCCTTCAAACCCCTTCTTCATCCCTATAGTAGATTTCCACCTCACCCTTCTTAATTTTTTAACATCTTACTGCTATCATCCTACCTATCCACTAACCTCCTTCTGCCATTTTCTCATCCATATTGCATAATGTCTACCTAGGTCTCTACAATTTTCTTCATTTTCCAAACTCAAACACTTTCACTTGTTGGTCCTATTTCTCTTTAGTTGTGTGGGGAGGGGTTGATCACACATCCCAGGGGGCAAGAGGCAGGGAAGGACTGGCTCCTAAAGTTTGGGGTCAACTCCAAACAAATTTGTGGCACCCCTGGTTTCAGACTTACTAGTATTCATACAGTGTTCTGAAGAACTATTTTTAAAAGGGTAGGCTGAATAATATCTAGCATTTCTATGGCAATTACAGGGTGCAGAGCTCTTCACATCTATTATATTAATGTCTATAACAACCTTATGTTATTATTGCCATATTGCAGCTGGGAAGCAGAAGTTGAGGAAGTGGCTTGTTGCAGCTCCAGTTCTTAGCCACTACACCACACTAATTCTCATACACCAGATTTAAATTGGTTTATTTTAAATTGAACATTCCTTGTTGGCAACCTTCAGTCTCGAAAGACTATGGTATCGCACTCTGAAAGGTGGTTCTGGAACAGCGTCTAGTGTGGCTGAAAAGGCCAATTCGGGAGTGACAATCCCTTCCACAACGGGAGCAAGTGCAGTCTGTCCCTGGTCTGTCTCCCTGGCTATGGGCCTTCCTTCTTTGCCTCTTTGCCTCAATCTGTTGGCCAAGTGTCTCTTCAAACTGGGAAAAGCCATGTTGCACAGCCTGCCTCCAAGCGGGCCGCTCAGAGGCCAGGATTTCCCACTTGTTGAGGTCCACTCCTAAGGCCTTCAGATCCCTCTTGCAGATGTATCGCAGCTGTGGTCTACCTGTAGGGCGCTTTCCTTGCACGAGTTCTCCATGGAGGAGATCCTTTGGGATCTGGCCATCATCCATTCTCACAACATGACCGAGCCAACGCAGACGTCTGTTTCAGCAGTGCATACATGCTAGGGATTCCAGCACGTTCCAGGACTGTGTTGTTTGGAACTTTGTCCTGCCAGGTGATACCGAGGATGCGTCGGAGGCAGCGCATGTGGAAAGCGTTCAGTTTCCTCTCCTGTTGTGAGCAAAGAGTCCATGACTCGCTGCAGTATAGAAGTGTACTCAGGACGCAAGCTCTGTAGACCGGGATCTTGGTATGTTCCATCAGCTTCTTGTTGGACCAGACTCTCATTTAAGGTTTTAGGAAGTGCTTTTTTAATAAACTGCCAGGTGTAAAATGAAATTGAGTATTTTCTCTTGAAGAACCAAGTACAGTATAGCAGACCATGCATGCAGCTGCAGGGAAGGAAGCGCATTCCAGGAGCTGGGACTCAATATTTGCCTCCACCTTCTGGGTAAAGCTTCAGAGACTCCAACGCACTGAAGACAGATCTAGAACCAGCTCCCTATCCAAGTCACCATTTCAAGGGGTGCTGCACAGGAAGGGAGCAGCATTCCAGGAGGTGCGACTCAACAAAGCCTCAGAGACTTCACTACACCTGGAACTGAGCTCCTTTTTCCTTTAATATGTTTTAATTTATAAACTCTATAAATGTCATTTTAGAGTTCATTTGGCCTCTAAATTCTCCAAACCAGACTCTCTCAACCTGTGGGTCAGGATCCACTAGGTGGGTCATGAGCCAATTTCAGGTGAGTCCCCATTCATTTCAATATTTTGATTTTAATATATTAGACTTGATGCTACCATGATATGTGACTGCATTTGGGGAAATGTTACAGACCTGTACTTTTAACAACGAATACGTATATTCTTCTAACCATGATAGTAAATAGGGCTTACTCCTGGTAAGTGTGGGTTGGATTGAAGCCTAGGATTGTTAAAAATTTTCCTGTTTGATAATGTCACTCCTGCTCATAACATCACTTGCAGTGGGTCCTGACAGATTCTTATTCTAAAAAGTGGGTCCTTGTGCTAAATGTGTGAAAACCACTGCTCCAAACCATTTCTCCCCCTTCAAGAGGGCAAATCCCTTGGAAACAAGTCTATACATAGGCTTAGAAAGGCCTATGCGATAGACCTGGATAGAAATCAGAAAAATCATTTTTGTGAGTCACTCTGGTGGCCTTGATTGGGGTGGAAGAGCAGAATAATATTCCTTAAATATTCCATACAGAGCTGTTTCATGCAGAATGAGCAAAAATGCATTTTTGGGGATACATTTCAGATTCCCAATAATTTCAACCAGTTTTTGTTTTGAACACACACAAATGTCCAGCTCTTATGGATGCAAAAATGTGATGAGAAGTATGTGGGTCCTGCCTACTGAAATCTCAGAAAGCTCAACAAGATTTTGAGCAGTTGGCAGCATAGCCCTCCTCCCTCTAGCAAAATTATGAAAAGACATTATGCACACTGGATGATGTACACAGATTACAGAATTCTATTTTTCTTGGCATCCAATTTCATATTTTCATTTCTGTTTTTGAATACATTCCACTGTGACTATTACAGGCTTGGAGATGGGAACCAAAAATGCGTTTATCACCACAAATGAGAATAACCCACTGAGTCTATGAAATCCTGAACACTAGGATGTCCACTAAACACTTGAACTCTGCCATTTAATGCACTTCTAGATCACAATTTCTAACAACTTGCTATCAACCAAACAGGAGTATGTACCTTTACCTCATGAAGGATTCTGTACAGCAAGTATCAGCTATTGCTCCTGAGAAGTATAAGCCAGCTTGGACACCAAGATTATAAAAAGGCAGCAATTGTTTTATAATACTCTCATGTATCCACAAAGATACAGAGAAATTCATAAGGAATGATACCTGCTTTGTTTTAATAGTACAAAACTTGCTCTTTGTGTTCTATTGCAAATAGCCCTTCTGTTAAAGAAGGAGCTGCTTTGAACCAGACTGCTAACATGCTTGTCTAGATAATACTGTTGAATGTATGAATGTTCCTAGAACAAACAACTAAGAATGTTCATGCAGTCCCTGTGTCATTGACACAGTTTCAACTTGCATGGTGAGTTTTGCCCAAACCCCTTTGTTCTACTCCTGCTGTCTCAATACTTGATTTGATGGATCTCCTTTTCAAATCTGCTGACTACTAACAGATTTTACAACAGTTGCTTCCATGATGCATTTCACTTGAATCCTTTGAGCAGATGCAATTTCCAAACATTATTATTAAGAATATTTATATACCACTTCTCAACAAATGGTTCATAGCGCGATTTGCAAAGCAAAATAAATCAGTAAGTGGTTCCCTGTCCCCGAAGGTCTCTCAGTCCCAAAAAGATGCACAAGAAACACCTGCAACAGCTGCTGGCAAAGAGGCCATGTGGGGGTGAAAAGAGACAGTTGCTCTCCCCTTGCTAAATGTAAGAGTACACCACTTTAAAAGGTGCCTTTGCTCAGTTACCAGGGGTTTGGTAGATATCCTTTTGTACCACATGACTTCCCCAATATCAGACTTTGTATTTGTTTAAAGTGCATAGGTGTTTTGTTTCGTTTAAAAGTACTGTACACACAGCCATACCATGCAACCATTTATACAACTGCAACATATAATTAAGCCTGACATGTCATTAAAAAGGGAAAGAAAAATCAGCACTAGCATCATCATAGCATACTATGCTTTTTAAAAGATCAACTCTGTCCCTCTTCCTTTCTCAGTCAGCCACCAACTGCTTCTGTGGAGAGGAGGAAGAGAAAAGGCATGCAAGCTAGTGTGGCAAGGACCACCACTGATGCCGCCAGTACTGCCCATGGGTACTTCCAAAAGTTGACCTGTGTCCCTTCTCACTCATAAAGAACCATGAACATCCTTCACAGGGAACAGGAGAAGGAATCACATTTTAAACAAAATGTGATCCACCTAAAGAGCTGCAAAAGCTGGAATGCAAATGCCTATGTAAGCTATCCTTAAGATTTCCAACCATCTTCACATAAGCACCTGCAGCTTTCTCTCTGCAATCATGCAAGCATTCATTAAACCACCAGCATATAAATATACCAACACTACTGCTAAGAACTACACTAGAACCCACCAGGACCTATGTCCAAAACAAGCTTTCAAAGCAACCACTGGCACTCTCTGGCATGCCATTTTAATGTTTTTTGCAGATGAGAATACAATGGCATCAAATTGTTATGTCATTAAGATTCTGTATATTTGCAATGGAAACTGGGCATTTTCTTGAGGAAGCATCATCATAAGACATCAGAGCTTTTATTTGACAGGCAGACAATTATTTGACAGGCAAAAAGAACTTTAAATGACAAACACTAAATGCATGGGAGTCATTCATGATGAAGTTCAAAGTCAGTAACTTCCAAAAGCTGCTAATTCTTTTGCCATTCAAGGGTCCTACTAAGAATTGCTTGAGGGCAACTGTTACAGTGAAGTGTCAGTTTAGGATAAATTACTCCATTGCTACTTCCCCTATGGACTCAAATTGGTTCTAAACATATGAAGTTGCATTACACCAAGCCAGACCCTGGTTCATCTAGGCTAGTACCATTTACAACAACTAGCACAGCACTTCTTGAGGGTTCAGACTCATCTCTCCCAGCAGGTATCATGCACTGAACCAAGGACCTTCCTCATTAAATGTGTGCTTTATCAGCAAACTATGGGAACTAGAGTCCAGAGTTCCAAATTAAGGAACAAGCAGTCCAAGTTCTTAAATGTCTTTGTGAAAAAGGGAGCAGGGCTTTAACTGCAGACCAACACATACTAATATACTGTAGGTATATTAGTGGCTACCATATGCCCACCACTCCATGCCCTTGAGAACTTAGAGCAGGGGTGTCAAACATAAGGCCCAGGGGCCGGAAGCGGCCCACAGAAGCTTTTTATACAGCCCTCAGGCTTTCAGCTGCTGAGTAGTACTGAAGTGTTACTGCTGAAAGGGCAGCAGCCCACATGAAAATTGGGCTCTCCCATAACTTGAAATATGATCAAGATTCATATATTTTCTCTTTTGTTATTTGCAGCTAATGAGTTCCTAAGTGAGAAAAAGTGTTTATTTTTGGTTATGACCTGTTTAATGACATCACTTCTTGCCTAATGACTTCACTTCCGGCCCTCAGCAGGCATCATAATGCTATGTGGCCCTCCGTATGAAATGGGTTTGACACCCCTGGCTTAGAGCATTCAGTCTCAATTTCCTATTCCCAAATATACGGTGAATAATCCCATGAGGACGAGTAAGGATAAACTACAGCTGATAGCCTAAAGGATCATCATTAGAACATAACAGCCCCACTGGATCAGGCCATAGGCCCATCTAGTCCAGCTTCCTGTATCTCACAGCGGCCCACCAAATGCCCCAGGGAGCACACCAGATAACAAGAGACCTCATCCTGGTGCCCTCTCTTGCATCTAGCATTCTGACACAGTCCATTTCTAAAATCAGGAGGTTGCACATACACATCATGGCTTGTAACCCATAATGGATTTTTCCTCCAGAAACTCGTCCAAACCCCTTCTAAAGGCGTCCAGGCCAGATGCCGTCACCACATCCTGCGACAAGGAGTTCCACAAACCAACCACACACTGAGTATAGAAATATTTTCTTTTGTCTGTCCTAACTCTCCCAACACTCAATTTGAGTGGATGTCCCCTGATTCTGGTGTTATGTGAGAGTGTAAAGAGCATCTCTCTGTCCACTTTATCCTTCCCATGCATAGTTTTGTATGTCTCAGTCATGTCCCCCCTCAGGCATCTCTTTTCTAGGCTGAAGAGGCCCAAACGCCGTAGCCTTTCCTCATAAGGAAGGTGCCCCAGCCCAGCAATCATCTTAGTTGCTCTCTTTTGCACCTTTTCCATTTCCACTATATCCTTTATGAGAGGTGGCGACCAGAACTGGACACAATACTCCAGGTGTAGCCTTACCATAGATTTGTACAACGGCATTATAATATTAGCTGTTTTGTTCTCAATACCTTTTCTAATGATCCCAAGCATAGAATTGGCCTTCTTTACTGCCGCCACACATTGGGTCGACACTTTCATCAACTTGTCCACCACCACCCCAAGATCTCTTTCCTGATCTGTCACAGAAAGCTCAGAACCCATTAGCCTATTTGTGAAGTTTCCATTTTTTGCCCCTATGTGCATGACTTTACACTTTGCTGTGGAAGCTGTATGCAGTCTTATTCCCGAGCTCTGACCAACTGGGCAAAGGGAATGAGGGTGAAAGATGCCAGGTAAATATTGTGGGCTAGTCTGCAGTTCTGCCTGTCCCTCTGAGGGGAGCTCATTAGAGTGAAGTGTGCTCTGCATTTTAATCGAGGAAAAGAGCCTGTACCCCAGGTAATACTGATGCAGACACTGGGATGTACAGTTGTAGCAGCAGTGGATGGCACAAAAGTTACCTTAAATTCTTAATGAGAAAGAGCCACAAACGATTTCCTTGTACATCCCAACAAAGATACATTTGCTTGCTGAAGTATCTCCACCCTTATGGTATGTAAGCATGGAGATATAGATTTGTGATATGCTTGTGACAAAAGATGCAGCAAGATGACAACTACAGGTCAAACAAATTTCAGTGCCCCTGAAATAAAGATGCTCCTTTTTCAGACGCTCAGAGAAATAAGGGCAAGGGATGGTACAGCCAAAGTCTCCAACAGACATGACACTGAGATGCCATTTCAGTTACCTTTCACTCCCTCATGGCTCCCACAGAAAAAATAAGCCTCTAGTAATATGAACTGAATTATCCAGAGACTTGATGACATCATCAAGTGATAATTTAAACTGCAACATCATGATGCATGCACTTCTTGTATAGCACAGAGGCTCTTGAAAGTTTTTTTGGTTAGAAGAGGTGTTTATTTCTAGTAAGAGGCTGTAATTCTAAGTCTTACTGAACACAATGGGCTTACTTCTGAATAAAATAAAGACCATTTTTCAAACACTTCTAAACACATGCAATTAAAAGCCACAACACAGAAAGAAAAGTCTGACGATAAGGAATTGAAATCATTCTAGAGTAAGTTCTGCAAGAAAAGAAACTCTAACCAGCTTGGTTTAACAGACATTGACCTTTGTACCTCTGAATCCATGAATAACCAAATACATTCTACACCAGCTATTTTCAACTAGTGTGTCATGGCACAGTGGTGTGCCACAAATGGTTCCCAGGAGTTGTCTCCACAGTCCACAAATGAAGGGGCTTACACTGGCACTGCTGAAAATCTGCCATCTGACTCCCTTGACAGCCCACAGAACACAGGGTTGGTTGCACAGCTGCAGAAACAGGGCCAGAGCAGGCTTAGAAAGGGAGAAAAATGGGAAACGGTACCCTGGTGCCTCCACACTCCAATTTCCTATTGAATATTCATTTTTTAATGACAGGTTCAGCTGTGTCGATATGGTTAACTGAGACAAAGAACAGCAGACAATAAAATTATAACCATGCAAATGATGACTTAATGCAAAAAGTTGCATTTACACCCTGTTTCTATTTATTCTCATTACAGTCACAGGTGTGGAACCCAGTCTACAACATCACCCTGCCATCTTAAAGGGTGACACACACAAAAATCAATGAGACAATTACATTGGCTTATAAACTGAATGCTCATTTACTTTGGTAAAAAGAAAGCTTAGCCCCCCCACCCCGAAAAACATAACCACACAGAACATTTAATTCCACACTTAAAACATAGCTCATGTCATGCTCTTCCCTGCAAAGCAGTAGATAATTTCATCCCGACAGCTTCCAGAAATAGTTTTTACAGAGTTGATTCCATCTGCAATTTTATGCATCTGGTCTCTGTATTCATGAAACTATGGCCCAACAAAAAGGACCAAAACACAGACATCACTAATGCTCTCATGCATATGCTAAGAGATGTTCCACATGGGATATTAGCATAGCACAGTACAGCATCTGAAATCCAGATCAGAGCAACTATTTTTATGTTAATCAAGCAATTCACCGCCCTCCCCACACCACCCACATCTCAGACAACCTATTGTACTGAAAGAACAAGGAGAGGAAAGGTAATTTTCTCATCATCTGGCCCTGTTCAGTCTTGTTCCCTGTGATGAAGAACCTGTTTTTATCCCGATTTTTATTCACATCGAACCCCACAAAATTTTTTGTGCTGATCCAGCAGCCTAAAAGCTTCTGGGACAGAGTCCTGTGATAGCCATTTGTCTTTTCTGAAAATGCCATTCCTAGACAGCCACATGCTAGAGGTGGACTGGAGTCCTCCTTCACAGTTGGAGAAGTAGCCAAGTCTCCAATTGAGATTAGCATGTGCCTACCTATTGGGCAGCCAAACTTGCCTAAGTTATGGGGTGGAATGGAATGTTCAGGTGAATTCCAATCAAGTAACTATGACATCAATCACTCCTAAGTTATTTTCAGTTCAACCACAGGAATACTTGCATGCATTTTCTGCTAGGTCTATTGTGAGATCAAGTGCTGGCTTATAGAAGGCTCATCCACTTACTCTCTAGTAACTGCAGGGACCAGGATTCCCAGGACAATATAAGCAGCTAGCAATAGCAACTGTATTTCTAGACAGACAAATTTAGGGAGCTAATGTGTTTGCTCTTCTCACTGCAAGCCAGCCTCCAAACTTCACTGGTTTAGCAACACCAATTTGTGTGTTTTGCTCTTGAGTAGCATCCCCATTCCCTAGGCTAGGTGTTTCCAGTTACTATATCCAATCTGGTCAAGATTTTCTCTTTTTGTCCTTTCAGTCAAGTTTAGGCATTTTCCATCAGCTTGCTTGCTATCTCTATTTCACTGAATAGCTGTTTCTTTGAGGCTTTTAATAAACTAGTAATCTACTGACACCATGTCTGTCTACACCCTGTTCACATGTAATTCTGTGGGTTGTCATGTGCAATAACTCACAGGCACAACAGTGATTAGATTTTTTAATAAGAACTCTGAGGCTCTGTGATGTTCCAAGGGGTGGTAACCCAAGGCGCCCCTCCAGTCTAGTTTCTTTAGCTTGGTATGGTGGCAGTAGACAGAACTGCCGGTTCCTCTCCCCATTCAGCTACTAAGTAAAAAGGGGGAAAGATTTTACTAGTGAAAAAATTGACATTGAGAAATACTAAGCTCTTATGAAATCTTTTATTTTACAATGAGTGAAATTCTGTTTCAGTTAAGTCTCTAAAATACTATTTTAACTGCTCTTTCCTTCCTCAAAATGTTTCTAAGAACTGCAAGATACCACCTATAGTATTAAGCAATTACCATTTCTGCACACAGTAGGCACATAATTCTCAAATCCTCTTACTTGCTTCCGATTCTTCTATCTGAAGTACATGAAAGAAACTGGTATAAGATTGAAAACACATACAACCCAAATCAAGAGGCAAGCCAACATGTGAAATAATAAAGGAGCTTCTTTGCAAAGCCCTTGCAAAGCTTCAACTCTCTACAGTCAATGATATAAAAATTAAATGTCAAAATAACTTTTAGAAACATTTCTGATCAGAGAAAAAAGTTTAACAGTACTGTTTTTCAAGGCTCTATAATTGTTAGAATCACATGATATGCATCTCATCAGGTTAACTGTAGGCGCAGTAACTATATTTAAAATATTTTATTGTATACTATTGTTAATGTTTCTATAACATTTAACTCAATATTGAGATTGACCAAAGGTATTCAACCAGATATTCACAAATGCTCTTGCGAGGGAGCAAATGTTCCAAGTTCTCTCATAAGCAGAACATCCAGAACCACAAACAGATCCCTTCCCAAGAGGCTCCACTACCAGTGTCATTTCTGAGAAGGTAAAAAATGTAGGAGACCCTTCTCAGCAATGACAGAAGCTCCTGCTATTTCTTAAAATTTTAAAATCCCAGCACAAATGAGGAGAGACCCTGCTCCTATCCCAAACCCCCCTGCATATGCTGGGTGACTAGGGGAAAGAAAAAAGGTTGGTGATGACCACAAACAGAGGTAGTAGAAGAACTTTAGTTGTGGTAAGAGCTGTATTTGTAAGGCTAAATGTGTAAGAACCACTGTGATAATCTGTTTCAGAGTCAGCACTGCATTGTGAGAATACTGTAATATGAACCAACACCTTTTTTTGGCTATACATTCCAAGAGCTCACAAGTTGATATTTATGCCACAGAAAGTTATTTCCCTCTATAAAAGGTTATTTAAAAGGAGCCTACTGCATTCTTTAGGGGCAATGGTTATCGATTTCCACAATGCAATGCATCACATCACCAATTGGCTTACCTACAAGTGATGAAGTTCTGTTGGTTGCAGTTGTGAGCCCATCATAAAGTAAATATAGTGGGGAGTTCTCTGTACTTTTACATTCATCAACATAATAAGCAAAACGGTAGACTCTTATGCACTGTTATATTTAATGCATTTTATGTTCTTAAAAAATTTAGACATAAAAGAACATATAAATTTCAATCTTTTCCAACATTTCCACCAACTCTTAGGGCTCAGGAAGACAGAACAGTCGGCCAGTAGGGAAGGGATCTCTA
This sequence comes from Tiliqua scincoides, assembly GCF_035046505.1. Taxonomy (NCBI): domain Eukaryota; kingdom Metazoa; phylum Chordata; class Lepidosauria; order Squamata; family Scincidae; genus Tiliqua; species Tiliqua scincoides. Next base: position 20,290,866 of record NC_089829.1, read on the forward strand.
TCACCACCCCTTGTGCTCTTCACCTCCTCCCTTCCATGAGAACAACCAACGGTTTTTGTGGTGAAGTGGAGGAAGATGAAAAAGGAACTTTGTTGGAAATCATATCTGAGTCCTTAAGGGCCTCTTCGGAGGCAGAAAGGTTACACACAAATACCTAGATAAATTTCCATTTGTCAAAATTGTTAGAAATTTTAACATTTCTAGTTTTACCCAGGATTTGTATGAATGAATATCTGCTCAACATCTGACTCCTTGGCCATGTCCTACACGCTTAGCTCTTACTCCCTTGTCAAGGCAGAGCTGTGACAGCACATTCCTCAAAATGAAGACCCTGCAGATCCACAACACAGTGTTGCACTCATATGATTAAAGCAGCAAGGACATTCAGATAATAAATTAGTTGTTTTTTGCTAGGAGATGCATTTAGGATTAGAATATACTGTACAAATAGTTTGTACAGGTACCTTGGTGAAAAAGCACAGAATTGAAACAGCATTCAGGCAGCAGCAGTTTGAACACAAGCATGACTCATCACCGCAGCAATTTACACCTTGGCTACAAAATGTAGAGGTGGAGATTATCTGATTCTTAACCAACCAAGCTGCACTAAAGGAGTGTGGGGATGAAGGCCATCCAGAGACCTGAACCACTGTGTCAGATGCACCTTAAATACATCTATTCATTTTGATATAAGTTCATGCTTCTAAGCCTGGCTCCAAAAGTGATTGTGTGCATCTTTTTCAGGCTCTGCTAGAAATAAGCAAGGTACCTGTTTACCGCATTTTTACTGGTGTGACTACCCATTAATGAGCCTTAACTAATGAGTTAAACAGCTATACGAACCCCTTAATGAAAACTATTACAGTGACATGGCTCAATATCTCCAGGCACCATCTGCTCACTTGAATTTCATGTAAGCAGTAAATTATGCATATCCTGCAAAATATGCAAGAAACCCCAAGTAACAGCACAGAAGCCATTTTACACTGCCATCCTTTTTAAACAGCAAAATAAGATACCAATTCTAATATTAGGCACTCGTGCAAAGACTTTTGAACACCTCCTGTTGAATGCATACATAGGCAAAGTCTCATAAGAACAATTATCCATGGATCTCTTTTGCACCTAATCCATCTGGATGCATAGGCCTAGAGGAGACCAAATGCCATTTAGGCTTTTCACATTCCAGAGCTGGGCTAGACTCCAACATAACATCAACAACAACAAGGTATTTATATACCACCTTTCTGGTCATCGGATTACTCCTCTGACTTTATTCAAGGCGGTTTACATAGGCAGGCGTTTCTAAATCCCTCAAGGGGATTTTTACAATCATAGAGGTTCTCTCTTTCAAGAACCAACAACATTTCAGAATGGATCTTCCTGGTTTGGTCTCACTTCTGTTCTCTAGTTCTCCCATGCAGGCTGACAAGCAGCTCCATCTCTCACATGGAGGGCAGCCAAGATGCTTCTTGCTCACACCAAGAGCAGGTGGAATCACTCAGTGATTGGAGTGACTGGATTAGAACATACTAATTTATATATGAAGAAAATATGTAACATTTGTACAGCACTTTCTATATGTACAAAGTCCTTCATTTTATTATCTTGCTGTAGTCATTACAACAATCTGTAAAACAATATGCACTGTCCTCATCTTGCACCAGGGAAAGGACGCTGAGGTTGGGAGAGAATGGTTTACCTAAGGCCATCTAGCAAGTTCATGGCAAAGGCAAAATTCAAGGCAAGGAAGTCCCAATACACAGCTCAGTTTCTTAGTCACTATGTCACATGGCTCTCAATCAGTGGCCATTCCATGTGGATACATCAGAAGAATGGCATGGCCTCTTCCCTGGCTTTGCTGAACCAACCCTTATTTTGCCTTCTCATCAGTGCAAGAGTCACATCTTCTGCAGTGACTGTTCAACTTGGCTCTGATGTAGCAGTATGAAAGTTTGCTAATGAAGCACCCTTATTTTCTTCTTCTCTCCCAATCCATTTCCTTTCATACCATGTCACCAATTGTAAGTTACTATTTTAAGCCATATCTACATTTTAAGCCATAGCTTCAAGCAGGAAAGTATCAAGGGGAATGTTTGTATAACAGTTTTCAACAAAAAATGGTTTTAAAGCAGTTTACACAGCAAAATAAATAACCCAGGCCAACACACATTTTGCTTCCTTAAACATTACACCAATTCCTGGGTATATTTGGGGTACCAATTCCAAAAATGGCATCCGTTTTGCCCTATCACGTCTAGTTTTGGAGACACAGCATAAGCTCTTCAGTGAACGGTTCAAGCAGCTTCCTCATGAGGAAGCCTACACCATGGCATTTTTGGAATTGGCACCCGAAATTCATATCAAACCACCATAAAGTTTGGGAAAAACTTTTCTGACCCTCAATTTTGTAGGTCTCTAATCAATCCCCCATTCCAAAAGGGCTTACAGTCTAAAAGGGTGAGGAAACACCAGCAACCAACCACTAGAAAAGAGTAATTCTGGAGTGAACTGTGACAGTTGCTCTCTCCATTAAACATGAGACAAGCACCACTTTAAAAGGTGCCTCTTTACCCAGTTAGCAGGTAGCATACAAATGTAGTAAATATATCCATCCAGGAATCAGTTTCTACTCATTAGGTTGAATCTGAAAGGGCTATCTAGACATCCTAGTTTTCCAGTAGCATGTACTCACAAGATAACTTTCAGCAAGGATAAAATGTTACATCAGAAATGGCTCTAGATGCAAGAAAAAACTTCAGGATGCATACAAATGCTCAGAAATACAAGAGAAGTATTTCCACAATGCAGGCCTATCACACTCCCCTATGAAAAAACCCCTTTGCTCTAGATTGGGGTGTCAATCTCATTTCATACTGGGTTGAATAGCATTCATGCTGAAGGCCAAAAGTGATGTCATAAAGCAGTAAGTGATGTCATTAAGCAGGTCATGACCAGAAATAAGCACTTTTAAAACTTAAGAACTCATTACTGTCAATGACAGAACAGAAAACATGCAAATCTTGATTATATTTTCAAGATATGGGCAAGCCCAATTATCATGCAGGGTGCCTTTTCAGCAGTGACACCTCACACAGCTCAGCAGCTGATGGTGGTAGTAATGGAGAGCCTGAGAGCCAAATAAAGAGCTTCTGGGGGCCGCATCTGGCTCCCAGGCCTTATGCTTGACACTCCTCTCTAGGCTCATGCAAATTTTGCAAACCAATTGCACTAGAACAGCACTTCCAAAGGAGAGTTTGCCATTTTTCTTGAAAGGCTGTCACCAGATGAAGTGGAATCCTTTCACTGGGAGGGGCGAGGCATTTTTCCCAGTATGAGAGCACAAAACCTAATAACAAGTCAGTCTATGCAGACAGCAGCTTCATGAAGGCATTACTCTTCCAAGAAACACAAATTCTTCAAATGAGACAGCAAATTACCACTTCACTGCACAAGCCAATCAAATTAATTTTTCAACATTTTCAAACCAAAGAAGTTCCCACATACCTACAACAGAAAGCTGGGTGGACAACACAGTGTATAAGAGATGGTGTGGAAGAATACCACAGTACAAATCTCGTCCCTGCAATAACTTAACAAGTGGTTTAGCATGCCACTCCTTCTCAGTCTCAGGAACAACAACATAACAACTTTTAAAATGAGCAAGATCAAGACTAAAACACATGAAGAGCTTTGCACAATAGAAAGTGCTTCACAAATGCTTTCCTAACAACCATAATCATAAGGAGGAGTCAAAATGCCAAACAGCAGAGAATATAATAGGATTTAGCATTTTGCGGAGGAGCTGTGGCAAGCCTCAGGTTCACACACACCTGTACCCTCTTCCTCCATGTACACAGGAGCCTGCAGTGTCAAATCTTGGATTACTAGTTAGTTAGAATAAACCACAATTTCCCAAGTTCAAATACAACATTATTCAAAACCAAAAGCTTCCAACCTCCCCAACCCCCATGTATAGACCAGGAGCACAAGCCTGAGATTCACTACCACTATTTCTCAATGCCATACCATGGTTTGGCATTACATTCTAATTGAGTCAAAGACCCACAAACACACAATCTACTAAAGTCAACTATCATGGCCACTGGAGAAAGCCCATTCAAAGCAGACATTTGCAACGTTTTACAGGTGGTCGGAAAGACTGCAGTCCAGTGATGAAACAACTGATGGATGCTGGAATTCTCTGCAAAAGATTGAGCACAAAGTGTATCTTGGTCAGGTTGAGAAAGGTCAGCTACAATCTTCAATCTTATTACAAAATTTACAATGTTTACAAAATTTACAAAGAGTATGTTTTGATTTACAAGTGCAGATACACTTGTGGATCCTGTGGATCTCAGAAATTCCAGTTTGAAAAAGCAGATCATGCAAAACTAAGCTCAACTTCAAGTCCAGCAGCTACAACTTTCAGGAGCATAAATTTTAGTGGCAACATCACAGTGAAGGGTGATTCATGATTTACAAAAGAGCAAAGTAAGCTGCAAACAGAGTTATGCTGACATTTTGACTCTGTATTCCTCATCACTGCACAAATACCATGGTGTGTTTATCCACACTGGCCCAACATATGATGGCATTTCTGTATCATGAACTTGGCCTAATTGTGCTAGCTGAAGGTTACCAGCTATAGGCTGACAGAATTTGTTACAAATTGTGGCACACACATAACAGGGTGTCTAATGCATAAACTTAAGTACTTCAGACTGAAGTGCTGATTTTTATAACAATTCCAGCTGAGCCACTGTACCATTTCCAATATGTAGGCTTACATGCTTCTTTTACCATGTCTCATTGCAACACTATTGCTTTCCTATTAGGATACAACTCTTCCCACTTTTAAACCTAAATACCACAGTAGAATATTTTAGCAACAGAAAAGATCAGTCATGCAGTAGATGAATCTCTAACAACCTAAAGCGAATGCATGCTCTCCTCAAGACTCGTGAAAACAGCAATAGTGTTGAGCAACTTGCTCCACCCGCAACTGGGAGATGTGTCTGTAATCTGTTGGGCGCTGCACCTACCCCTGCACTTTTCACACATCAACTCTTTGGATTCAGCAAGGTCATTAAAAGACAACCAGATGAACACTTAAGAATTCTCATAAACTTGCTTGTTGCAAATTGAACAAATGACAAACCATACCAACCTAGGTTCACGCAAGCATGAACCGCCTCAAAGAGATTCAGTTTTTCCTGGAGTCGTGGATGCGAGGATGTAATTTTATACATTTTACTTTCATCTTGCATCAGTTTAGTGTTCACTTAACAAAAAATGTAGTTTTCAGTATTTCAGCCTTGCACTTAGATGCTCAATCCATAAAAGTAACAACTCCTTCTGGATAGAACAGCACTGGACAAAAGAGCATGGCAGGCCCACTATTCAAGTTGCCCTGTCACACACAGGTACATGGTAGCGGCAAGGCTTTGGTGGACTGGTAAATCCAGGGCTTTTCTGAAAGGTCATACTACTCATTTAGAACAAAAAAGTGACTTTTCTATCAGAAGGTACTTGATAGCACCCAAGAGAAGAGTACAGCATGTGGCAAATCAGGGTCTTCAAACCCCAAACAAATTAGGATCACGTACATCCTAGGAAAAAAATTACCATCAGACTAGTGGATCAATGAAAATATTAGATGTTGCCAAAACAAGCCTCTTCCCTTCTTGCCATTATTACTGTACATGCAATGGTTATTGGCTGAGGGACCAGACATAGCTTTGTGGTGGAGCACATGGTTTGCAAGCAAAAGGTTCTACATTCACAGTCTAAGAAAAATCCATATCTGAAATCCTGGAGAGCAGTTGCCAATCAGGGCTAACAACACTGACCTAGATGGACCATTGGTCCATTCTGGACCAAGGCAGCTTCCTACAATCCTATCTGACAGCTCGTTTACACTAAAGATGGATAAGAGTGCCATTAGTGGCTAAAACATTGAACCTTTAGGGTAATACTCAATTCAACCAGATTTCAGAATGCTTAAGAGCGGCTTTGGAATTTGAAAAGGAAGAGCAAAAGGGAAGACCGGTTCACTGAGAATACAAGCAAGTGAGCTGGTTGAAACTTCTCTTGGTGAACATGCAGCAGTTACTTTCAGAAATCTCCATCATCCAAAAGGTTATTGTACACCACGACTACTGTAGTCCAGAATCACTCAGTGCAAATTGAAATGTGGCTCTTAAATATTCTGCAAGCAACAGAGATTTCCAGTTAATGCTAGAGAAATTCATTGCAAAACCATCTTTGGTCTAAAAACCTAAGTGGCCATCCTAGCTGAAGCAACAAAGAGGATAACATATCTGTGTCTGTTCATCATAAGTTTTAAACAACAGACACCTTTTCCTAGTGTAAACAAAACTGGAAATGTAAGGGGGAAATGAAATATATACAATTACTACAAGAACATTAAATGAGATCTACAACTTAACAAGCAATAGCACTGTAAAGAGAGTATTAGCCTTTTCTTCATTCTAAAGCAGATAAAATATGGAGTGGCATAGTGCTACTTTCCAAGGTTACAATCCTATGCACCAGAGGTTCCCAAACTGGGACACTGTGATGTCCCAGACAGTTAACCTCTGTTGCTGCCCCTTAAGGGGCAAATTGACAGTGATTGTAGTGAAGTGATTGCGACAACTGCCACTGGCAGGGACAAAAGTGTTTTCTACTGCTTACCTGGGCGTTGTAGAGACCAGGGAGCCCACGACCCCCTCTGAAAGCCCCTCCACTGCTGCAGACTGCAAAACGTTCTTAAAAGTTTAGAGAGTTTGGGAACCGCTGCTATGCACAGATTGCAGAAAGACCGGCCCACTGAATTTGGTGAGATTTACTTCCAAGTAAACATACACAGGATTGGGCTGCATGCTGCCCTGTTACTAAGGCAATGCAATTATGCATCTGCAAATGTTTTAACTGCCCCTCTTAGTTGCCACTTTATTTCTTCATCAGTGTTTATTCAGCACTACTAAAACAGCCAACAAGTGAAAAAGATAAAGGTCCCAGCAAAGCTTCCCCCTCTTCTTTGAGTTTTTCACACCACTGTGCACAATGGTAAGTTCAGCAGCGCATAAAGTGCTTGTAACTTTACCAGTGGCCAGCTCATACCAATTGCCTTTTTTCTTTATAACACACTAGAAAATGACTTAAAAGTTATTTCCCAGTGCATTCTAAAAGAAAAAATGGTAACCAGCAGGAACCAGCTGCTAGGATAGTTATCAGTACTTCAAGCACTGCTAAACCCACTACTTCCCACAAAGGCACAGTCAAAAAAGAAAAAGTTACTCTCTAGGACATCAGTTCCAGGTCACCAATGTTTGCCAGGCAAGTGCTTAATGTGTGCTCTGGCTGCACATGTGCTTTAGGCTGCTGACAGATAAAAATAAATTAAACGTAAAACGCACTACACTAAGTCCCCCAGATGCATACTAGTTCCATTCAAAAGGCTTGTCCAGAAGTTGGAGTGCACATAGGTCAAAACAGGCAGCTCTAGCCAGTCCAACACTATCACGCCTGTGCAAAAACACCACAATGGATGGACTGTGTCTGCACAAAAACATAAATGCAGCCGTCCGTAACTCAGGGACCCAGTATATTTCATTTATGAAGCCTATAAACATTATGAAGAAACTTCATGTGCCTATGGAAAATTCTCAGGTCAAATATTTGTACAATTCTGAACATCATTATAGTACCTTTTTCAGTATACCAGTGGTGGTTCTGGCACTTTTCCCGCTAGGGACTGCTTCCTCCATTTGTCGCCCCAACACAGAAATAATGTGGTGATGACATAATCACCACAATGACTTCCGTGCTGCCTTCTCCCTCTGAGAAAGGCTCCTATAGAGCCTTTCACATCACTTCTAAGCAGTGCAAAAGACTCCAATGGAGCTAGAAGTGATGTGCACTTCCTCCAAAATCGGAGGCAGTGAGCACAGCCAGCTACCTGGCCATTCTGAGGGCCACCCTCTTCTCCTCCACTTTCTTTAAAGGAAAGAAGAGGAGGGTGACCCTCAAATGCAGTTGGGAACAGCACTGACAATGGCTGGAGGAGCACAATCACTGTTGGCATAGTTTCAGAGTCATGGTGCTGCTCCCCCTCCAAGCCTGGCACCTGGGGTATTTGCCCCCATTGGCACTCCCTGGTACACCACTACAGTATACCTTTACAATAACCCAGTAAGACAAGTAACTAATACAGGTATCCGCCCATATCTGCAAATCCAGTATCCATAGGTACCCACGGGTCGGGGGGGGGAATCACGCAGACAACCAGCCTGCACGCTAGACAGAGACTAACAGAATGTAAACAAGAAGCAGGAACTGTCCTGCTCCCTGTTAACATTCAGTTAAGACTCTTCTCTGTAGCATGCAGGGTGATTGCCTACATGTTCAGTTCTTCGGTTAAGCAAGAATGTTAAGAAGCACCTGCGCTGCAAGCACTAGAACAGAAAAACAAAGGCACTGTAATGGGCAGGTCATAGGGCGCATGGGGGCACTATTTAAATGGAGTTCGCATATCCGTGGTTTCCATATCTGTGGGCAGAACCCCTGCAGATATGGGGGGCACACCTGTAATCCTCTATCATATTTGAGGAACTGATGCTGAGAGACAGCGTGAACATCCCTAAAATACAGTGTTTCTCAAACCATGGGTCGTGAGCCAAATTCAGGTGGGTCCTCGTTCATTTCAATATTTTATTTTTAATATATTAAACTTGATGCTACCATGGTATGTGACTGCATTTCAGGAAATGTTACAGATCTGAACTTTTAACAAACTACTATGTACATTCTTTTAACAATGACAGTAAATGGAACTTACTCCTACGTAAGCATGGGTAAGATTGCAGCCGAGGATTGTTAAAATTTTTCCTACTTGATGATGTCACTTCCAGTTGTGACATCACTTCTGGTGGGTCCTGACAGTTTCTCATTCTAACAAGTGGGTCCCCGTGCTAAATGTGTGAGAACCACTGCTATAATATAATTAACAAGTCACAATATCAGTAAGCAGTAAGTTTAGCTATTTAGCCACTAAGCCTTAGCAGACTTTTTAATAGCATACCATATATAAGAGATGTCAGACACAAGTATGCACCCTGGCATTGCATGCTCCACCTAATTAAGATGGCAGCATTCTCTGGGAACTCTAAGCTAACAGGGTTTAATCACTGGTTTATACAGCTCATTGTCCAATAATGTTATTTCTTACATACAGCATATTCATAAAAGCTAACCGCAAACTGAATGGCTTATCAATTTATAAGTAAAAATGTGGCAACCTACAAACAAGATAGTGGATCCTATAGACTCAAGAGATTTACTAGTTTGTAAATTAAAAGAGAAAAAAACCTAAAACAGCCTGGTGAACATGCTCAGTAGCCTCCATGCATCATGGATTGCTGAGGTAGTAGCAGGAAACAACCAACAGCAGAATAAATAGAAAGGCAGGAGGAGGGGACTGTCCTGTTTCCGTCATTAGACTATAGAAAAGATGCAAATTTTATTGCAGACCCCTCTTGTTAAGTACTTATTGGTAGAGGTGTTTGAAAACTGTTTTTATTTTACTCAGAAGTCAGTCTACTGTGAAAACTTAGACTGTAAACCTATCATACTAACCAGAAACAACACCTCTACTTATTAACAAGTGATTGAAAAGACTGAAGTGACAACCAAGGTGTTAACATATTTACTTTTAAATGTACTTTACAGATTATGAAGCAATACTTCATAAGTTATCTTCATGCTTCCAATGTGTTTTCCTTTTCCTTATCAAGCCTTGAGATAAACACAATACTTGTCCTCACATTTTTCCAGCCCTTATCTCAATCTTACTGCCTCTAGGCTAGCAGCTAAAACCACCTGAAAACAGCATTGTAGAACAACTGCCCACCAGAGCACTGCCCTGTTATTTTCTCTCCTACAGCTCTTTTTCAGGGGACAGAATAATATCTATAGAGCACCTTCTGAAACCACTTGGGATGAGAACAGCAGGTAAAAACCTACAGCACAGCTGAGGGTAAGGTGGTGTCCAGCAAGGGCAGAGAAAAAACACAAAAGCTTTCAACTAGAACAAATCTGCCAGCTTCCAGAGTTACCAAATCTTAAGAAACAATTTCAAGTTTAGGCACTTTCAGATACAAACAGGATGGATAAGTTAAACTGACAAGGTCAAATTTAGCACATAAGAATGCTACCAAAAGAGTTGGAAACCTGTTTCCCATATTCTGGTGCAAGTACAACTGTATCACACTTAAACTAAAACTACCATAAATCTTACAGTACAAGTTCAGTCAAAAATGTTTTTCTTCTCCATCCCCTCACAAGATATTGGGAGGGAGTTTATGCCTGACCTTTTTAGGATACCTGTTATCTCAAGAACCCAAGTTAAGTAAAGGAATTTAGAAAGCAGGAGAATACAAAAATATATCTCTGTGCTGGGAAGAGATCCCATGCTGGCCCGTGCAACTAACAGTACACCACATGCATTAAATGCAGCCAACTACACAGTTAAGTGAAATTTAAAGCTATACTTCAGCAGATCATTTGCTCCATGTTTTTCATGACCTTTGTTCATGCTGAAAATAAATATTTTGACTTTATTCAATACATACTTACTAGAGCCAGTAGCTGAAACAGCCCTTCAAGCAATGAGATAAGGAGACAAGGAACCACCTGGAGAACATTTAGGGCATGTGTTGTCCTAGCAAAATCATAGCAGCTGCAGAGATATCCCCATAGGTCAGGGTCCCATTGAGACAGAGAACCAGGTCATTGTTATGTAAACCATTTTAAGAACTGTTTATTTTAAAGCAGTATAGAAATATAAAAATAAATTCCTACATTTCTATCAAGCTAGTTTTCACCAATCATGAAGCTGGATACAGGTTCTGGCAGCAACCAATTACTGTAACTTATAATAGCGTTCACAAAGATCCATACATGGCCACCAACTCTGTTCACCACTATGGAAAAACATCAATGGTTTTTTCTACATACATGTCTAGCCCAACTGCACACACAAGTTTATATTAATAATTTGCGGCACAGAGTTCTTTTTTTCTTAATTTCACCTCTCTTAATTTACAAGGACATATTGATCAGCACAGTAGTCTATTGCCAAGCCTGAATTATAAGCTCTCTACTTTTGTTGAGCTGCAACTAACAAAGGGAGACCTACTTCAGAGAAGACACTTCACAACTGACCCAGTGTTATCTTTTATCAGAAAAGATATCAAAATGGGAACAATACCATACATTTGTTAGGCCCACACCCTTCAAACAGAACATCTTTTCCAACCTTCACTGTTTAGCAACTAAGACATTTCAAAGTCCTCCTGCAAGAAATTCAAAGTGTACATTTGGCAATAACACCAAGTTAGTCAGAAGCACATAACAGGTCTTGCTTTAAACTAGGGCTGTTTGAACTCTAGCCTGGGGGCTGGATCCAGGGTTTGGACAAACCTGTCCACCTGGTGAGCAGACCTTACCGTTCCACCCAGGCACTGTATGTAGTCCTCCTGGATCAGGGGACACTTTGGGCAGTCGCTTAGAATATTTATATTTAACTTTTCTTTCAACAACAAATTGTTCACAAAGCAGTCTACATGATTAATAAACAGTTTCCTATGCTCACAATCTAAAAAAGAAGCAAGAAATGCCAACAACAGACACTGGAAAAGCCATCACGCTAGGGAAAAGAATAGTTGCTCACCCTCTGCCAAATGCAAGATGACACTACTTTAAAGAGCAACTGGCAGCTTCATACTGTGTATTCATTCCCCCCTTTATTTGAGGGGATGGACCTATAAGCTGACCTATTATGCTTGCTCTGCATAAGGAGGTCCCTGATTCAATCCAGGTAGGTTTAGGAAAGACTTCTTTCTTTTGCCTCAAACACTGGAGAGCCACTGCTGCTGCCAATCAGACAACTCAGGACCAAGACAGTCTGCAGAAGGTAGCTTCCTTTATGTTCTGGCAGAGCAAGTCCATGCATGTCTAGTGGAAAGCCAGAGCCCAAGCCTATGCATGTCTACTCAGAAGTGAGTCCCATTACAATCTATGGGTTTACTTCCAGGAAACTGTGGCTAGGATTGCATCCTCACAGCCCAATCATGACTACCCAGGTGCAAGTCCTGTTATAGTCAATGGAGCTTACTCCCATGAAAGTGTGGACAAGATTGCAGACTTCCAGCCTAATCCTACGTATACAGACACACAAGTCCCATTATAGTCCATGGAGTTTACTACCAGGAAATTGTGGACAGGACTGCAGCCTAATCCTATGCATGTCTACTCAGATGCAAGTCCCATTACAGTCTGTGGAGCTTACTCCCAGGAAACTATACACAGGAGTGCAGTCTAATCCTGTGTGTGTCAACTCAGATGCAAGTTCCATTACAGTTATGGGCTTACTCCGAGGAAACTGTGGATAGGACTGCAGCCTCGCAGTTCAATCCTATGCATGCCTACTCAGATAATAGTATAGTCTATGAGGCTTACTCCCAGGAAAGTGTGGACAGGCCTGTAGCCTTAGAGCCCAGCCCTAGGCATGTCTACTCAGAAGTAAGCCCCACTGTAGTCTATGGGACTCACTCCCAGGAAAGTGTGGACAGAACTGTAGCCTTAGAGCCCAGTCCTAGGCGTGTCTACTCAGAAGTAAGCCCCACTGTAGTCTATGGGGCTTACTCCCAGGAAAGTGTGGACAGGACGATAGCCTCAGTCGCACTGTATTGAATGGGGCTTGCAGTCTGAGTCCCAACGAGAGTCCACCCCCCAGGCCGCCTTTGGGTGGTGGTGGTGGTGGTGCTGCTGCCGCCGCCGCCCCCCCCCCGGAACGACCCCCAGACAAGGCGCGCGGGGGCCGGGCCCCCTCCCGCCTCACCTCGCGCACGTCCTGCAGACACTCGAGGACGGCCAGGTTGTTGGCCCAGCTGTGCTTGGGGCAGACGCGGGTGACGTCTTCGCGGCAGGAGGGCTCGTCGGCCAGCTTCCAGGTGCCGCCGCCGCCGCCCGCCGAGGGGCCGCCCCCGCGGGAGCCCCGCGCGACGCCGGCGCCTCCCGCCGGGGCCACCCCGAGTAACCCGGGTTGAGGAGGTTGCTGCGGGCCCGGCGGCGGCTGCTGCTGCTGCTGCTGCTGCGCCTGCCCCGCCGCCGCCGCCACTGGAAACACGACGCCGGCCGCGGCAGCCCCTCCTTGCTCCGCTCGGGCCGACCCGAGAGCCCCCAGCAGCTGCAGGAGAAAGAGCGGAGGAAGAAGGCCCGGCCCGCGGCGGCTCCGGGCCCGGACACGTCCGCACGGCGCCATCTTGGATACGACTCCTCTCCTCTCCTCTCCTCAGTTCGGCCCGGCCAGGCCTCGTCGCCCTAGGCCCCGCCCACAACGGCCGGCACACGCGCCCTCTCCCGCAGCCACGCCCCCTTCTCTCGGCGCGTGCGCAGGCGCGGCATGCAAAGCAGGCAGGTGACGTCACCACCTGCTCGCGAAGGCAGCGGTAGGCGGTTGGCGCGCCTCCTAACGGCTGGTACCTCTCCGTCGCCTAGCAACGGCTGTCTGCCTCTCAGCGGGCATCACAGTGACCAGATACAAAGGGGGGGGGGAGGAGACAAGACTGCCTGTTCCTCTAATCGCTGCACAGGAGGGGGAAGCGTGGCAGGTGCAGCTGTACAGGGAGGGCCTCAAGAGCTGCACCTGCCGCAACTGAGACACGCAGCAGTATGCAGGGATGCGCTTTTCCCTCACACAACACTCAGGTGGAGTCTGTGGAACTCCTTGCCACAGGATATACAGGATATACAGGCAGACAGGCCCGTAGCCAGGATTCTAGAGGTGGGGGGGACTATTTTTTCAAGGGGGGCAATGATGTCAGGTATCCATACTGGTGGGCAAAATGAAAGGATAAGTCTGGAGAAACATCAAATACCCGAAACTTCCCCAAATTTCATGAAGAGAAAATAATTTGGTTTTTTTTTTAAAGATTCATTCATTAGCTGTAAAGCAATGTAACAATAATTTGCATAGAATAAATGCATCTCTGCATGCAATGTAAAATGTATTGCCTACATAGAAATGACATACAACATATCCTTTCATTTACACACCAGTGCAATACACAGACTTGCAACCCTGCAAAAGTAAAACTTATCACTGTGATGCAGGTCGTATTTACCAGTACTTGTATTGAAAGTTCCTATTTTACACCTATTTAACACCTATATAACGCCCATCTAGCACCTATTGAACAACTATATAGCACCTATACAATGCCTATCTGTCTAGTTGGCAACCTTCAGTCTCGAAAGACTATGGTATCGCGCTGTGAAAGGTGGTTCTGGAACAGCGTCTAGTGTGGCTGAAAAGGCCAATTCGGAAGTGACAATCCCTTCCACACTGGGAGCAAGTGCAGTCTATCCCTGGCTAGCGCCTATGCAACACCTAGTGCCTATATAGCACCTATGTAATGCCTATCTAGCGCCTATATAGCACCTATGTGATGCCTACCTAGCACCTAACACCTATATGATGCCTATCTAGCACCTAACACCTATATAGCACTTATATAATGCCTATCTAGCACCTATGCAACACCTATATAGCACCTGTCTAACACCTATGACACCTATCTAACACCTATACAGCGCCTATCTAACGCCTATATAGCGTCTATTTAACACCTATGTAGTGCCTCTCTAGCGCCTATCTAACACCTATCTAGCACCTATATAATGCCTATCTAGTGCCTATCTAGCAACTATATAACATTTGTCCATGACACATTGCTGATGCATTGATACATATTAAAATAAAACTTATTTACTTTACATAAAAGCAAGAGGAAAGATAAGCTAGTCAAATACAGTAACGTCATTGGAACACTAGTTTTTTTACAATATTCATTACTTTTAAAAAGCAAAGTACAGAAGATTTGCATTTATTGAATCTACCTGGTTGAGCTGAATTCTCCAAGCTTTCTGAGTTGAATCTCCTTAGAACCAGGGTTGGATCCAGTGTCTGTATTTGGGAGGGGGCCATGAGCACTACCTTCAGAGCCCAGGTCAACCAGGAAGGTAGACCAGCTAGGTAGACCTGGGCTTCCGCTTGAGCTGATCGCCTCTGTGGCCACTTGCTGGGTGCTCCCGCATGGACTTGGAGCCCAGGTTTACCTGCTGTGTAGACCTGCAGGTAAACAGGCTCCTGATTGAGCTTAAAGCCACTGTGGCTGTTTGCTGGATGGGTAGACCTGGGCTCCCATTCCAGCCAATCTCTTCGACACTCACCCAGTGGGTGTTCCCCTGACACCTGATTTTGCTCTCCATCCTGGCGGGTGCCCTTCCTTGCTGGCAGGACTGTTGGGGGGGTATGCAACCATAGCCTGCCCTGGATCCGCCTCTGCTTAGAACCTTTCCCACACTTAAGTTCTTGGTTCTCTTTAGCTCAAATGTTTAGCTCCAGGTTTTCTCCCACCAGAAAAAAGGTCTCCCCAGCCCCCAAGCAGCAGCCATTAATTTTAAAAGTATATCTGAAAGGCAAGAACTTGCCCCCATGATTTCTCCAAACAGAAACATTTCTCCCTACCCCCCCCCCCACAGCAGTACCATTATCGCAATTAGCATGTTCCACAGTAGAAGAAATAGCACCCTCCCTTCCCCCAGCCAGTACAAGTAGAAATCTCTCCCAACCTTCTTGTAGCTGCTCTTGACCAGCCCCGCTCTGGATGGGGGCAGGGTGACCAGAGATCATAACTTCCAAGGAACCCCCCTCGTACCCTGTTCTACTCACTCTACACACATGCACTCTCTCTTTCCTCTCCAATTACTGCCAGAAGCACTGAGCCGCCTTCCTCCTGTGCACAAAAAAATGTTGCCAAAAGGGCTTCAAATCACCCCCAACTGACGCCAGATTAGATAAAGAGGACGGGTTTGGGGAAAATTCTGGGGGGCAAAGCCCCCCCGGCCCACCCCTAGCTATGGCCCTGCAGATAGAGAGGATAAGGGGATGCTCTTTTCCCTCTCATACAATACCAGAACCAGGGGACAGCCACTCAAAGGGAGTGTCTGTGGAACTCCTTGCCAGAGGATAATGTGACAGATAGTGTGGGTGGGGGGGTGTTCTTCTCCCTGTCTCACAATACCAGGACCATGGGATAGCCACTTCAATGGTGACAGATAGTGTGGAGGGGGGTGTTCTTTTCCCTGTCACACAACACCAGGACCACAGAACAGCCACTCAAATGGAGTGTCTGTGGAACTCCTTGCCACAGGATATGGTGACAAGTAGTGTGGATAGAGGGTGTTCATTTCCCTCACACAGCACCAGAACCAGCCACTGAAATTGAGTTTCCGTGGAGCTCCTTGCCACAGTATATGGTGACAGAGTAGATGGGGGATGTTCTTTTCCCTCTTACACCACACCAGAACCAGGGGACAGCCATGCAAATTGAGTGTTGGGAGAGTCAGAATAGATAGAAGAAAACATTTCTTTCTTTACCTGGCATGCAATTAGTCTATGGAACTCATTGCCACACGATATGGTGATTGTATCCGGCCTAGATGCCTCAAAAAATGGATTGCACAGATTTCTGGAGGAAAATACCATCACAGGTTACCAGCCATGATTGGTATGTGCTGATTTTAACCTCCTGATTTTAGAATAGGCTACCTTAGAATGTCAGGTGCAAGGGAGTGGCAAAAGGTTGCAGGTCTCTGGTTGTCTTGTGTGCTCCCTGAGGCAACTGGTGGGCCACTGTGAGAGATACAGGAAGCTGGACTAGATAGGCCTTTGGCCTGATCCAGCAGGGCTTTTCTTATGTTCTTAATTCCTTCTTTTATATACTCTTTTCCCCTTTGTATCTGGTAACCCTATGTATAAATATTCTTAACAACATTCTAGATGTAAATGACCAGATACAAAGGGGGGAACAGACTGCCTCTGTGTTTAACCATTGTATAGAAGTGGGAATGTTGGCAGGTACAGTTCAACATGGAAGGGTTTAAGAAGCTACACCTGCGGACATTCCCTTTTCTATACAACTCTTAAAGGTAGAGGCACTCTGTCTGTTCCCCTTTGTATCTGGTAACCCTAATTATATGGGACAGTTGCAGCTGCATCATGAGGGCCTGAACAGCAACAGGGGCTTCTAATCTCACGACAGAGTTGATTGACATACAGTGCTGTTCCAGTGTGTCGACTCTCACTGTGTTCAATAGAGCTTCCTCCCTGCAAGCTTAGCATGGCTGTGAGATTGTCATCATCACTTATGTATTGTCATGGTGCTGATCTTGTAGAATTTTGAGCTTCTTCACAAAAGCAAGCTTGTTGTTGTTTCATACCCTCTTGCTAATTCACCCACCTGTTCTCATTTCTGCACCTCTATCTGTCTGTGTGCATATTGCTTCATGGATGAAATGGGGATGCAGCCCAGGAAAGCAGGTGCTGACATAAATTTATTAGACATGGAGATACCACAGGGCTCTTCATTGTTTTCTCTACTACAGATAACTTGGTTCCCCTCTGGAAATGGCAACTCTAGTTTATGCTGAGATAAATGTGTCAGTTCTAAGATACTACAAGACTCTCTGGACTGGCTTTGATGATACTTTACCCATCTGACACAGTAAAAGCAGGAGGGGGGGCAAAATCCCTGGGGCCTGGGCCATGACAAACTATGCAGTACAAAACAAATTTATTACAAAATAAATTTGAGTTGCATTTCCACTATAGCTTTAATTCACTTCCAATGCACTTCTATTCCCCCGATGCATGGGGGGGGGGGGCTGTAGTTTGTTAAGCAATCTGAGAGCTGTTAGGGCTACAAACTACAGTTTCCAAGAATGCCTATAATGAACTTTCATTATAGACGTTCTTGGTTATACCACCGTAGATCTATAATGAACTTTCATTATAGACATTCTTGGTTATACCACCGTAGATCTTCCATCTCCTCAGCCCTGTTATCTCAGAATGCGATTGCTCGGTTTTATTTTCATAACGGTAACCAGTATATTCCTGCTGCCATTCATGCTCTCCAAATACAAGTTTATCCTAAATTATTATATGGAGTAGCTGTCTGGATTGAAGAAGCTAATCAGGAGATGAACTTTCATTATAGTTCATTATAATGAACTTTCATTATAGACATTCTTGGTTATACCACCGTAGATCTATAATGAACTTTCATTATAGGCATTCTTGGTTATACCACCGTAGATCTGCCATCTCCTCAGCCCTGTTATCTCAGAATGTGATTGCTCGGTTTTATTTTCATAAAGGTAACCAGTATATTCATGCTGCCATTCATGCTCTCCAAATACAAGTTTATCCTAAATTATTATATGGAGTAGCTGTCTGGATTGAAGCAGCTAATCAGGAGATAGATAAGGCAGCAGCTAAATTTCTGAGAAGAATTCTTGGAGTGCCAAACTTAATTAGGTTGTCCACTATGATTTTGGAACTGGGCATTAATCTTCCCACTACTGTAGCTTGGACTTCCACTTTTAAGTTTTGGCTTAGACTCCATCTTAATATTCACCCGAATTCCATTCTCTTAGATTTATTGAAAGATCCTTTTTCATCCAATTGGTCTAAACTTATCCTTGCCAAATTATCTTCCTTAGATCTTTCTCCTGAACTTTTAGCTGATATGGACCTTCAAAAAGCGCATCATCTCATTAAACTCAAACTCTGGGAGCAAGAATACATAACATTACTGTCTAATTTAAATCCGACCTGTTCATCCCTTTTCTTTGGCTTGTCCCCCTCCCTTGGCCGCCCTGCGAATTATTTTGTCCAATTCACTAATCCCAGCAAAAGAAGGGCTTTCATGTTAGCAAGATTGAACATATTTCCACCTGCAGTACACCAAGGGAGATTTTCTAAAATCCCTCGTTCAAATAGATCATGTCTGTTTTGTTCAGTTGAACCAGATACTTTGGATCATATTCTTCTTCAGTGTACTGCCCATCATAATCTCAGGTCCCACCTACTTGGCCCTTTTCTTTCTTCTCTTCCTGTTTCCCTTGTTGATCCTTTCCCAATCCTTCTTAGTGATTATTCCCTTTCCATCACCATTTTGGTGGCAGAATTTTGGCGGCAGTTTCTATGGCAAAGGCCAGAAGCTAATAACTGATAAAATTGTATCTCTTTGCCTTGTTATATTTATTATTATCGATGGATTTTTATATGCCAATAAAGGTTTACCAAAGCAAGCAACTACAGTTTCCAGAAGGCATTGGGGGAATAGAAGTGGATTAAAGCTGTGGAAATGCAGCTGAAGTCTTCTCCATAAGCACCAACAAGTAGTAATACAATTCAAACCTGGGAAACTGAAACATACCAGAACAACTCTCCTCAGTCCTCTAACAATAGCCAGCTCCACCCCTTCTTCCAGCTTAGGGCCCAATCCTATCCAATTTTCCAGTGCCGGTGTAGCCATGCCAATAGGGTATACGCTGCATCCTGTGGTGGGGAGGCAGTCACAGAGGCCTCCTCAAGGAATGGGAACATTTATTCCCTTATCTCCGGGCTCCATTGCAGCAGCACTGGTGCTGGAAAGTTGGATAGGATTGGGCCCTTAGTGTGTGTCTAGAACACATGGCCTTGGATCAAGTCTACATGTGTTTTGGCATGGTTTGAAGGTGACATTAACAGCATGGAATACAAATACAAGTCTGGAGCACAGAAGAGAAAAGCAAAAAATATGAAAAATTAAAAAAGCTTAGGCAAGTTTATTTCATCTTGGCTTTGTTTCAAAATCATCACCTAGTAATGAGAGAGGTAGTGAAAACCGGTCCTTGGATGCCCGTGCGTTATCAGAAGAAGAAGCAAATGAGAAGAAAAGCAAAAGAAGAAAAATGACTTTGCTGAGGTAGAAGAAAAGAAACGCAGTAGCACTACTCAAAGTAATCAAATTATCCCATTCTGATAATCGCATTTCGTTTCAAGGCCCTTCCAGTGCTGATGCAGCTATGATAATGGGGCAGGTGTTGCATCCAGCAGTGGGGGGGGGGGGCAGTCATGGAGGCCTCATCAAGGTAAGGGAATGTTTGTTCCCTTATCTCAGGCTGCATTACAGCTGCATCAGTGCTGAAAAGATGGATAGGACTGAGCCCTCAATCTTGCTCATGTTAAGTTAAAATTTTAATTAAAACCTGGTTTAATAAAAAATGTGGTAACATGTGGTATATAGGAAAATTTAGGAAGGGGGGCCAATCAGGCATCTTGTCCCATGCCCAATGCGAGCTCTCAGCAGCCCTGCGTAAAAGACATGCTCACAAAACACACACATCTTGACTTGCCCCTCTCCAACATGATGCCCTAGAGTCCCTAAATGCAAGTGGAAAGTCTCAGATGCGTGCACAATCCTATGCATGTTTACTCAGAAGCAAGTCCCATCCTGGTCCTTACTGGGTTAGTATTCCTCTTATCACTGTGGGAATCAGGGTACAGAATTTGCTGCCATTATAGGGATTCACTCAGGGCCAGTGCCAGTGCCACAGGCAAGTCTCATTTCCTCACAGTGCCCATTTTTAATGCCAAGACGTGTGACTGAATTAATTCATGCACATGAACATTTGCCTATTGTTTTTCCTGAGGGACATGCAGCAAGCAGTGATTGGCTGAGACAAACTATGAAGGAAAACCTCAAGACGTCATGGCACATTTAAGGCCAATTGCTTGTAGCATAGGCTTTCATGGGTGACAGCCTATTCCATCAGGTGCATGAAGTTGCTGTAAAAGAAAGCAAGCAAGCAAGCAAGCAAAGGCTGGAGACAACAAAGGATAAACCAAGCTGACAAGGTGAGAACCCAAGATAATAGAAATTCAAGGAACTTCACGTTGATAGCTAGAATATGAAATAAGAATGACAACAAATATTACTTTTACCAAGAGCATCAAAACATGAATTTTAAACCTTTGCTGTAACATAAAATGGCAGCCAAGTGTTGTGTTTTGTTGATTTAGTTCAATTTGATCCCTTCTCAAGGGCTCAGTGAAGATAACAACTGAAAAGAAAATGAAAATACGTTTGCTTAATCCTGGCTCGTGAAATACCTGCCCAGAAAAAAGTGTCACATCTTGGCTGGAAATAATGCCAGCTCAGACCTTGCCTCTAAGGAGGAGGGAGTTCCATAGTTGTTGGGAAGCCACTAAGAACATACTCTGCCAGAATGCACAGGTGTTGCCATCTCTGCTCCAAATGGCTCTGATGGGAAGGGCAGCTTACAAGGTGTGTTTCGGCACAAACTGTACTTACTGTACTGCACCCCCCCGGCTACACTACTGCATTATGTGATGCTCGAACTTCTGAAACATTATCATCACTGACTTTATTGTTGTTAGTCATCGTTTGTTTCTTCTATTTTACCACACAACTTTTTCCTTATGATACTAGGCATTTAAGGTGATTTGGGGGTGAACTTGGAGTAGCTTTGTAATAAGATAAAATTTTTCCCATTGAAATTCATTTACTAATTGTACTCATCTGAATTTTCTCTATAAGAGCCGTTTTCAAGAACGAATTAGGTATGCATAAAGAGGGAAGAACATACTATCTTATTATACCATAGTTCTGTTGCACAGGTTAAATACTTATTAACAAAGGTATGATTTTCAGCTTCTTATCTTCTCTCTTATCTTCTTCTCTTCTCTTTATAGAAACCCCCATAAGTTGCTCCAATGTGTTGCCCAGTGAGATATCTGCAAGATCCAGCCTTTTTCATTTCCCTTCTGCCTAGCTGCAGAAAAGCACATAGCATCACAACTTGAAAACAAAGATAGGCCCTGACAGAAGAACATTTCAAAAATCACGGTCTCTCCAAGACAAGAAGAGGGAAGGGGAAGGAGGAGGAGCTGACATCTGAGCCATTTAACTTTGGACAATTTAATTTCACTTTCACCTAACTGCTGAGAAGCACATAGCTTCACAACTTCAGAGTAAAGGACATTTCAAGAGCCCAGTGGTCTCCAAGAAGGCTGAGGAAGGAGGAGGAGCTAGTGCTGAGAAAAAGGGAAGTTTAGGGAATTTCCTGAGGCATTTCCAGCAAACTCTTGACCAGACAGCAAAGGAGAGAGAAAGCAAGAGCTGGCAGAGGTAGGCCAAGGTTAAGTCTGGAAGATCCTAGAAGTGCTTGTGCTCACTACACTGAGGGCTGCTGTGATGACTTGGGTGTTAAAATGCAGGTTGTACAAAATAGATATAAATGGACGGGGAGATTTAAAGCAGAGAAGTAGTGGATAGGAGGGAGATACTGAACAGTTCCGCTGCTGCTCTTGATTTATATAACTTCCCTACCCATCTGCTTCTCTCTGGCTTTTAGTCTAGAACTGGGAGAAGGGGCTTGTGAGCAAAGAGTAACAGTGGAGGAAAGGGTTTCCACTACCCCTTCTTGCATCCTTCCTGTGAATTGCCCCCATCCCCACTTTTTACAAACTCAGTTGCAGCAAGCACCCCTCACTGGTCAGAGAGGGGAGCAACCATACAATCAAAGACAGTCAGCCCCTCTATGTTTCTGTAGTGTGCCTGCCTGCCTGCCACCCTCCCCCCCCCCACCCGTTTGTCTGGGATTTTGTCAGACTGGCACAGTGAATGTTTTAAAAAATAGTTGATATAACTTTTGAGGTGGGGGAGCTTGATGACTTATGCGCTCAGGGCAAGCCTGTGCAAGAAGAGCTTCCTGTGGAGCTTAGTCACTGCTTTAATGCTCAGCTGAAACTTGGAAATGCAAAGAGCATTCTCAGGAGAGGACAGAACAGCCCCCTGCAACATTTCACAGGTGCAAATTAAAGCAGTTGTGTGCTTGTAACACCCCTTTGCTTAGTCCTGGAACTGGACTCAGGCACTTGGCTACAGACTCTTTACTGCCTGCTGTATGTTACACTGACCACAATACAGGACAGGTTAGGAGTGAGTATGAGCTTAGGTGGCAGTAACCAAAGCAAGGAGCACTGCAACTACTGCTGGCAAGGCACTAGGAGGGTCTTGGATCATAGCATGGGGATACAAAGCATGTCCAGGGGTTTCAGATAAGGGAAATAATTGGGACAAGAGGTACAGACATAGCTCAGGCGGCCAAAGGACTTGCAGCAACTCTGCATGGACACTTTGATTACAAATTGTCCAGAGGACAGGCCTCTCCTGCAAAACTGAAACTGTGCCTCATTTCACTCACATGACTTCTTTCTTCCTGAGCTTTCTGGGCCTGCCTCTTGGGTTCAAACCAGTTTGTGTCATTGACCCTTGCAGGTTTGCTTCTTTTTGCTTGTAAATAGCATGGGTGGGGAGCACAAATCTGGACTGAACCTACTATGGGAAGAGAGATGGACTTTAGTTCTACTCCCACTGTAGTTCTGATGGGAGAACATTCTCCCAAATGTTTCTTCGGCATTTGCCAGCACCTCCTGTCTCTATGATAGTGCTGGCAGGTGGGGCATGGAAGGTGGATTTGAGGTAGCTGCTGCTGCTTCTGATTCTGCTTTTGGAAAGGTACCCTTGGAAAAGGCTTTCAGTGGGCATCTGCCAGGATGGGCTTCAACCCCAGAACCTGTATATATTACCAGGGCTCAATATTGAAATACATGGAGAAGGGAATTATTTGGAGCAGGGGTAGGATATCAGCAGTGCTGCTGCTATTGCCCTTGTCCCTCACCTCCCTGTTCCTCCAACCCCTGCCCACTCCCTGTGCTGATTTACTGGTACCAGGACTCCCATGGAGGCCTCATCATGTGGGTGCAGCTACTCACCACTTGCAGTGGTGACCAGTCTGCACTCTATGGTGCTGTTTGTGACAGCCATGTTCCATTTATATCACATGTTCTGGCAGCCCAAATAAAAGTGGGTCATAACTACTCTGCCCCAAATTGTGGGAACTGTAGTTTCCTGATGGTGTGGAGAATTCTTATTTACCCTTTATGGAACAACAGCTTCTAGGCTTCTGTGGTTGGGCGCCATGGTGCTTCAACAGTTATGAAGCTGGTTGACATTGTAACATACGCATTCCTGGTGGGCAGGCTGGGAGATTTGGGAGACTGCAAGCTGCCTGTTGCCCAACAGATGTTGCAGCAGCCTGAATTACCCCTTTCAGCCACATTCTCCTTCACTCATTGCGTCTTTCCCTCCTTTGCAGTTATGGAGATTGTGGAAACTGTTCTGAACATCGCACAAGCCATCTATAATAAATGCAATCAGATAAAGTGTTGTGAAATGCAGCGCCAACGCCTTATCTCCCGCATCCAGATCCTGCTTCTGCCCATTGAGACACTCCAGAAGGAGTCCACAAAGCCGCTGTCCCCCAGGTTGAAAGTCCTGCTGCAGAGAGTGCTGCAGATTCTGGAAAAGGCAGAGGCAGGGCTTGTGAAGTACAGCCAGTGTCCTTATGTGAAAAAGTTTCTGAAAGCAGGCAATATGCAAGAGGAACTGGCAACTACGCACGAGCACCTTAGCGATGCTGTTCAAGGGATTTTCCTGCAGATGCAGGTGGAGCAAACCATCCAGGCACGATGTTCAAGTGAGATTCTGTGCCACGTCAACCAAGATCTCGAAGCAGACAGGATCGCCTGGGAGGAGAGGCTCAAAAGTACTTCTGTGTTTTCTACAACTCTCTTTTCCATCATTGGGTTGAGAATAGAGGGTGGAGGTAGGAAATCGGCCAGGGTGCACTGAAGAAGGATGGTGGCAGCAAGTCCCCCTGCAGGTGAGGCTTAGGAGAGGGCCCATGGCTGGGAGGTAAGACAACAATGCATGTTGGGAAACTGAAGGGAAGATGAGAGGGAGCACAGATCAGCCCCTGTAACTCAAGGCTACTGATAGTAAATTTTTCAACTGACAGAGACTTTGCTGAAAGTTTTTTGCAGACTGCAGTTGTAGGAGACAAAGCAGGGACCAACCCTCATTCTGTCTGCCTTAATAAAGCAATAGCAATCTTTCATAGATTCAGCTATGCTACAAGATATCAGCACAGTGAACAGTCATACTTGTCTTACAACTTTAGGCTGCAATCCTAACCACACTTTCCTGAGAGTAAGCCCCATTGAACAAAATAGGACTTACTTCTGAGTAGACCTGGTTAGGATTGTGCCCTTAGTTAAAGACACACAAGTGTCTGTCATACATCTGACCTTTTTGGTTGTTTTTTTTAAACTGTGGCCAGTTTGCAGTTTTCCTGCTTGCTGATAACTGTAGCCGCCTCTACAATCTGCTCATGTGCAAATCATGATACATGTGATCTTGCGTATTCTGACCTACATATACTACATATGTAGGAATATATGTACCTATTGCATGCTATAAAGCTACAGAGTTCCATTTTCTATCCTTAACTTTCCCTTTCTCCACATCATGACTTCCACACACCCAAAAGAATATTGTATGGCACCTTTCATGTGCACAAAGCTGTATAGGCTAATGGTCCTTTCCTCTTGGGTACTACCACCACCAGAACTAGCATTCTGGCAGTGCCTACTGTGTTGCAAACGCTAGCCCAGCAGTGTGCAGGGCCACGCACTTCCGGGCCACCCCTCAGATGGTAGGGAGGACCTTGTGCCTGGTGCAAGCAAAGATGAGCCTTGCTGACACTAGTAAGTTGGCGGGGTGGACGGAACATTGGTGACCCAGGGACATGTCAGAAGTGGGAGGGTGTGGCACCAGCATAAGTGAGTTGTGCCATTCTATTCCCTCCGGATCCAGCTGACACAGCCCTGTGTCTCTTCAGACTTGTGCCAGGTAAAGAGTTAGCACAGGTCCTTAGGAGATCCATTCATGATTGAGGGTCTTCTGGAAGGGTAAAGGAAAATATTTTCCCTTGCCCCCACAAGACTCCCCCATGATAACATGCAGCACAGCCTGTTTTGGCATGGCTGTATGCTATGAGACAGGGAAACTGGTTGGGCTGAAAGTGAAGCAAAAGACCTGCCCCAAAGAGATTGAATTTTTTAAAATGCAAAATTAGTGCTCTGAAATGCATGTTTTAAACATGAGTGTGTGATGGGTATTTGCAGCAAAGATCCTATGGCTGGCTGTCTTTCCTTCCAGTGAGCATAAACATTGGAAAATTTGTCACATCTGTGTTTTTAACAGCTCTTGGGCTGCTGTTGGTTTATAATTTAAGCAAACCTCTGCCTGCCAGGCATGATTTCAAAGCATCCCTTGCCAATGCCAAAAGGGCAGAAGTATTATGAACAGAGATGAAGAGGGCCTCTGAGAACCTTCTGAACCTTCCTTGCTTTTTGCTGCTGCCCCTGACTCAGATAATCAATTACGATCAATGTTGCTAACCCTGAAGTGCTAAAGAGTTCAGGTCTAGGACTTGCAGTTCCTCTGTTATTGTGTACATGGTATGCAGGGGTACATGGAGTTCACCATGCAACAATATATGAGACTCAAGACTCATAGAGTGAGGGGGCCTTGCTGTAGTACCCCAGAATTCCTTATTCATGTCAACAATGTCAGGGAATAAGGTCCATTATCAGTGGCCAGCTACATGCCTCTGGGTAACTTAGAGGCTTCAAGAGGCAACAGTTTTCTCCTGTTCCCCGACTCCTGATATTCAGAGGTACACTGCACCTAAAAATGGAGATTCAAGATATGATCTTAACTCGCCTAGTAGCAATGAGTTCCAAGAGCTAATTATGTGGTGTGTGAAGCATACTCCTTCTTGCCTGATCCAGTTCCGGTCACTTTTGGTGTCATGAAAGTGGTTGAAACATTTTCCTCTCTCCAGTGACTCAGTAGGAAGAATGACCTTTATAATAGCCCCACCCTTGCCATCCAGTGCGCGAGAAAACCACTATCAAGAAAATCCCCCAAAAAGAGCCATTGTTCATCCTTGGCGATTTCAATGCTAGAGTTGGTGCTGATCACAGTTCGTGGCCCACTTGCTTAGGTCAGTTCGGCATTGGGAAGATGAACGAAAATGGCCAATGCCTGCTAGAGCTTTGCTGTCATCACGTTCTCTGCATCAGCAACACATTCTTCAACACGAAGCCCCAACATAGAGTCTCTTGGAGACACCCAAGATCAAAGTACTGGCACCAGCTTGACCTGATTCTCACCAGATGCTCCAGCCTTCCCAGCATCAAGATCACACGCAGTTATCAGGGTGCTGCCTGCGACACTGACCACTCCCTGGTGTGCAGCAGAGTGAAACTGCAAACTAAGTGACTGTATCACATGAAAAAGGAAGGAAGACCTCGCATTGACACCAGCAAGACCTGGGATCAGGGAAAAGTGGAACAATTTGCACGAGCGCTTGAGGAATCTCTTCCAGGCCTGGCAGATGCATCCAACAGATGGGAACATTTCAAGAATGCCATTTACAACACCGCCTTGTCCATATTCGGCAAGAAGACCAACAAGACAGCAGATTGGTTTGAAGCCCACTCTGAGGAGTTAACACCAGTCATTGAGGAAAAGAAGAGAGCTCTAGCAGCATACAAAGCCTGTCCCAATGAGCGCAACCTGCAGGTCCTCCAAGCTGTTTGCAGCAAAGTCCAGCAGACTGCCAGGAGATGTGCTAACGACTACTGGCTCCAACTCTGTTCCCAGATACAGATAGCAGCTGACATGGGCAACATCAAGGGGACATATGAAGGTATCAAGCTGGCCCTAGGTCCAACACAGAAGAAAACTGCCCCTCTGAAGTCTGCCACAGGTGAGGTCATCCAGGACCGGGTGCAGCAGATGGAACGCTGGGTGCAGCACTACTCTGAGCTGTATCCCTGAGAAAATGCAGTAACCAAGGAAGCACTGAACAACATTGAGTGCCTGCCTGTGTTGGAGAAGCTTGACAGTGAACCAACCCTAGCAGAACTTCACGTCGCCCTGGACTCCCTTGCCTCTGGCAAGGCAGAGAAAGACAGCATCCCTGGGAAAGACTCCCTGCTGAAGTCCTAAAGTGCTGTAAAGAGATCATCGTCACTGAGCTGCATGAAATCCTCTGCCTCTGCTGGAGAGAAGGTGGAGTACCACAGGACATGAGGGATGCAAACATCATCACACTGCGACAGAGGTGACTGCAATAACTACCATGGCATCTCTCTCCTTAGCATTGCAGGAAAGCTGTTTGCCTGAGCTGCACTGAAGAGGCTCCAGGTACTTACAGGGAGCATCTTATCTAGAATCGCAGTGTGGATTCCGAGCCAACAGGTCCACCACTGATATGGTATTCTCCCTTAGACAGCTGCAGGAGAAATGCAGGGAACAACAACAGCCACTCTTTATAGCCTTCATAGATCTCACGAAGGCTTTCGACCTGGTTAGCAGGGACGGCCAAGATTCTCCCCAAGATCGGATGTCCACCCAGGCCCCTCAGCATCATCAGGTCTTTCCACAAGGACATGAAGGGCACTGTAGTCTTTGATGGCTCCACATCAGACCCTTTTGACATCCGAAGCGGAGTGAAGCAGAGCTGTGTTCTCGCGCCGACCTTGTTTGGGATTTTCTTCACTGTCCTGCTGAAGCAGGCCTTTGGAACTGCAACAGAAGGCATCTGTCTCTGGACCAGATCAGACAGAAAGCTCTTCAACCTCTCCAGACTGAGAGCAAAGTCCAAAGTCCAGCTGAAATGTCTTCATGACTTCCTCTTTGCTGACGATGCAGCTGTCACCACCCATTCTGCCAAAGATCTCCAGCAGCTCATGAACTGTTTTAGCAACACCTGTCAAGACTTTGGACTGACAATCAGCCTGAAGAAAACACAGGTCATGGTTCAGGATGTGGACTCACCTCCCTGCATTACAATCTCTGCACATGAACTGGAGGTTGTCCATGACTTTGTGTACCTCGGCTCAACAATCTCCGACACTCTTTCTTTGCATTGGCAAAGCAGCTACCACATTTTCCAGACTCGCAAAGAGAGTCTGGTCCAACAAGAAGCTGACAGAACATACCAAGATCCAGGTCCACAGAGCTTGTGTCTTGAGTACACTTCTGTACTGCAGCGAGTCATGGACTCTTCACACACAACAGGAGAAGAAGCTGAACGCTTTCCACATATGCTGCCTCTGACACATCCTCAGTATCACCTGGTAGGACAAAGTTCCAAACAACACAGTCCTGGAACGAGCTGGAATCCCCAACATGTATACACTGCTGAAACTGAGACACCTTTGTTGGCTTGGTCATGTTGTGAGAATGGGTGATGGTCAGATCCCAAAGGGTCTCCTCTACAGAGAACTTGTGCAGGGAAAGCGCCCTACGGGTAGACCTGCTAATTGGGTAAGAGGCACTTTTTCAAGTGGGTGCTCCTTTTTTTAGCAGGGGGAGAGTAACTGGCCCACCTCACCCCAGCACTGTCTGTTCTAGTGGCTGTCTGCTGGTATTCATTTGCATCTTTTTAGATTGTGAGCCCTTTTGGGACAGGGAGCCATTTAGTTATTTGATTTTTCTCTGTAAACCGCTTTGTGAACTTTTAGTTGAAAAGCGGTATATAAATACTGTTAATTATTAATAATTAATAATAGACCACAGCTGCACTACAAGGATATCTGCAAGAGGGATCTGAAAGCCTTAGGAATGAACCTCAACAGATGGGAAAACTTGACCACTGAGCATTCTGCTTGGAGGCAGGCTGTGCAGCATGGCCTTTCCCAGTTTGAAGAAACACTTTGCCAACAGACTGAGGCAAAGAGGCAAAGAAGGAAGGCCCATAACCAGGGAGACAGACCATGGACACACTACACTTGCTCCCATTGTGGAAGGGATTGTCACTCCCGAATCAGCCTTTTCAGCCACATTAGACACTGTGCCAGAATCACCATTCAGAGCGTGATACCATAGTCTTTCAAGACTGAAGGTTGCCAACAACCGTTGCCATCCCTTTTCTAAACTCAAAGCCCCCAAACACTTTTCCCTTTGTCTATAGGTGGTTGTTTCAACCTGGAGGTGATCAAATTCACCTGATGGCCTCCAATCAGCCACCAGTCAGGATCTTGTGAACAGTCTCTTGGGCACTCAGTGTACAACAGATTCCAACACTGTTAAGGTTGAAGGAATCTTGGGTGTGTCCCAGTGTAGAGCAGGGTGCACAAAAACCAGCAGACACAGCAGAGTCTTTGAATTTGCTGTTGTATATCTGAGCAAGGAGTTGCACACACAGAGTAGTCAAAAAACAGTCCAGGTCATACACATTGAGTATAACAGTCCAGCATTACCTTATCCAAGTCAGTATCCACAAAACACAGTCAGTCAGTCAGTCAGTCCAAGGTCATTTACAGCATACACATAGTTATCCAATTGTCAAACTCTCAGGCGGCAGTTTCACAGTTTACACCTACTGCACTGGTGAAGCTGCAGACCGAGGTTTAAGTAGTCTGAGCACCCAATCAGAGTCTGCTCAGTTAACTAGGGTGTGGCAGGCACAGGTGCAGTGTAATTTTGCTGACTCCGATGCCTGCAACTTTTCTTGAACCAACTTGTTAGCTTTGGCTTTGCCTGAGTAGAGAGCTTACAAACACAACTGTCTTTTCTCCTTCTTTCTCACCCACAGAAGCCAAAGAAATTGATAGCAACTCTGAAAAAATCCTTGAAGGGAGAGAAAAAAGTAAGTGTTCTTTCTTGCTCTATTTCTTCCATCTTAAACGTGTTTAACTCAGTAGGGAAGGAAAAGCTGAGGTGTCTGTTGTAGATTTCATACTGCTTCACATACTCCAGGGCTCTGCTCTAATACTGAACACAGACTTTTGGAGTAAGCTGAGCCCTGATACAGCTGAAGACCTGATTGTATTTACTGTGGCAGTAGGTAATCTTCCTGCCTTTCAAGCTGGCTGCAGTCCCTGCTTTTTCAGGGGGCACAGGCACACGACTCTTACTGTACTGTACATTTGCTATTTAAAACATTTGTATCCTGGCTTTCCCCTTCCCACAAAGGAGTTGTGTGAGGCGGCTCACAATATGTTTATTTATAATGTATGCTCTGTGTTTCAGTCAAAATGATATTCAAGACAGTTTATAGTAATAATAGAAAATAATTCTAGAACCCCCTAGTTCTCTAGCTGATGATGACTTCAGTTGCTTCTCCGGGCAACTGGCAGTTGGAGCAGTTATTTTTTATCTAGGGAATCAGGTGCCCTCAGACCTCCTATGTTGTCCAGAGGTGGGCCCAGACCTGCTTTGCTAACATTGCCACAGTAGACATTGCATGCATAGTGGCAGCTAGTGACTGGGAGTTCTCTTTCTCCTCCTCTTTAGCTGTGATTCCATGGCCCTACTTCTTTCTGACTCACTTCCTTTTCCTTCATTTTCAAACTAGAGGAGAAGGTCGAGAGAAAAATACTTGACAAGGAAATCACTGAGATAGACAAGAGCCTGCTCACCATGACAACCTGCCTGATGGAGTCAGAGAAATTTGTTCTTCACAAAGGAGAGTACCACAAGTTCCCTGTAGCCATCAAGGTCTTCAAAAACTCTCCAACCACTAACTCAGGGTGAGTGGCATGGCTTCGGCAAGGTCCCATGAAAGACATAGAAGGACTGGTTAGTCACACACACTCACCCTGGATAAAGTCATCACTACTTCTGGGGCCCTTCTTCTTCCCCCTCTTTCATAAGTATCTGGTGATGGGGAAAGAGGTCTCCTTTCCAATTTCCTCTGCACTTCCAAATGTTGAGTCTGGAGACTCTCCTTCCCCCAGGTGGACTCAGAGCAGAGCCTCCAAGTAACACTGAAATAAGGAAAGGCTGCTAATTCTAGCCAGCTTGCTTTGCTGTGGGCAGGAGGTTGACTCTCCCACCTCCTTTGTTGTTGATTGTCTCCAAATCATTGTTCTTACTGACACATTGAATAACACACATAATAATTACTGACACGCATTGAACAACACAAAAGTGAGAGATGAACAATAACCTAAGGAAGTATTGCAGAGATGTTTAGATAAACTGATAGGCTTCCCTTTGTGCCCTTTATAATAAAATCAGGCACTGTATAGTAATTAATTGCAGCTGAAAGAGATTCATATTGCACAGATACACTCAAAAGATATCTAACTGATAACAAATTGGGTCATTTGAGGCTGCTGCCACACAGCAACTATAGCAGTAGATACCTCAAGGACAGGTAGGCCAGTGTGGGGTGGTAGTTTGTGGGTGGGGCAGAGAGGGAGAAGGCAGGGGGAGTAATGGGTTGAAAAGAGGGAGGAACCAGGGGTGTTTCAAGGATGGGAGGGGGTGGAACTAGCTGTAGAAACTTTCACCAGATCATGTCCCCCATTTTTCAATCCAACATGCCCCTGGCTCTCCTCAGACATATGCCAACAAAATGCCTAGCATAGGTCTGAGGAGACCCATAGACAATCAGGCAACCTACCACCAGTAAGCAAGTGAAAATTATTTTCATGTATCTCCTTGCAGGTTGTCCAATTGCCCCTCCCCACCACAGCATGCAGCACACACCCCCAGTGGCATCACTAGGATTTGTGCGGAGGCCTGCGCATCACCCCATACAGTGGGCAGGGCAACGCCCCAGGTGGTGGGCGTGGTGATGTACCATCGCCCCGTCCCCACTGGTTTTTTGGCCCCACTGTACCTTTTGTTAGAACACAAATATTCCAATGTGGTTTGTTTCATGGCATTCTGCATGAAATTACGCATTGATTGATATATAACATGATGGTCTTATTTCTCCAAATTCTGATGTTAGTGATTTTGAAAACTTGTAGAGTCTCACACACCCATTTCAACTTACTAACACCTTGCTGCAGCAGTTCTCAAACTTTTAGCACTGGGACCCACTTTTTAGAATGACAATCTGTCCAGGACCCATTGGAAGTGATGTCATGGCCAGAAGTGACATCGTCAAGCAAATTAAAATAAATAATTATAAATAATTAAATTAAAATAAAAGAAATAACTAAAAAGGGGGAGCTAGTCCCACCACGTGAATCTACTCTGAAGTAAGTCCTATTGTGGTCAATGGGGCTTACTCTCAGGAAAGTGTGGGTAGAATTGCAGCCTGTGAGCTCAAGCCTATGCATGTCTACTCTGAAGTAAGTCCCATAGTGGTCAATGGGGCTTGTTCTCAGGAAAGTGTGGGTAGGATTGCAGCCTGTGAGCTCAAGCCTATGCATGTCTACTCAGAAGTAAGTCCCATAGAGGTCCATGGAGCTTACTTTGTAGTCTGCCTGCAATAACAACCCCCCAAAAAGAATCAGTAAGATTTCCAGCCCTCCCCAGTGCTCAGTTTAAAGTTCTTCTATTTCAGGCATATCAAGATAAAGAATCACCTGGCTTTGCAACTGCAAAATAGAAAACATTCCCCTTACCAGTTCAAGCCTCTTTTTTGTCCTTTTTAGTGGACAAAAGGGGGGGGGCTGCCTTCTGGAGCATTTGTTGCACTCCAGCTCCATCGGATCGGGACCATTCTGTTGTCCTCACATTCCCCTTTGCCTGGCCTGACCACCAGCCAAGGCATATCTGCCTACTCGTGAGTAAACGCGACTGTGAGGCTGCTTTGCTTTCCATAGGGTTCAATAGACTCGTAGCTGGGAGGGGGGACCTCCTTCTCTGGTGTTTTTGGGGACTGCATTCATTGGATCAGGACCATTCTGACGTTCTTGGAGTCCTCTCAGCCTGCCCTTTCCAATGGACTTTGGCAAGTACACCTACTCGCAAGTAAACGCGAGATGTGGCTCACTTTCACTTTCCATAGGGCTCCATGCATTTCCCCCCCCCCAGTTTTTTGGCCATAACTTCTGAATGAAAGGAGCTATTTTGCTCTGGTTTTTTGCATTGCACTCCTCTGGGAATCCCGCATCCAATGGTGTATGGCATGATGGGGTAGCTCCTAATGCTGCGATTTTAGCAGATCACCCCCTCGGGCATGTCACCCTGCACCCCTGCACACCCCACCACACCCAAACCCCACCCACACCACTGCACACCCCATTAGAGTAACTGCATGCTATAACATGGCAGGGGGTGGGTTTGGGCTGTAAGTCTGGTAGGCTGTTCAGGTGGATCCACCAATGTACAGGCCAAGAGTAACTGCAATGTACAGGAGCAAATATCCTCCTCAGTTCATGCGTACAGACATGCACAGCCCAAGCATCCAGCCACTGTCCCTGCAAATCTTGACCTCAGTCCCACCTTGGAAGGCCAACTGCCCCTGTTCCCTGCTACCCTAAATTGGTGGAAGGATCTAGCAGAGGGGTTTGAGTCTTATGCCAGAGACTTACTTTTAAGCTGTGTCCCACAGAAAGGTGAGGGACCTCTTCTGGAAGGAGATCAAAGCCATGAAGAAGTTTGAGTCTCCCCGCATCCTTCGTTTGTATGGCATCTGCATAGATGAGAGTGGTAAGATTCGTGCTTTGTACGGGTGTTTCAGAGAGGAGTGTTTGTGGGTTTCCTTCCTCCTAGTCCCAAGGTTCTTGGTCTTGTCTATAGAGAACCTGGACACACTCTCTCTCTCTCTCTCTCTCTCTCTCTCTCTCTCTCTCTCTCTCTCTCTCTCTGGAGAAAAGGGCTGTTCTTGCATGAGTAGATGAATTTGCAAGCAACAAGATCCTGGGGTGCGAAATTTGACTTACGTGCACCCTCCCAGCACTAGCCAAAAGAACCTCTGTAGGGATTTCTGCCAGGAAATCCCTGGACAAGAGCAAGCCTGACCTAGAAGCTTCCATACAGACCAGGATTCTCACCTGACCTGCTCTTTCTTTGCCTCTGTGGCTTCTGTCCTGCCCCAAAGCCCCCTGATGAGGCCAAACCCTTTCTTTGCAACTATCAGTCAGACGTAAAGAGGAAGTCTGATTTTCCATCCATCTCATGGGTATGGAAAGGATCCACTTCTGGATTTAGCTGCATTGCCAAGATCTGTTCAAGGTTCCCCACCATGGCTGAGGGATGCAGGAAGAAGCACTCCCTAACAGAGAGTGCTACTTGCAACTCTTTCCTCCCTCATCTCCAGAAACACAGACCATGGCACTCTCCCCCAACACCACCTGCATATGTCCACTGCTATTCTCTGTGTGTCCCTTTCTCTTTCCCACTGGGACCTTTGTTCTTTACTTTTTGTCCCACAGCCCAGCTTCTCAAAAGACTGAGGATGGGAAATTGAATGCGAGCAAGTGGAGAGTGGTGGGCTAGAGAACCTGAAGAGCCCACCACTCTCCTCTTCTCTACGTTTCCTTCTGTTCTATTCAGGGACAGAGCCTTGTAGAACCAGGTCCTCAGGCAAGCATTTAGGGAGTGTCCTCTGTGCATGCATTTGGTTCGGCATCCCCCTCCATAACTGGCCACATCCCCCCACTGTACATGCTTAGTTTCCAGCTAGCCAGACAAGCAAATGATGGCACTTGCAAAGAATCCTTGGGAACAACCTGATTGACTGGAGAGCAGGGGAAGGAGGAAGAGCTTGTGTGAGAGTCCTGCCACTTCTTTCTGCGACACACTCTTCACTACTACCCACCATTAAGGGGTCCTTGGGGGTCAACCAAGTGGACCCTTAGCAGAGCATGGGTCAGGCCAATGCCCAAACTGACCAACTCCTGAGTCTGTCCCCTGCCTTTTGGAAGGCCAGGGAGTGAGAGGAAAGGAAAAGGAACAAAAGCAGTGGTAGGTCACACCACATTGGCACATCACCTTGTAAGATGGAGCATAAGGTGAAGGCAACTGGCAGAGGTGTGCAGGGCACCTTCTACCAATCCACTGCCTTTGCGTAACTTCCCCCAAGTCAGTGGACTTCCAACACTTCATTAATGGGACAGCTGTCAGCAAGGCTCAAAGACAAAGCTGGTGAAAGGAAAGGACAAGGAGCTGTATTCATTGAGCATCTTCTTTGCATCAGGACCAAGTCCCGTATACTCCATTGTCATGGAATACTGTGAGAAGGGCACCCTGAGGGATGTGCTGAAGGAGGAGCCTGGTTTATCCTGGAAGATTCGCCTGCAAATGGCACTTCATGCAGCGACTGGCCTGTACAGGTACACCAAGGGCGAAAGATGCTATACCTGTTTCTGCCTATGCAATCACCCTCTTTCTGATAGAGCCAATGGGTGGTTCAAAGAATTTAAATTGACACTTTCCCCCTCCTGCTTCAGGAAGTGGAGAGGAAACTGCTGGTTATAAGTTGTGATTGGCATTGCTTGGGGGTCAGGCTCAGTGTTCCTTATCTTTGAAATGGTTCTGTTACCATTGGTTGATTGGGACCAGGTTTTTGTGCACTTCCCCTGGTGCATTTTTAGGGTGTGATGTTAGAATCCCTCCTCTGTAGTATTTCAGGTATAGATTTGCTCTTATAAGGCTATGTCTCCTCCATGTATGGCTTGTAGAGTGCAGAGAGTGATTGTAAAGGGCTTCTCCTCCTCACCACCCCTCACAGCCATTTAGGGATAGGCTTTAGTTGGTTCTTAAAGAACCAGATCCTGCAAATGTTGTATATCCCACCTCTGCTCTGAGCAAATGTATGTTTTCCTGCTGCTGTTGGGCTTGAGCAGCTCCTGTGGTTTAGTGGAGGGATCTGGGAAACGTGAGGTGGAGACTGGCCGCTGGTGAAGATGAGTGGGTGCAGGTTTGGGGGCTTCAAAATGAACTTGGCCCCTCCCCACACACTTTGTTCCTGAAAAGACACACAGACAGCAGTATTAGCACTGCTTATAGCACTTATATAGCACTTATAGCACTTATATAAGGGAAGCGGGCACAGAAGTGGCAAAATGCCTTTCTTGAGTGGGTGCCAAACTTTGTCCCAGAGTCAGATTTCTGTATTGGAAAAAGGGGTCTACTGAACGAAATCATATGGCGGAAGACTGTTTCTTCATTTGTTCCCCACCAACTGCAGTTAATTTGCTCATAACAGTAAAGCAGGAGCAGAGGCAGTAAAAAGGTTTCAAAGAAATATAGTTCTCTTACAACTCATCAGCATGTACATCTCTGTGACAGCACAGGTCCTAGACGAAACGGGGAATCCTTAGAGCTATTCCCTTTGCATGGGTACCTGAGACCTCATGGCATGGTAAACTCCATGTAGCTATCCAGAGCTCATGGAGCAAGGTCTTGCACGCTTGGGAGATCAGGAGAGAGAGAGGGATGGAGGGAGCCAGGAAGAGACACATAGGTCAAAGAGGACAAGAGTCAAGGTCAGACAGGGAACTCCTGAGTCATCTGTGCTGCAGCCCATTGTCCAGCAGGTGGCACTGTACCTGCTTTCCAGCATTCTGAAAGAGAAATAAACTACATTTCACATGAATGCTCCCATCCGGAACATATTTTATTTGAAGGGTTCCCCTTCAATAGAGAACCCCTATTAAGATAACCTTAAATGCAAGTTACTGAAACAGCATAACAGCATATTCTTCCCTACCTCTATTTCCCTCTCCTTCCTCCATTACTTCCCATGTGTTTCTCTAGATCAGGGGTGTTCAAAGTTTTTGGCAGGAGGGCCACATCAGCTCTCTGACACTGTGCTGGGGGGCCGGGGGGGGAAGAATTAATTTACATTTAAATTTGAATAAATTTACATAAGTTTACATAAATGAATATATTAAAGATGAAACTTATATGAATGAATGAAGGTCTTGCAATAGCTCAATGCCTATAAAAGGCCTTACACAAAGCAAGGCTGGCCTTTCCTTTGCTGCCGCTGCTGCATCACAGATGTGAAAGAGCAAGCAGTGGAGGGAGCTCTCATCCCACAGCTCACACGAGAGGTCAAACAGTCGCCCTCACGCTGCGAGAAGTTGCGTTGGGCCATTGCGGGCTTCAACATATCTCCGGAGGGCCAGAGGCTCATTGGAGACTGGGGGCCCCCTGAGGACCTCATTGAGAGGCCTCAAGTGGCTCCTGGGCTGGGGTTTGGGCACCCCTCCTCTAGATTGTAAGCCCCTTGGGGCTTGGACATGGCCTCTCATTCTGTGTGAAGCACCTTGTGCACTGATCATGTACAACACCATCATCAACAGAGATTGCAATGAAGTTGACTTTCAAATTCTGTGCTTAGAATCATGTCAGCCACTGGCTTGGAAGGGACCCTATTAGCACTGTCAAGCTCCAAAGCTGTCTTCTGTACCCTAGTTTTGCTAACAGCAGAAAACTGACCCCATGGGGAACTATTTTTTATTTAGCTTGATTGAGAACATTCCAAGGAAGCACTCTGAGGTTGTGCAGTACCTTTCCATTCAGACCCCATCATGCAGAGGTCTGGCAGTGGGGTGAGCTTTTTCACAAGGAGGAAACTCCTGCCCTCTCGATGGTGCCAGCTATAATGTACAGTCTATGAATTGAATCCCAACTGCTTCATCCTATTCAACCCTCTCTCCCCTTACTTCAGCAGGCTGTCCTTTTGGGGCTGTCGCCCCCCCCTTTAAGTGTCTGGCATATTTAACCAATCAAACATTTATTTAGTATTTCAATATTTTTAATTTGGTTTATTTGTTTTCAAACACTTTAAAAACTGTTCCAAGAGCAGAGGAAATTGGTCTGGTGATTGACACTGTAGCCAGCAAATCAGTGCTGTGCACACAGCCTCACTTTACAAGGAGGGGAAGTGAATTTTGTGATTAATTATGTGAAAAAGGGATCGGCTTTGTGCCAATCCTGTTTTGGCCCAGAACTAGGAAACCTGATCCCCCCTCCCCCAAAACTGACCTGGGTGAAAAGGCTGTACATGTCCCTAAATGCTGGGGTGTGCATTTTTCCAGCTGACTACCTGCTGAAGCTGTGTTTCCTTGTGTACATACAGAAGTGTAATACAGGTCTTGGTTCTCATTGCCACAGGTTGCACCAGACGGAGAACAAGGCTCAGCTGCTTGTCTGCATCAACAGTAC
Source organism: Tiliqua scincoides (assembly GCF_035046505.1). Classification (NCBI taxonomy): domain Eukaryota; kingdom Metazoa; phylum Chordata; class Lepidosauria; order Squamata; family Scincidae; genus Tiliqua; species Tiliqua scincoides. The sequence continues at coordinate 20,329,634 of NC_089829.1, forward strand.
CAAGTTCTTTGTGGCCGAAGGCTACTATGTGAAGGTATGTATGTGTCCTTGCTGGCAAACATTTGGGTGTCTCTCCCAAAGATTTAGACTGGTTAAAAGGTCATGTCTGCTTTCAGGGAACTCTGGGAACTATAGTTCTGCAAGGGGGACTAGACAGGATTCTCAGCATCATCATCAGAATTCTTGGGATGGGGAATGGGAGAATGGTGTAAAACTGAAAGGGGCATGTAGTATCGGTATGCCTGGGAGACTCTTGTGTTTCCTAGAAAGGGGCTCTTAGCACTAGAGCAACTCCTTCTTGTGTGCATGTTACTCTAGGGGTCCTGGGCATGGCCCTGTCTACATGTAGCTCCTCTCTCCCAGGTTCATCTTGGGACTTATTGCAAAAGCTGTTTCCTGTGCTCAGTGCCCAGTGGAGTTGCACAGTGACAGCTCCAGCTTTTGGGAGGCTGTGGAGCAAAAGCCTTGTGAGGGCATCTCAACGGCCCACTCTCCTCATGCTCAGGAAAGGACTTGTACATGTGAGCTACCCTATCCTGCCTCCCCTATGGAGTCTGGCAGTGGATGAGCAGCAATCCTCCTTCACCCCACTGTAATAATTAGGGTGACAATGCGAAGGTGGACCCGTGCCCTCTGCTGTCACCTGCTTCCCATTGCCTCCTGGGAAGCCTCTCCACTGGGTTCTGGGCCCCTGGCTGGTTCATTAGATGGGGGTGGGAAGCAGCACCAGTAGCACTGTAAATGGTGTTGGGGGATGAAGCCGGTGGTCTGCCACTCCCACTGCTCCTCTCAGTAGGCCAGCTGAGGGTCCAGAGGGGCAGCAGTGGGCCTTCCTCTTTCTCTCCCTGGTGCTATTTAAGAATTTCCAGATGTTCCAGCTTCTGCAGGGTTGGGGGATGGACATCTAGGAACTGTAAAATGGCTCTGGGGGGAAAGACAACAGTCTGTAACTGCCACTGCTCCCCCACAATTCTTCAGAAAGCATTCTCATGGACCCTAGCTCACGAGGTGGTGGTGGAGAGCAATGGCAGCTATGGACCCTAACTGCCTGAAGGGCGGCCGGGCCCTTGTCTGGTGGTCATGGGTCCCCCCCCAAGAGTCACCCCTGCTGTTGCATTAAACTGCAGCAATGGGGTACTGAAAATATATCAGGGGGAGAACAGGTCTTCTTCTAGGCTTCCCATGGATATGATGGCCCTTGCTTGGCTGGGTGGAACAGAAGGTTCTTCATGGTCCATCTGTGGGTTCTTCACTGCCTTTTCTCAAAGGGGTGTTGCCATGGGTTGCCAAATCATGGGTCATGTTGGGTTCTCAGCACTCCTCTTGCTCTTCCTTGCAAACAAACAGCTGTCAGGATTTGAACTGAGTCAGACGGAGTCTTCCATCAGACGAAAACACAAGGAGACAGCCCACAAAGAGGTCCCCGCTTCTGCCTACATCAGTCCTGAGAGCCTGGCATCTGTGAACCACCAGTACAATCTGCCAAGTGAAATATACAGGTGCATTTCCCTCTTTAGGCTGCTGCTGGAGAGTCCTCCTCTCAATGGAGTGGCCGCATGATGCACTATTGTTGGGTATTCAACCGACTATGAGAAAGTCCACCCAAGGCAGGACAGCAATAGCAAGGCAGCTCTGGACTGTACAGCATGACTACAGCAGAGTAACTACTTCTGCCACAGTGAAGGGGCAGGAACTCTATGTTTTCTTAAAGGCACTCTTCACATGAGCCCGACCACAACCACTAGGGTGAGTCCTGCTCAGATGAGGTTTTGGTGATACTGTTGGTAGTGGTGGACAATGTCTCTTTTCTCCAAAAAAAGGCCATGCCATATGCAGAAAGGAAGATGAAATGGAATTTCATTTGAAATGATGCTAGATGGCAGCCATCTTATAGGGCAGGCCTAGGCATGTCTATATAGAAGTAAGCCCAACTGAATTTAACGGAACTTACTCCTGTATAAGTAAACCTCCTAGGTCTGCAGCCTTAGAGCCAAATCCAATGTTACCTCCCCAACACCAATGCAGGCATGCAAACAGGATGGAAGCTACACCCCATGGGAGAGTTTCAAGTCCTGGACACCTCCTTGAGGTAAGGGGATATTTGTTCCCTTGCCCCAGGGCAAGCCTCTGCTGCCCCAATGGGTCTACTTGGATCTGCACCAACGATTTTGCCAGCACAAGTCCAAGTGGACCCGGGTTGGCAGATCAAGGTTAGGAAGGGGGGCAGGATATTGGCAGAGCTGCTGCTGCCAATAACGACCCCCTTTCCACTGTTGACACTCCATCCCTGCCCTAGTCCCCACCCCATTCCGCCCACTCCCTGCACCAATTTACTGGCACCAAGGTTCCCGCTGTGGCCACTGCTTCCTGGCTACCACCACTCACTGTTTGTGGTGACGGCCCAGCTATATGGCATGTGTATTGTGAAGGCTGTAAAGCATGCAGCATTGCTGGAACTTGCATTCCAGAGATTTAGCAGCAGGATAGGATTGGTGCAGCTGGATAGTGTTATTCCCCCCTCCCCCAACACACAACAAAAAAAAGATTTTTAAAAAATGATAAAGGGTGCTGGAAAAGGCTTTCAGGGTTCCATAACTGCATTCATCATGATACTGTGGCCCATCTTGAAGTGGATATGAAGAGCAAACTGTCAATGATGCATTGAGCCCAGCTTTAGCATGACCAGGTGAACTTTGGGGTGTTCCAGTTCTATGATGCAGCAACATTTCAGCCAGCAGGAGTGGCTGATGACAGGCAAGAAGCTCTCTAGCCACAACTTCTGGTCTTTTGGGAGACAAGCATATATCCTGTCATTTAACCACAGGCCACTCTGCTTCATTTCAGCTTCGGGATTGTGCTGTGGGAGATTGCAACTGGCAAGATGCCATTTGCAGGTGAGATACATTTTGTTTGTTCTCTTTGGTGGAGGATCAGCAGCACAGTCTGCAGATCCAGGAGAGCAACTGGGTTTAAAAAATCCTCTTGTACTCTTGGAGGCTGAGGGGAAATTGAGGCCCACCTTCCCTGAAGTTACTGTAAGATGCACAAAATAAGTGGAACACATTGGGGTGCCCTGGAGTGCTCAATCCTGTCTCAAACTCTCATGCACCCCTTCAGCAGAAGCAGGCTTGTTGCAAAATGCTGACACTTTCTAAAGGTTTCCAAGGTGGTCATCTTCTTTTATGTAGTGGGGGAGGCACTGGGTCTGCCTGGTATTACCTTGAAGGGGTCAGGTTCCCGGCCTCTACACATATACTGCCAGCATTTCCCTTTTATATTGGGAAGACCAAGGGAAAGGTATTTTAGAGGTAGGGTAGGGAAATACTTAAGCATTTTCTACAGTTTCTTGTACCCCAAGTACAGCTGCTTTGCCTCCTATAGTTGTGGGTATGGGAAACACATGTGCAGAGCTTAGGATACAGGGAGTTACAAGAGAAAGGTGGCAGGCAAGGCATCAGTTAAGTACACCCATGGTGTCGCTGCTTCTAGAATGAAAATTACCCCCACTGAAGCAACATTTCTGTAAGAAAGGGGTTGTCAGTGTTTGTCATGTGCATTTGTATCTCATGCCTACCTAGGCCCTAAGAGTAAGAAGCAGGGCTAAATCAAATGGCCTGCAAGACAGAGAGGGGTACACAATGGAAAACCACCCTGCCTCACATGCTTGTCCCTGTGCTTGCTGCCTTAGGATGCACTTCAGAGGAGATCTATGAGAAAGTTTGCAAGCAGCACTACCAGGAACCCCTGGGAGAAGACTGCCCTCCTGACCTTCAGGATATCATCATCCAATGTCGGGATCACGACCCTTCCATGCGCCCCACTGCTAAAGGTGCTACATGTCTGGAGTTTCATCTGGTGTTTCGTCATGGCAACAGTAGTTGAATCCAAGCCACTGTATTTCTCTTACCCTGACATCGGATCCAAGTCTGCTTGCTTGGACGTTGCATTTCAAAACAGAGGAAAGCATTGTCTGGCCTTGGACTTTCCAGGATCCAGTGCCTTCCCTGGGCTGCCTGGCAGCACTCCAGCTCATTGAGCAAGTTAGGGCTGGCAGAGTGTCCAGTAGGCACTGAGAAGGATAGCTTGCAGGCAACCAGGCAGTCACAAGATAGGAGGGCTGCTCACCATAAAAGGAGGTGGGGCATCTTTTGGGGCCTAATTAGGCCATCCAGGAATATATAAAGCCCAGGCTGAGTAGATGGCTAGTTCCTAGCAGGGACAGGTACTATCTGCTGACAGATGGATAGCCCTGCCTGAGAACTGACCAGTCTTTTGGTGTGGATAATCTTCCCTCTGAGGCTCGAACTTCCCTGGTGGGATAGGGCAGGACAAGCCCAAATAGAGCTTGGGCTGGGAGGCCCTGGGGCTGAGTGTTGCTCTCTTCCCCCCCAGCCCCCACCTTACAAGCATTAAGTGTCTTTCTATTTGGAATGTTCTGAAAGCTAATTTGTGTGTTCGTTTTGCAGATATTGTGGATGCTCTTTTGGCCATCACTTCCATGACAACTTTGGCTGGTTGACCACATGCGAAAGTACCTGGCCAGTCCTGGAGGGTGACAGCACCTTTTTCTCAGTCAAACTCAGAAGACTGCATATTCCCGTTGTCTGTTGGTCCACTTTGATTCCCCTGAACAACTTATTCCTCTGACCATTCTGCAGGCGGGTGGGCTCCTTTTTTTCTTATGCAGCCTGCAAGCCCTGTGCCCAGAGCAAATGGGGTTCTCTAGAGTGTCAGCTTAGTCCCCTGAACTGCACTCTTGTTTGGCATGCAAAATTGTGATTTGTGAATCTCAATGAATGAATTTAAAACGGGGGCAAGCAGAAGGGATGTTGGGATCCAGCAGTAACTCTCTGGGTTGTTTGCAGTTATCACTTTCAGTTTAATAGCAAAAACCCTTGCAAATCAAGCTCCTGAAAATGGTGGGGGAGGGGAGACCTAGATGGGATTTTGTTGCAAGGAATGTGAACTTAGTCTGGTACTGAAAACAAATTCATGGGCTGAGCATATATGCAGAGTCACCCTAGTCCTTCAGTGTATACCTGTCTCGCTGAACTACTGTCCTACTTGCATCAGACTCCAGTTGCTAGATCTTGGGGAGTCTAGTGAAAAAGCAGATCCCACAGACATGAAGTCTGCCCACCATGATTTAGAAAACTCATTTGCCAGGGACAGAGGGCAGCACAAATTGAAGGAGGAGAAAAAGCACCCAGCTAGTTATGCACTATTCCTATGAAACAAGCTGTCCTGGGACTGTTTAGAATTCAACTCAGTCAATTGCTGATATTGGCCAAGGCCAAACACCTTTTCTAGGTGATTTGTGTATGGTGGGCAAATTGAACAGCTTCCCCCCCCCCCCAAGTGCTTTGGTTACTGGGGTGTTCATTACTCTGGCACTCAAGGTGCAATGATGAGTGTTACCAGAACCATGTTTGGAATCTTTTTTTTTAATGAACACTGTAGTTAGGTCATTGCAATCAAGGACCAAAGCAAGATACATTTCTATGGACAAATGCCCATGAAATTGCTTTCTTTTGTTCATTTGCTTTTTATGGGGAAACTAGGTAGCCCTAATGACTAATTATTGTAACTGTTATATTTTTTTCTTTACTTGAACTCTCTGTTCTCCCTTGCTGTGCCTGGGATTGCATCCAGGATGCTTCTGTTGTGCCAGTTCTATTACTGGCTTCAAAACCCACCTTTTCATACTTTGGCTCCATTGTAGCCAAACCTAAGTACAGGCAACGGACATAATCAGTTTACATAGCCTTCCTTTGTTACCAAGGAGCTGTGGAGGGCATGATTAGTGAATGGCTCCCTCAGGAAGGTCAGGGGTAGCTTCCATCTTAAGAGGAAAAAAAAGCTAAAATAACAGAGCCATTGATAAAGAATCTTGGACTGGTTGCAGAAATAAGAGAAACCCATTTTAAAGAAGAGAGAAAGCTGCCTATAAAGGCTTCACATTGATTATAAGTGAATAATATCACTATATACATACACACTATATACATTTCACCTGTAATGCAATAAAATATTCTAGTTCCTGACATGTATATCTGCCCGCTTGACGCTGGTGGTTGCATATAAACGTGTATGTGGGAACTTCTGAGGTGAAGGAGAAAGAAAAACATGAACTGGAGGGAAAGCAGCAAAGTCAACAATTCAATAGAAAGCAGCCCTTCAAAGCTTGGCACGTTAGGTTCTGTGCAGTATTTGGAGATTCTGATTTGGCACAGCAACCCACACAGGAGTTATTTTGTCAGCACACACCTGACTGACCAAAATGCTCCGATATTAATTGGAATATGGGATGCTGCCTACCTGCAGCTCAGAAGGTAGGTATTTTTGTAATTGGGGGGGGGGAGAATAGCAGAAGGCATTATCATTTCAAACACTAAGGCTTTCAAAAACTATCAGTTCCTGTTTTGTTACTCTTGCCTTGCACATTGAAGATTCTACTAACTCACTGGGAGCCTAAAGTTCCACAAGACTACCATTTAAGGCAGCTATTAGTCCCTTGACCCCAACACTGGTGGTTAGTCAAGGTGTCACATCAGGAGTGGTGCCACAGAGATTGGAAACTGGTCAAGGCCCCATTCCTATCAAAAGGCCCACCTCATCAAGCCAACCCCTGAAAGTCTTAATACCAGGGACAATGTCCAATGTGCCATCAGTGATCAGGCAGGTGGTGCAGTGAAGGGTTCCCAACAACTTGGCATCAGCACTCAGCTCCAAGACCAGTATGGTCATAGTGATCCAAAGTTCCACCTGAATAAGAGACCAATCCTATGCATGTCTACTCAGAAGTAAATCCCATATAGTTAATGGACCTTATTCCCAGGTAAGTATGGATAGGATTGCAGCCCAAGGCAGGTGAAGAGCAGCAAAGGTAAAACAGTAGAACTAGGCAGTGGGACTATGCTGCCTACTAGCCAGTATAGCTGTGCTGAGGGAAACAAGCAGCTCCCCACTTCGCATTTGTCTTCCTAGACTGCAACAGAATAACACAATGTTTCTCAACCTGTGGGTCAGGACCCACTAGATGGGTTGCGAGCCGATTTCAGGTAGGTTCCCATTCATTTCAATGTGTATTTTGTTTTTAATATATTAGTCTTGATGCTACCATGATATGTGACCGCTTTTGGGGAAATGTGACAGATCTGTACTTTTAACAGGCTATTAAGTATATGCTTTAGATAACGAAGATAGTTGATATGGCTTCCTCCAGGGCAAGTGTGGCTAGGATTGCAGCCTTTGGGATGTGTGGGGAATTTTTAAAAAACAGATCAGCAACTGTTTCGGAGTGTTAGGAGGGTTCTTCTTTATTTTAAATAAAATTTTAAATTTATTGTAAACTTTCTACTTAATTGATTGGATTTTTCATATGGGGGTGTTAATTTTCCTGCTTGATGATGCTAATGTCTGGCCATGACATCACTTCTGGATTAATGACAGCACTTTTGGTGGGTCCCAACAAATTATCATTCTAAAAAGTGGGTCCCAGTAGTAAAAAGCTTGAGAACCACTGGAGTAACATCCCTTGGTGTTTTAATCAAGTAATCCCTTGGTGGATTAATTTTTTTTTGGGGGGGAGGGATTTTCCAATGAAGATTTTCCAGCAGCTGTCAGACTACTGAAGCTGCACAAGAGCTTCTGGTGAGTTAGAAACGTCCATAAGAAAAAGCAGGTCAGTAAATCATAGAAACAGCTTCTTTCAGCCTGAAGGGGGGGGGGGGAAACAAGCAGACAATCCCGTCTTCACGCAATGGGAACTATCATTCTACGCCCTGACCCGGTCTAGCTGCAGGAGGGGCGTGTGGCTAGGGGTCACTCCGCGCATGCGCGTTGGAACTCCGACCTTTGCCCACTTCTCCCGCCCTCCAGCCTCACAGGCTTCCCATCGCAACAGGAAAACTGGGAGATGGAGCGACCAATGGGAAGGCGGGAAGAGAAGCGATCTGGCCAATAGGAGCCGTGGATCGCCAGCGTCGATTCCAAACGAGCGGGCGGCCAATCGGGCCGTGGGGGTGGAGGCGCCCTTGAGGCGGCGGGGAGCTTGAGAGGCCGGACTCCTGGGTCCCTCCTTCCCCTCCTGGCGCACAGAAATGGCCCAAGAGGCCATGGAGGTGGATTTACAGCCCGCCGCCTCCGTCGCCCTCAGGCCCGAGGATGCCTCAGGCCCGTCCGGAGCTCCAGTGCCCCGCTCCTCCTGGGACGCTATAGGTGGGGAGCCGCGGAGGCCGCCGCGGCCCAGGAGGAATCCGCCCCGTCGGCAGCGGCGCCAGCAGCTCCAGGAGGGCGCGCGGCCTTCCCAACCGGCGGCCCGCGTCAGGTAAGGCGAGGCGAGTCGCAACGGCCCTTCCCCCCAGGAGCTAGCTCTGCGCATGCGCAACGGACTGCTCGGCCTTTGAATGGGAGTAGCGCGCGCTCTCCCTAGGGGGCGGGGCCTGAGAGGTGACACCTCATGAGGACACGTGTCAGGGCAGGCGTGAGTTCATGGCTGAGTGCATTGCGTCATAGTGCACGTCATCAAAAACAGCTCCCAAGGTAGTTTTTTTAAATAAAATAAAACTAATAAAAATTAAAATAAAATTTTATTTATATCCTTAATTTTTTTAATAAAGTTAATATAAAATAAATTATAAAATAAGTTAAAATAAAACTAAATTATAAATAAGTTTAATTTATTTATAATTATAATTTATAATTTGAGTTATAGTTTATGTTACATTATTTCTATATATTAAATTACAAATTAATTTATACTTAATTTATAAATTATAAATATTGTATTATATTACATATTATAATATGTATTTATTTACTATAAATGTTTTAAGTATACTGATAAATTATTAATTATAATAATTTCTTATATAATGATTATTCATTTGGGATGATGGCCGGATCCCAAAGGATCTCCTCTATGGAGAACTCGTGCAAGGAAAGCGCCCTACAGGTAGACCACAGCTGCGATACAACGACATCTGCAAGAGGGATCTGAAGGCCTTAGGGATGGACCTCAACAAGTGGGAAACCCTGGCCTCTGAGCGGCCCGCTTGGAGGCAGGCTGTGCAGCATGGCCTTTCCCAGTTTGAAGAGACACTTTGCCAACAGTCTGAGGCAAAGAGGCAAAGAAGGAAGGCCCATAGCCAGGGAGACAGACCAGGGACAGACTGCACTTGCTCCCGGTGTGGAAGGGATTGTCACTCCCGAATTGGCCTTTTCAGCCACACTAGACGCTGTGCCAGAACCACCTTTCAGAGCGCGATACCATAGTCTTTCGAGACTGAAGGTTGCCAATACAATTGCCAATACAAGATTATTAAATTGTAATTATTTATTTTTAAATTATAAATTTAATTAAATTATATAATTTAATTAAATTTATAATTTAGAAAAATTTAATTAATTATATTAAAAAGTTTTTGTCTTGAAACCAGATGCGCAATGTTTGCCTACCCATTGAACATATGTTAATGGAAATGCATATTATTGGTGTTCAGGTCCACTGCACCATTGGAGAGTTACTTTCAGGTCAGTCGGACCCAACCAGCACCAGCATCTCGCCTCCAAGCAGGACACAGTGGGCACAGCTCAGATGGAACTGTGGTACTAAGTGATTCTGACAGTGATAGCAACAGTGCCACTGAGGAGGAGGAGGAAGAGGAAGAAGAGCAACCACCAGCAGGGGACCTGGAGGAAGTGGCCAGGCCAGACTTGAGAGGTATGTATTGGTTCTAATTGTTCAAGGGATGCTGAGATAAGTAGCTCATTTTGCTCTGCCTGTCTCATAAGGGGATAATTATGCTCCTTCCTGTCCCAGCTTGTTTAAATTGTGAGCCTGTGGCATCCCACCCCATGGTGTCAGAGGACTCACATAGTTCTGTTCTGGCTACCTGCTTGGCTCCAATGCAGTCAGTGATAATGTCATCACTGGGAGATGTGCAATTGATGGGGGCTAGAAGGAGTTGGCCAGGCCAACTGGGAGAGTGTGGGGCTGCAAGAGGCTGAAAACCTCAAAGGTGGCTGAGACAGGTGGGGGGTGGGGTGGGGTGGGGGGGATGTGGAGGCAGAAGCAAAGAGAGACGGAGAGGCAATGGGAGATGGAAAAGCGGGGAAACAGGAGAGAGATGGGGTAAGCAAGCTGGAATGAGGTAAAGAAAGGGTTGCTAGGAGCGGGGGAATATAAGAGAAAGAAGGTGGAGTTGCTGAGAGTGAAAAAATGGGGGAAGAAAGAGGCAGACAAGGTGAGGCCTAAAAGAGGATCCATAGGCCAAGGAAGGGACTAGGAAGAAGACCCTGGTGCCTGGGAAAGGGGGCCAGAACAACTCCTAGCTGCAGAGCTGATTCTGGAGCAGACACTCATGGGTTCAGGCTTCCAGCCATGTCTCAATAGTCAGTCTTGACATGGTTCCTTGCTGGATTGAACCTTACCTTCAGGTATCCCTGACCCGCTAGCACAGTGAAGCTTCTGTAACTGAACCAGGACTGAGCCCCTAGTAGGGCTAACAAAGACCAGGGTTCAGGCTGTACTGTACTTGACATAAAGCGTTCTTGTTTTGTACGTAGAAACATCCTTCCCATGCACCATCCTTCCCATGGTATATTACGGTCCAACATGACTCTATGACTGAGATGGATATCACACCTCACTCTGTGTGATGTTGATCTTGCCCCTTGTGGGTTGGGGGCTGAGTGCCCATAGAGCACATGGGATAGGGACCTGTTTTCCTTTCTACGGATCACATGGACAGTGCTATGTCAATATTCCACTTTTCTTCCTGTGAGCTTAGACTAGCTTGCATTACTGGGGTAGGGGCAACTGAGACTTCATGTTATATTCATTTGCCATATTTATATACCACCCTTCCTCCAAGGAGCTCAGAGTAGTGTATATGGCTCCTCTTGCTTTTATTGTTGCAGTAACCCTGTGTTGTAGCTTTAGGCTGAGAAATTGTGACTGTCTCAAGACCTCCCAGTGATGGCTGAATGGGGATTTCAATTTGGGGGCCCACGAACCAGAGTCCAGCACCCTAATGGCTATATCGCACTAGTTGCCTGAAAAGGCAAGCTAATTTCCTTCATGGCAGAGCAGAGACTTGCATATTTGGCTGCAAGTAAATATTCTTGAAGGTATAAGTGGGTCAGAAGTTTGGTGTTGCCTAGAAGGAGCAGTGTTGGATTGGAGAAGACAACTTGAGAATAATAAGCACAACAGTGACAGTTGAGGCTGTGAGAACAGTTGCAATCACTTTTCAGGGGCACAGGGTGAAAAGGTGCTAGAGGCACTTTTATGGAATCTCATGGGAAAGCAATATGAGGAGGACTTGCTAATGGGGGGGGGAGTGACTGAAGGAGCAGAAAAGAGCTACCAGAAGGGGTCATATCTTGGAGATCCACAGAAAACTGTGTGATCAACAGTATATAGAAGATGGGGGGAAAGTTGAAGAGATTGTGGACTTAGAAGAGGCTTCTGGGTTTATTTACTATTGCATCATTGGAACCTTGATGAAGTCGGTTGCTGCCAAATCAAATGGATGAAAACCAGACTTGTGAACAAGGAACTGAAGATAGAGTTCATTGAAGAAAGAAGGGTGTAGAATTTGAGAAGCAGGTTCAGTGGGTGGGGGGAAGCTGTTTGTTCTAAGAACAGGAAACCACATCACACCCTCAGATTTGGAGAGAGGGCCAGAGCCTTTGTGTGCTTTGCCAGGTACTTGAGTGAATGCTCTGTGAATGGCTTTCTAGAAACCAACAAGCAATGATAATGAAGTACGAGTCAGGAGCATTGAAAAAAAATGGGTAATTTACATTTAATTGGACCTAGCTGAAGGTGGGATAGATAAGGCTGAGCTTTAAAAACCTGAGTAACTACTCTGCAGTCAGATCCAGTTCTCCTTGAATATTGGTTAATATTAAGGCAAGCAGCAGCCTTGTTGCCACTTTTTGCTGTAGGGTTTTTTTAGTGATCAGGCAGCCCAATCCTAACTGCCATGGTGCCAGGAGGAGCAGCAGTGTCAAAATGGTGACTGCAGTATCCTGTGGGTGCTGGGAAGCTGCTGGAGGTTTCCTCAAGGGTAGAGGACATTCATTCCCTTCCCCTGAGTAAGGGCGCAGATCCTGCAATGGGGCTTCTCAAGTGTACGCTGGCTGTTTTGCCTGCGCAGACTTGAGAACCTCTGTGTTGAGCTTTTCAGCTCAACATGGAGGATCAGATCCAGCAGAGGAGGCCTCTGCCAGTCTGTCCCCCTCCTGGATTAGTTCTTCCCCCAGAACTCCTCTGCCTCGCCACCAAATCCCACACCACCACCCGGTGTTCTTATCTTCCTCCAGTGGCCATGTAGTGCCTGATCCAGTGCTGGTGCTCCCTACTCCTGGAGTACCATAAATGTGCTTTATGGCACGTTTATGACACTAATGCCGGTGCTGGAGCTCAGCACCTGGTGCTAAGGGAGTATAGGATTGGCTGCAATCCTATGTACACTTCCCTGGGAGTAAGTTCCATTGAACTGAATGGGGCTTGCTTCTGAATATATACCGTATTTTTCGCTCTATAAGACGCACCTGACCATAAGACGCACTTAGTTTTTAGAGGAGGAAAACAGGAAAAAAAATATTCTGAACCAAATAGTGTAATAGAATATGTCTCTCTGCTGCTCTGTTTCCATGCTCCTTAGCATATTTTACTACCTCTAGTTTAAAAGGAATTTTATATGCTAGCCTTTTCTGCTTTATCATCCTTGCACTGATAGAATGAGGTACTGTAGTATTTTTCTGCAAGTGCATTGTCACTAAGGGCTGAACATTTGCATTTCAATTTGCATTTGCATTACCATTGCATTTGCATTTGCATTACCATTGAGCACAGGCAGGACCCTGGTCAGGGGCAGAAGCACCTGCCAAGGAGGCTCTGCTGCCCTGAGAATGCCTGCAGCTTTGCAGTATTCGCTCCATAAGACGCACACACTTCCCCTCCCCCCACTTTTTTGGGGGGGAAAGTGCGTCTTATGGAGCGAAAAATACGGTACATAGGATTTTGCTGTTAGGATTATGTGGCTTGTAGCCACTCGCATCTCCTGATCAATGTGATATTTTGCTGCTACATGTTCTTCTGAAGATTTTAGGACCAGAGGAAACAAGCCAGTTAATCAAATTTCTTAATTATGTCTTGCTGATAAACCTATAGAAGCCATTTTTAATGATTGTACATCTGTCTCTGCATCGAAACTGTCCTTGCTATTGAGGAAAGAATAGATTAAATCTGTGCTGCACTTGTAAACATATTCTGGAGGTACTCCTAGTAAAGAGAAGTATTTTGGCTAGGCTGCATCTTGAATACACCCCAAACTAGCATGTGTTAAAGGCACGGCCCTCCTGGACTGCAGAAAGTGGCATGACCTCAATGGTGGAGCACATTTATTATTTTGTATATCATGTATACAGAGCTTTACACAATTTTGTAAACAAGTCGGGACCCTGTCCTTCCCCCCCCCCCCCCAAAAAAAAAACTTACAGTTTAAAATAGGCAACAAGAATTGGGCATCCCTTGCCTCACTTGTGAACATGGGCAAATGCAGTGACATGTTCTTAGGCTTACAGTTAAGCATGTGTATTAATGTGTCATGGGAAAAGCGTGTTTTGCAGATATTTGAAGTGGAGGTTTATTACTTCTCATGTGGATTTGCATTTTCTGTTTCCTTTTTTATTCTGCTATTTTGGTTATTGTGTATATTTTTATTATTAGGATTATTTTCCACGCTTATGCTTTTGGCAGTTTTAAATTGGGGTTTTTGGTAAGCTTTCTTGAGTGCCTTCCTCATGGGAAGTGAAAGTCATGGAATAAAAATTACTTCATAAATAAGGGAATGGAATTATAGGCATGAGGAGAAAAGTTAAGAGCAGGATACACTTGAGTGATGGAGAATGGTAGAGTAGTGGGTAGGGACATCGTGACAGATGAGGGCAGACTTGGGGGCGCAAGTCTGTGCCTAGTAAAAATGTGCCTAGTTCGGATGGGATGCAGAAAGAGATAGGAAAACCATTTTAGGATTTGTGGAGGGGCATTTTGTAGTCTGAGGATTGAGAAAGTGAATAGTCTTGGCAGAAGAACCCTTTAATAAGGCCAACCAACTGACTTTGTATATCTTGGGTTTCCCCCTTCCTTGATAAAGAGGAGATAAATCTCTGCAATTTTCCTTTTGTGCTTCTTTTGAGCTTGCTATGTAAAGGAATCTTATTGTGACTTTCAAGAAAAGCAGTTTTTAAAAAACGGTGTTGGTGAGTTTATACCTACTTGGCACTACTTGCTGCCTGACCCTTGCCCTGCTACCCATGTGAATATTTCCTTTGTTTTTCCTGTACAGGTTCTGATTCTCCTCAGATGGAGCCTTCTGGAGACACTCATACTGAGCCAGAGTGCTCTGACCCTGGAGGTGCTGCTGCCCCAGAGAAGAAGGTAGAAGAGGTTGAAGGGCTGTGGTGTGGCTGTCGGTTAATGATGATAAGGGTTACTTTTGCCTGATCTTTTTCCCATGTCCTTCCTTTTTAGAGCACTCCATTGAAGGGAAGAAACCCCACTACACCTATTTCTCCAGAGGAGGAGGAGAGTGGCGATACCTGTGCCATCTGCTTTGAAGAGTGGACGAATGCTGGGGAGCACCGCCTCTCCGCACTGCGGTGTGGGCATCTCTTTGGCTACAGCTGCATTGAGAGGTGGCTGAAGGGGCAGGCAGGCAAGTGTCCACAGGTAAAAGCGTGTTGTGTACCTTCTCAAGGACCATCTCACTAAGAAACTGGCTATATAATGAAGAGAGATTAAGTTTATGCAGGGGGTTGTATAGGATTTAAAATGCTTTTTGCCTGACAATTCTGCAGTCCTAACTTGTCTCAAGTTATCATGCTTGTTTTGTACTGGATTCCATTTCACATGTGATAGTAGCTGAGATTTTGTGCTGCCACTTGATAAGGTAAATGTTCTGTGGCAGCGTTAGAGCACCCAAGGAAGAAAACACTGTTTCCTTACTTGTAGCTTATTTCACTGATGAACTTCTTCCCAGTGCTGGAAGACTTTTCCCTCCTGATGCCTGAATGTCTATCTTCCTTTCTGTTTCTAATCTCTATTGCCAATTTTCCTGCCCTTAGTCGAATTTGAGTGATTTTTTTTTCCTCTCTCAGTACTTCTGTTCTCCCTTGCTCTGCTTTAGCATTCCGAAGTCTTGGCTGTGAAGCTTTGGTTCATGGCTTTTGTTTGGGACCAATCAGCTCAATAAATGTTAATTTTCATACTAAACTAAGGTTTTTTTGGGGGAAAAGCTAATCTACTTAAGCTAGAGCTATGACTGCTGGTACTGTGTCCAACTCTTAGCTTCTGCAGTGGCTGTTTTCAGAACCATGGAACACTAGTAACTGAACCAGCAGGATTCACTGGCAGTCACGGGAGACTGAATAGTGGATGGCCTTAACTATGTGTCGAAGGATGGGGAGACCGCCGTAATCAAGTACTTGGGTCAGATTTTCTGTCTTCTTTCTCCTTTAGTGCAATAAAAAAGCCAAGCGATCAGATATAGTGGTCCTTTATGCTCGTACTCTGAAAGCATTGGACACCAGTGAACAGGAGCACATGAAAAGGTAACTATTCTCCTCTTTTTACTAATTGATTGGGGAAAGCATGTCTGACAAACATTTGACGGCCAGTTTTTACTGAGGTCTTAGGGCCCAATTATATCCAACTTTCCAGTGCTGATGTACTGCAATGCAGCCTCCACTTAAGGGAACAAACATTCTCCTGCATTGAAGAGGTCGCAACGACTCTCCCCCCCCCCCCACTGCAGGATGCAGCGCATGCCCTGTTAGCACAGCTGCATCAACTCTGGTAAGATGGATAGAACTGGACCCTTAAAGCCAGATCCTGTGGTCCGCAGCATGGCTCCACGCTGTGGACCACAGTCACAAATGTGTTATAAGGCACATTTGTGGGGCTTACCACCAGAGCTAGCCCAACGCCGGCCGGAGGTGGACTGGTACGCAACGGGCACCCGGGTTCCACGGCTCGGCGGTCTCCTGGACCGCTGGGCTGTGGAATGGGAGGTGGGGGAGGAGGGAAGGGGGAGGCGGAGAGGCAGAGCCGCGGAGCCGAGCTCTGCAGGATCCAAGGCACTCGGGCAGGGCTGCTCGCCCTACACGAGCACCTTTACTTTAGTTGGTTTACTTTACCTTTGGTTGCTGCTAAAGAGAGTAGCCCCATTGTGGGGTTGCTTTCTTTACTCGGGGGAAGGGGACAAACGGGGTCTGTTCTGCCAGACTGACACACTCTTTTTGAAGTGATGCTGGAGGGAAAGGTCTACTGCTCTGACACAAAGGTCAAACAACCACAACTTCAGTTCTGCCCCAGATAGCTCTTTTAAAATCTTCTGCTGGAAAAGCAGAACAAAAAAGCCATTTTCTAACTCTTCTGCCATTGGGAAGGAAATGATGAGGGGGTTTGCTGGTGAACTTTCTCAAGGTAGGAGCATTAATCTGAACTGGTCAGGATATCACATGCTCTACTTTTCTTCTGCAGCTCTTTAGAAAAGGAGCAACTGTTACGAAGGAAAGCAGAGCTGGAATCTGCACAGAGCCGCCTCCAGTTGCAGGTCTTGACGGATGAGTGCAGCAAACTTCGGCAGCAAGTCCAGGTGGGTTTAGCTGCAACTGGCTGAGGAGGAGGTCCTGCATTGCTGTCAGTCTTCTTGCTGTGTGTTATGTCAAATGATACTAATGTGCAGTGAGGGAACCTCCCCCACCCCGGTTTAGTGTCAACTGAGGGTAGGAGAATAGATAGGCCTCTCTTGTTTTGCTGTCTGATCTCAACACAGTTTGAGTTTGTATGTCAAAGATTTTGTGCACCACAAAATTTTACTATTCAGATTTGAACCTGGTGAATTTATATGGTGTGTATGTCTGTGTTTGCTAATTCTTTCTTAAGATGGACTCTGCTGCAGCCTTTTCTGGTGTATATGCTCACTTATTGTTTAAAAAAATTTCTCCTGCCTTCAGTGCAGCACAAAACCATACACAGAAGTCCTGGCCATGGGTGCAAGCTGACCATCCAAGAGAAGGTTGGATCAAAGCACAACTCCAAGCTGTAAACCTGATATTTTGTGATGTTCTATGCCAGAGGTGCCCAAACCACAGCCCTGGGGCCGCTTGCGGCCCTCCAGGCCTCTCAGTGCGGCCCTCAGGGAGCCCCCAGTCTCCAATGAGCCTCTCACCCTCCGGAGATTTGTTGGCGTGCACACTGGCCCGACGCAACTGCTCACAGCGTGAGGGCGACTGTTTGACCTCTTGCGTGAGCTGTGGGATGAGGGCTCCCTCTGCTGCTGGCTGTTTCACATCTGTGATGCAGTAGCGGCAGCAAAGGAAAGGCTAGCCTTGCTTTGTGCAAGGCCTTTTATAGGCCTTGAGCTATTGCAAGACCTTCATTTATATATGTTCATCTTTAATATACCAATTTATGTAAAATTATGTAAGTTTATTCAAATTTTAAATGTAAATTCCATTTTTCCCGGCACAGTGTCAGAGAGATGATGTGGCCCTCCTGCCAAAAACTTTGGACACCCCTGTTCTATGCCATCTAGAACAGGCTGAACTCTCAGGTCAAAGTTTGCTCTCTTACTGACCAGCAACAATTCCATCTTATCTGGATTTAATTGTGGTTTATGAACCTATATAATAACAACAACAACTTGGTATTTATATACCGCCTTTCTGGTCATCTGTTTACTCCTCTGACTTTATTCAAGGTGGTTTACATAGGCAGGCATATCTAAATCCCTCAAGGGAATTTTTACAATTATAGAGGTTCTTTCTTTCAAGAACCAACAACATTTCAGAATGGATCTTCCTGGTTTGGTTTCACTTCTGGCCTCCAGTTCTCCCACACAGACTGACAAGCAGCTCCATCTATCGCATGGAGGGCAGCTAAGACGCTTCTTGCTCACACCAAGAGCACGTGAAATCACTCAGCTTGGCTTGTCAGCTGCTTCAAGGTCTCGCCGTTCTCAGCCGTTCAGGGAGCTGCCGGTGTCCTTGAACTGGCGACCTTCTGATGTTTATCTTCGGGCTAACGGAGGCTCTATCCTCTAGAACAGACCTCCTGCTAATCCATCATTAGTCTCTCCCACCACCATCTGAGACCTGCCCTCCAGAAAGGAGTAGAGGGATTGCAAAGTAGTGCCCCCTCCTGAACTCAGCAAGGGGATTCAGAAGGCTATCATGATCCAGTGTATCAAATGACACTGAAGTCCAGAAGAACCAACAGCCACACTCCCCTTCTCTATTTCCTGGAATAGATCTTTCACCAGAGTGAAAAAAATTTCTTCTGTTCCAAAGCCAGGTTGAAATCCAGGCCTGGTTTCATTCAGGAAAACCTGAAGTTGATTTGCTAGCATTCACTCATGTCTCTTTGCCAAGAACGGTCTATTGGATACTTAAACAGGAGTTTTTCCACAATCTGCTTCAAGGCTAGTGCATTTTATCCTCCATGAAAGAAGTATGCACACACTAAGCATCCTAGGTAGTTAGAATTCCCCCTCCACCTTCTTAAGAAGTCACTTTGGGCAAGAGTCAAGCTATCTAGTAGTTGGTTGCGAACTTCCAGGCAACCCGCCCACATCTGGCTGAATACTAGGCATTGAATGTAACAAGCAAGCACCATAGGCACAGTAACAGGATGCTCTCTGAAACTGGAATTTGAGGCAGAACTGAGCAATTTGTCAGCAAAGAGCCTGCTGTGACATGTGCAAGGCAGTTGGTGGTCCCTTCTCACCCTATGCCAGACAAGAAACTGCTTGCAGGGAGTGAAGGCAGCTGGGCAGGTTGAAAAATAAGGTACCTATTAGCTTGCAGAAATGAGGCAAAATTGCATGTAGCTGGGGTATAGGATGGAATCATTAAGTACTCTTGCATTCTGACTTTCTTTCTCTGACTTGCTTTCTCTGTGGCCCAAGTTCTTTGGTCCCACCTCTTAAAGGCCTCCTGTGTGTGGAGGAATCCTGCACTTGGAATGCCACACACTTGCTTGCCTTCTCTTTCCCCCTCACCTCTAGCTTCTGTTCTGCAGGAACTGAAGGCACTGATGGCCCGGCACAGCACAAGTTCCTCTCAGCAACCCAGCAACTCCCGCTCTTGCCTCCCTGGCTGCCTTTCCTCCAGCCAGGGCCAGCACAAGTACCATTTTGAGAGAGCCTTGCTGGTGTCTCAGGTGGGCAACTGCAGGGTAATGGCCTACTGTGACCCACTGAGCTGTCTTGTGGTATCGCAACCCTCTCCGCAGAGCACCCTCATTCCTGGTGAGTTGGCAATTAAAACAAGGTCCTGAATTCTGTAGAAGGAAATAAAGAGTATTGTTTTGTTTGGCCGCCTCAATCAATGAAGCAGTACTCCATCTCAGAGCAGTTTCTGCTGACCAGCTATGCTTTTGTCTCTTAGGCTGTGGAATTAAGATGATGAGCGCTGTCAACCTGAAGAGCAGCCAGTACGTCCCCATCCACAGCAAGCAGATCCGGGGCCTGTCCTTCAGCAACCGTGCTGATGGCTTGCTCCTATCTGGTGCTCTGGACCACACCCTTAAACTTACAAGGTGAGCACTGCTGATGGGGGGAGGGTCCTCCCAGCCACCCTGCCTCCTTTTCCACATGACCTGAGAGCTGATGCAAGGTTTGGCACAGGGTGGTCCACCATTCCATCATTCATAATGAATTCTCAAAACGGTTCACAATAACAAAATTGGATTGATAAGTGGTTTCTTTTCCTGTCACAATGAAAGATTCAGAATACTGGGTGGTAGTGATGATTTTGGTGCTGGTTTCATGTTGGTCCAGGCTGTATTCCTCCAACTAGTGGCAGCAGGAAAGGGAGCTCCTGGGGGCAGTTCAGTAAGTTTCCTGTTGCCACAACTGGTGCTGCTGCTATTGGCTGTTCTAAGTTGAGGGTATTGGTGCCTTCCAACCCTTAGAAGGCTATCTTGCTCTTCCTGCAGCTTGACGACCAACACCGTTGTGCAGACATACAATGCAGGTCGCCCCATCTGGAGCTGTTGCTGGTGCCTTGATGACACCAACTATGTCTATGCTGGATTGGTCAATGGCTCCATCTTGATCTACGACCTGCGGGACACCAGCTCTCACGTCCAGGAATTGGCACCACAGAAGTCCAGGTATTGCTTTATTCTAGGAACAGTAGTGGTGCAATCCTATGCATATCTACACAGAAGTCAGTCCTATTGCATTCAAAGGGCTTTCACTCAGGAAACCATATATAGGATTGCAGCCTAGGTTATCCTCCTTGTTCAGCAAGCAAATTGGGAACAGAGGATTTTAAAACAACTAAATGGCAATCAAAGAGTGTAATAGTCTAAAGTTGCATATAATCTGCCAAGTTTTTCAACATCTGAGATTACACAGGCCAACACACATTTTTCTTCCTTAAATGTTACACTATTTCCTGGGTATATTTGGGGTGCCGATTCCAAAAATGGAATCCATTTTGCCCTATCACGTCTAGTTTTGGAGACACGGCATAGCCTCTTTAGTGAATGGTTCAAGCAGCTTCCTCATGAGGAAGCTGCTTGAACCATTCACTAATGAGGCTATACTATATCTCAAAAACTAGACATGATAGGGCAAAACGGATGCCATTTTTGGAATTGGCACCCCAAATTCATATCAAACCACCACAAAGTTTGGGAAAAACTTTTCTGACCCTCAATTTTGTAGGCCTGTGTTAAGAGCATAATGTTCTCGGTGTAGAACAGTTGGGTTTGGATGCAGAATAACCACTTGGATTCTGATTGTTTGCCTGTTACACTCAAGACAAAAGATTTGAGTTATTGAGGGTGGGGAAGGACCCTCTTTTAGCAGGCTGTCTTAAGAATAGGAACCAGGCCTTGAGGGACCCATCTAGGACTCAATTCCTGATGCGTTGCACCATAGCTTTTCAACCTTCCATATTTTTCAGTCAGGGTTTCTTTAGATAAGGAATTGGTAAGAACACAGCGTGGGGAAGAAGCCAGGGAGAGAATCAGTCAAGTTTGTGGTGATGCCATGTAGCTGATGATAATTTTGGTCTTTCCTGGAGCTGTGAGTGATGAATGGAATTGAGCTGCGTATCACCCATCATGTTATCTTAGAGATCAGCACCACAGCATTCAGTTGCATTTACTTCCAAGTAAGTGTGTAGCATTTGAGCCTTAAATGTGCTAAAAACTGCTGCATGTACTCACTTCTGAAGGCCATAATTGAAATCCCTTTCCACTTGTGCCTGCTAAGAAGCAGCATTGGCCAAATGCAGGAAGCAGTTCAATGGGGTTGATGTCAATCCTCTCTCCCCAGATGCCCTGTGGTCTCCTTGTCGTATCTGCCTCGAATGGCCTCTGCCTCTCTGCCCTATGGTGGGCTGGTATCTGGGACACTGGAAGGAGCTTGCTTCTGGGAACAGAAGGCCAGCAATTCCTATCGACCTCATCACCTTCTCCTAGAGCCTGGTGGTTGTGTCGACCTTCAGACAGAGGCCAGCACACGGCACTGCCTCGCAACATTTAGGCCCAGTAAGTTGTCATGGGTAGATATGAATGCAGTTTGCCCTTGTTGGGATGCCTGAGCATGTTAGACTACAGGCAGCTTAGAAATGGGCCTCCTTTTTTACTTGTCACAGCAGAGACCTCAAGTGAGGGGATCAGAGCCACACTATTTGTTTCTCTGAGAGATCGGTTCAGTTTTGGATCATCTTGCTGAGGAAAGGAGGCAACTTGGGATAGCAGCATGGAGAATCACAAGTTCTTGGCTGTTCCAAGTGGCTTGATCTTGAGGACCCCAGGTGGTTCTTATGCAAGGACAAACAGAGGGCATGGGAAGCCTCCTAAAAGGCACAGTGGCAGGAGTTCTTGTGAAACCAAATTGCTAATGGTATACTTCTGACAAATTGTTTGGGTAGGCATTGACCCAAGAAGGTGGGGGGAGAGGGAGGGATCCTGAAAAGCTGCCAACAGCCTGTTTCAGTTAGTCTAGTGTAACTCAGGGCACAGTACTAACCCAACCTAAATTTTTCAGCACTGGCATGGCTGTGCCAGTGCGGCATGTTCAGCATCCTGCAGTTGCAGGGCAGTCATGGAGGCCTCCTCAAAGTAAGGCAATGTTTGTTCCCTTACCTTGGAGTTGCATTGCCCTTACCTTGGTGCTGGAAAGTTGATTAGGATTGCACCCACATTCTTAGTATATTTCCATGACTGCTAGCTCTGTGTTAAGTGTCTGGCCTAATGCTATAGCTATAGGTAGCTATAGCTATAGCTAATGCTATAGGCAAGGACAGTCAACTGGAAATATTTTGGCATGGGAGAGTAGGTAGATCTTTGTCAGCAGGCTGCTGACAAGCCTCCCTATAGACTACTGATCTTCCCTACCGCCTCATAAGATCTTTCTCCATACTGTTTTCTGCTGCTGATGTGGGCCTGACTGCCATGATTCCATAAAACAAAAAGTTTCAACTTTTTGTACAGAGGGGTGGGGGTGTGCTTCTGAGAGTCGGTCTGTCCATCACTTTTTCTTCCTCTCCAGCCCCTTTGTTGCCCTGATCGTTTCATGCACATTGTACGCTGCACATTATACAGGTACCTCTCCCTGCCAAGCCAGTGCCAGTCATCTCTCTACATTCAGCTGAAGAACAGGTCCTTGTTTTCACCTGTGTCATCAAGTCCAGTGCTCTTGAGGGTGAGGGTCTGTAGCTGGGGTCCTAAACCCAATGCTAATATTCAAAGAGGAACAGAGTATCTCCGGTCTGTTCCTACAACTGTCCTACACACAAAACAACAACAGAGAAACAAAGCAGCAGCTTTTTCTGAACTCCTTTTTCCCCAAACCATATGAAGATGATGGGCAGTGAGGGTACAGCAATCTCCATCTGGATTGCTTAATCCAGTCATTAGGCATTCAGTAGAGAGGTGCTAGGTATCACCTATCTTGGGAGCCTATCCTTCCCTGAAATGAAACCCCTTCCAACATGGAGTGGCGTGAGAGTACTGCAGTACTGTGTGAGAACCACCCTAGAGCAGCATGTGAAGTGTGTGTGTGCATGTGAGTGGCAATGGGACCACCACTGTGAGAGCAAACGAATGGCACAAGATAGGGCCAGTATTTGAACCTAAATACAGTGATGCTGGTTGCTGTTTTCCATTGTGCCTTTGTGTCAGCTGTTTTCTAGGAAGCTTTCCTTACCTTCCTCTTGATCCCACAGATAGACACCACAACTGTTTGCGATGTGTGGTAATGGAGCTGACCTCTACACAATTGACAGAAGCAACTGATGATGTCGTCTGTTCATGTCGCCCAGTTCAGACTCTTACTGCAGGCCCAGCCTGCAAACTCCTGACCAAAAATGCCATTTTCCAGAGTCCTGAAGATGATGGCAGCATTCTCGTTTGTGCTGGGGATGAAGCGTCCAACTCTGCCATGGTACCGCTTTGCACCTGGTGTAGAAGTGGGAAGCTCTGTTTTTCTTTGTTAGACAGAATTAAAGGCCGAATATTTAGCAGTTGGTTTTCCTCTGACTCCAAGGCAGTATGATGGTCAGAAGTTTGAAGTGGGGTGCCCATGGAGGGAGGGCTTAAGCCCTAGTTCTGGGGAAAATGTTATATCTGGGGAAGAAGACAGCACACACCTGTGTTTCTAGGGAATTTTCAGGACTACTTGTACTAATTCCATAGCATGAAGACAGAAGCTGTCCTGTTTTCCCTATTCTGTCTTTCCAGAGACAGGATGCTAGATGAGGGAATTCCTGTTCTCTGGTGCTGAGACTTCTCCATCTCTGTGAACATGCTGAGCATCAGCCAGGCAGGTTCCTGGTGTCACTCCACTACTACTTGCATATTCTGAATTCATCCAGGAATTGACCAATGATGTTAGGCTGCTTGTCCTGAGATGGCAGGAAGGCTGCTTTGCTGTAGTGGCTAGATGTAGTCCTTGTAGAGTTGTTGCTTATCATCTGGTTGAAAGTCATGCTCTGCACAGCCACAAGTGGATCCTGTTTGTGTTGGAAACTCTGTTCCATACCTTTCCCTGGAGAAGCTGGAGCCACAGAACTATGTGCTACATAGCAAGGTGTCTGGAAAGTTGTGACCTTTTTTCTGTTTATCTTACAGCTCTGGGATGCAGGAAGTGGCTCCTTGCTACAGAAACTCCCTGCTGACCTTCCAGTGTTGGATATCTGTCCTTACGAGGTGAACCGCAGCAGCTTCCTAGCTATATTGACAGAGAAGATGGTGAAGATCTACAAGTGGCAATGACTGTGACAGGATTCCTAGGTGGGCTGCTCTCATAGCATTGTCACTTCCACACAAGCTTTGCTGCTTCTAGCCACTGTTTGCCTTGAAGGTGGCCATGGGACCCTGACAATGCTGCTACTCAAGCAGAGGCTCGCATCTCTGAAGAATCTTTCTCATTCTTCTCTCATCCATGTTCTTTCTCCCCAGTTCATTTTCTGGACTTACAGACAATTGCTTTTCCCGGGTCCAGAACTAAGTGTGGCTCGTTCTTGTGACTTTGTTACCCTCACTGCAGCCCTGGGTAGATTATGAGGCCTTGATGTCTGGAAAGA
Organism: Tiliqua scincoides; assembly: GCF_035046505.1. Classification (NCBI taxonomy): domain Eukaryota; kingdom Metazoa; phylum Chordata; class Lepidosauria; order Squamata; family Scincidae; genus Tiliqua; species Tiliqua scincoides. Next base: position 20,354,258 of record NC_089829.1, read on the forward strand.
TGGTTGGCTGCCAGTGTTTTAGAAGAATCTACTATTGGCACCAGCTGAAGATGCTCTGCTTCCCACATGTTCTAGGCTTAAAGCAGCCCGGGCTATGTTATTCAAGCCACTGCTGTGTAGCCCTTTTCCCCCTTCACTGCTGCATCAGGAGTGAAGTAGAGGGCAATTGGCATTGCAATTTTAGCCCTTTACTCTCCCCCCCCCCCCATGGAAACTTGTTAGCAGTTGGTTCTTCCAGTTATGTGTCTCCTTTTGATCATGGTGTGGTTTGCAAAACAGTAGTAGCCAACTTCCAGTAGACTTTGGTATTGAGTGGAATGGAAAATGTGGCTTTATGAAGAACTTGAGGTATCACTCTTCATCCTTGAAGTCCAGAACCTTTCTCATCTTGCAAGCTCCTGGTGAAGACTAGAGGGAATGCTGTACCTGGCAGATGACTGGGAGTTGGAACAGAAATGCATGTTGAGATTTCACTGAAGCAGGGAGGCTGGCTACCCAGTCTAATGCAGGAAAAGCTGCTGGGCTGAAGAGCGACTAAAGACTCCTCTTCTGCCATGGATTAAAATGGGATTATATAATTGATTTTAATCAAATTAAAATTGGTTTTTATGTCTTGCCGAAGGCTACTCATCATGTGTTATGCAAGCTGCAAGACAGCTGCTCTGAAAACCTTTCATGGTTTTTCCCAGAGCTAGTGGAAATGGCATCTCTGTGTTGTCTGAATAACTAATAGGTTCCTGCAGATAAGCCACAGAACAGTATTCCTAAAGTATGACACTCAGGTCTATGTGCATTTGTGCAACCGTGTACACATCTTCAACAAGTCGTCCTTTTGTTCTATTTGTTGCAATATTTTTTTATACAACAGAAAAATAAAGAATGTAGTTAAACAGAAATGGTCATGTGTCAACATCTGTGGTGTCATCTAAGGGCCCAATCCTATCCAACTTTCCAGTTCCAATGAAGCCATAATGCAGCCCTGAGGTCAGGGAACAAATGTTCCCTTATCTTGAGGAGACCTCTGTGACTCTTCCCCCCCCCCCCCAATATGCAACACAGTCCCCACTGGCACAGCTGTACCAGCATTGAAAAGTTGGATAGGATTGGGTTCTTAGTGGAAAAACCCTCCACTTCAATCTTAGAATTGCTACCTTCAGGCCCAAAACTAGGTATATGTGAGTACCCAAAAGTGGGGGAAGGAAAGCAAATGACTGCAGTTGGGACTCATGAAATCAAAATTGGGAAGGATATTAAAAACAAAGGGACAATCATGCTTAGACTAGGAGAGCTAATAGGGCAGAGTCAGCAAGGCTTGGTTTGCTGAGGCATGATAGGTCAACTCTGACATTGTCTGATTTGAATGTCCTTTTCTGTGGCTGTCTGGTGCAAGTTGCTGCAGAGATCAGGTGCAAAAAAAAAGTGGCTGAGGAATTGAATGGTAAGACTTTGCCACTGTCACTCTGTGCCTGAGATTTTTATTATAGCGCAGCATGGGCTGCAGTTTAGAGACTGCTGAGCTATAGAGTGACATCCTGATGGCAGTGTGCCAGCACTGTGACAAATGTTCCCTTACCAGGGGACTGGACTGCACCTACATCACCACTGGGAAGTTGGATAGGATTTGGCCCACTAAACACAATGGAACTTCCTTTTAAGACTGTGGTTTTCAAACCTTTTAGAACCAGGACCCACTTTTTAGAATGACAATCATTTGGGACCCCTTGGGAGTGATATCATTAACCTGGAAGCGGTGTCATGGCCAGAAGTAACATAATCAAGCAGGAAAAATTTTAAGACCCAATACCAGTGATTCTCACACATTTCACACCGGGAACCACTTTTTAGAATGAGAATCTGTCATGACCCACTGAAAGTGATGTCATGACCAGAAGTGGCATTATCAAGCAGGAAAATTTTTAACAGTCCTAGGCTTCAGTCCTACCACACCCAGGAGTAAGTCCCATTTACTATGATTGTTAAAAGAATACAGGTGCATGTTGAATACAGGTGATCTATTTATCCACGGATTTTTTTATCTGCGGATTTGTCTCAAGTGAATGGGGTGGGGGAACTGAAACTGAAAGCACACACCTTTGCCTCCTTTGCCCTGTTCCAGGCAGCCCAAAACACTGCAAAAAGGCTCCACATCACCCAGGCAGGGAAATAGCCATGGAAGAGGTTCCCCTTGCCAAGGAACAGTAACATTCCTGGAGCCCCTGAGGCAGCAGAGAGGCTGAGAAGGGTAAGGGGGGTGCTGAAAACCTCTGTAGCCAGTGCATGTGCAGCAAGGTGGAGCTCTCTCTCTCTCTCTCTCACACACACACACACACATACACACGGGCAGATGCAGTAGCAACAGAGGGGATTGCTTTAAAAAAATCCAGGGAGTATTTCCCCAGCCCCCCCTTCAGACTGAGATGCTGCAGGCTCTCCATGCTCCAGCCTACGGAAACAAAACAGCCCAGCAAGCAAGTCTTTCCAGCAAGCCAAAGCATGAGATTTAGGCTACAATCTGATCCACACTTTCCTGGTAGTAAGACTCATTGACTAGAATGGGGCTTACCTCTGAGTAGAAGTGCATAGGACTGGACTCCTTAAAGCTCAGCATCCCACCTGTGAAAGAAGCGGGACAGCTGGCAAGGGCTGAGTATGGAGTAGGGAAGGGGGAGGCGACGGAGGGGAGGGGATTGATAACAGTTGCCTTAGTTTCCTTCCAGCCCCAAGTGTCAGGCTGCAGCGTATTTGCTTAACTATGGAATTTAGCACAACTGAACAGAACTGGCCCCACCTGTGTGCCATTGTGTAAACTGCTAACCATGGCTTCTAAAGAGTGCAGTAAGCACCTTTTAAAATCATCTGTTTTAGAGAAGGAAATAGTTTACTCCTGTGGCATAAATGTCAGCCTCCACAGTCTTGGAGCTGATTACCCCCCCCCCCAATGCATAATGGGTTCACATTGAAATTGTTTGACAATACAGGTGTGCCCCGGTATCCACGAGGGTTCTGTTCTGAACCCCTCTGGTTAAGTGAAACCATGGATACTAGAGAATGCCCCCCCCAGAGGTGAGCTAAACTCCCATTGCCTCTGGAGGATGTTCTGAGCCCCACAGAGGCTACATGCTTCCCCAGGCCTCCTAATGCCTTATAAGGCATTAAAACATCACGTCTGGTTTTACAAAAAAAAAAAAAAAAATGGAAGTGACTTTTTTTGCTCTAAGAGTTATTTAGAGGCCGCAGGCAGATGCACGCCCTTAAAGAGACTATTTTTCAAATTCAAGGTATTTTTAAAAGTACCTCGTATACAGGTGTCTGAGGTTGCATTTATCTGCTGTTCTTAAATTCCCTGTCATGGTTGTGGCTCACCTTTCTTTGTTAGCAAATGCTTTGCAAAAGTTATTCCTCCCCCCCTTCTGCTTTGTTAAAGAGGCAAACAGTGAGAACCTAGATGTAGCTCTTAGAGCAGCAGGCGCTAAACTCCAGTCTGTTGGCTGGATCTGGCGCCTACAAAACGCCTTTCCCATTGAGTCTGGAGCTTACCACCCTGCACAGCGCTATCATATCTTCCTTTATGATATTGTCAGGAAGTTGCTCCAGCCAACTGCTTCCATGTTCTGTTGCCCCAGCAGGCCCTGTGCCAAGATTTCCAGGTGGAAATGGCTGGTTGGAGCAACTTCTTGGCAAGAGCGGAAAAGAAGATATGACTGTGCTGTGAGGAATGCTATACTCTACACAACAGGGAAGGCTTTCCCCTTATACAGTGGTCCCATGGTTCAGAGATTGTTGTCTTAGTGCAGGGGTGCCCAAACCCCAACCCGGGGGCCACTTGTGGCCCCCAGGGACTCCCAATCTGGCCCACAGGGAGCCCCCAGTTTCCAATGAGCCTCTGGCCCTCTGGAGGCTTGCTGGAACCTGTTCTGGCGCGACACAACTGCTCTCAGTGTGAGAGCAACTGTTCAACCTCTCGCTGTGGGATGAGGGCTCCCTCATGCCCCATTTCATGTCTGTGATGCAGCAGCGGCAGCGATGGAAAGGCCGACCTTGCTTTGTGCAAGGCCTTTTATAGGCCTTGAACTATTGCAAGACCATTCATTCATATAAGTTCCATCTCTAATGTATTCATTTTTGTAAATTTATTCAAATTTGAAATGTAAATTTTTTCCCCGGCCCTCAACACACTGTCAGAGAAATGATGTGACCCTCCTACCAAAAAGTTTGGACATCCCTGTCTTAGTGGAACTTAGTGGAACAAGTCGAGAGCCAAGGTCTACCTGGGCTCTGAAGGTAGTGCTCATGGCCCCCTCCCAAATACAGAAACTGGATCCAGCCCTGGTTCTAAGGAGATTCAACTCTCAGAAAGCTGGGAGAATTCAACTCAACCAGGTAGATTCAATAAATGCAAATCTTCTGTACTTTGCTTTTAAAAAGTCATTAATATTGTAAAAAAAAAACAGTGTTCCAATGGCATTACTGTATTTGACTAGCTTATCTTTCCTCTTGCTTTTATGTAAATAAATTTTATTTTAATTTATATCAATGCATCAGCAATGTGTCATCGACAAATGTTATATAGGTGTTAGACGCTATATAGTGTTAGGCGTTATAAAGGTGTTAGATAGGTGCTATATATGTTAAATAGGTGTTATGTAGGTGCTAGATAGGGGCTAGATAGGCACTATATGGGTGTTATATAGGTGATTGATAGAAGCTAGACAGGTGCTATATAGGCCCTATATAGGTGTTAAATAGGCATTATATAGGCGCTAGATAGGTGCTCTATAGGTGTTAAATAGACGCTATATAGGTGTGAGCTAGGCATTATATAGGTGTTATATAGGCGCTATGTAGGCGTTATGTAGGGGTTAGATAGATATGTTATATAGGTGTTAGGTTATATAGGTGCTAAATAGGTGCTAGATAGGTGTTAAATAGGCACTAGATAGGCATTATATAGATGCTAGATAAGTGCTAGATAGGCGCTATATGGGTGTTAAATAGGCACTTTCAAGTAAATACTACCTGCATCACAGTGATGTTTTACTTTTGCAGGTTTGCAGGCCTGTGTATTGCACTGGTGTGTAAATGAAAGAATATGTTGCATGTTATTTCTATGTAGGCAATACATTTTACATTGCATGCAGAGATGCATTTATTCTATGCAAATTATTGTTACATTACTTTACAGATAATGAATGCATCTTTCAAAAAAAAACAACCCCAAATTATTTTCTCTTCATGAAATTTGGGGCAGTTTCAGGTATTTGATGTTTCTCCAGGCTTATCGTTTCATTTTGCCCACCAGTATAGATACCTGACATCATTGTCCCCCTTGAAAAAATAGTCACTCCCCCACCTCTAGAATCTTGGCTACTGGCCTGCCAAGGATGCTCACTTGGTCAGCACAAAGGAGTGGGAAACAAGTACATGAAGAACTGCACACAGGTATGGCTTTCCCAGTTACTCTGCCATCTCCCATGGAATCCCAAAGCAGGCAGGGAGTGAGTAAAGTAGTTGCAGTTGCTACTATTATTACCCATGGCTGCTTCAACACACGAAACATGATAAACATAGTCTTTGGGTGCAACCTTGTCATTGACCCATGAACACCCTCTCCTTCCTTGTCTTGGGGGCAGTCAAACTGATGACTCACTTAGTGTATCTTCTCTTGTTCTGTGAGTGCAGCATGCTTGTGTTTAGGGGATTTTCCTTAGGATCTACTTTTAAACCTTATTGGGGAGGGGAAACAACCCACCCACCCCTTTAACTAACCTATCAAGAACTCCAATGAAAAAGGGGAAATGGCCACACATCTCTTGAAGGCTCCTTCCTTTTGAAGGCTTAGGGCATTGTTCCTTGGGAGAGACCAGATCCCTTATGGCAGTGGTTCACAAACTGCACTGTGGCAGTGTATTGGAATTGCAGAAGATATTACCGAGGAGATAGGGTGTGGTGTCCACAGTGCCCCTTGCTCTGAGTAAATGCAGGATTAAAGCCCAGGTGGTAGCTGGAGGTGTGCTGCACAGCTGCAGCCACTAGAGCATATGGAGATCCCTCAGGTATATAGGGATCACCTGAGGCAGAAAGGTTTTGGTGGCTTTTGAAGGAGTGCAGGTTGGAGAGGAGACTGACTGACTTGGTTTATGGAATTGGGAATCAGACTGTGGATTGTGACTGGACTTTGGCTTTGGACTTTGATTTGGAGACCCTGATGGATTGGACTGACCTACCTGGAACCTGACTGTGGACTGTAACTGGGCTTATTGGCAACTCTGATTGACTGGACTGGTTTACAAGGTCCAGTGGATTGGGATTTGGCAAAACAGGCAGTGTGCCTGGCAGCCTCTTCTTCCCAGTCCTCAGGCACCACCACTTTGGATTATGTGAAAAGAAGCCACTGTGAAAAAGGGTGCTGTGACCATAGTAAGTTTGGAAACTGCTACCTTATGCCAAGGAAATGAAGTGACTTCACAGCCCCCTGATGGGCTCGCTCTTGGCCTGTAGCCTCAGTACAGGCTCCAGGGAACCATATCTTGGCTGTAGTCTGTGGGTTAGCCCAAAACATCCAAAGCCCTTCTCACCTGGCTTCTGCTCCTCCAGCACCTCACTTTTGCCCCTCCCTCTCTCTTCCTGCAAAGCTCTGTTCTTCAGTTCCAGTTCATTGTGGGCAACCCTTCTCATCTCCCCCTTTCCTTCCCCCTCCCCATGCTTGAACCATTACATGTCCCTTTTCCCTTCCAAGGACTTCCTCTTGCTTTTCTTCTGTACATAGCAGCTGGTTAGGTTTAGAGGCCAGCTGTGTCAGGGGCTAAGAGACATTGAACTGCTGTTAGTTTTGATCCCATTTTCCCTCTTACTGCAAAATTATCCCCATGATAAACCTTGTTTGTTGCACTTTCACTGGTCATCCTCCTTGCTGAGCACGGAGTTGTGCTACTGGCCATCGCACAGATCCCCACGCACAAAATAGATCTCTCACATGCGCATGTCTGAAAAGCACATTTGGGAAGTGTCTATATCAGAAAAACCCATTGTACCTGTTTGAGACAACGCTTGGGACTTCTGCTGGTTTATAATTGGGGGGGGGGGAACCTGCCCTTGGGAGATGGTTGCAAAGCATCCCTTTCCTCTGCCAAAAGGGCCGTGGCACTGTGAATGCAGATGAAGGGGGCCTCTGAGAACATCCTGACCTTTGCACACTCTCTTCTGCTGTCCTGATGCAGATTCAGATTAATTTTAAACCTGAAGTGCTGGATAGATCTGGATTTTGCGTTTTCCACTTCCTGTCATAGCCACTAGGGGGCAGACTCCTCTGGCTCTTCCGTGGGTTTTGGCAAAGGAACAGGCAACAGTGATAGTCATTGGATGGCAGATTTCTTGGTCGCCTGTCAATGGTCTTCCGCAACTGCAATGGGGTTTGCAAAGAGCACACAAACCTGCCTCCTAGTGGACATTGCAAAAGGCACTGTGTCATAAGTTTACCCCAAGACAAAGAAGTATAGAGGGGTGTTTGTGGGTCGATGGCAAGGCCCAAAGACCAAGATTAGGTTTCTTGTATATATGGATCAACCTGGTTACCTGCAATTCTTATTTCTGGTATCCTAGGCTTCTTGTGTCAGTTAACACACCATCTCATGGTTCAACATAGGCTGGAAAGCTGCCGATGCCAACCAGTTACATACAGGATGCCTTACTTCGAGCAAAAAGCTGGTTTGGCTGTCAAAGTATACAGCTGAATACTTGGGATATACAGCTGAGGTCCAACCTCAAGCAGGACTGGTGCCATAAGGCTGCCTTTGAAAACAGCAACCGATCCACAAAGTCCTCTTCCCATCAGCAACAGGGTCACGACAACTCACACACATCAAAAGGTTTATTTTCCAAAATATATGCAAGCTATACATAAGTATGGCACATCTACCATTTAATTATAACTTTATAACCTTTACTTTTCCAAACCTTTAAGTATTTCCACAGTAAACATTAGAAGGAAGGGAAAGGGTAGTAGAATCATGAGCTCAAGGGGAAAAAAATCCACCACCATCAATGATGCTTTGGTGATTACTTTCCTCAGCTCTTAAAAGCTGGAAATAGTTTAGGTGGAGATAAAACAAAAACCTTTTAGGCAAGAGGGCTGGTAGTAGAAGAGCAGGAACAAGGTCAGTGGAAACCTGAGAAAGCTCCAGGGGCCTCCCTATGCATAGGGACCACAAAACAGAGAGAGAGAGAAACAGGCTCATTCATTTTGCAAATGGGTGCTGACCTGTCCCTCAGTGGCTATACCTATTTCCTAAATAACTTCACAATATTAGGCTCTAACAGAGAGAAAATGAAGGGGAAGGAGGTAGGTTTAGAGTGTAAGGCATTTGGAGTTGGCCCCACCTGAGGACTGGTATGCTAGAGGCCACAGCATCGTCTGCTCTGGGTGTTGAAGGACAGGACAGTGTGGGGCAACCAGGAGTTGCACGAAGTGTCAGACGATGACTCACTTTCACTTGAGCCAGTGGTTCCCAAACTGTGAGCCGAGGCTCCCCAGGGAGCCATGGAAACTAACCAAGGGAGCTGCGGAATCCTTGCGAAAAACCCACCACCCTATACCATGTATAGGAAGTCCTATGCATAGAAGCCCTAATGGGGAGCCACGGCCAATGCCCCAGTAGGTCAAGGGAGCTGCCAGTCAAAAAAGTTTGGGAACCCATGACCTGACCACACACCAGTGGACAGAATGTATTGGGGGGTCTTGCGGCATATTATACCTTCTCCCCATTCATAGGCAGTGCACAGCAGAATCTCTTTGGGACCCGGTTAACAGACCTTCCTCCTTTTATCCCTCCTGTTTGTTTTGTTCTGATGCTGCGCATGTAACTTTAATAAAAAGAAGTGATACAACGTAATGTCTGGTTTGCAAAAGAAATGAGGCTTCAGGGAAGAAAGAAAAGAAATAGTACCTTAACAGAGACCCCAATTTAGCAGAAGGAAACAGACAAGATACACTCAGGCACAAAAACCAAGAAATGTGACAGCTGGGCATCATTGAACCCCCCCCCCCCCAAAAACTGAGCTCACAGGTACAAGTCATTGTGCTGCTCTACCACTCTTCCCCCCAAAAGTCAGATTTTTTGCACTAAGAACTGCAATGGTGGAATCACGGGCACGCTACAGATGAGCAACACTGGGTGCTCCTACCTTAGTGAACAAGGTACCCCCTACCTTAGTGAACAAGGTACAACCATCCTGGCCCCTGGCAGTGGAGTCATTACAAAAGATGTTTGTACCTCCACCTCTGAACAGCTAGTCCATGCAGGAGGTCAGGAAGGGGAAGCAGCAAACTCTAAGCACCTCTGTGCACTCCACAGGAGAGCAATACTTCTGTCTGGGGACCCCATGAGAGTCTGCTTGTGGGACAAAGAAGATGCTTCTCTCTCAGTGTTTGTGAACAGTACCAAAAGAAAAAAGACATACAGTTGCTCCTACATAAATCTGCACATAAGACCCCATTTGCCTGAATCCCCAGAGGAAGAAAAGGGGGGGGGGGAGAGAAGGAAGTGGCTGCCATGGCAGAGATCCACTTCATGTCTGTGGCACAGTACAAGAGGCACAATTGGTTTTGCTTTGGCAAAAAAGAGAGAATGAAAAAGGCAAAGAGGAGGAGGACGATCTCTCAAAGACAGCAGCACATGTTGCCTCTTCTAGGGTAGCCAGAGATCACAAGCAACCTTCTCTCATTGGTGAAGTTCTTTCTGGGGGGAAGACATCTCTCTTCCAGGAGTAGAAAACAGGAAGGGAGATACCAGAGGGCATCCCAGTCCTGGAGGGCATCTGCCAGAACTCTGCCCTCTTGCAATTAACCTCCAGCCCAAGCCTATGAGGCCAAAATCCTCTGGCTCCCAGAGTCACTGACAAAATAACATATACAGAGGATGCATCATCTGAGCACAACCCAAGACACTAGGGTAGCTCTGCCTGCTCCAAGCTCATGCGTGGAAACCCAGCAACCCTCATGCATGAAAACACAACCCACAGGATTCAGAGGGGGCGGGCCTGGGAAGTGGCTGGCTGCAGAGCTGGTGGTATGGCAACCACCAGCTCTTCCTGGGGCAAAGAGCTCTGGGTGTAAAACAGTTTCTGAGCAGGGAACATTCTGAAGATCCCCTCTCCAAATCACAGCCAAGAGGCAGACTAAGGGAGTCTGATTTCAGCTCTGCCTGTGGACAAAACTGCATTCAACCCTCACCCCCAATTCTAATAAAACAGCAAATTAATTAACATGGCCAAAGTGACTATTCTAAAATATTTTGTCCACTGTGTGTCAGTGCTGTATTTTGAATTTCTGCCTGCAGTTAACCACCTCGTGGACTGTACTCATCAATATTCTGTGCCAGTCACAGACTTCTGGCCATTTCTGCAGCTTCCTGACCAAGGCACGTGGCAAAAGAGGCTGAGCCTGGCATCCCATTGGCAGAGGAGGGGGCAAAACGCACATAGCAGCTTGTTAGTCGCCTGAGAGTGCGTTGAAGAATTGACGGGCTGTGAGCACTACACACAAGAGGGGAGCTGATTCCAGCACTCATGGTGCAATTGGGCACGTGACTGCCAATATTTGTGTGCAAGTTTTACCTCTTTCCGGGATGTAAAGTGCTTTGTTTTCTTTCTAAGGATTTCTAGGCAGTATGATTGTGGATATATTGGGGATGTTTATACTTGGCCACAGTAGACGCTTTTGTATAATCTGCCCCCCTATAATTGGTTCCCCTGCACTGGCCTGTGACGTATCACAAGGCCAGGAGGGGACACACCTTGTGGCATCTGTCTGGACCTTGCCACAATGTTTCTCTGCCTTCATTCACTGCAAGTGCTCACCACAGCCAGTCCCCAAAAGAGCTCTAAGCCATTCTGAACAGGACTGGCTGTATCCACTCCACTGGGCCCCCAAACCCAACTCCAGAGTTGTGAAAATCTGCACAAGTGAAGGAAGAGCATCCAGCAGGATTCCATTTTGGAACAGGACTTGATCTGGAATCCGTCCGGGCTCCAGTTTGGTGGAGCCAGATTCCACAGAGCTCCATGCCAACAAGAGCAGGAGCACACCAGCAATGCAGAGTCTGTACTTCCATATCGTGAGTTGGCTTTCCCTTGTGGAGAAGGTACGTTCTCCCTCCCCCCATGATGCACCTGGAGAGGACAACAAGCAGGTCATAAAGCTAGTCCTGTGCTCATCAGCAACAAAAGTGGACACCTCCGTATTCCAGTGCAGGTTACCCCTCACAGGTTATGAGTTTTCCCAAGGCACACTGTCACATGTAAGCAAACAAGGAGTTCTTATACACATGGGGTATTTCAAATATAGCCTTCAGCTCAACAGAGTCAAGTTAGGTCCCTTCAAGTCTCTTCTTGGCTTCGACAGGCAGTGGCACAGTCTATTCTGTTGTCTCCATCAGCCTCTGTAGAGCTCTCAGGGGCAACTGCCCCCCTTCCTAGAAATTGTGCATGGACTAAGCTGAGGCCACAGAAAGCAGCAAAGCACAATGACAGGCCATTTTCCAGGTCAAGTGTCTTCAAGTCCTCACTCCTTCAGTTCTGTGGGGTTAGTCCCATGGATGACAACACAGGAATGATGGAAGGCCACGGAGGGGAACAGCAAATGTTAGTTTTCCTTCTCAAAGTGATCCTCTGGGATTAGTGTCTGAAATGGATAATCCCAGAATTTGGTGGTGATTCCAAAGCCTGAAATGAGAGAGAGAAGGAATAAAGCAACATTTGTCAAGGATCTTGTCTTCAGTCAAGGTGCCAGTGACTGAAAACCGACACTGTATTAACCGACAGCAATGAAATTGAGAACTGACAACAAGCGATTGTGCCACCAATGAAAGACAGATATAGAGTCCAACTATCCCCTTTCACTGGGCCTCTGTTACTATTGTTTTAAACAGCTTCCATGCACTCTGGAGAGACTGAACATTCTTTACCTTTCAACTAGCCTCCTCATCAGGGGGAAGTCTGCCCTTTGGAACTCAAAGGTTTTTTATGTCAGATTTGCTTGACACTCTTCCCCTGGCCTGCATGTCGAAACAGATCACAGCATGGTCACTGTTCAGGCTGGCCCAACTCACCTTATCAGCTGTGCAAAGTTACGTTTACCCAAGGACTGAACTTGCTGGAACAGCTCAGAGCATCTACCCCAAAATTCAGTGCCTGAATGGAATCCTGGACACATGACAGCATCGACTCAAGAAATCCCAAAGATTTGTGCGGACCAAGAGGAAAAGCCAAGCAGCGCAGCAATTATTTAGAGGGTAATTGGAGCCCATTACCTGCTTGCTGGTGTTCAAAGTGGTGTTTGATGTGATAGGCCTTCATCCCACACAGGTAGGTGCCTTTCTTTGGTGACCCATAATGCAGATAGTAATGTATCATGTCGTAGACAATGTAACCAAAGAGCCCTCCAGAGAGGAGGCCCATCCCCAGTGCTTCAGGAAATACAAGTGTGAGAAAAACATAGAAAACTGCGACTATCACTGATGCTGGTACAGGTGGGAAAACCAGGCGGGCTCCATCAAAGGGGGACTGGAAGGGAAACAAGAACAGTTTAAGCACCACCCCTGCTCAGGGCTGATCCAGGATCTCTGGGCCCCTGAGACAGCTTGCCAAATGCTGTCCTCCCATACTCTGTGATGTGCCAGCCTCTGTTCTTTCCACCCCCTGGTTTGAATAAGGAAGGAAGATCAACTTTGACACTCTAGCTCCTCTCCTCTCCACTTCCTCTTCTGCTCTTTCCCTCTCTTCATTTGCAGCTTATGCAAATGCAGGCTGCTTTTGACCACATACGCCTAGGGAAGTCCAATGGAGTGACAACATTCCTGCATGGTGGAACTCTTAGAACTAACTTCATGTATTATATAGTCTTTGGCTTGCTGGAAGGGCAGGGCAGGAATGGCAGCTTGCTGATTGAATCCACCTAGGACTAGAGCTGGAGGAGCCCAAGTCCAACTGGTTTCTGCCTTCCTACACAGGTATATAGCCTTTGCCAGAGACATGAACTTCTGATGTGAACCTAAGGGCTTTTGGCTCTCAGCCCATGGATTTTAGCCCAATAAGATACTAGCAAGTGCTGACACCACCAGCAGCTACCAGACCCTTTAGGGAGCAAGTTGGAAATTACAACTGACTGCTGTGACAAATTTGCAAGGCACTTTGTAGGTATAATTGCTTACATTAGCCACAATTTGGATTCTGGATTATCAGTTCCAGAAATTGTCCCTATAGCATCAGTCAGTTCATCATTATTGACTGATTTTTTTTCTCAGCTTAAATGGCCTGAGAACATGGATACGGTTCTCTGGAACTTGAGAGCATCTTCATGCCTGCTTGACCATTTCCCCAACTTGGTTTATATGATCTGCACAGGCTGGTCTGGCCGAATTCACCTTTAAGGTGAATATCAGGTAAGCATCCTGCTGAGTGGAATTATGTGTCCCCTCCGGGAAAAAAAAAGCCCATGTCAGATTTCACCAACTTAGGATGCAATCCTAACCAACTTTCCAGCACTGGCATAGCTGTGCCAGTGGGGCATGTGCTGCATCATGCAGTTGGGGGGCAGTCACAGAGGCCTTCTCAAGGTAGGGCAATGTTTATTCTCTTACCTCAGAGTTGCACTGCCCTTATGTCAGTGCTGGAGAATTGGTTAGGATTGCGGCCTTAGACAATTATCTTGAATAAGGTGATTGAGCTTGGCATCTCAGCTCCAGAGGATCCTAGATAGAACAGATTATCTGGACTGTTATTTCAGTCCAGCTTCAGCCCAGGCTTTTGGACAAAGAAAGCCTTGGTCACCCTGTTGGATTGTCTACACTGAGGACTAAATAGTGGGACAGCTTCCCTGCTGGACCTCTCAGTGGCTTTCAACATCATTGACCATGGCGTCTTTCTGTCGGTTGGTTGAGTTGAGGCTGGATGGCACTGCTTTGCAGTGGATGCACTCCTTGACTGATAGGTCCTAGGTGGTGATGCAGGGGTGGGGAGGAAGACACCTGTTTGGCACCCTGGCCTTTACAGTGCGGGTTGCCACAGTGCTTTATTCTTGTTAACATCAACATGAAACTGCTGGAGAGATCATCCCTGGGGTTGGAATGGGGTGTCACCAGTATGCTGACAACACTGAACTCTATTTCTCTCTGCCATCTCATTCCAGGGAGGCTGGGGAAGTCCTGGAGTGCTGTCTGGAGGTGGTCATGGTTTGGCTGAGATTAAATCCAGAAAAGGCAGAGGTTCTCCTGGTCAGGAAATCCTCAATGCAGATATTGAGTCATCCGCCCTTCTGAATGGGGTTGCACTCCTCCTGCAGGAATGAGTGTGCAGCTTGGGAGTGCTCCTGGACTCACAGCTCTGCCTGAAGAGTCAGGTGGTAGCTGCGGTCAGGAGTGCATTTGCACAGCTTTGGCTGGTGCACCAATTGTGGCCATACTTGACTCAATTGGACCTGAGCAAGGTGGTCTATACTTCAGTGATTTCACAACCGGATTACTGTAATGTGCTCTACATAGAAGAGCTGCCCATGAAGGATGCTCCAAAGCTGTAATTAGTGCAGAATGCAGCAAAACAGGTGCCTGAAGCTAGGTAGTGCAATCCTGCTACGGCTGCCCATTCATTTCCAGGCCCAATTCAAAGTACTGGAATGGACCTTTTTAGCCCTTCACTATTTGGAACCAGGTTATCTGAGGAACCTGGTCTGCCTTCTCCCATATATTCCAGCCTGTATAGGGACCTTAGAGAAAAGGCGAGGTGATCGCCTAAGCTTGATTTATTGGCAAAAATTTCTCACCCTGTAGGGGAGTATCTATGATATTTCCTGTGAGACGACATTGTATCCACCCACACTATGCACAGTCAAATGTTAATGGCTACGCATTCCTAGAGCAACACCCGTGCCAGAAAGAGAATCAGAAGTTATTTGTTCTGTATGGCCAGGATGCCAATAGCCAAAGAATCACAAAGTGCAGTGGCACCTATGCTATGATTCTGGGGAAAAAGGAAGGAAAAATGAGATACTGGCTGTCAAATTCAGCTTCCTAAGAATCTAATGGCCCAATCCTATCCTCTCTTAGCACAAAGGCTGACACAGCATCTCCTATATTCTGTGTGTTGGCTGGTGACCAGGCCAGCCAGGAAAGGTGAGCAAAGAAAAATTTCACTTAAGTATCCAGCCGTTGTCTGAGCCCCTATGAAGTTCCTCTGATCCATGCTGTTTTACTGGCATAAACCTGAAGAGTTACAGGGGCATGTCGGGCTGGGGATGGGGGTGTATGATTGGGTGGCTACCAGTGCTGCCGAGATCTGCCTGGTCCTGCCTTGATCTGCCCCGTCCTAGCCCAGTTCCCACCCCAGCCTGCCCCCACCACCAGCAAAGCCACACTGGTGGCTGGTCTGCCCTTTGCTGCTGCTGGGGGTGAGGCCTTCTGGACCTGCATCAGCAGCAGCACCAGTAAAGGACCTACCCCTCAACGCACCCCAGGGTGAAGGGGCAAGATGCCCCCCCACCCCACCTCCATACTTACCCAGCACAATGGAGCCTCGTGCGGCATTGCGGGTGACTCAGAAAGTCTTCGGAGGCTTCCCACGTGGTCTCAAATAGTACTTCTGGGAAACCGGAAGTACTTCTTAAGATTGCATCAGAAGCCTCAGAAGGCTTTCTGAGTGGCCTGCAACACCGCAAAGGTATGGAGCTTGAGGTTTTTGACCCCCCTTTCCAGACCTGCCACTGAGCAGCACTCCGCAAATCAGTGGATGGCAGACAGCATGGAACACCACAGACCTCGGGGTCTGAACAGTGTACCATACAGATACGATTGGGCTGTTTTAATTGGGGGGAAAAAGAAAGAAAAGAGAAAAAAGAGAGGTAATTTTCTAGTCCTCGGGAAGGAATCAAGCAAGCTCTCATTAGGCTGCACAAACTGGGTTTAGTTGGCTACCAACAGAAGCTTAGATTCCTTCTGCAAATACAGTAATACTGTTTTAAGCAAAAGACAGGGCCAAACACGTGTTCCTATAAATGTACTTTGGCCCTTATAAATGCTTCAAAATTTCCTTCCTTCCTCCTTTCCTTCCTTTCTTTTTCAGCTTTTATTTTAAAACAACTGTAACTCACCTCAAAAGCCTAAGATGAAATGAGTTACAATTCAGTGGTTCTCAAACATATCGGTCTCTGGAGCCCTTTACACTCCTCAGGGAGCCTCAGGGAGCCCCACTGGGGCAGGTGCAGAGTCTCAGGGAGCCCCAGAGCACCGGTGCATCTGTGGATTGGTGCAGTGCCGACCCCAACACCAAATACCAGTGAAGAGCCGGAATAGGAGGAGAACGACAAAGGAGAGCTACGAACAGGGGAGGTGGGAGGCATGAACAAGCAGAGTGGGCAGCCACTTTGGTGTGCTCGTGGAACTCCTGAAGGGGTCTCAAGGAGCACCAGGGCTCCTAGGAGCACAGAGAAATAGTGAGCTATATCTTTAAATAAAAAATAATACATTTCAAAGTTGGAATAAGTGGCAGGATATGAAAACACACTAAGGAGGACATTTATAGTTATTTTTTTTTAATCCTATAGCCTTACTTGGGGGTGTGTGTGATGAAAAGGTCCTTTGCTTCAAAGCTGACCACTGTGACATTGCACAATTGTCATAGAAGCAGACAGCCACCATGACACTTTAAACCACAGCAGTGCGCAAGCCAGGGTGGAAGCACACATGAGGCACCTCCAGTGCTTGCTCTGCCAGTACGACACAGTCCACATCCCTTCCTTCTTTTGCTGTTATCAAAACCTATCCAGTGAAGCAAAAGGCAACATTCATTTGCACACCATTCATTGATCCCGAGTCTGGCACTTGGTGCTCTTCCTCATCTGGTGAGGTCTGATCCCTCGGAAGGGCTGTAGCAATCTATGCCATTGCCTCTTTCTTCAACCTGCTGTTAACAGGCTGCAAGGGATCTCTGCCAGCTGGCTGCTGCCAGTTGTCACAGCCCCACTTACCTTGTGGTGTTGGCCATGCAACAAGAAATGCAGAGTGATAAGGTAATAGTTGTTGGCAGGCTTCATGTGGAAGATAAAGCGGTGGATGACGTACTCCACTAGGGTCCAGACGCCCATTCCCATCACAAAGATCATCGGGCAATAGTTTTTGTGAATGTGGATGGAATAAGCTGCACAACAGAGGGAGTGGGAAATGGAACCATCAGCAAGCAATACATCCTGAAGCCACCGTCCCATGAAGACATTCCTGTCCCAGGCTGAGACGGTTGTCTAGCCCAGCACCAAATTTCCAGCTGCAGCTGTCCACATCTATTTATTTCAAGTGGGACAGAAGGGTGGCAGAACAGGGCTGGCCTTAGGGCATATTGACTAATTTGGCCAAAATGGACTCTGTACCTGGAGGGGTCCTGCACTGGGCAGATGGAGCACCTGCAACCACATCAGGAACCTTCCCCTGTAGCCAATGCTCCAGCATGGAAACATCCATGCCTTAGAAGGTCACTCCCGATTTTTCAGAAAAACTGGAAGTGACCTGAGGTTTCCCAAAGACCTTGGCGTTCTGAGGGCCGGGGAGGCCCAGCCTTCAGAACACCCTTCAAAAGTGACCAGAGCACAGCTCCTATTGCCTCAGGAGGGTCCATATGGGTCCAACCCACATGGGTTGCATCCATGGGTTCAGGGACCCATGGATAATGAAATCCGTGCATCCTGAATCCACAGATACAGCAGGCCCACTGTACTTTAACAACCAGGTACCAACCAAATGTTGAACACAGCTAGCTAGGAAAGTGCAAAGGAAAACAATTGGAAGACACAGATACACTCAAGGGAAGGCCAAAGAGGATGAGGATGATTCTGCTAACTGCTTAGAGGCATGCAGTATAGGAGCCAGTTGCGCTTCCCAGTGAAGGGCTTTCCCAGATCAAAAGGCTGCCCCCCAAATGCCCTGTCCCACACCCCCTCCCACTGAACCTCCGCAGGTGATGGACCGTGGAGCAGCGCTTCTGCAGATAAGCCCAGTGTCTAGGCAGGTTCATTCAGGAGAAGGTTATTTTGATGATTGAGCTCCTCTTGCTCCCTTCTCCTCCCCTGCCCCTGATTCTCTCCCACTTGCTCCACTGTGATACTATGAAATCAGTGCCACTGAAGAAAGACTGCATGGCCAAGCAGACAGACAGTTTGTGTACTCCTTGTCTTCAGCAGCTGGGTCCCCCAAGAGCAATCTGGGGGTTACAGCCTTGGCGTGACCCCCTGAGGACAGCGGCAGGAAGTGGGTCTCCTTCCTTTTGAGGAAAACATGACCATGGAAGACATGTCCCCCGGGAGACGCCCTGAAGCTCCCAAAGGATCCGGGCAGTGGTTTTGCTTTCATGCTGGGCCAGCTGCATGGGGTGGAGGTGGGGAGGGAAGAGCCAAGCCTGGTACCAAACGGCACTTACAGCAAAAGGAAAATGAGTTGGCCAGAAAACAAGGGACAGACAAGGCCTCCGATCGCAGGTGCTGGCCGGCCGGCGGAGGGAGTCGCAGGCTGCTGGCTCCACACAAGCCCTTCTCTGTACAGGGCAGACTGCAGTGGGGGTGGGTGGCTGTTCAGACAATAGGTCCTTTCTATGGTTCTGGCTGAAGGGCTCCCAGTTCCCCTTGCTGAAGCCTGCTTGCAGGCACTGCTTCTTAAAACACAGATATTGTGTGGTGTTGCTTAGGGTCACCATTGAAGGAAAGGCCCTCTGTTCATGGTCAGAGGCACGCTCCTCTACTTCAGGGCTCAGTTCTGGCCCTGAAGAGAGGCCTAAGCATCCCCAGTTAAAATGCTCTTCCCAGTCTGCTGGCTGACTTAGGGCACAATCTTAACCAGGTCTACTCAAAAGTAAGTCCTATTTTGTTCAATGGGGCTTACTCTCAGAAAAGTGTGGTTAGGATTGCAGTGTTAGTTCTACAGGAGGGCACTTCCTGACATCTCTCAAATGTAGTAGTGTAGGGAAGCAACAGGGGCAGAAGGATGCTTCTCTTTGCCTGCTCCAAATTACCCAGAAAGACATCTTTATGGGGTGTGAACCGACCAGGCTTCAGAACTTGCCGTCTATGCAGAATTACTCCTCACCTGGCCTCCTCCTGCACCAGCTGAGAAAGGATTTTTAACCCTCCGGCATTGGCCTGGAGTCTCCCGGAATACACCTCCCTCTTCCAGCAAAACGGAAAGCAATCCTGAAGGTTTTAGCAAGGCCTCCATGGCACCACAGTGGGGGAAAACAAACTCTCCAGGAGCTGACAAGTCTTGTTGAACCATACACAGTGAGTAGCTAATGCAGCATGTCTGCCTGGAAACCAAATCCCAGCCCCCTGCACTAAAGAAGGTACCGGAAGACTTAAGCATGTTCACCTGTTGTGAATGTAGAAAAGAGACGGGTATTCCCCTGAGCAAGAGTCGCGTAGCAGTGCCAGGTGCAATACAGTACCACTGGAACCCAGACTGCAATGACCATGTACCTGGAGAAAAGAAAGTGGAAAAACAGGGTTCATTTCATTAAGTCAACTCCTCTCTGCCAGGCAAGAAAGAGCAAGCTGAAGTCTTGAGAGCATCCAAAAATCTAATCCTCTAAGATTAGAGCAGGATCTTCTGTGCTGCCAGTGGGCAGGGACTTCTGTGTTGCCAGTCTCACAATTACAATAGTCTAATACTAATAGTACTAAAACAGGTATTTCTATACCGCCTTTCTTGGTCATCAGATTTCTTCTTAGACTTTAGTCAAGGCGGTTTACATAGGCAGGCAATTTAAATCCCCGTAGGGATTTTTACAATTTGAAAGAAGGTTTCTATCTTCAAGAAACCACAACATTCAGATGTTTCTTTCTTGATCTGGTTGCAGATTCTGGCCTCCATCCTCCCACGCTCAGAGCAGATGGAATAGCTCGGCTCAGCTTGTCAGCTGCTTCAAGGTCGCACGGTTCCCCATCCATGAGGCCAACTGAGGTGGACACCTCAGGTGTCTGACTGGCCACATGCCTCCAACCACCCATCTCCACTGATCTTGCTCCTCCTTCCTCCCACTCCCTGAATTTGTAAAGGAAGACAGGAAAGGAGTGGAAGAAGAGATGCTCCAGCTCAGGGGTGTCAACATAAGGCCCGCAGGCCAGAGGTGGCCCCGGGAGCTCTTTATTCAGCCCTCAGGCTCTCTTAGCACCACTGTCAGTTGCACTCATCTGCTGAGCTGTGCTAAGGTGTCATTGCAGAAAGGACAAAAATTGGGCTCTCCCATACCTTGAAAATTTTGATCAAGATCTGTGTATTTTCTATCCTGCCATTTGCAGCTAATGAGTTCCTAAGTGACAAAAAAAGTGCTTATTTCTGGTCATGACTTGCTTCATAACATCACTTCCTGATTTAAGACATCACTTTTGGCCCTCAGTAGACATCATGAATGCTATTCGGCCCATTCCATGAAACGAGTTTGACACTCCTGCTCTAGCTTCTCACCTTCCACACTTCCTTTTCCTCTCTATCCCTCTTTTCCTTTTTGAACCCATGGAATGCAAGAAGGCACAGTGGAGGCAGCAATAGGGAAGGCAGGGTGCTTTAGTGCTCTCCCTCTTGGCAGACCTGTCATTTGTTGAATCACTTCTTAGCCACCTGAGTAAGGAGCTCTCTCCACATCGATTGGCAGCAAATCCCATTGGGTGGCTATCCTGAGCCACAGGATATTTCACAGGCCTGTCATGAATATGTGCAGTTCAGGCCTAGTAGCATTGCAAAGTCTGAACCAAAGTAACCCAGTAACATAGAAGTGGCTTGCATCCTAGCTGCAAGGAATTTACAACTCAATGATACTGTAGCACCTCAGCAGACCAAGTGGCGCCCATGAATCCCCAGTGGGGAGGGGGAGAAATAAGAGAACTAGCATCCAGAAGATTCTGTCCCCAAGAGTTCTGATTGGTCAGTTCAAAAAAGTATAGAGTCACATCATCCTGTAGCATGAGAAGTATAAGAAAAGCCCAAAGGGGTGTCTTGTCTCTTTGTCTTTGGTCTTTGTCTTTTGGCGTGGGTGCAACAAGATGGGGAGGAGGGAAGGTTCCCATGGGACCACAGGTCTCTGTTTTGAGGTCAGGAATGAACTCCGCCCCCCTGTCCCATCCAGAGTAGTGAATGCTCACCACTTTCCCCCTCCTGACTTTCCCTTGAAGTTGTTTAGACACAATTGATTGAAGGGCTGGACTCATTTTTCTGCAAATTAGTGCGCTGAGCATTGCATCACCTGATAAAGGCAGGTATATCTGATGAACAGACGGTGCTTCTGTAACATGGGTTGGATCAAGCCAAGGGCCCAATTCCAGTGCGGATGCAACTGGGTGTGTGCCAACAGGGTGCGTGCTGCTGCATCTTGCGGTGCAGCCAAAAGGGAAGGGAACATTTGTTTTCTTACCACAGAACTGCATTGCAGCTGCATCAGTGCTGGAAATTTGGATGGGACTGGGCCCTCAGTTATACATGCACTGGTTACCACTGGTGTAAGTGCAAGAAGTCATCATGACCCCTAAAATAAATATGCCCCACTATGACTAGACAACAAAAAGCCAACTTTCAATGTCTTCATTAGAGCGTTTTCTTGTTCTGCCACTCATTCCTCTTTAGGAACTTAGGGTACTTCATTTATACTGCATGCCGATGCATGTTTGCTCCTATGTTAGTCCTGCTGTATTCAGTGCAGCTTACTCCCAGGGAAATGTGCATAGGCTTGCTGCCTCAAGGATCTAGCTCATTTTATCCCATGCTCTTCTGTGTCTTGCAATAGATTTAAAACAGTTGGATAAAAAAATTGAATTAAGAACTATCATGGTCTATTTCTCTTTTCAAGGAGGAAGAATGGCAGAGGAGCCTTTTCTCAGCTCTGCCGCTCTGCTTCCTGAGGCAACTGCCTTAGTCAGCCTCATGGATGGGCCAGCCCTCCTCCCATGTCTAAAACATATGCTATGATATTATATTTTAAAGGTGGTATATAAAGTACAAAGAAATAAACAAACCAAAGAGTTGGACTAGAAGCCCCTTCTCCTTTCTTGCAAATCAACAATTCTGCAGCTTCCACACACAGCCTCTCAAAGATTTTCTGTGTGTCAACCAAGAGGAGGATCATAACTGTGGACCCAACATACTCTCCTTCACACACCAAGAGCATGATGGATCCTTACTGGAAGCCACGCTTCAGAGTCTCACCATGCTGTTTTGGAAAGGGACTCGATGATGTCTGAATGGAACAAGCGAATGGGTCGATCCACCGGTTGATGCACCCATTCATCATACTTCTCCCCCAAGTGGCCCACCTGCCAGAGCAATGGTTTATGCCAATTGACAAGGTCCTGGGGAAGAGAGAGAGAGAAAAAAAGAAAAGACTGTAGTCAGAGCCAGATGGTACAGAAAGATCTGGCAGCCTTGGAAACTGCCTAGCCAAATGGTCAGAGTAGGGTGGCTGATCTTGCAGGTAGCGGATCTGGCAGCATCTCCATCTCCAAGTCACTCCTGAAAGTCATTCTGCAGATTTCAACAGGACCTCCAGGAATTTCCAACAGTGCAATCATGAGGGCTGGACCAAGACCCCCTGGCTCCTGAGACAACATGTCAAAATACTGCCCCCCCCCCCAACTTGATGCATCAGCCTCTGCTCTCCCTGCTGCCTGAACTGAAAAAAGAGGGGAGAGCAGGAAGGAACTGTGGAGGAGAGGGGACTGATGGCAAGAACTGACTGGCCCATCATTCTCCTCTCCAAGCCAATCCAGGAAATGCAAGGAGGAGGAAAAGAAGTGGAAGTGAGTGGACAAATGAAGACAGTCACTGCCCCACCACCAACCTGCCACCTGAGGCAACTGTCTCATTTAGCCTCGTGGATGAGCCAGCCCTACAATCATGCTGGAAAATTAATCTCCTGGAATAGCTTTGGTCAGAAATGGCAATCCTAGGTCCTAGCCATTAACCAAAGACCTTCCCAAGAGGTAGCAGCAAAACAGATCACATGTTCAGATTCTATCCCTATTCAGTGGTAAAGAATGAAACATCGTCAAAGGAGTATAGCACGACACCCATTTTAAAAAGGGCAGTTGAGAGAGCTAAAATTATGAGAGCAGGACATACAAACACATCCCTTCATTAGGAACATCAAACAAAACATGCCCTTTTCCTCGGAAGCAGCAGAGCCTTACTTTTTAAGAAGGAAAAAATATATAGTTAAGATGCAACCAGGTTAAGATTATTTCATCATGCAAAGCAAGACGTCAACATGTTAACAACTGGACAGCAAAAGAAAAACATGCAAAATATAACAACACATAAGTTTTCTTTTGAAAATCTATTCTTCCCAAGAAAAAGGACAAACAACTCCCATTGTTTCTTGAAGACTAATCAAGCACAAAGCTTTCATTCAGTGGGAATGCTGGCATTTGGAGACTGGGAAAAGGTCAAATTGCTCCATCTGGGACAAAGAGGAAGAAGAGGATGGCTGGTACTCTCAATTCACTACAAGGGCACCTCAAAAGGCCCTATTAACAGGTTTGGAAAGATAAGAGTGTGGAGGTAAAAGCTTGTCCCAATTCCAGTTTGGCTGGATGTGGCTGCTACTTTAGAGTGAGTAGAAGCCCCTAACTGGATTTTGATGCGTTAATACAGGGCCAGCCCATTCATGAGGCCAATTTGCCTCAGGTAGGAAGGGGTGTCCACCTCAGTCTGCCCACTCACCTTCCCTTCTGCTGCTCCTACTCCCACTCCCTTGATTGGAAAAGGGGAGATGGAGCAGAAGAGGAAGTGTGAAAGAGAAGAGATTGGTGGGATAGAGCATCGCAATGCCCTCAAACGCACCACTCTCTGCTTCTTCACACTTCTTCTTCCAATTCCAGGAATAGGAGAAGCAGAGGCTCCTCTCCTCATAAATAATTAAATATTTATAATTATTCATTTTAGTTTGCTCTATGATGTCACTTCTGGCTATGACAGAAGGACCAATGATAGGTCCCAGACAGATTATCATTCTAAAAAGTGGGTCCTGGTGCTAAAAGTATGAGAATTGCGTTAAATAGTGAAATCAGTTCCAATTTCTATTCAGATATGCACCTAGACAGAGAGATTCATACATTTGTTTCATCTTATTGCATTTATGCAAACAGGTACAGAGGGGAAAATAAACTTACGGGTAACCAAAAATAAACCCAAATCCTGCACCCCTTCAGCCATGAAGACACAGTCTTTTATTATACCATTCTAATTAGCCACGTCATAATCACCTCATCATAACACACTTTGCCTTTGGCATTTTATCTACTTCAGTAAGCAAACATCCCAAGAGACAAGCAACAGGCATTGCGAACAAACCAGATTCCAGAACGGGTTACTTGTCATTCTGTACTGTAGGTTCTAGCATATGCTTCTGTATTGCCCATTTTATAAAGATCTCCAAACGGAATATTTAGCGTCAATTTTATAAATAGCAGAGGTTGGGAGGATTTTGATAACATCTGGTATATAATCTGCAGGAACAACAGAGAATGTTGCAATCTTCTTAAAGAAAGAGGTACAGCACGAGACACAATGGGACTGTATGTGTAGGTTAGAAGGGATTGTATTGTTACATTGCTTTTGTGATGTTTAATTATGCCAATAAAGGTTCAGATCAATGATTGATTGATTGATTATGTATATTCCAGTTACTGATTAGCAAAGCTGAAATGAAGCAACTTTTTCTTTCTATTTTGGTCTTACTGCTCGCCCAAGTTTCTGCTGATTTAAAATATTCTGACATTAAAATATTGCTATTATTGACTTCTGGCACATTCCTCTGTGCCAGAGAAAGGGACCGAGAAGATATGGCTGTCAGTTCAGGCTATGCGAGCTACTGGGCTATCACCCACCTGTTGTGTTGGCTGTTATCTAAAAAGACAGAAAAGTGCCCAGCATCTGTAAGCTTTAGGGCAGGGGTCTCCAAACTGGAGACTGCTGCACAAAGGGGAAAGGAGTCCCTGGCAAGATTGGTGCTTACCGTTCCACCAGGGAGCTGTTCTTCCCCATCACCAATCTCTCCCAAATCGAGCCCCGGCCCCTGGAGAGAGGTGAAAAGCAGTGTGCCCTAAGGATCTGTCCTAGGACTGGTGCTTTTCAACCTCTTCATAAATGACCTGGAGACAGGGGTGAGCTGAGAGGTGGCTAAGTTTGCAGACAACACCAAACTTTTCCGAGTGGTGAAGACCAGAAGTGATTGTGAGGAGCTCCAGCAGGATCTCTCCAGACTGGCAGAATGGGCAGCAAAATGGCAGATGCGCTTCAATGTCAGTAAGTGTAAAGTCATGCACATTGGGGCAAAAAATCAAAACTTCACATATAGGCTGCTGGGTTCTGAGCTGTCTGTGACAGATCAGGAGAGAGATTTTGGGGTGGTGGTGGACAGGTCGATGAAAGTGTCGACCCAATGTTCAGCGGCAGTGAACAAGGCCAGTTCTATGCTTGGGATCATTAGAAAAGGTATTGAGAACAAAACAGCTAATATTGTAATGCCATTGTACAAATTGATGGTAAGGCCGCACCTGGAGTATTGCATCCAGTTCTGGTCGCCACATCTCAAAAAGGACATAGTGAAAATGGAAAAGATGCAAAAGAGAGTGACTAAGATGATTACTGGGCTGGGGCACTTTCCTTATGAGAAAAGGCTATGGCGTTTGGGCCTCTCCAGCCTAGAAAAGAGATGCCTGAGGGGGGACATGACTGAGACACACAACATCATGCAGGGGATGGACAGAGTGGATAGAGAGATGCTCTTTACACTCTCACATAACACCAGAACCAGGGGGCATCCACTAAAATTGAGTGTTGGGAGAGTTAGAACAGACAAAAGAAAATATTTCTTTACTCAGTGTGTGGTTGGTCTGTGGAACTCCTTGCCACAGGATGTGGTGCTGGCGTCTAGCCTAGACGCCTTTAAAAGGGGATTGGACGAGTTTCTGGAGGAAAAATCCATTATGGGGTACAAGCCATGATGTGTATGCGCAACCTCCTGATTTTAGAAATGGGTTAAGTCAGAATGCCAGATGCAAGGGAGGGCACCAGGATGAGGTCTCTTGTTATCTGGTTTGCTCCCTGGGGCATTTGGTGGGCCGCTGTGAGATACAGGAAGCTGGATTAGATGGGCCTATGGCCTGATCCAGTGGGGCTGTTCTTATGTTCTTATGTGCCTAATTACTAGGAGTAGGCAGAAGGGGAGAAGGCACAATGTCTTTCCGCTCACCCTACAATGCCAAGCTCCCCAACTGGGAAGAGTGCAGGGACATGTACACAGTCCTAGGCAAACTGGATAATGCAACAACCTCACCCACTTCCACAGAAGGAAGGGTCGGATTACTGTGCCAGGAGTCTTCCCAAGACACAGAGCCAAGTTTCAAGCAAGAAACCCTGGTGCAAAAAAACCCTGGTGCAAAAAAAAAAAAAAAGTCAAGAAATTGAGGTGGTTATGAGATGCTTAGAGCTGGAGAACATTTCCAGGTAGGAGCTGAAGTAGAAAAGCACTTTCCCAGAGCTGGGCCAACCCCGAAGGCTGTATCTTCTAGGAACATCTGCAAGCATCACATCCAAAGCTTACTGGTAAGATAGGGATTATGAGTCAACTCAGCAAAGGTGAGTCATAACCCCAGCCAGGAAAGAACCTTCTCTCCCTCCCTCGCATTTGACAAAACACACATCAAAGTCCAAAGCCAAGAAACATAGGAGGCAAATGGTTTACAGCTACAATTCATGGACATCAGACTGGTGGTTTCCTCCCTCATGTTTTATGGTGCAGAGGGTTGGAGTGAACCAGATATGACAAGGGACAGGGATAGGGCATTTGTCTCTGTGGAATACCAGTGATAGTTAGGAGGTTAGGGTGCTACCTTGGGAGGTTCGGGTTCATGTAATGTAGTCTGAACTTCAGAATTGACCCAAGTCCCCCTGGCACCTGAGGCAGCGTGCTAAATGCCACCCTTCTTCTCTGCACTGTGCCAGTCACTGATGCTCCTCCTCCCCGCTCCTGCTTGCGGGGCCTTCAGCTTAGTTTCAACATGAATCCTCACCAACACCAACATTGATGGATGGGTTTCCTTGGAGAAAAAACAGGCCCTGGTTGGGCCCTTCCTCTCCAAAACTACATCATCTGTAGGACTGAATATCTCCTGATCACAGATCCTCAGATCTCCTCAGACCCATGGTTTTTTGGGAGGAAATAGCATGCTTTCCCAAGAGCTTTCAAGAGCTTAGAAAAGCACAGCCATTCCGTTGACCCTGGCCCCACCCCCTCCCCGTGGCCCCACCCCCCTGTGAATTGTGAATA
This sequence comes from Tiliqua scincoides, assembly GCF_035046505.1. NCBI lineage: Eukaryota > Metazoa > Chordata > Lepidosauria > Squamata > Scincidae > Tiliqua > Tiliqua scincoides. Next base: position 20,381,597 of record NC_089829.1, read on the forward strand.
TTTATGCACCAAATGAAAATCAGCAAGAATTTTTTGTAAAGTTATACAAAGACACAAGAATTAGAGAATATGAACAGTGCTGTATTGTTGGAGACTTTAATTCAGTTTTTGATAGACAAATGGATTCTACATTGACACAAATAAAAGAGAAGAAAAAAAGGAGACCACAAATTCCTAAAGCATTTTTGCAATTAGTGGAAGAGATGTATCTGATAGATGTATGGAGAACAAGATATCCAGAAACTAAAGACTATACTTTTTATTCAAATAGACACCAGACGTGGTCAAGGATTGATCATCTTTGGATAACATGGGCATGGACTAAAAATCAGGTGGAAGTGGAAATATTACGAAAGATACTATCAGATGACAATCCAGTAATGAGCAAATCTGAAACTCTTCAAAAGCCATCTCAATGGAGATTGAATATTAATAGTTTAAAAAATGAAAAATTTAAAAAGAGTTTCAAAGAAGAAATAGAACATTATTTTAGAGCTAATATTACACCTGATATACCAATGACCACGGTCTGGGATGCTAGTAAAGCTGTTTTTAGAGGATTGGCAATAAGAGAAGGTGCAAGAAAAAGAATAGAAAAAGAGAAAAGATACGTGGAATTAGAGAAAGAATTGAAATGACAAGAATTATTGGCAAAGCAAAACCCTACAGCACCGGAGATAAAACAGAGAATGAGAGAGGTACAACATAAATTGAACATTTTATTGACAGAAGAACTGGCAAAGAAACTTACTTTTGCTAGACAAAACTTTTTTGAAAATGCCAATAAAACTGGAAAATGGTTGGCTTATAAATTAAAGAGAAAATGAAATCCTATATAGACACATTAAAGAACGAAGATGGAAAAAAGACTATGAATGTAAAAGATATGATTGATACTGCTAAAAACTTTTATGAATTATATATGGAAGAAGGGATCTCAAGCATTATTCAAAGGAATTATTTACAAAAAAAAATAATGAATTAAAGATGTCGCAGCAACAAAAAGAAAGTTTAAATCAACCGATATCAGTTAGTGAGATTTCAGAAGCAATCGCTAAACAAAAAAATCAGAAATCGCCGGGTAGCGATGGATTACCAGCTGAATTTTATAAATGTTTTGAAGAAGAGTTTGTTACCATTTAAAAAATTGATAGAAGAAATACAGCAAAAGGATAAAATTCCTGATACTTGGAAGGAAGCAATTATTACAGTTATACATAAAGAAGAGCTTGACCAAGAAGAGATTTAAAATTATAGACCAATTTCACTACTTAATGTGGATTATAAAATTTTTGCAAAAATATTAGCTTCAAGATTAAAAAGAGTTTTGATAAACATTATTCATCAAGACCAAGCAGGGTTCTTACCAAGAAGACAGAGGTCTGGTCTAGAGGGTAGAGCCTCCATTTGCCTGAAGATTAACATCCACAAGGTCGCCAGTTCGAGGCCACCGGCACCGTGCGACCTTGAAGCAGCTGGCAAGCTGCAGCTGAGCTGTTCCATCTGCTCGGAGCGTGGGAGGATGGAGGCCAGAATGTTAAACCAGATCGGAGTGTAACATCTTGAATGTGGTGGTTCTTGAAAGAGAGAACCTTCTTTCAATTTGTAAAAATCCCTGCGTGGATTTAATAAGCCTGCCTGTGTAAACCGCCTTGAATAAAGTCTTGAATAAAGACCAAGAAAGGCGGTATATAAATACTGTATATTATATTATTATTAAGACAAATTAGAAATAATATAAGATATTGAACTTTTTAGAATATTATGAAATGTACCCTGATAAGCAAATGAGGATGCTTTTTATAGATTTTCAAAAAGCATTTGATAATGTGAACTGGAATTTGATGTTTTTACAATTTGAAATTATGGATGTAGGAACTCCGTTTATTGCTATGATTAAAGCTATATATAAGAATCAAACTGCTAGAATTAGAATAAATGGAGAGCTTTCAGAGGAGATAAAAATTGAAAAAGGAATGAGACAGGGATGTCCACTTTCTCCATTATTATTTATAGTGATTATGGAAATACTTTTGAATCAAGTGAGAAAGACAGAAGAGATTAAAGGATTAAAAATAAGAGGTGAAGAATTTAAAATCCAGGCATTTGCAGATGACCTTATGGCGATTATAGAAGAACCATTAGAATCTGCCAAAAATTTGTTAGATGTGTTGTGAGAATATACTGAAGTGATAGGACTGAAAATAAATGTCAAGAAAACAAAAATCTTAACAAAGAATATGCAAATAAAGAAAATACAGGAATTGGTGGAATTAACAAATTTCAAAGAAGAAGAAAAATTAAATATTTAGGGATTCAGTTAACGAAGAAAACGAGCACATTAGTGAAAGATAATTATTTGAAATTGATTGAAGAAATAAAAAGAGATTTAACTAAATGGAAAGAATTGCAACTTTCACTGATGGGAAGAGTTGCTGCAGTGAAAATGAATGTTTTGCCTAAAATAAACTTTCTTTTCCAAACAATCCCTGTAATTTTGAAGCAAGATATATTTAAAGAAACTAAACAAATTATCTTGAAATTCATCTGGCAGGGAAAGAAACCAAGAATTAAAATGAAGGCCTTGCAAGATGTGAAACTAAGAGGAGGCACGGGGCTTCCTGATTGGTTTTTATATTATAAGGCCACAGCGCTACTATGGATTAAAGAGTGGATTTTATTAGGAGATCAAAGAATACTTAAACTGGAGGGTCATGATCTTGAATGGGGATGGCATGCATTTGTTTGGTATGGAAAAACAAACGAATATAAGCAATTCAATAATCATATATTAAGGAAAACTTTATTATGGATCTGGGCTAAAATACAAATACAGATGTATACCAAAATCTAGGTGACGCTGCTAGAAGCGTGTAACTGGCCAAATTTACTAGAAACAGCAAAAATGCTTAGATATGAAAGTTTATTGAAGATGGGCAATTAAAGACAAAAGAAGAACTGTTAAGACAAGGTGTGGAGATGGATTGGTGGACTTGCTTGCAACTTGATTCAAAATTTGGGAAAGATAAACAAGAAGGATTCTATTCAGAACAGATGCCATTTGATAGAACACTCTTAGAAACAAAAGAAAAATATATCAAAAGAATGTATATGTTCCTATTGGATTTTGAGATGCATGAAGAAACAATAAAAGAATGTATGATAAAATGGGCGCAAAATAAAGGCCATAATATTACATTAGAACAATGGGAACAGATTTGGAAATATAATATAAAATTTACTAGAGCAACAAAAGAAAACTTATATTGAATGTTTTATAGATGGTACATGACACCAGTAAAATTGGTAAAAATGAATCAGAACATATCAAAAAATTGTTGGAAGTGTAAATGTGAAGAAGGGATGTTTTATCATATGTGTTTATCATTCAGGTTGCAATCCTATACACACTTTCTTAGGAATAAGCCCCACTAAACACAGTGGGAGTTATTTCTGAATAGGCATGCATAGGGTTGTGCAGTAAGTCTGAAAGACTGTACTCCATTTTAAGACTGCTGCGAAAATGCAGTTTCTGGGGCTTTTAAACTGTGTTTGGCCTCCTCTTCTCACCTCATTTTTTCCCCTCAGTATCCAGCCTGCTTAAGAGTTCTAGCATTCAGAAATTTGCTCTTTTCAATGTGCCATTTTTATTTTTTTATTCCAGACAGGCAGGTGCCAGTTTTTCAATTCTTGCTAATGGATCAACATGGCTGGTAATGATTTCCACTAAGCAAAGTGGTGGTTAGGGAAAGGCTCTCTGCTTCCCCTTGAGATTCACTTATTATGAGTTGCAAAGGCACAAAGCCAGCAAAGCAAAACACTGAACCTAGAATGCGGCAAGATAAAAACGAGAACTCCCAGGTTTCTGGCAGCTCAGTGGAGGAAAAATGTTGGCAGAAGGCTGTAGTCCCGTCTGCAACAGGATGTGACATGGGTGGGAAGCACACACCCTCAACCTTACTGGAAGTTCGGGCTGGGCAGGAGCAGAGGGAAATCAAACCTCATCCAAAATGTTTCTACATCCAATGTTTATACATTTGTGCATCTATTCCTCATCCAAAATGTTGATACATCTTCTGCACCAGAGTCCTCACAATCAAGATTTCAGAGACGTACTTCTGCATCTGTGTAGCCACCCACAGTCCTGTTGCCAATATACACAGGGTTCTACAGAGTGGCAAAGAAAGAAAACTCTGCCTCAATAACCTTACCATCTAAATTTTGACACCGAGGGAGATGAAGGACGAAGTGGGGATCCAAAAGAGATGAACAAGGGCAGTTACAGGAGCTGACTGTCAAACACAAGCAGTTGATAGGCAAAATAAATGGGCAACATGGGCACATTGGCAGGTGTGGATCCCATGCTGTTTCCTTGGTTCCCTTGGCTCCCATGAATCAAGGGACTTTTGGGCACCAACATAACCGGGAGTTATACAAAATGCATGAAGAAGTTTGGAGAGTTAAGTTGGAGGAGCAGAGACCAGCATCACATGATCGAAGCACTCTGCCTCGCATATCAGAACTAGAGGGCAGGGATTGGGACCACAGAGGGAAATTGCCAGGGCTGAACAAGGGTAGGTAGACACTAGATCCAAAATCACCTGGAGGAGCTTTCCGTTACGTGAAAATCCCCTTTTGCCTTTTAGTTGTGATCTCTCTATATCTGGTTATGTTACTATGGATTAAAATATCATGCAGGCTAAACTTCTCCCAGCACACAGGCCACATTTCCAGCACTCTGGTCAAGCCATAAGCTCATGGTTACACAATCACACCCCCCCACACACACACACAGTCACACATTATGGGAGAAAGTCTGGTGTCTTAAATCACTGTTTAAGTATCTCCCGCATTACTGTATTCATTGTATTGTTTTAACCCAATCACTGTTTAAGTACTGTATGCAAACTTGAACTGCCTTCTTGTGCTGCTGATTCATTGTATTGTTTAAGTTCCCCCATCTAGGAAGCCAGCCATAGACCCCATTGAATTTTGCTGATAACTGACATCCTGATCCTCTTCCAATGTTTTTCATACTCCAAGCACCCTGCTGTGTGGTAGTTATCAAGCTACCATCCAGTTCAGCACTGTCTCCCATCCCCTCTTAAGTGAGGGCTTCCTCTCACATGTTCTCTCTCTGCAAGGACCAACACATCTGTGTTGTGTCAGAGGGTCCTCTTCACAGGACTCCCCCCCCCCTCCAACTGCTCTACAGGACAGGTAACTATCTTGCGTTCTTGAACTCTCTCCCTTCCTCCCCCCTTTTTTTCTTCCCTTCTCTCCCCATCTTTAGTTAGCAGCTGGGGTTGGCAGAGCAGGGACCCTAAAATCCTTCCCTACAACCCCCCTTCCTTATCTGTTTTCCTCAGATGCACCAAATACTCTTCACACGCAACCACCATGAAAGCTAGGTACATTGGATTCAAGTATTAGGACCAAGAAACATACACTTATCATTTCTCCATGTGCATTATGTTTCCCTTTGTGCTTTTGTAATAAAACTATAATCTTTTATTGAAAGTTATCATTCTCTCTGTAAGCAAAAGGGAATTTCTCTGCATTACACCATCTTGTTATCCAGTCTACAATCCTAATGTTCCAATAAGGGCAGTGTAATAATTCCCCTAAACAAAACAGCCCTTTTGGTAACATTTCAACATGCTCTCTCTCAGGCTGCAATCCTATGAGCACTCTCCTGGGAGAAAGCCCCACTGAACTCAATAGAACTCCTGAGTAGACAAGCATAGGTTTGGACTGTCAGGGTGCATGACTATCCAAGGTCTTGTGCACTGTAAAATGCAGTATACTTTATGAAAGAAGTACCTCTTGCCATGCTCTTGCCTCACTTACCCGAGTGGCAGGAAGTTCCAAGGGCAGCACTAACTGGATTCTGCCTTTCTTTATAGGAGAGAACACTATGGGCTTATTTTGTAATATTTGATTCTGCAATAGACAGGTTGTGGACTGGATGTGCAACAAGCAACCAACAGATTGCATCCGTTCTCAAGAGGTCCCTTGCAACCTACGATGCTCCAGCTCTTTGCTTGGGCTGCCTTAGCTTCCACCTCAAGGATCTCTGGCTCAAATCAAATCAAACCTGCCTCAGAAGTTGCTAGTCCATTCTGCTAGTTTTCTTTGTTCCTCTCTCAAATAAGAGGGGGACCACCTTACACCCCAACCTCAGCCTACAAAGCTCCAATGGTAGGAGCTAATCCTCTCATCCTCCTGGGAAAGGTTCCCACTAAGAAAGCTTTCTGGGAACATTGCATTTGCTAATCTTTTTTGTCCATTCCCAGACTGAGCTGTGAATCAGAATTTCCCAGTTTGAATCATGTCCACTAGGTGGTGGTCGTAGGCAAGCCAGTCACTTTCCCAGCCTCAGTCTTTTCCAACTGCAAAATGGGGGCAATAGCACTTAAGTACCTTGCTGTTACCTTGCTGTACCTTACATAAGTACAACATCAAGCCAAAATACTTTGCAAACTCATCATCCTTATTACTGAATTCACAATGGTACCTTGCTGTACCTTACTTAAGTACCTTGCTGTACCTTACTTAAGTACAACATCAAGCCTTACTTACTGCTTGCTTACTGATTACTGATTACTGATTACAGTAAGCTTACTTGCTTACTGATGTACCTTAACATCAATATCAAGCCTTACTTACTGCTGTACCTTACTTATATACCTTGCTGTACCTTACTTAAGTACAACATCAAGCCAAAGAACTCCCAGGTTTCTGGCAGCTCAGTGGAGGAAAAATGTTGGCAGAAGGCTGTAGTCCCGTCTGCAATAGGGTGTGACATGGGTGGGAAGCACACATCCTCAACCTTACTGGAAGTTTGGGCTGGGCAGGAGCAGAGAGAAATCAGACCACATCCAAAATGTTTCTACATCCAATGTTTATACATTTGTGCATCTATGCCTCATCCAAAATGTTGCTACATCTTCTGCACCAGAGTCCTCACAATCAAGATTTCAGAGACGTACTGGCCTTCTGCATCTGTGTAGCCACCCACAGTCCTGTTGCCAATATACACAGGGTTCCACAGAGTGGCAAAGAAAGTAAACTCTGCCTCAATAACCTTACCATCTAAATTTTGACACCGAGGGAGATGAAGGACGAAGTGAGGATTTCCTCTAGAAATTTGTCCAAACCCCTTTGAAAGGCATCTGGGCCAGTTGCCATCACTACATCTTGTGGCATGTCAGTAAGAGGAAAACCCTCCACCCCACAGAGGGGACTCTCAAAGGAGGGTTCCAAAGCGGTGAGTGAGATACATACATTTTAAAAGTGACAGAAAACAATAAACTAACTAGCTACTTACTAAAGACTACATTCTTGAAGTCCCACAGTGCAGGGTCAATGTTCTGTCAACCCACCATGCTCCAGGCACTAAATGTGCCTCTGCTGGCTCACTTACCCTGCTTATTTTGCTAAAACCCCTTCTGATCCAGTCCAATCAAATAATCCTAATTTCTGTTGCGTCATGATCTGCCCCTTCCGTTGCATAGCCATCTCCCAATCAGACCTCTGGCATAACTCCAAATTGACAGCAACTGGTCATTGTCCTGCAGACCCCATGCTCATCAGATAATGGCCACCTGCTAAGTTCTTCCCTTTTGGTTCCCAGGGCAGTAACTTTCCACTCTGGTGTCTAGTTTGGCTCAACAGACCCCTGACCCTTCTACAAACGCCAAACAGTTTCATACTTCATTTCAAACTAGATCTTACAGGATGGACTTTCCGATTTTAATGTACCTGGATCTCTCAGAAAAGACAGTCCCACTTCAGCCCAGCACCCCAATTTCTATTCATTCCTCTATGAAGCTGTAATGGGAGGGGGGGGGGGAACCCACCTCCGTGACAGTTATAGTAATTCAATGTCTTCATCACAAAAGCCTCTGCATGCTTACTGCAGACAGATGAATTCAAATGAACATCATGAAACTGACCTCAGCGCTGCCTTGCGGCTAGCTGAACAACCAGTCAAACGTGGCACCAGAGCTGGCAGCCAACGGGTGCATCACACAAGGAGCCAAGCATAAAAGTAATTCTGCTGCAGCTGCAACTCAGTCTCCATGGGAGGAAAACACCCTTGGGACCACAGAGCAGCCCTGCTGGATCAGGCCACAGGGTGTCCACCTAGGTCTGCATCCTGTTTCCTACAGCTGCCTCTAGCGGCCTGTGGCCCACAAGCAGGAAAGACATACCTCTTTTTCACCACGGATCCCCTGCAGCTGGGATTCAGAGGTGTCAGGCCACCATGAGGAGCAGCCACTGATAGACCATTCTCATTAACGCCTCTGTTCAAATCCCTTTGAAAGCCATCCAAGCCAGCAGCCATCACTACATCCTGGGGCAAGATAGGCTAATTATATGCAGTGCGAAGATGTGCTAACCTTCTGCCAATCAGATAAACCTTCTGAGGATATGTGTGAGAGAAAACAGGGAGATTTTTACTTACCATGAATCCCCCTTCTCAGCAGCCTCCATGTCTGGGTCCGAGACCCTTACTGCTGCCTTTCTCCAATTTTCTCTTGTGCACTGAACACTAATAACCAGCTTGTGCAAAAAGTGTAGGGGAGGATCAAAAGCCATTTGGGGTTTCATGCATCAAAATGTCCCTCCTAGTGTCTGATATGGCTTCATCTTTCTTAATCTTCCTCTTGCTTATGGCTTCTTCTGATTCAGAAGCCGTTTGCCCTCATTTGAGGCAGGTAGCAATGGGCTAAAGATTCTCAGTGGAGAGGAGAAGGGAAAGGCACTTGACTTATGCCAAAGCCAGGATTCCTCCATGCAGGGAGTGGGACAGGGAAGTGACTAGATCAGCGTTTCCCAAACTGTGAGTCACAATCCTCCAGTGGGTCACCTTCAGTGGGTCATAACGTGGTTGTTGGTGCAGGTGAAGGTGTGATGCCCCCAGCTGGTCGTAAATGGCATGGCCCTGATATGCCACAACTGGCCTGCCCTTCCCCCCCAAATATAGAAGGGGATGAGCATTGCTGAAGGAAGAAAGGATCACACTCCCTGTGTTTTCTGTGCTTTTCCACTTATCCCACTTCCTACCTCTAAATGGGGGGGGGGGGAGGGAGACAGTTGGCAAGAATATGAAGGCTTTTTTCCTAACAAATGCACAAAGTCTCCACTCAGAAACTCTGCTCTTAGGAAAAGGGCACATTCTTACAGCGATAGCCTTCCTACTGTGCATTCTCCCATGGGTGGGAGGGATGCAACTATCCACAAAGCTTGCAAGGTCCAGCCTTACCCATGCCATGAGAATCTGTCCCTGCCATACTGACGAGCAAACACAGCAAACAGAATGGCGCAGTGCCAGCCCCTGACAAAAACCTGTGTTAAGTTTATTCATTAACAACATGTTTTTTAAAAAAGAAGGCAGCGTTCTTCAGCCTTGGGCTCATGACCCCAACGGGTCACCCGCAAATTGTGGGTTCGTGGCAACTTACAAGAATGAAAAATGTTGAAGACCACTGGACTAGAGCACTACCAGGTAAAGGAGGAGGCATCTGGTGTACCCCTTCAGGTACCAGAAGATTGTGTCCCAGTCCTGCTCAGATTCTTAGCAATTGTGCTAAAACAGCTTTCACTAGTGCCAGTTAGCTTTCACTTTCAGATACTTCACAATAACTCGTTCTGTTCTCTCTAATAAGAATATCTGGTTACAGTGAACAGTGCTGGGAGGATGTTATGGGGGCAGGGAGTGGGCAGCAACAGGGAAAGAGGTGGGTGGATAGGGTCTCAGAAGAGAGGAGTGATCAGTGGTGGGTCTCCAGTCCCACACTTGGTTTGTTCAACCCTGCCTCTTACCTTGTCTTCGTCAACTGCTTTACATCTGGGATCCATCTTGCTGGCCTGTGTTGCAACTGGGGGGCTGGTGGGGGCTGTCTTGAGGCAGCTCTGGAAAATGAGAAGACAGGTGGCTCAGCGTAAACCCACACTTTCTGGGGATCAATCCTTCAACTCCAGTTTCTTGTTACAAGTCTCGGCCCTGCTTGACTAGCCTGCTCTCAATAAGTATCCTTTGCAGATCTCTTTGAATGCTGGTCAGCAAGAATAAAACTAGGAGAGAATGTGTCCTACACTCACGGATGCCCAGGTTGTTTGGAAACAGTCTTCCTTGGAGACTTTATTTAGTAATGAGGAGGAGGTAGAAAATGAGCAAGGCAAAATCTTGTGGGACTTCAATATTCAAACAGATAAAAAAAATTGGGGCACAACACAGTAGTAGTTGGCAACCTTCACTCTCAAAAGACTATGGTATCACACTCTGAATGGTGGTTCTGGAACAGCGTCTAGTGTGGCTGAAAAGGCCGATTCGGGAGTGACAGTCCCTTCCACACTGGGAGCAAGTGCAGTCTGTCCCTGGTCTGACGTAACTGTGGTTGAGAAGAAACAAGTCATGCTTATTGATGTGACCTTTCCACGTTAGGAGAAATGATTGGAAAAGAACAATTGGAAAATTAGAAATTGAAATACAGTGCCCCTGGGGAAAGAAATCAACCACTGGCATTGGTAATAATGTAGGTACAACACCCTTATGAAATATTAGCCAGCATAAGTACAGGCAAGATAACAACTGAACAATTTGCAGATCCCGTGAGGCTCAACAGGTATATAAACCATTGTAAGTTTTCTCTATCTTTTTAAAAATTTCCCTTATCCTTTTTAGTGAATTTTTTTAAAAGGGAAAATGTACATAATGTAAATACACAGACGTTATACATACAAGTTATACGTAGAAGTTATATATAATACATAGAAGTTGTAAAATAAGCAATCTATGCATAGAACTCTAAGAAAGGCTTCCAAATGTTCAAAAAATATATCTGTATGTAGTTGTAGTCTACAATTCAAGTGCTGATAAAGTTCCTGAAGCCATAAAATAATAGTGGGGGGGGGGTGCACTTACCCATCCAGTGTTTTAGTACAGTGGTCTCTAAATTGCAGGACCACTGCACAACGAAAAGCCCTTCCCCTTCCAATGCAGCATTACTTTAAAAAGCTGGCTTCTTTTTGAAAGACACATGCTCAGAGACCCTTTGCACTTGGATCCTGCGCTTGAACATTGATATTAAAAAACAGCAGTGTTGTTCTCCACCCCCATTCAGGTTTGGGGAACTAATCGGATGGAGATGCCAGAATTTCTGAAATGCAGGGTGGGGGCGCAAACTGAATTTTAATCTTGGTAGTTGTGTAGCTACACTTAGCTGTCCCTGCTGTCCCATGAGAGGAAGGAGCATCTCAGGGGCGTGTGGTATACATAAGGATGCATGCAGGACGGCGGACTGTGGCTCAGCAGTAGAATAACTGCTTTGCATCCAGGAGGACTTAGGTTCAATACCCTGCACCTCCAGACTGCACCTGCCTGAACCCTTGAAGATGGCTAGGTAAATGAATAGTCTGAGTAGAAGACAGTTGCTATGTCCTTAAGCCTGTGTCTGCAGGAGCCCATAGAAGCTGCAGCACTGATACACAGACAATGCCGGGAATGAAACAGTGGCAGCAAGGATGCCAGTAGCAAGCCCCCAGCCCAGCCGCCTCTGCAGACACAGTTAATGAGATTCTCTTCTCCTCAGTGGTCTTTGGTGCATTACTCAGATTCCTCAACTACCCAGCTCTGGATCCAACTTGCTTGAAGTAGTCTATTGTTAAGGGTTCATTCCTACCAGTTCTCAGACACACCCATCTTTGATCCACAAAGTTCTGCTTCCATCTGGATCCAAGATTTTATTCGACTGCTTTTCCAGAAACCCACACATTTGTTTGTTTGGCACGGGCACTTAGCAGAAAATTTTTGTTCAGGAGTGAGAAACCAGAAGAACCTTGTTTGCCTGGGCACAAACTCCATCTTGCACCACTGGTATTGGTGGCATGCCTAATGTTCTGCAGAGGCTGCAGCAGGACTGAGCATGTTCAATTTTCAGTCTCACCCACAGGAATTGGAACCTATATACTTTGGTCTCGCACAGGAAGGACAGATCCTCAGTCAGTATTCTCATTATAATCTACATTGACTAGAAGCAGCTCTCCAGGGTTTCTGATGAGGGGAGTGTTCCTTTTTTTTTCTACCAGGACTTGAACCTGGTCCTTACACTGAACTAGTGCCATTCCTATAAGGAAATGGCAGAGTAGAGCCACATGTGGAAGGATTGAGCTAGCACCCACTCTGTTGCAGGGGGGATCTACCACACATTTGACTACAAGCACATATGGCCAAAGGTTTCCCCAAATTTGTTTCCCTGGCCTATGCATCTTTAAGCAAAACCTACAAGTAAAATGGATCAAAAGCCATGAATGCCGTTTTCTTTGACTGCTAATGAGCCCACATTCCAGTGTATGCCATTATAAAGATAACCCCTGCTAAAATCAACCTTATTCTTTCCTGAAAGATAGTCCAGCAGTGCCCAGGTCTGTATGGTGAGAACACTTTGTCATTGTGACTCCCACCAGTATGCATGCTGTCATGCTAATTAATTGATATTGCTCCATCATAATGTATTCCAGCTACAGCTTGGTAGTAAACACCTTTAAATTACATGCATATGTAAGAGCACAAGTCTTGAGCTGGCACAAGTTCCTTGCACTGGCCCAGGAGGTTTGTGAATATGCCATAAGGCATGTTTGTGCCTCCTAGAGAGTCGGCTGGGCCGGTGAAGGAACACACGCTGGCCTGCGGAGGCTGAATCCAGCCTCTGCGCCGACTCGGGGGGGGGGTTGGGTTGCGTCCGCTGAGCTTGGCCAATGCAAGGGTCTGGGAAGGGTAGGGAGGAGGCGGGAGGGAGGTATTCCAGGGTGGAGGGAGGAGAGCAGAGGGTGGTCCCGGAGCTGTTATGCCAGATCCCAACCCCATTCCCAGAGCAGCATGGAGCGGCTGCAAGCCACTCCTCTCCCCTCAGGTGGTGTAAGTCTGAGGAAACCTTTTGTGGCTGTGGTGGTTTACCCAGGGATAAGGGGAAGAGTTTCCCCTTGCCTCTGGTTGAGCCACTTCAGGTCCCTATCTTGCGCTGGATACAGTGCAGGCCTCCATGCCTGCCTGTTCCAGTGCAATATAGGATTGTGCTGCAAGTTTGTTTAATTGCTTGGGACCCAGCATTTGCTTGTGGTAAACTGTATGTCTATTCCAGTTCATTGGGTGCATGCACATGTTGTAAGTTACCTAAAACACCTCCTTGAAGTAAACCTTGGATCTGTCTTATTGTTTCCTTGACATTTGAAAAAACCTTGAAGCTCTCAATCAGGACAACAAAAAGCACTAGTAGTAGTGGCTAAAGGCCACAGCCCATACTGGTGTTGGTGTGCATAGCGGGTGGTACAGAAACCCAGAACATCAACAAACAATGCCGTCTCTTCAAGGAGTGTCCTTTTCAGGGGCACCTGAAGTATTTGATTTGGGCACCTGACTTAAATATGGCATAACTGGCCTTAATCTGGGCACCTGAATTAAGTTGTTGGCATTCTTCAGTCTCGGAAGACTATGGTGTCACGCTCTGAATGGTGGTTCTGGAACAGAGTGTCCTCTCCAGTGCGCGAAGCCTGGGTAAAGTAGGTATGGAGGATAGGCTGTTACCCATGCAGCAAATCCCCCCTCTCCACGTCGCTGAAATGGTCCAATGGAAAGGCAGAGGCCAATACGGTTGGTTCCAGCGGCGTCGCAGGAGTTGCCAGAACGTGACTGTGTTCAGCCATGAACTGCCCCAGGGACTCCGGATTTTGCCTCGAAGTTGACTCCTGAAGCCTTTTCCATAACTGGATGTAGCCACAAGGCAGTGGAGGTTTGGGATCAGAGTTTTACTTCTCGCAGATGAGCTGCCTTCCCAGGCGGACGAGTCCCATCTACCCGGTGGCTGTTTAGTCACCTGAATTAAGTATGGCATGATTAAAGAGGATGCCAAGGAGCGGCCAGGGGTGCCCCAGCATGTTGCCAAGTATCTTAGAGCCCAAGAATCTAGTTAGGAGAGCAGGATCTAAGAAGCAGGTCTTAAGAAACACAATAGATATCCCGCTCCACACTAGTGATGGAAAGGCACTTACTGACCCCAATTGCTTTCCGGTTCCCATACTATTGCTTCTGTTTCCTCCTCCTCAGGCAGAAGTCTTTCCCAGCCCCACCTGGAAATGTGCAATCAGGAACCTGCCCCTCCTGCTCATTAGGGATCACTCATAATTTAGGCCCTGCCTGCAATCAATAGCCTTTCCTCCATCCTGCCTCCTTCTTCCCTGAGTTGCTTGTTTACTAGATCACCAGAGCTGGACTTTTCATCCTGCAAAGTTATGCACAGAAGTTCCCTTTTCCTCTTTTACCCCCAAGTCAAGTTTCTCCTCCTTCTCCAGGGTGGTCAAGAGGAATTTTATTGTTCAGTAAAGCAACACAAAAGAAAAATTCAGCTTGCCTCCGCCTCTCCCACATTCCATCCAGAAACATGTCCGCCTCTCCCACATGCCCTCATTTTATAAACTATTCTGTCAATCCGTTTGGGCACCCAAATGGCCTTTTCAGCAATCATGTCTAACAGAGACTCTTTTACAGTATTTTACAGCTGCCCCCCTTTGCCATTTTGCACACTCCCACTGATTTAACAGCCATGCAGCACAAACCTAAGTAGGACTTAGGCTGGTGCAAGTCCCTTGTGGCAGCCTAGGAGGGTCACCAACATGACATAAAGCACTTTGGGCCTCCTTTAGAGCAAACAGGGGACTTAGATGTGGCTGTGTACAAACATGGCAGGGTTTCTAAAACACGGAGAAGGGGCTGGGACAAGTGTTCACATTGTTCAATTTCTGCATAACGCCCCCTAAATTTCCAAAATCTCTCTACAAAGGCACAAATTAATGAAAGTCCTGTTATTTAGGAACAGTCCAAGGACAGTCATGTTTGACAATCAGCCTGCATTGATGTTGAACCTGGGACTACCAGCTTTCCATGATTGGCCTGGAATCTCCAGGAATCAAATCAATCTCCAGCTGATTGCTGAAAGCAATCCTGGACACTTTATCAGGGCCTCCTTAACCCAATGACATTACATCATGCCAGGTGGGGGAAATGTCTATGAGAATAGCTTTTGGCAGAGATGACAACTCTATTTCAGTCATAGTGCCATAGACTAAGCTAGCAGCGCACAGGTCTGTGCATGCATCTGGCACAGAACAGTTGTGCAAGTGCCTTCCAAGTTCAACAAGTTGGCGACCTTAAGTCTCAAAAGATTATGGTATTGTGCTCTGAAAGTGCCTTCCAAGTTCAAGGTGGCACTGATATATACATGACAAGGCTTAATTCAAGGCTGCACAGCTCAAGTCTGAACAGACTGAATGAAAACAGCAGCTACAAAAAGATACACAGTTGGTATGGGTATATAATACAAATTATCAATACCAAGTTATTGGCCCACCTAGTTCAGTACTGTCTACCCTGACTAGTGGCATCTCTCCAGGGCATGACTTGCGGGCATGTTGTACTGCCACCTTTAGAAATGCTCAGCAACTTCTTAGGTGATCTCCTTGGAATTGGACTGCCCAGGTGCTGCTCACCAGGGAAACACCTTGAGTACACCTCAAGGACCTCCAGAGGGCCAGAGGGGCTCACACTGCCTCTCTGGTCCTCAGAAGGTTTTTTAATGCCTCGAGAGGGCCTTAAAATGTTACTTTCAGTTTTCAGAGAAAACCAGAAGTGATGTTTAAGGTCCTCAGAAGGCATTCTGAAGGTTGGGAAAGCTGTTTGCCTCTGAATGACTTCAGACAAAGAAGCAGTGCACACAGGCAGCTCTCAGGGCAGCACAGTTGGAGGGGTGACCCCAGCCATACCACCTGGGAGCACTTGCACTCACTGACCCCCCCCAGGTATGCCATTGGTAAAGGGACAAGGGGATAATGCCAAGGGTTTTGAGAAGGGAAAAGAAGTCACAACCTCACATATGACAACCTCATCATATAGCACTGCTCCAAGCCACTTAAGGAAAATTTAAATGGTGATTGCCATTGGAAGTCAAACTTTCTCAAGAGAAAGCTTCTAGCTCAGTCTTACTTCAGAGTAAATATACATATGATCACTACGTAGTGTAAAGCACATATTTAAGAGGCCTCGCCAGATGTCACACAGTAATGTATACTACATAAGAACATAAGAACAGCCCCACTGGATCAGGCCATAGGCCCATCTAGTCCAGCTTCCTGTATCCCACAGCGGCCCACCAAATGCCCCAGGAAGCACACCAGATAACAAGAGACCTCATCCTGGTGCCCTCCCCTGCATCTGGCATTCTGATATAACCCATTTCTAAATTCAGAAGGTTGCGCATACACATCATGGCTTGTACCCCATAATGGATTTTTCCTCCAGAAACTTGTCCAATCCCCTTTTAAAGGCGTCTGGGCTAGACGCCAGCACCACATCCTGTGGCAAGGAGTTCCACAGACCGACCACACGCTGAGTAAAGAAATATTTTCTTTTGTCTGTCCAAACCCGTCCAACACTCAATTTTAGTGGATGTCCCCTGGTTCTGGTATTATGTGAGAGTGTAAAGAGCATCTCCCTATCCACTCTGTCGATCCCCTGCATAATTTTGTATGTCTCAATCATGTCCCCCCTCAGGTGTCTCTTTTCTAGGCTGAAGAGGCCCAAACGCCGTAGCCTTTCCTCATAAGGAAGGTGCCCCAGCCCCGTAATCATCTTAGTCGCTCTCTTTTGCACCTTTTCCATTTCCACTATGTCTTTTATGAGATGCGGCGACCAGAACTGGACACAATACTCCAGGTGTGGCCTTACCATCGATTTGTACAACGGCATTATAATACTAGCCGTTTTGTTCTCAATACCCTTCCTAATGATCCCAAGCATAGAATTGGCCTTCTTCACTGCCGCCGCACATTGGGTCGACACTTTCATCGACCTGTCCACCACCACCCCAAGATCTCTCTCCTGATCTGTCACAGACAGCTCAGAACCCAGCAGCCTATATCTAAAGTTTTGATTTTTTGCCCCAATGTGCATGACTTTACACTTACTGACATTGAAGGGCATCTGCCATTTTGCTGCCCATTCTGCCAGTCTGGAGAGATCCTTCTGGAGCTCCTCACAATCACTTCTAGTCTTCACCACTCGGAAAAGTTTTGTGTCGTCTGCAAACTTAGCCACTTCACTAATTCACAAAGAATTCTATAAGGTTTGTGAGGCAAGACATACCCTTACAGAAGCCATGCTGACTCTCCCTCAGCAAGGCCTGTTCGTCTATGTGTTTTGAGATCCTATCTTTGATGAGGCATTCCACCATCTTACCCGGTATGGATGTTAGGCTGACCGGCCTATAGTTTCCCGGGTCATAAGAACATAAGAACATAAGAACAGCCCCACTGGATCAGGCCATAGGCCCATCTAGTCCAGCTTCCTGTATCTCACAGCGGCCCACCAAATGCCCCAGGGAGCACACCAGATAACAAGAGACCTCATCCTGGTGCTCTCCCCTACATCTGGCATTCTGACTTAACCCATTCCTAAAATCAGGAGGTTGCGCATACACATCATGGCTTGTACCCCATAATGGATTTTTCCTCCAGAAACTCGTCCAATCCCCTTTTAAAGGCGTCTAGGCTAGACGCCAGCACCACATCCTGTGGCAAGGAGTTCCACAGACCGACCACGCGCTGAGTAAAGAAATATTTTCTTTTGTCCGTCCTAACCCGCCCAACACTCAATTTTAGTGGATGTCCCCTGGTTCTGGTATTATGTGAGAGTGTAAAGAGCATCTCCCTATCCACTCTGTCCATCCCCTGCATAATTTTGTATGTCTCAATCATGTCCCCCCTCAAGCGTCTCTTTTCTAGGCTGAAGAGGCCCAAACGCCGTAGCCTTTCCTCATAAGGAAGGTGCCCCAGCCCCGTAATCATCTTAGTCGCTCTCTTTTGCACCTTTTCCATTTCCACTATGTCTTTTTTGAGATGCGGCGACCAGAACTGGACACAATACTCCAGGTGTGGCCTTACCATCGATTTGTACAACGGCATTATAATACTAACCGTTTTGTTCTCAATACCCTTCCTAATGATCCCAAGCATAGAATTGGCCTTCTTCACTGCCGCCGCACATTGGGTCGACACTTTCATCGACCTGTCCACCACCACCCCAAGATCTCTCTCCTGATCTGTCACAGACAGCTCAGAACCCATCAGCCTATATCTAAAGTTTTGATTTTTTGCCCCAATGTGCATGACTTTACACTTACTGACATTGAAGCGCATCTGCCATTTTGCTGCCCATTCTGCCAGTCTGGAGAGATCCTTCTGGAGCTCCTCACAATCACTTCTGGTCTTTACCACTCGGAAAAGTTTGGTGTCGTCTGCAAACTTAGCCACTTCACTGCTCAACCCTGTCTCCAGGTCATTTATGAAGAGGTTGAAAAGCACCGGTCCCAGGACAGATCCTTGGGGCACACCGCTTTTCACCTCTCTCCATTGTGAAAATTGCCCATTGACACCCACTCTCTGCTTCCTGGCCTCCAACCAGTTCTCAATCCACGAGAGGACCTGTCCTCTAATTCCCTGACTGTGGAGTTTTTTCAGTAGCCTTTGGTGAGGGACTGTGTCAAACGCCTTCTGAAAGTCCAGATATATAATGTCCACGGGTTCTCCCGCATCCACATGCCTGTTGACCTTTTCAAAGAATTCTATAAGGTTTGTGAGGCAAGACTTACCCTTACAGAAGCCATGCTGACTCTCCCTCAGCAAGGCCTGTTTGTCTATGTGTTTTGAGATCCTATCTTTGATGAGGCATTCCACCATCTTACCCGGTATGGATGTTAGGCTGACCGGCCTATAGTTTCCCGGGTCCCCCCTCTTTCCCTTTTTAAAAATAGGCGTGACATTTGCTATCCTCCAATCTTCTGGCACTGTGGCCGTTTTGAGGGACAAGTTGCATACCTTAGTCAAGAGATCTGCAACTTCATTCTTCAATTCCTTAATAACCCTTGAGTGTATGCCATCAGGGCCCGGTGACTTATTGATCTTTAATTTATCAATGAGGTCTGAAACATCTTCTCTTTTAACCTCTATCTGACTTAACTCCTCGGTCAGGAGGGGCCGTTCGGGCAGCGGTATCTGCCCGAGGTCTTCTGCCGTGAAGACAGATGCAAAGAACTCATTTAATTTCTCTGCCATCTCTAAGTCTCCTTTTATCTCCCCTTTCCCTCCCTCACCATCCAGAGGGCCAACCGCTTCTCTGGCGGGTTTCCTGCTTCTAACATATTTGAAGAAGCTTTTATTATTCCCCTTAATGTTGCTGGTCATGCGTTCCACATAGTCTCGCTTGGCCTCCCATATCACCTTCTTACATTTCTTTTGCCACTACAACTTTCCTAGTTCCCTTGGAAATGAATGCCAAAGGTCTCAAGCAGTTTGTACCTTAAAAGCAAGCACAAAGTTTCACTCATTCACACCTCATCTTTTCTGGCCTCCTTTTCTAGCCCTGGAGGAAGGCTGAGCTGACATTCAAACTTGAAGTGTAAAATTATAGCCTGATGTACACAACAGCTTCCAGGGCTGGGTGTATCATATGCATGCACACACAGAACATAGATTAGACCAGTAGTCCTCAAACTGGTGGGTCGCAACCCACCAATTCGTGTAACACTTCCCCCATCCCTTTAAGGGGAGGGGGAAAGGGAGGGAGGCAGCGACGCAATCCCCAGGATCACGCCACTAAGGGGGGCAAGTGGGAGTGCTTGTGACTTACTTGGCACGGTGTAGGGCTGCATCAGGCTGCAGGAGTTGTGGGGAGTCCTGTGCAGCCCTCCCTGAGGTTTGGAACCTGCAATAGAAGTGGGCTCAAAGCACCTCCTGCAAAAATGGAAGTGCTTTGCACCTGCTTCTATTGCAGGTTCCAAGCCTCGGGGAGCACGGCAGAGGCCCGCACAGGGCTCCCCACACCTCCTGCAGCCTGATACAGCCCTACACCATGCCAAGTAAGTCACAAGCACCCCCCTTAGCGGCATGATCCTAGGGATCACGTCGCTGCCCTAGCCCCTCCTCCACAAGAACTTACTGAGGGAGTAAAGCTCCCTTGAAGTTTGAGAAACCCTGGATTAGACATTTCAACCCCAAAGTCTACTTGGCATGGTAATAAGCCAACATGGCAAGTTACCATGTCTCCAGGTTGGGTTTCATTATTTTGCTATCAAAATGCAAGCACTACAATCCTTACGAAGGGAAAACACACATACACACAGATAATTTCAAAAAGCAGAGTGCTGGTCTCACATTGACTGCATCTGGCCTAAACCAGGATTTCATTGTTTTCATGCTGGGGGGGGCATATCCACGGATTCACTTAGCCACTGATTGGGTACATGGCCCCGCAGTGTGTGCAGGACATCCATTCCCAGCCTCTGCTGAGCTCAGACTGCTACTTCCAGTTTCACAGGAAAACTGGAAGAGACATTTTTAATGCCTTAAGGCAGTGGTTCTCAAACTTTTAGCACCAGGACCCACTTTTTAAAATGAGAATGAGAAGTGACATCATCAAAAAGGAAAATTATTAACAATCCTAGACTGCAGTCCTACCCAGTCCTATCCACACTTACCCAGAAGTTAGTTCCATTTACTGTCATTGTTAAAAGCAGATACATAGTAGCCTGTTAAAAGTACAGATCTGTAACATTTCCCCAAATGTAGTCACATACCATCATAGCATCTAGTCTATTAACCCATTTCTGCTCAGCCCACAGGTGTATATATTTTATCCCTGTTGCAATGTTGGGCAGAAATGGTTTAAAAATAAAATATTGAAATGAATGGAGACCCACCTGAAAGTGGTTCATGACCCAACTAGTGGGTCCCAACCCACAGTTTGAGAAGCACTGCCTTAGGGCATTAAGGTGCTCCCTTAATTTCTGCAATTGCTTAGAAACCACTGAGCTTGAAAATTCACTTCAGAGGCATCAGCTCAAGAGATTTCACCTTCCCAGATAAATAGGCTTTCTGCTCGGGTGCCATGGCATTAAGCAAGAGCCAAGGGCACAGGGTGGGTTGACTCAGCCCTCTGCTTTGGGCTGTGATAGAGTCAGCTGCAGGGCTGAAGACCTCCCAGTAGCTGGGGCAGACTACCACATGCCACCCTCATTTGCACGACACCTTGCTGTGCCAAATGCTGCCTCAGTTCCCCAGAGGTGTACCAGTCTGCCACTCTTCCTCTCACTTGGATTTGAGAAGGAAGAGGGGAACAGAGCAAAAGAGGATGTGTATCCTGCCACTCTCCTCTCCTTCACACTTCCTCTTTTGCTACACCCCCTTTCTTCTAAAATCCAAGGAGGGAAGGCAGGCCCCAAGCCAACCCATGGCTTGAGATGACTTCCTGTCACCCTCATGGATGGGCCAGCTCTGGTCTGCTACATGCAGCAGAAACAGGGACCAAGCCAGAATTTGGCCCAGTTATTGGGAAGGGAAATGGAGCACATAGTCTTGGAGAGAGACAAAGGGCCACATTAAATGTTTGGCTCTGCCTGTCTCTTTATTTTCAGCCTAGCTACAAGTCACTAATGGAAGGACAGGGGAGATCAGGACTGGACTGAGGGTGAACAAAAATGGCATATTTAACCCCTTTCCTTCCATGCCACAGACTCAACAAAAATTGCATCCCTAGCAACTGCCAATCATTCCAGGAGGGAAGCATCCATTTGCACCAGTGAAAACTGTGGGAGGATAACTAAGAAAAGTTTTAAGGGTGGGGCTATTCCGAGAACGGTGTAAGACCTGGGGTGACTCAACCAGTGCATGGGACCCACTATTATGGCTATACATACAGAGACACAGGGGGAGTCCTCAGAACAGCCTTTTGTGCAACATATTTTTGTTGCAACATTTATGAAATTCCTAGATGGGGCAATAAACGATGTGGAAACTTTTTTTACTGTGCAGGTGCAGACTTACTGGAGCATTGCCAGTGCTGCCTGCCAGTGGATGGTCCCTGCAGGACACTTGTGGCCAACATCCACACCTAGAGTGCAGAGCCAAGAACTCAACCAGGCAAGCACCCCCTCCCCCAGACCACCAGGGACATGCCTAGAGATGGGAGGAAAGGAGGGAGCTGCAAAAAGCCATGCGCAACTGATGAGACGGGGTTGCCCGCAGCTGGCAAGGGCCTTTATGGGGCACAGGGGATGGGTGGCATGGGGTGGGGCAGAACAGGAAGGACCAGGGAGAGGGCTATTTAAGACCAGACCGGGGTTGATGATGAGGCTGGCTTGGCCAGTAGGCTGCCTGAGGGCCAGCAGAGAGTAGCGGTCACACTCCAGCAAACCTACCTTGCAGCCCCTGGTAAAACTGGTTGTGTTATACTTCGTTTCGGTTAAAGTTGCAAGCTCCACAATGTTAAGTGAGGACTTCCTCAGCCTGTGCACATGCATTAGATAATTTGTGTGTAAAATAAAACCTTAACACCCCCCCCCCCATGTTAGTCTTAGTTGGATTTTCACACACATAAAGAACCAAATGACTCATTTAATATAGTGGAGAGTCTGCCCAAGACCTCACAGTGTGTGTGGCAGCCTATCAAATGCTGCCCCCTTCTCAGGACCAGTGCCAGGCTAATTTGCGCCAAGGGCAAGGCTAATGGAAATAAAAAAATTTTCATAAGCCTTTATAATTAATTATATTTCACAGCACTGTTGTGGCATTTATCTTAAAATTAAAAATATATATAAATTATCATTTGCATTTTTAATACAGGATAAAAAAACTACTCATATAAAACTGTGCCCCTCTAAAGGCAGTACTGGACCCCTCTGAGGTCTGTGTCCTAGGCAGCTGCCTAGTTAGCCCAATGATAGCACTGGTCCTGCCCCTTATACAGCAGTGCACCAGCTGCCATCACTGCTCTTTCTCCTCCTGCTTCCCAGATTCCAAGAGGAAGTAGAGAGGAGAGGAGGAGAGGAGAGCAGAATGACCATCCAGAGAGTCCAAGACTCTCCTCTCTTCCATGCTTCTTCTTCCTTATCACATCAGGAGACCAGGAGGAAGAGGAATACTGAAGGTGGATAGACTGAGGCAACTTCCTCCGTCAGCCCCAATGTAGTTTGACTTAAAGAAGCAAGATCTTCTAGCTCATTTCATCCCAAAGTCTTGGAGCCATTTTTAAATTAATGTATAAAAATGGAAAAATAGGATTTTAAAAATCCCTAATAATATAAAAGGTATATTAGAGTGCTAGCCCATGCATGCTTATTCAGAATTAAGTCCCACTGTGTCCAGAAGGACTTTGCATAGGACTGTGGCTTCACTACAACATGAGCAACATATTGGCTCTCAGGCAGCCTGTTCAGATCTCTCCTCAAATCCCAACATCCCTTTCTGCTTTAAGCACTCTACAGCCATACGCAGCCTCTCTCTCTACCCTTCTTTTTCACCTTCACAGTGCTTTTGCGTGTATTATCTATGGGTCAATCTTGGAAACATCTGCGACAGCCGTGACTGTTTATTCACACATGTGCTGCCTTGTTCACGTACAAAGGTTAGCAGGCATGCTTCTGAGTTTTATATCCAGAGGGATCAGAACTGGCACTTTCAAGGAGCCAAATAAGATGATTGCTCAGGCAACAGATTGGCAAAGAGCAACTGGTGCCTACTTCCACCTGCCTGCCTCTGCCACTTCTCCTGCTTTCTAGGTCTGATATGGAAGAGGACACTGGAGCAGAACACAAAGTGTGTAGGAGAGAAGAATGATGAGGTAGGGTGCCTGTGACTTTCTAGCTCAGAACAATCTTCTCTCCTCCAACTTCCTCTTCCTCTCTGTTCCTCTTTACTAGTTTGAATCAAAGGAATAAGGTGAGGAAGAGCAGCAACAGTGGCTGGTGCACCATCCATTACAGGGGGCACATTTGGCATGCCCTCTCAGGCGCCAAGAAAATATGGGCCAGCTGTGGGAGGAGAGCATACAGTTGTTTAAGTTGGACCTAAGAAAAAAGTGTATTCTCTCAGAGCTCAATGGGGTCCCATTCTTCACAAAAACATGCTTGCGCCAGTGACACCTACCCCTCACATCTACTGGGCTGAAGGCGGAGGATAGGTCTCCTTCATGACGCTGCAAAGGTGACACAAAGAGAACCCCATTCATTGCTGCTGCTGCTGCTGCTCCTACCTCATCACCTAGCAAATGCCCCTGTGACTTACTGGGCAGTGGGGGGGGGGTGCGGGAGAGCAGCACAGCAGCCAACCATTCTTTTTCTTCCAGCCACCGTTTAAACATTCCCAGGTGCCCTGACATCCGGCTCAGCAAGGGGCCAATTGAAAAATTGGTCTAGGGACATATGTTAACGTGTAGGCCAGGCGTGTCAAATATAAGGCCCGGGGGGCCGGATGCAGCCTGTGAAAGCTTTTTATCTGGCCCTTAGGCTCTCAGTTGCTGAGCAGTGCTGAGGTGTTACTGCTAAAAGCGGAGCCCACATGAAAATGGGGCTCTCTCATATCTTGAAAGATTATCAAGATTTGTGTATTTTCTCTTCTGTCATTTGCAACTAATGTGTTCCTAAGTGAGAAAAAGTGGTGCATATTTTTGGTTATGACCAGTTTAATGACATTACTTTTTGCCTAATGACATCACTTCTGGCCCTCAGAAGGCATCATGAATGCTATTCGGCCCTCTGTATGAAACGAGTTTGACACCCCTGATCTAGGCTAAAATCATATGCAAGTTGATCTGGGAGCAAGTCCTACTGAATGCAGGAGGACTTGCTTCTAAATAAACATGCCTAGGCTTTTGCTTTCATATACCAATGCTATTTATCTGTGATATTTCTTAATCTGAATGTTCAACGTTTTAATGTTCATTTGTTTTAAGCACTGCAACCCATTCCAAGACGTTGGGATATGAGCCGTTCAACCAAGAACTGTCTTTCTGGAAAGCCAAGAACAATGGCTCTACCCAACCACACGTACACATCCTTTCTTTCTGTGTAGCAAGTAAACACTCTTGTTAATGAAGTTACAAAACAGTACAAGGTGTGGAGGAAGGTTCCACTTTTAGATCCTAGGAAGATAACTGCAAGAAGTCTGCAGCAACCCACTTATTAATGAAGAAAGTCACAGAAGATGACAAGCAAATACGGCAAGTCTGAACAACAATTCATTTCGTGCGCGGAGCTGCAACGGCTATTTAAAGATAGTTGACCGCCTGATGGATTGATGAGGCTGCTGCCTCCTATCTCAAAAAGAAATGTATGGTCAGAATGCTGTCGAGCAGGCATGGTCAGAAGAGTCATGTACTAGGAAGGGCGCACCGATGAGCCACACTTTGCAACCTCCACCATCCTCAGTCCGGTTTCAGTCCTCTGAGTCTACACTCACCGGAAACAGCACAGACAATGGAGCCAGCCTAACCTGGGAGTAGGCAAGATTTCCAATTCTCTCTGGAAAGTCTTGCACCTGCGAGGATCAGCTGGCATTCCAGACTGGATCCAGATCTCAAGGCCATGTGGTTGCCCACGCACTTCAGTGTGTTATCAAGGGTGTGACAACAAAATTTTGTCCACCCTTTTGGCTCATAAGGGAAAGGGGGGAAAAACATTTTTCAAATTATACACATCGAGGCGTCCTGCCCCCCCCCCCTGGAATTCTGAAGCACATTTATAAAACAGAGCTCCAGTGAGTGATGGAAAAGACTGGCTGAAGATGTCCAGACATCCTCTGTGTGCTAATCACTACCTCCACTGCTTCTCCTCCCATTCCCTGGATTCTGGAAAGGAAGAAGGCAACAGAAGAGGAAATGTGGAACAGAGGAGAATGAAGGGCCTGAGCATCTGATGCTGCCACACACCACGCTAGCCTCTTAAGCACACTGGACACTCCAACCCACCACTCTACTCTCTTCTACATTTCTTCTCCTACTCCATTCCTTCCTTCCTTTCAGAATCCAGGAAGTGGGAAGAGAAGTGGGTGGGAACATGGAGGCAGGTGCTAATCTGTTGGCCTCACAAACAGGCCAGCCCTGTTTGCAGATGAGCTTGGGGAACAAAATCCTTTTGTTTGTTCATTTGGCATGGACTTATTACATCTGCCTGTTGAAAATCCTCAAAATTCATAACTTCACCCCAATCCACATAAGGTGCTATTCCAGGGAAAAAACCATAAGAACATAGAAAGGGTTCTGGTGATCAGGCCAGGGGTCCATCTGATCCAGTTTCCTATATCTCACAATGGCCCAACATATGCCTTTGGGACAGGCTGACCAGAAGTCATAGTTGCAAAAGAAGACAAGGCAGCCCCCCATTTCCCCCCCCCAATACAAAAACCTTTATCAGGCATTAACAAACAAACCAAACAAACAAAAAGACAAACACACAAGCATCCAGGGAAAAGGCAATATAAACATATATCTTCTCAGCAAGATCCGTTAGAACTAGACAGTGGTCCAAGGCAGATTTGCCAGCTCTAAAACTCTCTTGCTCAGCTCCCAGAATGTTGCACTTCTCTATCCAAAATGTTAATCTGTTTAAAAGATAGAGTGCATACAGCTTTTAGCAGGGCTTCTCAAACTAGGCTTCCCAACACCCCAGCCTGAGAGCCCTGGCCTCTTTCCCCTTAAGGGGCAAGGGCAGGGGGGGGCAGGGATGTGCACTTACCAGTCCCTGCTGCAGCCTCCTAGTGGCACAGGGACTGCACAACCCTCCGCAGGGCTCCCCAGCCTTCTAAAAGTGAAAGCGGATCAATTGAATACAACTTCTGGTTTTGTGGAGGCGGAGCACAATCTTTCCACTTTCACTTTCTGGAGGCTGGGAAGCCCTGCAGACAGTCGCAAAGGGCTCCCGCACCCCCCCACAAGGGCTCCCCGCACCCCCCCCCCACAAGGGCTCCCCTTTCCCCGCAACCCCCAGGAGGTTGCAGCAGGGACTGGTAAGCGATGAGATCTTGGGGATCGCGATGCTGCCTCCTCACCACCCCCACAGAGCCTTATTGCAGCTCAAACTCTCCCAGAGAGTTTGAGAACCACTGGTTTACAGGGACAGAAAGAAGGTTAATAAGCCTGTAATCTGAGGTCAAATCCCTCTCTTTTTTGAAGATAGGTATTAATGTTGATTTTAACCAGGATCTGGGCAAAATCCCAGTTCTATCTACTCAGGTAAATAGGTCATCGAGGATGGGAGCCCACCATAGGAGCACAGACTTGATTATACCAGAGGGAATTTCATCTGGGCCATCAGCTTTACCGGTCTTAATCTGACCAGTGAGTGCCACCACTACATCAACTGAAACTGGTGGACACAGGGGTGCTTCAGCTAAAACAGTATAGTCAAGGTTGGGCTCCCAAATACAATCATCAAAAAAACAGGGTCTTAAAATGTGCTACCCAAGTTGGAATGGAAATCATAGGCTCCAAACTCGGTGATGACAAATGGCCTGAAATTATTCTCCAAAACATTTTTGAATTATTGGAGATGGTAGCCTTTGCGAGCAGGCACCACCTGTACTGGCTAGCTGACTGAGGGCAGAATTAAATGGCATCAGCCAAGTGCTGCCCTGTGAAAAAATAACTGGGGGAGTATGAAGGTCCCTTTTTAATGCTCTAGAGCTGGAGTCTCCAAACCCTGGCCCAAGGGCCAGATGCAGCCCGCAACAAGCCTCTGGCCTGCTCAACCAAATGTGACCAGAGCTGTGCTCCAGTTGAGTCTGGAGGGTGTCCTGAGGGCTGAGAAGGCCAGGCGCCTCCCCTAAGAATGCCTTCTAAAGGCCTAAAACATCACTTTCTGGTTTTTCTGAGGCACACTGCTTCTCACTTCTCTCCATTGAGAAAACTGCCCATGCTACCAATTGACCGTGCAACAATATGTATGCCTGTACAGAAGTAAGCCCCACCAAATTCAATGGTACTTGCTCCTGGGTGAGTATGTATAGGATTGCATCTTAAATGCGCAGGACATTTCCACCGATAACAGTATTCTGTTGGCAGCTCTGATCTTTGGTTGACAAATGAAAGGGAGGGGGAAAGACAGAGGAAAATGGGACAACCCTATTCACTATGGTTTAGAAATTTGGGACTTCACCTTGTGTGGAATTTGAAAACAGGGCGAGTACAACCCATTTAATCATATGGATAAACTGACACCACCAGCCAAGACAGTGGATAATGAGAGTCCCATGTCCAGCAGCTCTCGCTGTCTCCTTAGCAGATGCTGGAAGCAAAAGAGGCAATGTCTCACTCTCGTGTTTGAAACTTGCTTAAACATGAAACCTTTGAAACACAAAGCAAACTGGTGTGGTGAGCTTCTTCAGGGGCTCTGCAGGGTTCCCAGAAGATTTCTTCCCCAGCTCTACTGGGGACTGTGGGAACTCCTTGCCACAGGATGTGGTGATGGCACCTGGCCTAGACACCTTTAAAAGGGGTTTGGACGGCTTTCAGGAGGAAAAGTCCATGACAGGTCACAAGCCATGATGGATACGTGCAACCTCCTGATTTTAGAAGTAGGCTAACTCAGAACGCCAGGTGCAAGGAAGTGGCCACAGGATGCAGGTCTCTTGTTGTCTTGTGTGCTCCCTGAGGCATCTGGTGGGCTGCTATGAGATTCAGGTAGCTGAACTACAGGGACATTTGGCCTGATCCAGCGGGGCTCTTCTAATGTTCTTATGAATGAACCTGGACACGGCCACCTGCATGCAAGGCAGCTATTCCCCAAAGAGCAACTGGACAGTTATAATTCTGCTGCAGGAAAGAAGCAGGGCGGAATAAGCAAGAAGCCCAGCAGGGATGCTGACCCCTCTTCCCACACGGGCTGCACTGTGCCCCAGCGTGTCTTTGCACCCAAGTCACCAGGAAATATTGTCGGGTCAGGATTTGACAAGGGCAAAATGCGGAGATGTTGACGACGGAGCAAACATAAGGGGCTTGGCAAGCAAGCGGCTCAGACAAGCAGTTCCTGTGGTGCCAGGCTGTGTTTGTTCTGCCCCCGTGCAGGCTCTCCTGTTTTGCTTTGCACTCACACACATCCCCCTCCCCAGTGGCATTTCAAGGGAGAAAGCACAACAACCCGTTTGTCTGGCTTGGCTCATTCCCCAAACTGGCTGGACTCGTTCTGCCAGCTTGGTGATAAGGGAACCCAAGGGGCATGGATGGAGAAGCAGAGAAAGAGCAGGGGTCATTGGGAGCCAGGAGCCGACAAACGGGACAGGAGGGCAAAGGAGTTGCAATGTAATGACTCTGCCACCTTCCCCCCCCCCCACATACACACACAAGTGGAGCCTGTACAAAGGACATTGAGGGGCCCTTCCCTCAGACTGACAAGGATCAGCAGGCAGCCCCAGCCATTCTGTGCTCTCTTGATCACAACCCAAGACCTCCCGACACCTGAGGCAGGGTGCCAAATGCTGCCTCCCTCACCCAAGGATCCACTCCTCAATGCTCTAGCTCAGCCCTTTCCTCCTCATTTCCTCTCTTTTCTAGGCCAAAGGAAAGAGGAGGAGGAACAGTGGAGACAAGTAGGTAGGCAGAGATGTGTGTCCACCTGCTGCTGCCTGAGGCAGCTGTTCCAGTTGGCCTCATGGGTGGGCCAGCCCTGCAGCGAGGTAGCCTGAGACAGTAATTGTCCCAAGGTCACCTGCTCCAAGGCTGAGAAGAGATTTGAATCCAGGCCTTCTTTTTCCAAGCCCAGTGTTCTATCCCTGACCTCAGGTAGGTATTCTACAGCACACAGCTCAGCAAACTGGCTGAGCGGTCTGGCACTCCCTAAGGATATTAGCGCAAGGAGGAATGTGGTTTGGGGTTGTCCTGCATTCCTGGGAGGGCCAGTCTGCCCACGAGGCTAAGTGAGGGGACAGTGAGCACCACCCTTCATCAGCTTCTCCTACTATCTGGATTCAAAAAGAAAGAGTGGGATTCTGTGATGAGGAAGCAAGGAGGAAGAAAGCAGCCAGCACAGAGATGGGAGAGCTGGAGGTGCAGCTCCAGCTGCCTGCACTGAGCAGGGTTTGGACTAGATAACCTCCAAGATCCCTTCCAGCTCTTCTATCTGATGAGTGTAAGTGAAGGAACAGTGGGGGCAATGACAGCTGGCATACTGCTGAGCAAGGGAGGCGGCCTCCAGAAGCTTTTGGACCAGCCCTGATTTCTGGGGTATTCTCTGCCATTCTAGGGCTTCACAACTCAGTTTGTGTGAAAGGGGCACCGTGCTTCCTTACAAACAAGAGGCTGTCTCATTCTGGTGCTTTGCCTGCAAGGCTCCCACAAGCAGACCGCAAGGTGATCAAACAGTTTGCATGACTATCTCAGTACGAATCCTACCTCAGTAGAAGCACACCCTCGCCCGGGTAGGTGCCGCTCATATCGTCACCAAGCAAATGGGCTCCAGAGACCAAATACAATGGGGAAAGCCCAGCATTCCATCACGAGCGACACGAGCACACGCCTTCAGGAAGACCTTTGGTCATAATTCCAACACTGCTCAAACTCATTCTAAGAGCTGGGACACACAGTGTGAAAAACCATCTGCTGTAGTGTAGCCCGGTTCCAGCGTTCAGTTTAATCAAGGTTAGCAGTCAGATGGGGATACCATTTGGATCAGTTTGGACCATTTGGGCAGGAGGTCTGGTCTAGAGGGTAGAGCCTCCATTTGCCTGAAGATAACATTCAAAGGTCGCCAGTTCGAAGCCACCGGCACCTTGCGACCTTGAAGCAGCTGACAAGCTGAGCCTAGCTATTCCATCTGCTCTCAGCATGGGAGGATGGAGGCCAGAATGTGCGGCCAGATCAAGACAGAAACAGATCAAGACAAGAAACAAAAGGTTTCTTGAAAGATAGAACCTTTCAAATTGTAAAAATCCCTACGGGGATTTAAATTGCCTGCCCATGTAAACCGCCTTGAATAAAGTCCAAGGAGAAATTGGAGGACATAGAAAGGCGGTATAAATACCTGTATTGTATTGTATCACTTGTTTTAAGAGTTAAAGCATGCCTTCTGAGAGGAGGGCTGCAGCAGGAAAACAGAAGCAAAGGGGTCGATACCCTCTGCCTTGACACTGCAGTCCCAGTCTAAACTTCAGAAGACTGTTCATATAATGTATATCTGCCCCCCATCACACTGAATGCAATACTATTAAAAGAAAGGGCCAGTGAAAGTGGAAGAAGTGGCCCAGCACTTCCAAGGAGTTCAAAAAGCAGAACAAATCTTTCCACTGCACCTTCTACCTGAAGGACTAACTGCTTTCATATCAGCCTATCGGCCCCTAAAATCCAAGTTGCAGATCCTGTTCTCTGAACTGTATGAGACAGAGATCCAGCTGGCAGGCACAAGAGGTGGGACCTTTCTAGTGGTGGCCCCACTGATTACAGTGGCCCCACTGATTAGAGGTGGCCCCTCTGCCTTTCCAGAGAGACCCATTCAGCTCTCACTCACACTCATGGTTTTTAGGAAGGAGCTAAATGTATTTTAACTGGCATGGCCTTCCATACTCTGTCATGGTTGATCGACTTAAATGTTACTTTGTTTACATAGATTATTTGTTTTGATTTTTATCCTCAACCAGTTTTTATAACCTGTTTCCATCACTTGGAAAAGTGGCTAAAAATTGAGTGAATTGGAAACAAGGAATAAATAAATGCAATATTCATGCAGATTATGTTGTGCTACATACGCAAAGATGTCCTCAATGACAACCCCAAATACCATACCACGCATCTAGATGTTCTCATCAATGGAGCTAAGAAATCAATGCTAACAGAGATGGGGGCAGGTCAGCCCACTGGAAGCCTGTTGGTCAAGACTCCCAAAAATCTCAAGACCTAAGCATACCAACCTAAGACAAAAATGCGATGGAGGCACAAGGAGCTCTGGAAAATGTAGTTCTCCAGGGTGTGCGAACCATAATATAGACTTTGCGGAGAACAGTGTTTTCCAAGCTTCCAGGGATTCTGCCATTGCAGTCAGCCACAGAGACAAGCCAATTCCAAACACTGCCAAGCAGAGTTCACCCATTGCAAACCATGATCTACTTGTTTTGGACTGGAGTAAAAGACTTGCTGGTCTTACCACCCACCTTCTGCATATTTGTGTATTGAAAAAAACTCTTATCCCATTATTTCATCCGAAAAGAATGCTCAGAACATAAACACTGCAACATGCAACCAAAGAAATAAGATATAATTCTAACTATGGCAAAACCACAACAACCAGACAGTCAGCAATATTTTTTGGAAATGAGAGCACTATTAATTGAATGCCTACCAAAATAATCAAGTCTTCCATATATGCCAAAACACTGGTAGACCAGGAGCTGAACAAACTTCCTGGAGCCGGGAGATCCACATCCAACAGGCAACCACAGAAAAGTCCTTCTCACATGCACAGAGGCCCTCTACAGCTAAACCTAACAAGCAAGTAATTTATCCTCTCAGAGACGGAAAACAATACTCTGCTAGGAAGACTGGAAGGACACCAAAGAATCAGGGCTGGCACATCCATGACACCTACCAAGACAGTCACCTCAGGCAATAGACTGGCATGGAGTGCACTGCTCCTTCTACGCTGTGTGCGTGCACACCTGTAAATAGGAGCCACACACAGATGAAAGAAGTTGCCACACACTTATCAGTTCTCCTATCCTTATGTTCTGCACAGGTTAACTGTTCTGCATGGGGGGGGGGATTAGAGGGAAGGGAACATTGTTGCATAGCCCACCTCTATCCACCCACTTGCTTCCACTGTTCTTCCTTCCTAGATTGGTAAAGGAGGAGGGGAATGGAACAGAAGTATAGTGAGATGCTCTGGTCACCCTCTTCAGGGCCCTCGAGAAGAATCTTATCAGGGGGTACCAAATATCTTTTGAGCCCCTTCCCAAAGAGGAAGGGAAGAGGGGTGGGCAGAATGGGGGCAAAACTAGCAGGGGGAAAGCGGCAACAGCCAAAATAGTCTTTGGAGCCCAGGTCTACCAGTCTTCCCAATGCAGAGCTCACATCTACCTGCCTGCCTGGCACTGGCAGCTAGATATGGAAATCTAAAATCTTTCAAATATAGAAAATCATTGCAGGAGATTAATCTCGTTGTATTTAGGCTCACACTAGAATGGAAGGTGTCCTGTGTACACCCAAACTGATTTCTGCAGCAGCTGCAGTCCCACAGCTGTGTCCCTGAGCTCCTCCACACTCCTTCAGGGTTAGTGGATCCATAATCCAAAGAGCTACTGTGGTAGGTCAGTTTCCTCCCAGTTGTGACACTGTTAATGAAAGTACACACCTGGGCTCAGTGTGCATGGCTTGTGGCAGTAGTCGCTGCCATGTACCCATGGTAAGGCCCCCAGCATCCCTCATGGGCAGTGAGTCTGGGTCAGATTGCAAAATGTAAGATCCCAGGGTATTTCTGGGCCGCCTCCTTGGGCTCCTGGGCCCCGTTTCCAATCCTGGACCAGGGTACAAATTACCCCCTTTATCCCCCCTCTCGTAGGTCCTGCCCCTCTTCCCCTTCATACTTCCTCTTCCGCTCTCTCTCTCCCCCTTTTCAACCTAGAGAACAAAAGAAGCAGAGGCAAGTGCATCACAAGGTGGGGGGGGGGAGCAACTGGTATGTCGACTCAGCTGGCATGAGGTCTTGTGCCACCCTGCAAGGGTTCATGTAATACAGCACTTCAGCCCCTCATTCTCACTCCAGCCAACAAAATTTAAACATAGCATCCTGTCCTCTACTTTACTCATAATATAGAATTGTTTTAGCACTACTGCATGCCAGATTTCAGGGTCATTTCATGCCCATTCACAGAACAGTCTGTGGAATGCTTTCTTGTATCGGAACTAGACTACAGTTCTGCTCCCAGGGAAGCAGTCACAAAAGCACAGATTGCGGTTCTGTGCCAAGTTGCAAACTGGTTCAGATAATCATTTTTCCAACAAGTTAGATTTTATTTGCACTTCTCCCATCAGCCCTGAAAAAACCCATGTACAAACTTGCCTATCAAATGTTGCAAACTATTTTTCACATTTTCATACCATCCTTCCTCCAAGGGACTCAGGGTAGTGAACGTGGTCACTCCTTTTGTCCTCACAACAACCCTGTGAGGTAGGTGAGGCTGAGAGAGATTAACTTGCACAAGGTCACCCGGGATGCTTCATGTCTGAGTGGGGATTTGAACCCGGATCTTTGAGGTCTAAGTCCAACTCCTGAACCACCATCATCCTGGCTCAAGACGCATACATGTCATACCATTAAGTCAGCATGCTTTTAATGACTGGCAATGATACTTATGAAATTATTTCACTAACAGTCTCAAAATAATGTAATTAGACAAGGTGTTCCTATCTTTCATCAGGTAGTGCATGTTCAGATCATGTGTGAATTGGCCCAGAATCTTTGGGTACAAACTCCACTTGGACTTTCAGTCCAGAAACTTCAGTGTCCTGCCAGTACAGTCCTGCCAGCATCCTTACCAGCATGTATCGTGCTGAACATAAGTTACTGTGCACAGAACTTTCTCTGTTGTGCAAAATAAAACCTCCCTTTCATACCTTGCAACACGTATTTGAGTCAGAGCCAAACTGGATATGGGACCATGTCACCTGAAGGGCCACAGTCTCTCAACCTGCCCAGGGCCTGAGATCTGCATTGGAGGGTCCGCTTTCTGAACCCCATGACAGAAATTCAGGATGGTGAGCACAAGAGATGGGGTGTGTGTGTGTGTGTGTGTGATTCTCGTTAATCAATGGTTTTGATTTCTTGGGAAAGTGGTCTATAAAAAATGGAACCACCAACAAAAATATGAAGTGGGATTTCCATTCTGAGAAAGCAGGTGCATCCAGGTTTGTGCAATTTGGATCAGGGCTGTAGCACTGGGCGGAGGAGCAGTTTAACCCATTGCACATACATTGTGCCACATGTCAGACTCAAATCCTGCCCCATATCAAAGCTATTATCCACAGAAAGGAAAATGTTCAGGGATGATGCTCAGGCCCTCTGCAACCAACAGAAGCTTCAGAGACAATATGGAGTGAGGCCATGACACAGGAGTAAAAGTTAGATTCCCTCAGCCCATGCCACAATCCCCACTCAAATAAGCAGAAGGGCTTCTTTCCAGGTGTGTTGTCAGTTTTCAATGAAACTTCCTACACACCCCACTTTCAGGCCATGTTGCAATCTTCCCCTACATTTTTTGGTAATCATCTGGAAAGGGTGACCCTCCCACTCAACCCATACCGTTCATAAGCATTCGTATACAGGCACCTCTCATTTATATGGGTCGAGGTGCACATTTTTAGAATAACCTGTGTTCACAATTAATACCAAAACCCAATTTACGCACTTTAATTTAATTACCCTCCAATCAAATTATGCACTTTAAATTTGAAATAATTCAATACATTTCCAGCACTCCTGCATATTCAGGTGGCTTTGTGTTCCTTTTGATTTTAAATTATGCGCTTTTTTTTAGGCGATGTTTTCCACAAACATAGCCCCCAGAGTAAAAAGGCATGCGCCTGTACCTCTTTTTAAGAAGTAGTGAGTAATGGCAAGGCTATGCCCTCCCCAACATGAATGTCCTGCCTCTTTAGATCTTTTCCCCCTCCCCTAAACCACTGAATGCTTCCTCCTGCATAACACGCAATGGGAGAGAAGTGTTGCCCTGTGTTGCCCTATGGCAAAGCTGATAGATTTGATGGCACAAAGGTTTGAAGATGTGTGTCTAAAGGTAGCACTGCAGGAGAGGGCAGGGCAAGCAAAGGTCACAATGGGATGGAGAATCATTAGCGACACGGTGACGGCAGAGCTACAAGGTGCTGGGCACACTATATTTGCTCTGCCACCTGAATTCCAGGCTGCACCACCCCACCCTGCATTCACCTGTGTGATAGCAACTGTGAAATGCACACAATAAAAAGCTCCAAGGCTTTTTTTTTTTTTTTAAATACACATAGGAAGAGCAGCTTTGGAACTCCAACCAACAGGAGTTGAGAAGGGGAGAGGCCCCTTAACCTTTCCCCTCCAGCCATTTCTCTGGTTCAGACTCCTGCACTGTCATGCAGGCCTCCAACTTCCTCTCCCTCCCCTCAAGAAATTACAAAACATGTTTGTTTGCAATAAATCCACCCTATACCACACACACACGTTCTAATCCTCTGGGTCATCACTACATCTTGTGGCAGTGAGTTCCCTATGTCGACTTTACATGCAGGTACACGACACACCCCCTTCTCCAACTAACCAGAGATCAGCAGCACTGGTACAGCAGCACTGACCATGCCATACTGATTGGCAGCCTCTCTTCTGGGGGAGAGAGTCTACTTCACACTCCTCCATCACTGCAGAAACCAGCTCTTCTTCTTCCACATACCTGCTCAGGTGGGGCTCCTGTTTCAAGGTGCTCTAACTCAGCATGGCCAGTTGATGTTTCCACCAGCCAGACCCCCTGGGTGAATAGGGGCAGAGGCAGCAGGGGCTCCATGATGTGCAAGAGATGCCAGCCTTTGCCTGGGCTGCTCCCCTTTTGCACAGCGCACCATTAAAAGAGGAAGAGCAGGTCCTGCCCTGGCAGAATGGCTCCCTTCCTTGTCCCAGCTGACAGCCTCACCTGGACACCCCACTGGGGTCTCTGAAGGTTTCCCCCCAAGCCAGTGAAGTGCCAGCAGCTGATCCAGGCTACAATCCTATCCATACTTATCTGGGAGCAAACCCCATTCATTACAATGGGACTGACTTCTGAGCAGACATGCCTAGGATTGGGCTGCCAGGCTGCAAACGTATCCATCCTTTCCTGGGAGAAAACCCCATTGACTATAACGGGACTTATAGTAGTAGACATGCCCAGGACTGGGCTGCCAGGCTGCAATCCTATCCATACTTACCTGGGAGCCAACCCCATTCATTACAATGGAACTTACTTCTGAGTAGTCATGCATAAGACAGGGAGCCCAATCTCGCCCCTCCGCGTTCACACGCACACTCTCAGCCGCGGCCCCCCCCCGCTGGTGTGGCAGGCAGCAGTTCAAGCGGGAAAGCTGCCTAGCGCAGAGCTGCAAGTGGGGAGACAGCGGTGGGACTGCCGCCTGCCCTCGACGGGGGGGCTGCGGGGCCGGCGCACCTGCCGCCGCCGCCACCCGCTCACCTGCGCAGCGCCGCCGCGGGGCTCGGCGTCCAGGTCGCCCAGGTAGTACTGCTCCAGCCAGCGGCGCGCGTTGCCGGAGTGTCGGTGCGGCGGGCCGTCCAGGGCGGCGCTCACGTCGGTGCCGGCGCGCTCCAGCAGCTGCTGCTGCCCGCCCGGGTGCAGGTGCACGAAAGCGGACAGGTCGTAGAGGCGGCGCCCGCACAGCACCAGGCAGGCGCCCTGCGCGCAGCCCTGCTGCACCTCGGCGCGGCTGTAGCGCCGGAGCCCGTCCGGGGGAGACATCGCTGCTGCGCGGAGAGTGTGGTTGCTGCGGCCGCTACCCGCACACCTGCCCAGCTCCATCCTCCCACGCGCGCATGACGCCCCGGGACACGCCCCGCCCCGCCCCGCCCCGAGCGCCGCTCGCCAGGCCTGCCGGCCGGCCGGCCGGCCAGTCGCCTCCCTCTGGTGATGCCCGGCGGGCCTGGGGTGGGGGTGGTGGAGTACCCAGCTCAGGCCAGCACTGGGCTCCAAAGCCCCAGCGAAGGGAATGCTGCATCGCAGCTGCACTGGCACTGGCGAGTTGGATAGGATGGGCCCTCCAGCCCAGTCCGATGCATGTCTGCTCACAAGTCTGCCCCAGTAGAGTCAATGGGGTCAGCTACAGGCCCCAGTGCTGGCCTAGCGAGTGCCAATGGGAGGCAGGCAGAACCAGTGGAGCTCTGCCTCTGTGTTGGGTCCACAGCCTCACACAGATGCTCTTGATTCTATGGCAGCCCAATGGTTGCCATAGAATCAGGTAGCCCCATTGCAGGGCTAGTTGCCTTACCTGGGGGGAGGGGACAACCCTTCTCCCAGGTGCCACCATCGCGGCCCAATAAGGATGCTGCTGCAGCCATTTTCAGCATGACAGCAGCCCCATGAGTCAGACAGCATAGGATTGGGCTGTTAATTCAGTGTTTTCAGACCTTTTAGCATTGGGACCCACTTTTTAGAATGAAAGTCTGTCAGGACCCACCGGAAATGATGTCGTTAACCTGGAAGTGATGTCATGCCCAGAAGCAACACCATCAATTTAGGCTTTAAACCTAAGCCTCGATCAGCCAAAGGTTCCATTACACAGTGTGCTCCTGCTGTTATTTTGCATAACTTGGAATTCAAATGTTCCAGCCTGGAAGTCGCAGTGCAGACTTGGATCCTTCCCCAGTCACACAGCCCTTCAGCATCCTATCCTCCCACCTTTCCAGGGCTGTACTGGAATCGCGGTTGATTCTTGAGGTTGATTCTTGAGGAGAAAGTGTGGTGCTAGCCCTGGCCCCTTGCTCAAGATCAGCCAGGAAACCGAGGGTTAACCCCAGGGCTCTAATTAGCAGTGAGTGTGTCCCTGACCTCTTCCTGCCTCCCCATAATGCCTCCTCCTTGCCCTGTCCCCACTCTCCACCTGCCCACCTCTCCCTATGCCTCCACCTACCTCTCCACTGCTCCACAGTCTGCGTGACCACCGAGTGGGGGAGCTGGGGCACCTGCCCGGTGCTAGCACCCACAAATGTGCCTTATGGTACGTTTGCAACAGTGTGTGCCAGTGGTAAGCTGCGCTCCGAGCTCAGGATTGGGCTCTTGCTGGTTTGCTGACTAATCAACGGACTCATCAACTGGCTGACAGATTATGGACTGGCTAACTGTTTAATAGACCTGCTAACTAACTAACAGACTAATGAGCTGGCTAATGGACTGACTGCCTGGCAAACTAGCTGAATTGAGACTGCTGAGTGGTGGAGAGCTTAGGGGGCACTGCTGCTTTGAGAACTGGACCTTGCAGCCGCACAGGCAAGCTACCCATTAGTTATCTTCCAGTTGGTGCTGGGGTTCAGCAGTAGGTTTATACAACTCTAGAGCTAGCTGTGCTTGAGCAGGGGGGGGGGGGAGGACACAGGATGACTCATTAGCTGAAAGTGGGTGTAAGTTCTCTAGGCCAAGTTCAGAATGGGAATTTGGCCAAACAAGGCCAAAGCAGCATGCCTCTCTCTCTGTGGGAGCCCCCCGTTCCCCGTATCTTTGTACCCTGTATTTTCAACTCTGTGTTTTCAATGACAATTGAGTTAGGTACTATGTGACCCACCTGAAATTGGCTCGCAATCCATCTAATGGGTCCCAACCCACGGTTTGAGAAACACTCACTTAATTCTTACATATTCCATCTATATTATGTATCCCCCTTTTTTCCTTTTGCTTTTTTTCTTTTAGTGGATTTGGTGTCCTGGATTTTGTTTCTACACATTTACTTACAAACAAAGGAGAGAAAAAAGCAAGGACAAAACCCAGGCTCCCTCCAGGGTTGCAGGGCAGGGTTTCTGGCTCAAGGGGAGGGCTCATCCTCTCTCCTGTGTCTCTTGGCATAGGCTCATGGGCACCTGACAAGAGATGAGAAGGGGAGCCTTTTCCATGGTGGCACCCATTATGTGGAACTCCCTGCCTCCTTGGAGGTAGGGGTGGATAAAACGGAACCCATAATATTAAATGGAACAAAACAAATATTTAACTGGGATACCATAAGGCAGTGATTTTCAACCTTTTTCATCACACAGAACAGTGACAAGGCACTAAAATGGTCAAGGCACACCATCAGGTTTTTTACAATTGCCAATGCACACCATGCTGCCCGTGGGGGCTCACATCTCCCATTTGCCCTATTAATAAATGACCTTCCCCCAAATTCCTGTGGCACACCT
Source organism: Tiliqua scincoides (assembly GCF_035046505.1). Classification (NCBI taxonomy): domain Eukaryota; kingdom Metazoa; phylum Chordata; class Lepidosauria; order Squamata; family Scincidae; genus Tiliqua; species Tiliqua scincoides. The sequence goes on from NC_089829.1 coordinate 20,421,373, forward strand.
GTGGACCATTCACAGCACACCAGTGTGCCACGGCACAGTGGTTGAAAATGGCTGCCATAAGGGCTGTAGCTTGGTGGCCAAGCTCTTGTTTAGCATACAAAAGATCTCAAGGACCATCCCTGACACAATCTCCAAGTCTGGCTGGAGCCTAGAATGTTCTGTTTGAAACACTTAGGGCGCAATCCCTAACCCCTTATGTTCCAGCAATGACATAAGGGCAGTGCAGCTCTGAGGTAAGGGAACAAACATTCCCTTACTTTGGGGAGGCCTCTGTGAGTGCCACCCAACTGCAGGAGGCAGCACATTTTCCATTGGCACCGCTATGCCAGTGCTGGAAAGCACTGACATAAGGGGTTAGGATTGCACCCTTCAAGAGTCATTGCCCATTAATGTCGGACAGCACTGACCAGAACGGACCAAGTGTCTGACTCAGGATGGCAGCTCCCTGAGCTTAGATAGCCTGTGCTGATCCAGCTCATGGGATCCTCAGTAAGAAATACGATGTAAGCAAACAATGCCATCAACATTGGAAAGGGCAACACATGGCATTATGGCTGTGATACCCATTTACAATCACTTTGCTTACACAGGCACAACCAGGGTGGCCCAAAGCCTCCCGGTGCCTGAGGCGGCATGGAACATGGTGCTTCCCTTATCCAGTGATGTGCCAGTCTCTGCTCCTCCCACTTCTGGTGTGAAAAAGGGAGAGATGGAGTGGGAAAGGAAGTGTGGAGGAGAAGAGTTTCTGTCACTCAAGCTCTTCACTCTCCATTCCTCCACATTTCCTTTTCCAAAACTCATCCCTTTCCTGCTTTTCCAAGCCAGGGAATGAGAAGAGGAGGAGGAGGAGCAGAGAAGGCAAGTGGGAAGGGAAAGAGGAACACCTAGGCTGAGATCTGAGATTGGGAGCAGAGGCTAATTGGTGGCTGCCCTGCTGTCCCATGCAGATGTTTAGCCTTTGGCACAAGCCAAAAGGCTCTTGGCCTGGGATCCTAGCCCCTCGGGTCCAGGGTATTTGAGGGATCGCCTCCTTCCATACAATCCGACCCGTCCTCTCAGGATGGCAGCTAGAAAGAGGGCCTTCTCGGTGGTGGCTCCCTGTCTGTGGAACTTCCTCCCCCTGGAATTGAGAACAGCTCCCTCTTTAGAGTCCTTTCGGCAGGGGCTTAAGACCTTTTTATTTAGGAAGGTCTTTTATGCTGACACCAGGGGACATGGCGCTTTTAAAATGTATTTTAATTCAGGATCTAGGTTTTTTATTGTGTTTTATTGTTTTTAATGTCTTATATATATATATAAATTTTTGCTGTAAGGGCCATTTTTAGGAATGGATAAGGTACTGATGAGGGATGAGTCCGGGTAGGTGAGCTGCTGGCTACCTACCTAGAAGGAGCCAGATATGCAGAGTATTCCAAGCCACTTTAGCTTCAGATGCGCTGGTATGAGCTAAAACATCCGAGCTATTTTTATGCAGGTTCTCTTATAGATTTGTCCCCAGGCAAGGACCAGAACCCATAAAGGTGAGAAGGGAGGGGAAAGACTGCCAGTCTTGCTCTGTTCATAGGTGAAGGTTCTGCCTCTTCACCTATGAGTGGGGCCTCTTCAACTGAGCAGATTCCCCCCTAACAGGAAAAGAAGGAAAGAAGGACCAGCCTCCTAGGGCAAAAGCAAAAACCATTTTGAGTAGATGCCAAAAGACGCAGCCATGGTTTTTAACTCTCAAGTAGCCACAAAACCTGTGAACGCTGATGTTTTCTAATTCAGCCATGCTCAAAGCAGTATTCCTTTATTTAAATAAAAAAAAGACATGTACCCCACCTTTTCCCCCAAAAGGGGTACCTGGAGAGCTTTGAGAGTGGCCAGTAATTGTGCAGTGCAGTAGGGTCCTGGGAGGGTTTCTTCAGGATCAGGTGAATCACAGTGAGCTTCAGTGTTGCTGGCATCATCTCCCTTCTTGAAGATGAATTAATCCCCTCCCTGCCCACTCCCCAGTTTCTCCTGGACAAACAGAGTAAGCCAAGCTGGGCAAGGATCAAGCATATTAGACAGAAGACCACACCCTGCAGGTGACATTTAGGTGACCGTGTCTCAATCCATTTCAAAGGGCAGGCTGAGAGGCATGCAATGCTACCCAAATGGTCCCAATCTGATGAATGCAACCCCCCCTCAAAGCTCCAGAAAAGAAAGCCCCCCTCTAAGCTGTCAAGGAAAATGTATTGAGCCGGATGGAAAGTGAACCATGCATATGTGTTTACTTGTGAGTAGGCAACCAAGCCTCTGCTCTTATCAAATGCCAGGTGAAGGGGAACACAAAGCTGCCAGAATTATCCTGAACCCATGAATGCACTAGGAGGTGTTCTCCCCATCAAAAAGAAAAAGGATAAAAACAGAGGCTTGAGCAACTGGTAAAGTTAAACTTTCTTTTTCAAGTCTCATAAAGCAAGGTGGGTATCATTTTAAAAAATGAGTCCCGGTGTTAAAAAACGTGGGAACCACTGTTCTAAATTGTTCCAGAGCCGTTTCACCCAAACTCTAGCTGTTTCACCCAACTTGTTACAAAGTTCACCGCAAAATCGCACTAAATGCTTAATACCATTAGGAAAAAGTAGTGTGGCATGATAAAATAGATCAAACAACAATTAATAACATTATACAGCATCAACAGAGTATTAAAGTTGACGATGAAGATGTTTCAGAAGTTCTCACATCACCTGATGAGTTTTCATTGCAAACTATGAGCATCTCTCTTATGTTTCACTGGTTTTTCCAGTTTCCCAGGAGTTCTTTCACCTCCAGTTTGTTCAGACCCATATTCACAGTAATTTGTAGGCACACGGCACAAAAATAGATGTGCTGTAAAAGGAAACGTGTTGGGCACATGACTTGAATCCATGGGGATGAGCTACTCATCAGGAAGTCATAAGAAAGAGGGTGCCTTTTCCAGAACCACACTCCAAGGGTACTAAAGAGCACTTCCTCTACAGGCCACAGGACTACACCCAAGAAAGGGAGCACTTTTGGACCTCTGTCCTATTGAGGGAAACATCCAAAATTTGATCTGACCTCCAGGAACTCCTTCCTGGGCATGCAAGCAAGTTCGTCCTCTTTTCTGTGACCAAAGCCAAAGGCAGCTCCACCCCTTAGGGAGGTAGACCTTTGCCTCCCCATGGAAATCAGTCCTCCTATCCCCCACGCTGTTCCCAGATCTTATATTGGTATGGATAAAGAGGGACAGTCTTAATCTGTGTAGAAGTGTGAGTTTGAGTATGTTGTAGTGATGGTCATGTTCATGTTGACCTAAGACCAGGGAAACCTTGGTTCAAATCTCTGCTCCTCCATGAAGCTCACTGGGTGGCCCTGGACCAGAATGATTTGTGATAAGGTTGGAAGGCGTCTTGGAGTTCATTTAGTCCACCCACCCGCTCCTGCACTTAGTACAGGCAACTGCTACAGCACCCCCAACAGGTGGTCATCCAGCCTTTGCTTGTAAACCTCCAATGAGGGAGAGCCCACAAATATAGGCTGTTGCAGAGCCAGGCATTTACAGTTAGGAAATACTGCCTCATGTCTAGCTCAGGGATGCCCAAACCCTGGCCCTGGGGCCACTTGCGGCCCTCGAGGACTCCCAAAGCGGCCCTCAGGGAGCCCCCAGTCTCCAATGAGCCTCTGGCCCTCTGGAGATTTGCTGGAGCCCACACTGGCCTTATGCAACTGCTCTCAGCGTGAGGGCGACTGTTTGACCTCTCGTGTGAGCTGTGGGATGAGGGCTCCCTCCACTGCTTGCTGTTTCATGTCTGTGATGCAGGAGCAGCAGCAAAGGAAAGGCCAGCCTTGCTTTGTGCAAGGCCTTTTATAGGCCTTGAGCTTTGCAAGACCTTCATTCATTCATATAACTTCATCTTTAATATATTCATTTATGTAAACCTATGTAAATTTATTCAAATTTTAAATGTAAATTAATTCTTTTTTTCCTCCAGCCCCCGACACAGTGTCAGAGAGATGATGTGGCCCTCCTGCCAAAAACTTTGGATACCCCTGTTCTAGCCTATATCTATGTCCCTATAATTTCAACCAGTTTGTCCTCATCCTGCCCTCAGGAACTACAGGGAGTAGGTCCTCCACTTCTGCATGGCAGACACTTGAGGATGGCTATTATCTCCCCTTAGTTGTCTCTTTTCCAGGTTAAGCATACCAAGCTCTTCATCTTTTCTCATAGTACCTCATCATTTTACAGCGCAATCCTATCTTACGTTGGAACAGGCAAGCCAGGAAGCTTGTGCTGTATCCAGCATGAGATAAGCACCAAAGTGGTCCAGTTGAAGGTAAGAGGAAACTAATCCCCTTTCCCCAGGGTAAGCCACTGCAGTCCCTATGGGTCTCTTTGAACTTGTGTCACCTCAGGAGATGGCACATTCAAGGAGAGCAGAGCAGCTTGAAACCGCTCTGCACTGCTCAGGAATGAGGGTTGGAATCCGGCATAACAGCTTGATCCCAGCCCCACCTCCCACTCCCTGCCCGCCTGCCCGCCCCAGGGACTGCCCTCTGCCCACCCTCCCCCTGCCCTAGAACACCTTCCTTCTGCCTCCTCCCTGCCCACTGCAGACCCTCGCATCGGCTGAGCTTGGCCGATGCAAGGCTTATCCTGCAAACCACCATGGAGGCTGGATGCAGTCTCCAGTGCACCTCTGTGCGGTCGCGCAGTTTGCTCTTGAGAAGGCGCAAACATGCTTTACGGCACGTTTGCAATCCACATTTGCAAGCCTAACTCATAGTTAAGATTGTGCCCTTAGTTGCCCTCTGCTGACCCTGTTCCAGCTTTTCAACATCCTTAAAGCTTGGCATCCAAAATGGGATGCAGTTTCGTTTTCCAAGTAGCATCTGACTAGTACAGAATGGAGTGGAATGAAGACTTCTTGTGATCTAGGCTCTGTACCTCTGTTAATGCAACTTGAAAGTCAGGTTCTGTTTACACCTCAATAGCTAAAGCTGAACCAGTAGGGAAGTCCACAGTCCATAACTGTAATTGAAACACATCAAATGATTTATTGATTTATGGAAGACATTACAGGTCACATGTGATTATGGAGCATATAAAAGTAGTACATACAAGAGAAATGGACAAAGTAAACAACACAAAATCATCAAATGAATAAAGTGTAAGTCAACAAAATAATACTGTTTTGCTGAAGTCTAAACCCCTCCTGCCATGTATTTAACGCTAAAGGCCTGCTAGATTAATTTCAAGCTGCAATCCCAGATGCATTCCAGAAAATGAGCCCCAGTGAACACAATGAGATTTGGCCCACAGTGCCACATTAGAAGTTCCCTAATTTAACCCAATCATCCATCCCATAAATTAAGGGGATGAACAAAACAAGTTCATAGCTTCCCGCATTTGTTTGACTCACTCAGGACTGATTGGTGAAGGTGGAGCTACAAAAGAGGTGATGAATCCATAACAATAATCCCCAGTCCGCAAACTGGATGAGAACAAAACTTGTTCCGATGGGAAAAGGAAAAATCTGTGATTAAAATCAATTCATAAGATACTTGTTTAGAGGTTAAAAGTGTGTCTTAAGAAAGTGTGTCTTATCATCTCAGAGGGACTAGGGAACTATTACAAATCAATGGGAGAAAAGGACAAAAGGAAAAAAAATCCCTGTTCTTTTGGGGAGTATTTCATCCTTGCACCCGCTGTTCCTGCTAAGCTGTGCAGCTGCAAGGCCTGCATAGCTCAGCCAAGCCCCGCATAGCTCAGAACTCAATAACCTGGAAGTTCGGCTATGACGCATGTTGTCATTCATTGTCCAGAGAAGGCATCACAACTTGGATGCCATGCTGTGCCACAACTTGGTTGCCATGCTGTGCGGTAAGGGATCCACACAGTGGCACTGACCTCTTACAGGGAACATTGCTTGCGCCGCTTTTCTCTCAACTGCCCACACCATTCCGTTTTTATGTCAATTCTTCCCCATCTTCATTATCTATACATTCCCTATTTTGGAACCGCTGGATGCAGCATCCGTCGCTGCTGAATCCACCCCTTTCCGCAGCCTCCAAACCCCACTGTTCTTTCCCGCTCCCTGCCCCATTTTACCCCTCCCTGCCCCACCGCTGCTTGACCTGCCCTGCTGGGTGTAGTCAGTTCCGATAACAGACTGGGAGCACTGCCAACATACACCATACAGTAATAATTAGCTATTATTACATTTATTAGACAGTGGAACTCACTTCCAGTGGTGCAAAAGGCTGTGTGCCTTTTGGTTTGGACTGTCAGTTTCAATATATAGCCTCCTCTTTGCACCTGTTTTGTAACTGTTTCAATGACACAACTCCACTCCAATGTGTCTGTAAACCTCCACCACCACCCCACCCACCCCCTGTCATACAACTGCATTACATGCTAATTGTGCTCGGTTTGCTTCTGCATTTTGACTGTTACTGTTAATCCAACCCCTTAGGCAACTTTTCCTGTTTATTTGCATCTTGATACTCCTGACTGTGTGCCTGGAACTGACACATCAGTAGGTGCCTGTTCTGAGTCCATTAACACAGCAAGTTACACATTTACACACTAATACTGAACACCCCAGAGCCCCTTTCCCACCCAGTTAACAAGATTAATCTGCTTACCCCAGAGTGGCCATGTAGCAAGGACTCCAGGAACTTATTAAATACTGGAGGATTTTGGCCAGCAAGCTGTCACTCTACCTGGTACAACAACCCCTTCGTTTGTACTGAGTTTCCACACTGCATCACACCCTCCAGCATGGCTCTCCAGAGTCAGAGCTATGATCGCACTTTGACACTCTCTCTCCCTTTTCCCAACTTCCCATTCCTCTGCCTCACCACCCAACTTTCTCCCACCTCCAGGTGGGGTTTCAAAAGCAGAGCTTTCCCTTTTCCTTTCATATTGGTGGACCAAATACAAGCGCACACACAGTCACACCACACCTGGGAACATATCACACAAACACACCTGTTATGTTTAGAGATTTTTTAAATGAGACCTGTATCTTTGCAATCACATACTTCTTCAATAAATCTCTTTTGAAGGTGCTCCCTTGCCTGTTTCTTGAATTAATTCTCATTAATACTCGTCCTTGTGCCCAACCTAAAAGATCCCATTTTTTTCCTGGCTGCCCCTTCTAGGAAGCTAAAGCTAGAGAAGGGTTAGCTACTTCAATCGTCTTGAAGCTGACCCCAAATTTTTTTAACTACTTCTCCAAGTAAATAATTTGAGGGCCAGTGGCAGGGTCAGCTTTAAGTCAGTTGGACCAATTGCTCCCAATTGGGACCCATACCCAAGAGACCCTGTGCAAGGGTAATTTACTCTAGTCTTGTATACAACTGTATATTAAAATGTGCTTAAGTCCTTCTGGCCCATTAACTCGCACGCACTTTTTAAGCACACTTTTTGATTGCTTTCCATTCTATTATAGAGATATAAAGGCTGCAATCCTAACCACACTTTCCTGAGAGTAAGCCCCATTAAACAAAATAGGACTTACTTCTGAGTAAACCTGGTTAGGATTGTGGCCAAAGTCTATAAAAATGTTTGCTCTTTGTAGGACAATTTATAGCTATCTGATTTTTGAATAGCCTCTGGACTTGAGGCATTTATTTATCTGACCTTTTCATCACCCATGAGGCTCTGCGGGACCCACCAGAAATCGGGTCCTGACCCACAGTTTGAGAAATGGTGGTTTAAGCTATTGCCTTTGCCAAGAGTTACATGAGAGATAGTAAATAGAATGTGTTACTTTAAGGTTACAAGGCTAGGGAAATTTACCTAAGAGTGATTCCTGTTAATCATGAGACATACTTCTGAGTAAATATGCACAGGCTTGCACTTTGAAATACCTGATTTATCTGAGATATTTTTGAATCCCATTTTTGATCTTTTTTAAAACATTTGTTTTCAGATATTGCAGTCCACTCCAAGAGCAGGGGATGAAATGAACTAGATCCAATAAGTTTCAAAGTAGGAATAAAAAGCAGAGAAAAAAAATACTCTGATGAGGACATTATTATTTTAATTAACAGTATTTATATCCTGCTTCTCAACAAAAAGTTTACAAAGTGGCTTACAGAGAAAATCAGACAAGTATTGGCTCCCTGTCCCAAAAGGACTAACAATCTAAAAAGATGCCAAAGAACACCAGCAGACAGCCACTAGAAAAGACACTGCTGGGCCAGTTACTCTCCCCCTGCTAAATAAAAGAGGAACACTCACTTAAAAAAGTACCTCTTACTCAGTTATCAGGGGTCATTGATCTGGGGGTGGAATTGATTTGAGGGTGGGGTTCAGCCATAGTGAGGCATGCTGTTGGGGATGATGTGACAAGCTCCTGCACCTCAACATTTATTATGTCACTGTCCTCAGGGTTCAGTTTGTTATGGCACAGAGGCTGTTGTGCAACTTCCCTTAATCCCACACACACCCCACAGGGCAAATGAGGACTGATTCTTCAAAATCATGATGGGCCTTCCAGGGACTGAGTGTGAGGCAGTCCCTGGAAGAAAGTGTGTCTTATCATCTCAGAGGGACTAGGGAACTGGGCAAAATCAAAAGCCTTCGAGGGACTGGGTGATGCTATTTCTTTCTAGCTTCCTGGCTGAGAATCTTTCATCTCCATCACACAGAGCCCCTCAGTTCCAAAAGTAGCCAAACCACTTGCATAGCAGGCGGCGGCAGCTTCCCTTCTCCACTCTGCTCCCAACCTGCAAGCAAGCATGTGTGCTCTTCCTTGCAGTGGGAGGCTTCAATCTGCAGCTGAGGGCGGTCTCAGCGGGCAGGCAGGGGGCACACTAGGCAGCAGTTGCTGTGTTTGGATGTCCCTCTCACTCTTTGCAGTCTGACAAGGTCCTCCATCTCTCCATCAGGAACCATGTTATTCAGGCTTCAGCAGTTTCTCCCTTCTGTTCCCTCCTCACTTCCCACACCTGGTTGCAACCTCCTCTGGCTGAATCTACCTCTTTGTTTTCTCCTAAAGCTTAAATACTTTGGCCATCTCATGAGAAGGGAGGGCTCTTTAGAAAAGACCCTGATGTTGGGAAAAGGAGAAGGGATGGCTGAGGATGAGATGGCTAGATAGTGTCATGGAAGCAATGAACATGAATTTGGACACACTCCAGAAGTTAGTGGTAGACAGGGAGGCCTGGCGTGCTGCGGTCCATGGGGTCGCAAAGAGTTGGACATGACTTAATGACTGAAGAAGAGTTTCCTAATAGCCCTTAGCCTGGCCACCCCTGTCTTCTTTCTCTGCCTTTTGTTCTTCTGCCCCTTCCCCCAGCCTTCTCCATTCTGTTTATGTCATGCTCTCTTAACTTAGGGCGCAATCCAAACCCACACTGGAGCAGGCAAGCCAGGAGGCTTGTGCTGCATCCAACGCAGGTTTGCCGCGAGCAGCGGCTCAGCCACAGGCAAGGGGAAGCTCTTCCCCTTACCTGTGGGTAAGGGCTGCGCACCCCTATGGGTCTCCTCGGACCTGCACCTCCTCTGGAGACAGCACAAGTCGAAGGAGAGCGTAGCGGCTTGAAGCCACTCCGCTCACCCCGGGGACAGGGGTTGGGATCTGGCATAACCGCCGGGTCCCAGCCCCGCCCCAGCTCCCCATGCACCCGCTCTCCCCCCGCCCAGTAACGCCCCTCCCAGCCCCTCCCCACACACCCCCATGCCTACCTTTGCCGCTTGTGCGCTTGCATCGACACACGCGGTGGCACGGTAGCCATGGCGGAGGCTTCTGCCTCCATCTGCGTGTCAGCGCATCTCCCGCTCACGGAGGCGCAAACATGCTTAATGGCACGTTTGCGACCCTCCAGGGCCACCTATGCCGGCATAACTGCCAGTTAGTATTGCGCCCTTAATTTCCACCATATTTTCTAACCCTTCCTTATCTTTCCTCTTTTGAATCATGCCTTTCTTTATTCCTGCTCTTAACATGTCTGTCCTTGTACAGCATCAGCAGGTGAAGAATGTTGGAAAATTACATGGTTTTATTATATTTCATTTTTGCAGTTTTTTTTAAAGTAGAAAGCAGTGTTATATGTTTTTATTTCATTATCACCACTCTCTCCTGCCTCTAGACATGTAATGATAAGTATTTTGAGAGTAGTAAAGATTATGAAAGCCGTTTAGAACTACTTAAAATGGCAGGAAATTTTTTGCATTGCCAGGTCACAATGCAAATGCTGAAACGGGTTTCCTTAATTTCAGCACAATGCACAAATGAGAGGAATAATTTAAACATAGATTAAATCAAGTGTTTGTTACTAGTTAAGTACAATTTTAAGCATTTTTCTTGCCCTATATGCATCTATATGTATGTTGAAAGCCAGTGAGACATTCTAAAGAAGATAAGCTAATCAGAAAAACACAGTTGAGACAGGTGACTTGCCTGAACTCTGATTCAACAATTAATTTTCACTGTAGTTACACTGTAGCAAGTTGGTATGTTCTTAGCATAGTCTGATTTGGTTGAGAAACATTACACAGACAGTCACATTTTCGAAGTGTGTATGTAAAATTATATGTAATATACAGCTTGAGTCTCGTTATTCGAGAGTTCCCAGGACTCAGGTGGATGGCAAAAAACACACTAAAGCAAATCAATTTAAAAAATAAAGTCCCTTTGCTCCGGTGATTTAAAAACAGCCTTGCTGACCTTTGTGATGTAAGACAAAAGTTGACAGTCCTTAAATCAGTCTCTTTCAAGGTGCTTAGAAAGACTTCACTCCAACCCCTCCCTTCACCAATGCAAAGTATCTTTCCTTCATACCCATACCCAAGAGACCCTAATTTACTCTAGTCTGCTCAAGTATACTCAGGGGGAAGGGAGGGGTCTTGAGCTGAAGCTGCCTGAAGAGAGAAGGATTGATGGTCAGCCACTGGCCCTCGCCCGCCCGCCCGCCCGCCCGCCCGCCCGCTCGCTCGCTCGCTCGCTCGCTCACTCACTCACTCACTCACTCACTCGTTAAAAATGCTTAATTACTCAATGATCTGTAGTTCATCACTGGATAAGAATTAGTTTAGTTCCTGCCCTGAAGTTGTCTTCTAAGGGTGCAATCCTAACCTGTTATGTCAGTGCTTTCCAGCACTGGCATGGCGGTGCCAAGGGAACGCGTGCTACACCCTGCAGTTGGGTGTCACTCACGGAGGCCTCCTCAAAGTAAGGGAATGTTTGTTTCCTTACCTCAGAGCTACATTGCCCTTATGTCAGTGCTGGAAAGCACTGACATAAGGGGTTAGGATTGCGCCCTTAGACTTACTTCCTTCTCAGCCACCAGCTCCCTCTGGCTCTGTTCAGAAGATGTTTAAATTGCCCGGCTGTCTTCATCTGGGAAAGACATGTGCCTGCCTCTGGCACACATGCTAGGGATTCCAGCATGTTCCAGGACTGTGTTGTTTGGAACTTTGTCCTGCCAGGTGATGCTGAGAATGCGTCGGAGGCAGCGCATGTGGAAAGCGTTCAGTTTCCTCTCCTGTTGTGAGCGAAGAGTCCATGACTCGCTGCAGTACAGAAGTGTACACAGGACGCAAGCTCTGTAGACCTGGATCTTGGTATGTTCCGTCAGCTTCTTATTGGACCACTGCTGAAACAGAGATGCCTGCGTTGGCTCGGTCGTGTCGTGAGAATGGATGATGGCTGAATCCCAAAGGATCTCCTCTATGGAGAACTCGTGCAAGGAAAGCGCCCTACAGGTAGACCACAGCTGCGATACAAGGACATCTGCAAGAGGGATCTGAAGGCCTTAGGAGTGGACCTCAACAAGTGGGAAACCAGTTTTCAATCAGTGAAAGCAAATCAATAAAAGCCCTGGGAAAAGAGAAATTTTTTTACCACCCTTTTGAAAAAAGATAGCGCCAGGGCAGCCAGGCATCCTGGACCTTCTGGCTGCCACCAAGCAGGCCCTATTCCACCCCTCAGTTAAAGAGGGAATGTGAAGTGGGGCCTCTGATGACCATCACAGTAGGGGGTGCAAGGTATTGATCCTTCAAGTATTTAGGACCCAAACCAGGTAGGGCTTTATAGGTGACAACACAGGCCTACAAAATTGAGGGTCAGAAAAGTTTCTCCCAAACTTTATGGTGGTTTGATATGAATTTGGGGTGCCGATTCCAAAAATGGCATCCGTTTTGCCCTATCACGTCTAGTTTTGGAGATATAGTATAGCCTCATTAGTGAATGGTTCAAGCAGCTTCCTCATGAGGAAGCCATGGTGTAGGCTTCCTCATGAGGAAGCTGCTTGAACCATTCGCTAAAGAGGCTATGCCTTGTCTCCAAAACTAGACGTGACAGGGCAAAACAAAAGCCATTTTTGGAATCGGCACCCCAAATATACCCAGGAATTGGTATAACGTTTAAGAAGCAAAATGTGTGTTGGCCTGTGTAATCAGCATCTTGAATGCTGCTTGGAAGCACACTGGAAGTTCATGCAATTCATAGAGCACTGATGTAATATGTGCAAGCCAGCGGGTGCCCAAAAGCACCTTGGCTGCTGCATTCTGCACCAGTTGAAGTTTCCAGACAGTCTTCAAGGGCAGCCCAAAGTAAAGTGTATTACAGTACTAACATGAAGTTAGTGATCAGGAGAAATATCATGAGCAGAAGCGAAAAATGTATTACCTTTATGTATGTGTAGAGTTGGTTAGAATTCAAACTTCAGGTTTCCCTCCAACACCATTTAAAATAAGTGAAGGAAGGTCGCATAAAAACACATTAAAAAACACATTAGCAGAACCCATAAAAACAGCCGTCAGATAAAAGAGCATAAAACAGCAGTACTTAGAGGAATCAAGCCTGTAAAAAGCAACTAAAAGATATATAAAAGGCCATGAAGTCAGAAGGCTTGATTAAACAACAAGGTCTTCAGGCCTCGCCGAAAAGTCTCCAGAGAGGGAGCCATTCTCAAGTCAAGGGGAAGGGAGTTCCACAACGTTGGTGCCACTACTGAGAAGGCCCTATTTCTTGCCGCCGCCCCACGTACCTCCTTAGGCAGCGGCACTTGTAAAAAGGCCTTCTCTGATGACCTGAGAAGACGAGCCAGATTGTACGGGAGTAGGCGATCTCTAAGATAGCCTGGCCCAGAGCAGTATAGGGCTTTAAAGGTCAAAACCAGCACCTTGAATTGGGCCCGGAAACGAATGGGCAGCCAATGTAGCCCCCGGAGAAGCGGACTGACAGAGTCAAACCGCCTAGCTCCAGTGACCACACGGGCTGCTGCATTCTGCACTAATTGCAGTTTCCGAACCGTCTTCAGGGGCAGCCCCACATAAAGCGCGTTACAATAATCTAACCTCGATGTCACCGTAGCATGGATCACCGTGGCCAGGTCTGCACGATCCAAGTACGGACGCAGCTGGCGCACCAGCCGAAGCTGAGCGAAGGCCCCCCTAGCCACAGCCGCCACCTGGGAATCCAGGAGCAGCTGCGAGTCCAGGTGGACCCCCAAGCTGCGGGCCTGCTCCTTCAGAGGGAGTGCAACCCCTTTCAGAGCAAGCCGATAGTCCAGCACCTGCATCAAGGATTTCCGAACCAGGAGAGCCTCTGTCTTGTCCGGATTTAATTTCAGCTTGTTAGCTCCCATCCAGATCCTCACTGCTTCCAGACAGCGCTCCAGGCCCTCAACCGCCACCCTGGAGTCTGGAGGAAAGGAGAGATAAAGCTGGGTGTCATCAGCGTATTGATGACACCCCACTCCAAACCCCCGGATGACCTCTCCCAGCGGTTTCATGTAGATATTAAATAGCATGGGGGACAGAATTGAACCCTGCGGCACCCCGCACTTCAAGGGCCAGGGTGTCGAACAGGCATCCCCCAGCACCACCATCTGGGACCGACCTTCCAAGTAGGAGCGGAACCACCGCAAAACAGTGCCTCCAACTCCCAGCTCGGCCAATCGGTCCAGAAGGATACCACGGTCGATGGTATCGAAAGCCGCTGAGAGGTCCAGCAGGACCAACAGGGACGCACTCCCCCTGTCCAGTCCCCGGCGTAGGTCATCCACCAAGGCGACCAAGGCAGTTTCCGTCCCAAAGCCCGGCCTGAAACCAGATTGAAAAGGATCCAGATAATCCAAAAACTGCTGCAATGGCGCGAGGGCCAAGGCCACCAGCTCAAATGGCTGGCGGCCCCATGGTCACATGCCAGCAGAGTGCTTAGCCTCTGCTGGGGCAGGTAGATCAATGGAGGGGGTGCTCCTGGGGAGGACTGGGGTGGGAATCAGATTGGGCCAGGCCAGAGGTGTGTTTAAGGCAGGCTGGGGATGGATAGTGACGGCAGCAGAAGTGCCAACGTCCTATACTCCTGGACTGAGCTTGACACACCCCTTTGGACCCACTTGAATTTACTCCAGCCAAAGAGCTACCACAGATCCGAGTAGGCCCACTGGGGACCAGACAGTGGCTGTCCAACACTGCCTGGTCCCAGGCCAGCCCATAGCATGTGGCAGAGCACCAGTAACAGCATGCTTTCTCCAGGCCAACCCAAGATAGGATTGGGCTATTAGACCAGTGGCAGTGTAGATGAATGGTTGTTCACGTGTAGGTGCGCACGAGGAAGGATATGCTTACTGTGATGTGCGTTGTATGGGATGCCATGTGCTTGGCTAAGCTTAGAGAATGCAGGCAGCCTGCCTCCAGTAGCCTGTGCTTTGCTAAATGCTAAATAGGGGTAATGAGAATTCTGTAGGGATGTATTAAGAAGCCATTACAGACAAGAACCAAGATAAGGACTGCAGCACAGGATTCAATACAACAGGCAAGCTACTGTTCAATACAACCTGATGCCTTTGCAAGAGAGCAGGCAGCTGTTTGCATCAAAGTATTTGGAAACAGGATTGAAAAAGAGTAACTGACTTTGAAGATATGAGCACGGTTGTTGTCAGAAATGAAGCAATAACAGTTGAGATTTGAGGGTTTGTTATGAAAGAGGAAAATGAACTGCGGGGGTGTTAGAGTCTCATCTCCATGTGAAAAGATACTCTCATCAGTGTGGTATTGTAATTAAGAGAATGTGAGTTCAATCCTAACCCACTTTCCAGCACCAACATAAGGGTAATGCAACTTCGAAGAAAGGGAACAAACATTACCTTACAGAGGCCTCCGTGAGTGACACCCAACCGCAGGATGCAGCACATGTCCCACTAGCACAGCTATGCCAGTGCTGGAAAGTGTATGGAAAGTAGTGTATGGAAAAGGGCAGGAGGTCTGGTCTAGAGGGTAGAGCCTCTGTTAGCCCAAAGATAACATCAAAAGGTTGCCAGTTCGAGGACACCGGCAGCTCCCTGAACGGCTGAGAATGGCGAGACCTTGAAGCAGCTGACAAGCCCAGCTGAGTGATTCCTCCTGCTCTTGATGTGAGCAAGAAGCGTCTTAGCTGCCCTCCATGTGAGAGATGGAGCTGCTTGTCAGCCTGCGTGGGAGAACTGGAGGCCAGAAGTGAGACCAAACCAGGAAGATCCATCTGAAATGTTGTTGGTTCTTGAAAGAGAGAACCTCTATGATTGTAAAAATCCCCTTGAGGGATTTAGAAATGCCTGCCTATGTAAACCGCCTTGAATAAAGTCAGAAGAGTAATCCGATAACCAGAAAGGTGGTATATAAATACCTAGTTATTATTATTATTATGGAAAATGCCAGAGCTCAAAGTAAGGGAATGTTTGTTCCCTTACCTCAGAGTTGCATTTCCTTTATGTCAGTGCTGAGAAGTTGGTTAGGATTGCACCCTAACTCTCTGCTGACCAGAGTTTTATTAACTCTCTGCTGACTAAGGGCCCAATCTTATCCAACTTTCCAGTGTCAGTGCTGCAGCAATGCAGCCCCAAAGAAAGGGAACAAACATTCCCTTACCTGGAGGAGGCCTATGTGATTGCCCCCCTACCACAGGATGCAGCGCATGCCCCATTGTCACAGTTACACCAGCACTGGGAAGTTGGATAGGATTTGGCCTAAGGCATTCCTGGGTGGGGAGAGGGCAGGCGGTGGACAACCCCAGGGGTGGATGGGCGGGTGGGGAGTGGGAGGTGGAGCTAGGAACCAGCAGTTATGCTGGATCCCAAACCCAGTTCCCAGGGAGAATGGAGCGGCTTCAAGTCACTCTGCTCTCCTCGGACTTGCGCCACCTCCAGAGGTGGCACAAGTCTGAGGAGACCCATGGGGCCAACAGCCCTTACCCAGGGGTAAGGGGAAAAGTTTCTCTTTGCCTCTGGCTAAGCCACTTCTGGCCACTATCCTGTGCTGCATACAGCGCAAGCCTCTTGGCTTGCCTGTTCCAGCGCAGGATAGGATTGCGCCTTAAATCTCTCTCAAAGCGATTTAAGAAGGAACTGATGCACATGCACAAGATGCTGACAAGGATGGTAATGACAATAATGACGATGACAATGATGATGATGAACAAGGGGATCTACAAGGGGATCTACTATCCTGGATAGTAGAGGAAGGGGAAGTGACAGGGCCCTTGAGTGAAAGTGACCATGGTGACTTGGGTTTCTTGACACTAAGGGAAAGAAAGGCTAAGGAGAGCCAGCTGCATACTCTGATTTTAATGGATTCAGAGAACAGATAAACACATTCCATGCCTAGAATTCTTAAAGGAGAATACAGTCCACCAAGGTGATTTTTTTTTTTTTGAGGGGGGGGGGGAGATGTGAGATACTGCAGGTACAATCACAAACGGTTTCCATGAGAAGGAAAGCTGGGAATGGTTAAGGGAAACCAGAGCAGGCTGCACAGTGAGATTTCTGGAAAAAAAGGGCACTCAAAAGAAATGAAAAGAAAGTCAGTCAATTTTGCAGGCGCCTGAATGTGCCATGCAAGCGGCCCTCCCCCCCACCCCGAGGAGCGATTCTGGGCACTGGGAGCAAAACAGAGGCAAATGCTCAAGAGGGGAGGGGCCGCTTGCAAGGCACGTTCAGGCACCTGCAAAACTTAGTGCTTTGCACCCCCTCTAGCTATGCCACTATGCCTGTGTAGTGTTTCTTAGTTAACCGATGGCACAATCCTAACCCCTTATGTCAGTGTTTTCCAGCACTGGCATAGCAGTGCCAATGGGACATGTGCTGCATCCTGCAGTTGGGTGTCACTCACAGAGGCCTCCTCAGAGTAAGGGAATGTTTGTTCCCTTACCCCAGAGCTGCATTGCCATTATATCAGTACTGGAAAGGATTGTGTCCCTTTAGGATTGTGTCCCTTCACTTCTTGTGAGAGATTAAAAAAAAAAACCTGCCTGAAACCCCAGAGAGCCACTGTCATTTTGCACTGACAGTACTGACCTAAATGGACCAATGGTCTGACTCAAAAGAGGCAGCTTCTGATGGGTGTGATGCGGCTGCAGAAATGTGGCTGTATGTCTGGACTGCATTCACAGAGGTGCTGAGTTCAGATCAAAACAGTGTTGGTTTTACACTAGTCAGACTTCACTTGGAATCCTGCATCCAACTTTGGGACACCACGTTTTAAGAAGGTCATTGATAGGCTGGTGTGGATTCAGAGGAGAGCTGATTGGTAGGGGCACCCATCTCTGTCCACCTGCTTGCCTCCACTACCACTCCCTGGATTTGGAAAAGTAAGAGAGGGATAGGGAAGATGAGGTCATGAGGAAGAGAGGAGAGTCCTGAGCTAGGACTTTGGAGAGTGGGAGGAGCAGAGACAGGCGCATTATTGGGTAAGGGGGGAGCCTTTGACATGCTACCTCAGGCATCAGGTTGTCTTGGGCCAGCCGCGAACCTGGGGATTATGAGCATAACTGAAAAGTACCACTGGAGCTCACCAATTGCCTCTCCTCTAATATTCCCTTAAGGCAGTTTTTCTCAGACTGTGGGTCGGGGCCCACCAGGTGGGTCGTGAGCCAATTTCAGGTGGGTCCCCATCATTTCAATATGCATTTTATTTTTAATACATTAGACTTGATGCTACCATGGTATGTGACTGCATTTGGGGAAATGTGACAGATCTGTACGTTTAACAAGCTACTATGTATATGCTTTTAACAATGATAGCCAATGGGGCTTACTCCTGGGTAAGTGTGGATAGGATTGCAGCCTTTGGAATGTTTGGGGAATTTAAAAAAAACAAAAAACAGGCCAGCAACTGCTGGGGAGGTTTAGGAGGGTTCTTCTTGATTTTAAATAGATTTTTAAACTTATTGGAAACTTTTACTTTACTTAGGGCACAATCCTAACCCCCTGTGTATGTGCAACCTCCTGATTTTAGAAATGGGCTATGTCAGATGCAAGGGAGGGCACCAGGATGCAGGTCTCTTGTTATCTGGTGAGCTCCCTGGGGCATTTGGTGGGCTGCTGTGAGATACAGGAAGCTGGATTAGATGGGCCATGGCCTGATCCAGTGGGGCTGTTCTTATGTTCTTAAACTACAATTCCCAGGAGGCCTTGCAGGTCTCTTGTTATCTGGTGTGCTCCCTGGGGCATTTGGTGGGCCGCTGTGAGATACAGGAAGCTGGATTAGATGGGCCATGGCCTGATCCAGTGGGGCTGTTCTTATGTTCTTATGTCAGTGCTTTCCAGCACTGGCATAGCGGTGCCAATGGGACATGTGCTGCATCCTGCAGTTGGGTGTCGCTCACGGACGCCTCCTCAAAGTAAGGGAATGCTTGTTCCTTTACCTCAGAGCTGCAGTGCCCTTATGTCAGATGCTGGAGAGCACTGACATAAGGGGTTAGGATTGTGCCCTTACTTATTTGATTTGATTTTGTTGTATGGGGGGGGGTGCATTAAAATTTTTTCCTGCTTGATGATGTCACTTCCGGCCATGATATCAGTTCCAGGTTAATAACATCAATTCCAGTGGATCCCAACAGATTTTTATTCTACAACCTGGGTCCCAGTACTAAAATGTTTGAGAACCACTGCTCTTAGGGGTGTCTAAGCTCTAACACTGCATGGACCCTTCAGATGCTGCGCCCAGCAGCATTTTCAGACACAAGGCAATGACATCAGACATCATTGCAGGACCAAGCCGTGCGGAGCTCTGTTTTCCACGCCTTCGAGCTGTGTGGCTGTGCAACATGGTTGTGCAATTTAAAGACAAGAGTCTCTTCTTTTGTAATCCAAGGAAGTGGGATTAGAAAACAATGAACAATGGGAGAATGCTGTCACAAGTGCAGCACCTCCAGAAAATTTCAATTGGACTCTCTTAGAATGTCGCTCTGAAATCACCAGACGCTAAGGAGATTTGTTCCCAACGAATTTCAGTTTCAGAGAGACACCTTGCTGGCAGCCGTAACAGGGAGAACTGGCAGGGAGGTCTGTAACAGGCAGCTGGGAACAGGGAGATCTCAATTACCTGAGTTAGCTAGAGGGATTGCAGATGACTCTCAGGCTTTGTACAACACTCTGTATGATTGAGAAAGCAGTAAACTGAAGAGCTCCTGGTGACTGAAGGAAGCTGATGGATTGAGGGATCTAAGGCAGTGTTTCTCAAAATGTGCTCCTAGGAGCCCTGGGGCTCCTGAGACCCCAGCAGGGGCTCCACAAGCACACCATAAGTGTTCACCATCTGCCCTTTGTCCAACTTGCACCAGGGCTCTGTGGCTCCCTGAGACTCCTTCAAGGAGTATATTTGGTTCCAGAGACTGAAAAGGTTGAGAAATACTGCTGTGGGACAGGATTACTAAGATGTCTGCACATCAATTTATCCTTGACGAATGCATGTTGAAAGCAAACTTGAGGAGGTACCCCCCCAGGTGGTAGGCAAACTGGCTTGGCCAGTTTGAAACCATTCAGTGGATCAGTCTCGGGTCTTGAGGAAATAAGCGACAGTTCCGGTCTCCACCTTGTCTTGTAGCTAAGAGGGAGAAAAGGAGATGGCCCCCTCAGACAGACAGACAGACAGATAGACAGAGTTGTTTAAAAGGTGCTATGAGCAGACAAATGGGGGACATTGGTTGTTGGCTGTTGCAGCCAGTGGTACTCTGACCTTGAACTTGTGGGAGGGAGGCCCACATTCCCAAACCCCCATCCACAACAACCTTTCAGCATCCTGGATGAAGTGTATCTGAAGGCACCACACACCTTCCAAAGGAGTTGCGCCGTCAGCCCCTAGAGCAGGGGTGTCAAACATAAGGCCTGGGGGCCGGATGTGGCCCACGGAAGCTTTCGATCCAGCCCTCAGGCTCTCATCTGTTGAGCAGTGCTGTGGTGTTACGGTTGAAAGGGCAGCCTGTGTGAAAATTGGGCTCTCTCATATCTTGAAATATGATCAAGATTTGTGTATTTTCTCTTCTGTTGTTTGCAGCTAATGAGTTCCTAAGTAAGAAAAAAGTGCTTATTTTTCATTATGACCTGTTTAATGACATCAATTCCTGCCTAATGACATCACTTCCGGTTCTCAGCAGGCATCATGGATGCTATTTGGCCCTTGGTATGAAACAAGTTTGACACCCCTGCCCTAGAGGATGCCAGAATCCTCTCCTCTCAGAGGGGCAGCATGAGGTGCCCGCATGGCTATCAGCCAAGTTAGAGAGGCTATAAAGGGCAAGGAAGCTTCCTTCCGTAAATGGAAGTCTTGCCCTGATGAGGAGAATAAAAAGGAACATAAACTGTGGCAAAAGAAATGTAAGAATGTGATACAGGAGGCCAAGAGAGACTATGAGGAACGCATGGCCAGCAGCATTAAGGGGAATAATAAAAGCTTCTTCAAATATGTTAGAAGCAGGAAACCTGCCAGAGAAGTGGTTGGCCCTCTGGATGGGGAGGGAGGGAAGGGGGAGATAAAAGGAGACTTAGAGATGGCAGAGAAATTGAATGAGTTCTTTGCATCTGTCTTCATGGCAGAAGACGTCTACTGCAGGCCCCTCCTGACTAAGGAATTGAGGGCAGGAGCCTAACCAGGTCTACTCAGAAGTAAGTCCTATTTTGTTCAATGGGGATTACTCTCAGGAAACTGTGGTTAGGATTGCAGCCTATGTCAGATAGAGGTTAAAAGAGAAGATGTTTCAGCCCTAATTGACAAATTAAAGATCAATAAATCACCAGGCCAGATTGCATCCACCCAAGAGTTATTAAGGAACTGAAGAATGAAGTTGCTGATCTCTTGACTGAAGTATGCAACTTGTCCCTTAAAATGGCCACAGTGCCAGAAAATTGGAGAATAGCAAATGTCACACCAATCTTGAAAAGGGAAGGAGAGGGAACCCAGGAAACTATAGACCAGTCAGCCTAACATCTATTCCAGGTAAGATGGTGGAATGCCTCATCAGAGATAGAATCTCAAAACACTTAGATGAACAAGCCTTGCTGAGAGAGAAGCAGCATGGCTTCTGTAAGGGTAAGTCTTGCCTCTCAAACCTTTTAGAATTCTTTGAGAAGGTCAACAGGCATGTGGATGCGGGATAACCCGTGGACATTATGTATCTGGACTTTCAGAAGGCGTTCGACACAGTCCCTCACCAAAGGCTACTGAGAAAACTCCACAGTCAGGGAATTAGAGGGCAGGTCCTCTCCTGGATTGGGAACTGGTTGAAGACCAGGAAACAGAGAGTGGGTGTCAATGGACAATTTTCACAATGGAGGGAGGTGAAAAGCGGTGTGTCCCAAGGATCTGTCCTGGGACCGGTGCTTCTGTTAAGGATGAGAGGGAATTTACTCTCCTCACTAAAACAGAGTAGCAGCGGACAGCTTATCTTAAGGCAGAGGCAATCTGGCGAAGGAATAAATGCAGATAGTCTTGTAACCAAAAAGGGCTGTTATGTTTTAAGGGGAATTATTATATTACCCTTTTGGAAACTTCAGGATCGCAGGCTAGATAACAAAATAGTGTAATGCAGAGATAATCCCTTGTAGCTTAAAGAGGAGACTGGGAGAAAGATAACTTTCAATCAACAATTATATTTTTATTACAAAAAACACACAGGTAAACATAATGCACATGGAAAATGGTAAGTATATGTTTCTTGGTTCCTAGTACTTGGATCCTGTGTACCTAGCTTTATGGTGGTTGCATGTGCCGTGTATTTGGTGCATCCGAAGAAATTAGAAAAGGATAGGTTGTAGGGAAGGATTTTAGGGGTCCCTGGTCTGCCTAACACAGTTGCTAAGATGGGTAGAGAAGGGGAGAAAAAGGGGGGGGAGCAGGGAAAAGGTTCCAGATGCAAGATATAGTTACCTGTCCTGAGGAGCAGTTGGATAGGAGGGGGGAAGAGTCCTATGGAGGACCTGTGCCTTGGAGGGCAGCCAGAGAGAGAGAGTGCACATGGCGGCCCTTCTCTTTTAAGGATTTTTGCTGACCTGAAATGACCCGGATGTGGCCTCCTGGATGCGCATGCTCACTACACACAGTGGAACACATGGAGCATGCAAGAAAGACATGATGAACAGGAAGTCAGCTTATCAGCCAAGGCTGACCTCCTGGGGGAGGGGGGGTAGCTTGCTTCCTGTTGCCACTGGACTTTGGAGTCAGGATGTAGCTTAATGGCTTGCTAGCTAGGAGAACTTACACAATAGACAACAATAAGCAAGGATTTACAGTGATTGAGAAAACAATTTACTCTTCCAGATTCCTTGACTGGGGGATGGGGATGTGGTTACCATGAGCTTGACTTGACTTGATTGTCCTGTGTGTTGAGGTTTAATGGGTTTGCATAACAGTGACTGGATTAGGAGACACTTTGCATAGAAACAATGATTTAGGCTTTGTTGCCAGGAGTCTTCCTCCCATGCTGTGTGCATGGAGAGGTAGAGGCTGTGTAAACTTGTGACTTTACCAGGTTTTTGGAAATGGGGATTGTTTGCTTGGCCTGTATGATATCTTAATCCATAATAACATAACCAGATATAAAAATCACAACTTAAAAGGAAAAAGGGGATTTTCACTTAACAGTCTG
The DNA here is from genome assembly GCF_035046505.1 of Tiliqua scincoides. Taxonomy (NCBI): domain Eukaryota; kingdom Metazoa; phylum Chordata; class Lepidosauria; order Squamata; family Scincidae; genus Tiliqua; species Tiliqua scincoides. The sequence continues at coordinate 20,444,217 of NC_089829.1, forward strand.
AGTTTCAACACTTAATCTGTATTTAACTAAGTACAGGATCAAGCAGATATGAAGAGAATTCAACAGCACCTCAGACATAAAACTCAGCTCTGACATTCCCTTACTTTGAGGAGGCCTCCATGACACCCAACTGCAGGATGCAGCACATGTCCCATTGGCACTGCTATGCCAGTGCTGGAAAGCACTGACATAAAGGGTTAGGATTGCACTCATAGTCTCTTAATAATTGTGTATACCATATCATTTCTGTACATAGTAGTGACAGTGCGCCATATTCTGCTTCTGCAGATGACGTAGCGATAGTGGGCTGTTTTACTGTCCTCCACCCAATTATTGCATCTGCAAACTTTATTAACATACCTGATGTAGAGGCAGTCAGTGTCGGTGGCCCCTTTGGTTGAATTGTTATGCATTTGTCAGTTGTTCCTTTCAAGTACCTGAATATTCTTTTCACTGCTAACTAATGTCTCAGTGTGGGGTTTGACAGGTCTGGTCAAAAAACTAACAGCATTTCCAATATCCGGTCTAGACATAACTGAAAGATAAAGAAGACTGCCTATAGCTGATTGAAACATGGCTTTGTCACATTCCTGACTTTCTTCACTGCCTCCTTTCAGAAAAGCTGTAGTCACAGGTGTTTTTACTGCCTTACATTGTTCTGTGCCAAAGTTAAATAGCAATTCCTCTATTTTTCTTTTCTGGCTGAGAACATAGCCATCCTGATTTGGCAGCTTCTGTATGTCTATTCCTAGATAGCTTTGGATCTCTCCTAGATCCTTTAATTTAAATTTTGGCTCAGTTGTTGTACAATTTGCTCAATTTGTTTCTCGCCTTTTGCTATCAGTAAAATATTGTCCACAAAACAGGTAAGTATCATCTGGTCATCCCCAGATCCCTTTACATACATACATGGGTCTGCCTTGGTTGCCACAAATTTCAATTTTCTTAGGGTTGTATCCAGGCACTGGTTCCAATCATGAGCAGCCTGTCTGAGCCCATAAATAGATTTGTTCAGCCTGAATACAGGCTGATGTCCCAAAATTTTTTATTTTGACTCAGGTGGATGCGGATGTACTATTATTACCTGAGGAGAAACAGCTGCCCATCAAACAGTGACAGTAGGGTTTCTTTCCTGGTTTTCAGGTGCCTTTGCAAGTTTGGGGGTGGACCACGAACTACTGCAACGCAGGCTACACCATTTATTTCTGCAACAGATCTGCTTTTGCCTAGGAACCAGAAGTACGATCAAGGAAAATCAGAGCTCTAGGTCCCCTCTGGAGTGATAATATCAGCAGATTAAATCAGGAGCTGCTTTGAAACACTTAACCAGGAAATCAGATTCATCAGGAGGTAGGTTGATTAATTTGCTCGGGGCATTTGTTAATATCTAGGACATCCTCTTTCACAAGTGCTGCCTGAGAGACAATAAATTGCTCATATTACATTAAGGTCGCGATCCTAACCCATTTTGCAGCTCTGACAAAAGGACAATGAAGCTCCAAGGTAAGGAAACAAACATTGCTTTACCTTGAGGAGGCCTCCATGATTGCCCCCCAACTCCCAGATGCAGCACATGCCCCACAAGCGCAGCTATGCTAGTGCTGGAAAGTTGGTTAGGATTGAGCCCTAAGACATCAATCTTATGTAAATGAAAATGCCAATTCTATGCTTGGGATCATCAGAAAATGTATTGAGAATAAAACGTAATATTATAATGCTGCTGTATAAATTGATGGTAAGGCCACACCTGGAGTATCCAGTTCTGGTCACCACATCTCAAAAAGGACATAGTGGAAATGGAAAAGGTGCAAAAGAGAGCAACTAAGGACGCAATCCTCACCCCTTATGTCAGCGCTTTCCAGCACCAACATAAGGGCACTGCAGCTCTGAGGTAAGGGAACAAACATTCCCTTACTTTGAGGAGGACTCCATGAGTGACACCCAACTGCAAGATGTAGCACATGTCCCATTGGCACCGCTATGCCAGTTCTGGAAAGTACTGATGTAAAGGATTAGGATTGTGCCCTAAAATGATTACTGGGCCAGGGCACCTTCCTTTTGAGGAAAGGCTACAACATTTGGGCCTCTTCAGCCTAGAAAAGAGGCGCTTGGGGGGGACAGGGACATGATTGAGACATACAAAATTAAGCAGGGGATGGACAGAGTGGATAAAGAGATGCTCTTTAGATTCTCACACAACACCAGAACCAGGGGACATCCACTAAAACTGAGTGTTGGGAGAATTAGGACAGACAAAAGAAAATATTTCTTTACTCAGCATGTGGTTGGTCTGTGGAACTCCTTGCCACAGGATGTGGTGATGGCATCCAGCCTAGATGCCTTTAAAAGGGGATTGGATAAATTTCTGGAGGAAAAATCCATCATGGGTTACAAGCCATGATGTGTATGTGCAACCTCCTGATTGGGCTCCTGAAATGGGTTATGTCCAAACCTCCTGAAATGGGCTATGTCCAAACCTCCTGAAATGGGCTATGTCAGAATGCCAGGTGCAAGGGAGGGCACCAGGATGCAGGTCTCTTGCTGTCTAGTGTGCTCCCTGGGGCATCTGGTGGGCCGCTGTGAGATACAGGAAACTGGATTAGATGGGCCTATAGCCTGATCCAGTGCGGCTGTTCTTATGTTCTTATGTAACTATTCTACTGTAAAAAACCCTACAGGGTTTAGAAAGCCTGCCTATGTAAATTGCCTTTCATTAAAGTTTCATAAGAAGTCTGATGACCAAATGGGTGGTATATAAATACCAGTATGATGATGGCAATAACGAGATGATACACAATCCACATTAACTCCTTTTGACATTTTTGCTTATGAAGGAAAATTCCCCTTTGTAAGTTGTTTCACTGTAACATTGCGTTCTGGTCCCTCACCCTGACTTATAAAGGGGAACCTCTGTACTGCTACAGGGTAAAGAAGTTAGGAGCTGGGCCAACAAGCCCACGAGGCCCACTGAGATGTGAGGCAGGGCAGATTTGTAGCAAGCAATGCCTTGATCTGCCCTCCTGTCTCCACTGTGCTTTCCCCTCCTGCTTCCTAGATTTGAAAAGGAAGAAGGGAATGGAGTGGCAGAGGACGTGGGGAGGAAAAGAGAGCAGCGGACCATCACCACCAACAGCATCAAAATTGGTTGGCATAGGCAAAAACAGAACATGGCCACCTGGTGGCCCCTGCTAACTGGGTAAGAGGCACTTTTTCAAGTGGGTGCTCCTTTTTTATTTAGCAGGGGGAGAGTAACTGGCCCACCTCACCCCAGCACTGTCTGTTCTAGTGGCTGTCTGCTGGTGTTGCATCTTTTTAGATTGTGAGCCCTTAGGGGACAGGGAGCCATTAGATATTTGATTTTCTCTGTAAACCACTTTGTGAACTTTTTGTTGAAAAGTGGTATATAAATACTGTTGTTGTTGTTGGTGGTGGTGGTTGCTGAAACCATCATTGCAAAATTCATTTCAACAATCTAGTGTAATTGGGGGCACTTCCCCTGTGGTTGCAGGTCATATGTGTCTCAAAGCACCCCTGATAACAGCTTGGTAGAAAACACAGGTGTGCACATGATTATTTGTACACGCATGTTGAGTACAGCTATGCATGTTGATATGCAAGTTGGAGAAAAGCATTCATGTGGTGTAACCTCAGCGGATGTTGCATTTCTGCTGGTTGAAAGTATGTCTTCCTTTCCCTTCTTGTGTATTTTCTGGTATGATCCTGCCTGGTGAAGTCTTGCATTTAAGACAGGTGGCATTGGAAAAGTGTGTGCTTGTTCTGTATTGGGTGATCTGGGTTTCAAGTGGGTACGCTTTACAAAACTTTCCCCCGTCCTTGTGGAAACCAGAACTTCCCAGTTGTTCTTGAAAGTGTTTGGACACGCCTGAAATTTTTGGAAGTTTAACCTTGGGATTTTTCAGGTTTGAAGCTGTAAGTGTCAGTCTTGGGACTGCAAAGGCATTCCTGGAATTATATTTTGGTCTTGGTGCTCTAGCCATAAAGGACTGGAGGCAAGTGGCATAGCTGAGACACACAGGTTGCTCTGCCACCCCCTCCAACCCAGAAGGAACTGTGGTCATGTGATGATTTCTGGACTGCTGCAGAGGAGCAGTCATTCATGTGGCACAGCCACTAGGAGCGAGGCTGGCCTCGCAGGAATGACTGCTAGGTCCTCCTGCCCACAGGTTCCCCAGTGTTTCTTGGCACAGCTGGCATCATTCCCAATGGCTGTGCCTGAAATGAGTGCTGTAGAGACAGCGGGCAGAAAAACCTCCCCACCACCACCCCAGCATTTGGCACCATGACTCAGACCAGCCATGCCAAGAATCACTTTGGGGCGGTGGGCAGGAGGGCCTACCTGCCACCTCTCCAGCAGTCATTTGATGTGATTGCTGGGAAACAGACCAAAAAATAGCTTTTAACTTGAAAAGCCACCACTTTTGAGAGTGACTGAAGTTGCATTGAAAGCAACATTCGTCTGCTGGGCTGCTACTGGTTGCCACTTTCCACCCCAGAGTGCTCTGGGACATCATGCAGTTTCTTACTCCTGGGAGTGGGCCCAACGTGGCTCCATCCCCTGGCTCTGTCAGTGGCACTGGAGCTTGAGCAGAGTCTGGCACTGGCAGTAGTTAATAAAGTGTGGCCCATGTCTGAACCTATTTTCTGTTTCTAGTCTCTTGTTTTCAGGTTCCAGGGATTTGGTAGAGATCAACAAAAGCTGTTGGTGGGACAGAACAATAACCTCTCAAGCTCAAGAGAGAGGAACATGTATGGGAAAATCTAGGACTTGTCATTTGAGAGATGCAAATGAGCCTACACATGAGATACACCTTTTCAAGAATGAACTTCCTCAGAGTATCTGCTGACAATCCCAATAAACATGGAGGATGAGCTAACACTGTGTGGGAGCAGGAGGGAGGGACAAGCACCACCCATCATCAAGGGATGACACAATGGGGGAGAACCAGTGCCCAAGACAAGATGTATGGCCCCAGGATGTATGTGGGTCAATATGTTAGATGCCAGAATGCAACTAAAACTAACACTAGATCCTGGAACAGTGTTGAAAGGGGTTTTAGTCACACATTTGTGGATAACTGTACATTGTGTGCCATGCTGTTGTGTCCAACTCTAAATGTGTCCAAATCTGGCACTCTAGAAACTTAAGCAAAGAGGACTAAAAAAAAAAAAAGCTAAAGAGCATTAATTGGTGCTCCATTTTTCCCCCCCAAAACACAGAAAAGATCACAGCTGGGAGTGGAGGAGGGAGAGTCCTATTTAACAAATGTGTAGCAGTCTCACAGAAATTGTGCTCAGCCACTTCCCAAGATGGGGCCTGATTGTATGATAGCAACAATGAGCCTTGTATAGCACAGACAGTTTGGTTTGCATGTATATGAGTTTATGAGCATGAGTTCATGTCTTTAGCATGAGTTGCTAAATAGGGGGAGTAAGGAACATAAGAATGCAAGAACATAAGAAGAGCTCTGCTGGATCAGATCAAGGGCCCGTTTAGTCCAGCTTGCTGTATCTCACAACGGCCCACCAGATGCCTCTGGGAGCACTCAAGACAAGACAAGACTCCCTTGCATCTGGTATGCAGCGACAGACAACTCTAAAACCCAGAAGCTGCAGAGAGGCATCTCAACTTATAATCTTCGATGGACTTTTCCTCCAGAAATTTGTCCATGCCCTGTTTCAAGACATCTGGGTTAGGCCATCATCACATCATGTTGCAAGTTCTACAGCTTAAAACAAGACAAGACAATAGTTGTATACTATTGCCACTCCCTTGCATCGGGCATTCAGAGATAAACAACTCTAAAACATGGAGGCTGCATAGAGTCATAATGAAATCCTGGATGGCCTAGATGTCTTGAAAAGGGGAGCAGACACATTTATGGAGGAAACAGTGGTGTCACTAGGATTCGTGTCACCCAGTGTGGGAGGCCTGCGCGTCACCCCATGCAGTGGGTGAGGCAACACCCCAGGTGGTGGGCGTGGTGATGTACCATCGCCCTGCCCCCACTGGTTTTGGGGCTGTATCTTTTGATAGAACACAGATATTTCATTGTGGTTTGTTTCATTGCATTCTGCATGAAGTTATGCATTGATTGATATATAACATGATGGCATTATTCCTCCAAACTTTGATTTTTAGTGATTTTGAAGAGTCACACACAAACACACACACCTCGTGTCAACTTACTAACACCTTATTGCAGTAGTTCTCAAACCTTTAGCACTGGGACCCACTTTTTAGAATGACAATCTGTCCAGGACCCATTGGAAGTGATGTCATGGCCAGAAGTGACATCATCAAGCAAATTAAAATAAATAATTATAAATAACTAAATTAAAATAAAAGGAATAACTAAATAAGGGGGAGCCAGCCCTGTTCCACCAAGTGAATTTTCTCTGTAGTCTGCCTGCAATAACACCCCCCCAAAAGAATCAGTGAGATTTCCAGCCCTCCCCAGTGCCCAGTTTAAAGTTCTTCAATTTCATGCATATCAAGATAAAGATCCACCTGGCTTTACAAGTGCAAAATAGAAAACATGCCCCTTATGAGTTCAAGCCTCTTTTTTTGTCCGTTTTAGTGGGGGGGGGGAAGAGGCTGCCTTCTGGAGCATTTGTTGCACTCCAGCTCCATCGGATCAGCATCCTCACATTCCTCTTTGCCTGGCCTGATCACAAGCCAAGGCACGTCTGCCTACTCATGAGTAAACGCGAGATACAGCTCGATTTCACTTTCCATAGGGCTCCATGCATTTTTTTCTTTCCTTTTTTGGGCCATAACTTTGAAGGAAAGGAGCTATTTCACTCTGGTTTTTTGCCTTGCGTTCCGCTGGAGATTCCGCATCCAATGGTATATGGCATGACAGGGGTGCTCCTAAAACCGCGATTTTAGTGCTTCATCACCCCAGTGTTCTTCACCCCCCTTGTGCGTCACCCAGTGCAGCCCGCACCCCCCGCACCCTCCTAGCGATGCCACTGGAAGGAAATAAATTCCCCTTTCCCTTTTCAAGAAATCTAGGCCGAGTGCCATCACCATATTCTGTGGCAAGTTTCCACAAGTTAATCACATGCTGAGCAAAAAAAGATGTCCTTCGGTCTGTTCTTACCACCAGTCAATTATAGTGGATGCCCCTGGTTCTAGTGTTGCATAAGTGGGAATAGAACTTCCCTTTAGCCATTCTACCCATCTCATGCATAATTTTATGTGTCTGAGAGCGCATTTCTAACTATTGCTAGTTCTGGCGCAGCAGCTGCTGTGGTAGCCTTACCTGTCACAAATCCACTGGAAAATACATTTGCAATTATTTTTGTGTGAGCAGTACCAGCAGGACAGTGCAGGACTTCCCTTACTCCAAGGAGACCTTTAGCCTGCTGTGGATATGGTTTGTACTGGATATAGCACAGGCCACTGCTGCACCAGCACAGGTTAAGATTGGGCTGCCCATTACGTACCTTCTTTCTTGACTGAAAGCAAGAAAGCACCTTCTTTCTTGACTGAAGAACCCCAAACGCTCCCACTCATTTTGGTCTGTCTCTTCTGCCCCTTTTCCAGTTCCACATTATGTCCTGAGATGAGGTGATCAGAACTGGACACAAAACTCCATCAATTTGTTCAATGGCATAATAATATTGGGGAAAATACTAGGAGTATTCCTTCCTGAGATAGAATTAGCTAAGTTGTGCACAGGGAAGAAATGGGGTAGACTTCGAAAGGCTCAGGTTAAAACCCGGCAACCTAAGAGCAGATAAGGTTAGTGTTACTATCTCCTGAATCAGAAGCAGAAAGGAAAGAGTGCTGCTGGGCATGCATGGAAGAGTTGTGGAGGAGGATTACATACCTGAAGAGACAGCGGCTAGAAGCCAAAGCAGTCTGTCAGGGTAGGAAGCTGAAGGCTAACTGATGGGAGCAGAGCCTAGTGGTTAGTGCTCATGCGACTCCCTCCTGCTCCCTGCTTCCTTCCTTTACTAGGTCAGCAGCTGAAGGGGGGGGGAGGAAGAACTGCACTGGTGATCCACAGTCACCATCCCAAACTAAGGAGAACAGAGCAGGGCCATCTCCAAAAAAAAACAAAAAAAAAACCACTCTTTTAAGAGAGCACAGAATCTCAAGGGTTTGTATTTAAAAGCAAATTACAGTAGCGCTGGCAAGCAATCTGATGTGGCAATGCAGTAAATGCGCCAATGAACTTACCTAAGCAGGCAAAGAGTCAAAATAGAACCAATTTATTACAGGCCCAAAAGAAAAAAGGGAATTAAAATGGGAAAAGGAGAGGTGGAAAATGTGCCAGATTTCAGTCCCTGCTCCTCAGTCATACCCTCCCAAGCACAGTCTGGTCTTCAGCACAATTTCTGGAACCACACCCCACCCCCACCCCCAATATAGATCCCTGTGGTGATCTCCAGGGTAGCACTGGGAATATCTGGGAAAGTGGTTCTTCTCCCCACCCTGAGAGCATGACAAAACCATGTCAAATGTAATAGGTCACTGCCACCCAAAATGCACAATAAGGGTCATGTTTCCACCCCTTCACCCACCTGGGGGTCTGCCTGCCATCCAAGAGCCCTCATACTTAGTTTCCTGAGGAGGGGGAAGACTGGGGAGCGTCTTGATTTACCTCTTTGCTTTGCTTCTCCCTCTCTCATATCCACATGTCCCCATGCAATCCCACACACACTCAAGCATTCCCTGGGGAGCACGCGAGTCTGAGAGACCGGAGGCCAATTACTCTGTGGGTTAAAGCGCTAGGCAGATGAGTTTAATCCAGGCAAAGGAAAAGATTTATTAGGGATTAAATATGGAATTAGGATTAGGGATATGAGATTACGGGATAGGGATAGGGATTATAGGATAGGGATATGGGATTAAATTAGGGATTAAAAATGGATGAAAGAGAAAACAGACCATCAAATTCTATACCTGAAATGAAGATGCAAGGTTCCAAAATAACATAAAGGCAGAACCCAACTAGGCCTTCCCTCCCTTACAATTCAGCACCCTCCTGGCACCAGAGCAAATTATATACCTAGGAGGTGATTCTTTCGTAATTAGATCGCGTCACAGCATACATCTTGGCTGGGCTGTCATCTTGCAAAGCCGAATTTACATCTTGCCCTCCCTACCCAACTGGACCATTCTCCAGGCCCCCAAACTATGACAGCCTGGTTTGAAATGCATCCCAATTTCCCACTCCCATTAGGTGGTGATCTGAACCAATGACCAGGTGTGATCTAAACCCACCAGGGATCCAGGAAGGTTTTGGCCAAGGCTATTGTTCTCTGGTGATACCAGGCAGCCATGGCACTTCAATGTACATCAGAAAGAAGACAGCTACATGTGATACATGACTTAGAGCTCTGAGCAGAATAGAGAATGTGACAGGCAGCTACACAGCCCAGCCATGGTGAACGCAGAGCATTGCCCTGAGTTTTCTCTGGAGACAGGTGCTCGCCCAGGACAGCATCCACTCTCTTTGAATTGCCCTGGGAAATGGTCAGGAGGCCAAGCTTTGCAGCCTGACCCCCTCAATTCCACCAGTTCCGGACCACTGTAGCTCCTGTTAGGACTCGGGAATGGGAGACAGCAAGAATGAGTATGTTCACCTGGTCCCTCCCTTCTTGTAGCCAGACTCCAGCCTAATTGGAAGAGGATTGCTAAATGCTACCATTTGATACCTGGGAACTATAGCCAAAAGATATCAGGGCCTCTTTAAATATTTTGGACTGAAAGAGGTTAAAACCCATTTTTACCTGGCCCACAGGTGTACACATTTGGTCCCTGTTGCATATATGCAACTTTGGGCAGAAATGGCTTAACTTGGGAATACGCACTAGCACATACTTAGTGGGAATAAGGGGGAAGTAGCCATGCTGAAGGGCTAGTGGGAAACACCTACTAGTACTAGCAAACACTTAGTGGGAATATGAAGGGGAGGTTCAAGAGAAGCTGTTATGGGAGGATGCTCCCTTCCAGCTCACTAAACAAAAAGGCTTGATGGATACCAAGGTTTTAAAGAGGGAAGAGAAGAGCATTTTGGTGATTCCCTTTTTAAAAGAACACCACCTGACAGTGGATCTGACCAATGGACTTTTCTGACAGATCAAAGGTGGGCCCCAAGAGGTGACTGCAATCCACAGGTGCAAGGCCTTAAAGGTGCCACTTATCTTGCACCATCTAGCAGATGACTCGTGGAGGTAGACACTGCCCCAGGTCCAGGGAGCCAGATGCAATGGCGGACAGAGTGCCTGTACCTTTAACCATTATATAGAAGAGGGAATTTTGGCAGGTGCAGCTTTTTAAACCCTTCCATGTTGAGTCACTCACCCCAAGTTGCAAGTCAAGTCAAAGTCAGTGATGTCAACAACTCAAGTCAATTCAAGTCGACAAAAGCCGCATTTTTCACTACTTGAGTCATTTTGAGTCCAGTGCCCATTCCTGGTACCTACCACTGTTGATCTGCTGATCTTGAAGGAGCCAGAAGACTGTACATGGTTCCTGTGAAACTCATGCAGGCAGAACCCCTTATTAATTTTTAGCCCATCCATGTTCGTAATATTTTTTTTTTGTAAAACAATTAAAATCTACAGGAGGGATTCAATCACAGTCTGTCTTTACTCTATTTTTTAAATTTGAGATTGCAGAATGTCTTGCTTTGCCATGTGCTTCTCTTGGGTTTTTTCCCTGATTATATTACAACATTTTGAAAAATGAAAGCATGAGCGGGGTGTGCCTGTTCACCCTTGTTTCAGCCACCATCTCTTCCCTGTATAGAAACGAGCCTCTTTCCCTGTATCTTGAGAACCTGATGCTCTCCTCTTGCCAAATGGACAGCCCATTTCTGTATGATACCCTGCTGACGGAGCACATCTGCCACCGCAACATTTGTTGACGCAATGAATGAGCCCGCAATTAAGGGCACAATGGAGCCAGTCGCATCCTGGAGCTCTTCTTCCTTGGTCACAAGTCCCTCCATCGACACTTGCTGTCCACAGATGTATTTATTGCAGGGCACTGTGCAAAGACATCTTGCCTCGGAGAACCAATCCAAACATGGTCTCTTCGCATAGTGCTGTTGTGTGAATAAGGTTGCAATCCTAACCACACTTTCCTGAGAATAAGTCCCATTTAACAAAATAGGACTTATTTCTGAGTTGACCTGGTTAGGACTGTGCCCTTAGGATTGCACAATAACTGCGCCCAAACCTAACTTTTCCCCTTACCCTGGGGAGAGCCTTGGCAGCCCCAATGGGTCTACTTGGATCTGTGCCACCTGATAAAGTGGCGCAAATCTGACCAAATCCCAGCATAAGAGACTTGTGCTGGCCTGGGAGGGTCGCAAACGTGCCGTAAAGCACATTTCCACCTCTGTAGAAGTAAGTCGTGCCGGTGTACAGAGGCACACCAGCCCATGGAGGCCAAATCCAGTCTCCAGAGCAGCAGGACAAGGTAAGTCCTCAGTGGCCGCACTTGGCCAGTGTGGGGGTCTGGGGGGCGGGTGGAGGGTGGGGAGGAGGGACGTTTCAGGGCAGGTGGTGGGCAGGCCCGTGGGCAAGCCTGTGGGTGGACCTGTGGGTGGGTCGGGGGTGCAGGAGGTCCTTTTCCAGCCCCTGTTCCCAGGCGGCATGGAGTGGCTCCTGGTTGCTCTGTTCTGTCGAATTTGCACCACTTCATCAGGTGGCGCAGATCCAAGAAGACCCACTGAGGCTGCTGTGGCTCTCCCCAGGAAAGGGGAAAAGTTTCCCCTTGCCTTGGGCTGAGCCTCAGCCAGCCCCAAACTTGCACTGGATACAGCGCAGGCCTGTTGGCCTGCCTGTTCCAGCGCAAGATAGGATCGCGCTGTAGTAGGTTTCCAGGACTTTTCTCAACCAAGCTGTAGAGCAACAATTTTCAACGTTTTTCCTGTCTATGGTCTTCTCTATGATCTTTACCTCTTGTGATGCCACTTCCGGGAGACTCTTTTGGGTTCTGCAGCTCTGTTTCTAGGGCAACTGTCCAGGGCAGAGCCGGAGGAGGAAGAGGGACAGACAGTTTGTTACTATGCACAGTTGCCCTAAAACAGAGCCACAGAACCTGGAATAGCTTTTCAGCAATTTTCAACCACTGTGCTCCAAACTCCCATAGCACATCTTTGGACCTTTTGCAGCACACCAATGTGCCATGGCAGACTAGTTGAAAATTGCTGCTGGAGGGAAAGGATGATGTGGCTGGTGGACGGAACTGGATGGTTATCTTCACAGAGCATCCTGCATCTTCAGACTTCAGTGGAGAAGTATGCTTTCCACTCTCATTCCCTCCAATATCCAACTGCGGTGGTTCGTGCTGATTAGTTGAGAAACTCACTAGGGCCACCCACATAGGGCCTCTGAGAAGAATTTTATCAGGGGGTACGCAGTTTCTTTTGGGCCCCTTTGCAAAGAGGGGGTGTGAAACAGAGTCCGGGAGGGTGGTGATGGGCAAGCAGAATGGGGGCAGGGAGGGGCAAAACAGGGGCAGGGGAGGGTAGAGACACCTGGAAAAGTCTTTGGAGCCCAAGTCTACCAATCCATGTGGCATCAGTAGTGTCCCCAGCATCCCATGCAGGCAACAAGTCTGAGTAGATAGGAAAACATAAGATCCCAGGAAATTTTCTGGGCCCCTCCTTTGGCTCCTGGGTCCCCTTTAGACCCTGGGCCCAGGTACAAAGTACCCCCTTTACCCCCCTCTCCTAGGCCCTGCACCCACAAATGAGGTTGTGGTTTCTACATATAGGCACTCCCTGACTTACAGAAGCCTCGACATACTTTTGAATTTACACAAACTCTGGGCTGTATGATAGGAGTCACCTAGGATCAACACTTGTCTCTCTGTAAGGCTTACCATTCAATATGCTCTGTAAAAATGGGGATCATTCCCAGAGCACTCCACATTTTCTTTTTCATTTAAAGAGCCCATGCAGAAGAAGTGGTGAGCTTGCCAGAGCAGTGAGCACTGGTGGCTCCTCTCGCCCAGTCTGGTTCCAACTTATATAAAACTCAACTTACACAAGGGCAGGGATGTGCCCATGTCGCTAAGCTCAAGCCGTGAGTTGAGACATGAGACACCGACCCTGCGACTCGACTTGCAAGTCATCACAACTTGAAAAATTTTTTGAGTCCTTTGAATTGTGAGCCTGAGGATGCAATCCTAACCAACTTTCCAGCACTGGCATAGTGGGGCAGTGCCAGTGGGGCATGTGCTGCATCCCTGCAGTTGGGGGGCGGTCATAGAGACCTCCTCAAGGTAAGGCAATGTTTGTTCCCTTACCTCGGAGTTGCATTGCCTTTATGTCAGTGCTGGAAAGTTCGTTAGGACTGTGGCCTGAGTCATTTTGAGCCAGGAGTTGCAAGTCCTTGAGCAAAAATGCACAGAAAAAAGGAAAGCGGTGGTGGGGTGTGTGAGTAAGCAAGAACACACACACTAAAGGACTTGAGTCATTTTGAATTCTGTCTCCTTTTTCAAGTCACTGGCCCTGAGTTGTAAGTTGAGACGGGGTCAGTGATGTCCACTACTCGAGTCAACTTGAGTTGTCATACAGTCGCTTAGTGCGATTTGAGTCGAGTGACCTGAGTTGAGTGCATATCCCTGCATAAGGATGTTCAGAACAGAACCCTTATGTAAGTTGATAAGTGCCTGCAGTTATGGACTCTTTAGGTATGTAGAAATATATTCACTTGTAAATTAAAATAACTGCACTACTGGTTCTACTCCACACAGGTGCCAATGCTCTGGGGCTCCCCAAGATTCCACGCATATGCTGGCGGGACTCCCCAAGACTCGTTTTAGGAGTGCAAAGGGCTCCATAGACCAAAACATTTGAAAAGTTTAAAAATAGTTAGGCTATGGAATGTAGTTCCATACAACATACCCATCATGGCTTGTAACCTGTGCTGGACTTTCCCTCCAGAAATCTGTCCAATCCCCTTTTAAAGGCATTGAGATCAAGTGTCTAGTGTCAGAAGTGATGTCATTAATCAGGTCATGATTAGAAATAAGCACTTTGTTCTCACCTAGGGACTCATTACCTGCAAATAGCAGAAGAGAAAATACTCCGATCTTGATCATATTTTCAAGATATGGGAGATCCCAATTATTATGCAGGCAACCCTTTCAGCAGTGACAGCTCAGCAGCTGAGAGCAGTTGATGGTGGTGATGGGAGAGTCTGAGGGCTGGATAAAGAGCTTGCAGGGGCTGCATCCAGTCCGCTGGCCTTATATTTGACACCCCTGCCCTACAGCCAGAATGGTACACTCCAGGAAAGCTTTACCACTTTCGTTCTGCTCAACCAGGTCCTTACAATCCCTTGCACTGCTGTTCCCACTGAAATGAGGGATTTATTTACTGGCTTACTGTTGGTATTCCACCTTTTGTCCCAGGAACTCAGAGCAGCATTACGGTATAACCCTGCAGGGATTTGACCCATAGTTACCAGACCCAGACCAAAGGCTCTAACCATTGCACCACATGTAGGGCGGCTGTTATACTGGGAGTGGCTTAGCCAGCATGCAAACAAACACCCCTTGTTTACAAGGATTTTCTCCTTGTGAGCTCTGAAAGCCCTCACAGAAGAAACACTGTACTGACAAAATTGTACATGGCCATATGGGTCCAGAGGAAGAAAAGGCAAGTGATACCATTGCTATGATCAGCCACAGAGAAAAAAGATATCGAGCAGCAAGTTTTGGAGTCCTACACTTCATCAGGCAGATGGCCAGCAAAAGGCCAGAGGGGAAAGGGGGGGCATATCATAGGGGCCCCACTGGTATGCAACTGATACAAACCTAGAGTTTTACGAGATTTCTTGCAGACTTAAATAGGCCACTGAGAGGCATGAGATGGTTACCCCCCCACCCTCGTCAAATACACAGGGCTGCTGAGAAAAAGGAAGCAAAAATTGACTGAATTCTCCATGCCTGGAATATCAAGTTCAATTAACATTAACTCAGCACATCCTTGAAACTCTCAAGTTCCCCCAAGACAGAGATCAGGAAAACACAAATATTGTTTGATCCTAAGAAGAGGATTGTGCCATTCTGGTGGTTGTGGCTGCTGTGGATCAACCCAGCTAAGTGTCATTACTCCCTTAGCCCAAGAGGTGTTTGCTCAGCCATATAAGTGCTACAGCTTCTCCTCCCCCTGCATCACGTCCCTTATTTTCAGAAGCCCTACTTTGGTTCCCACCTGTCCTTGGAGGCCCAAATGTACCTCCTCCTCTTCCTAATAACACAAAGGGTGCCACTAATTAATTGATGGCTCCCTATTGCTACCCCCCACCCTCTGGGTAACATGAGCCCGCAGAGGTGGCCACAAGCCCTGCTTGGAGAAACTTGACCAGGGATGAGGTCACTATGGCAG
Organism: Tiliqua scincoides; assembly: GCF_035046505.1. Classification (NCBI taxonomy): domain Eukaryota; kingdom Metazoa; phylum Chordata; class Lepidosauria; order Squamata; family Scincidae; genus Tiliqua; species Tiliqua scincoides. The sequence goes on from NC_089829.1 coordinate 20,459,603, forward strand.
GGGAGGGGGGAAAACAAGCACACACAGTGCGGCAGGAGGCATCTTCCTGGCCCTGGTGGGGTCCTATAAAGCCAGCAGCCTCAGAGGCAAGAGCCAGGTCTCTCAACATTTGGCTGCAGGACAACACGGAACCCTCTTGGAATCTGTTCTGCTGCACTGAAAGAATGGCTACTTTTGTCCCGGTAAGAAACCGTCACCGTGTGACTCCATTTATTTGCTCTACTTCTAACTGCATTTCTCCATCCAATGAAAAGTGTACCAAATTCTACAGCTGAATATCTTTGAAAGGCACCTCTCCTTGTCAGAATCCTAGACTGGAGAAATCCATTTGCATATACTGACAACTGAAACATATATCCTCCTTTGATGCTAGGTCGTAGACATAGATTTGCAATGTCTAAATGCAATGACCAGTTTTACAGGAGGTACAAAAAATTACCAGTTGATCTTGAGATCTTCACAGCCCTGACATGCAGAAGGATTATTGAGATCCAGTGGAGGTTGTTTGCCCACATGTTGAAAAAGTAAGGGAATCTCTTCCCGATGGTAAAAACCAGAGCCCCAACTTTCATTAGGCAAACACTGGAGGATTTGAGAAACAGCTTCAGGTGGGTTCCTAGTAGTGATGTCATGGACATGCTGCTCCCCATAGCCACGGTCCACTAAAACTATACAACAAAAACATCAGCTTTCAATTTCTTCTGTAGAGTGTTTTTACTCCTGCCACTGATTCCTACTTTGAAACTTACTATACATCATTTAAGGGTCTAGCTAACATGTATGTATAAAAATTGAAAAATGGAAGTGAAAATGATCCAGATAAATATAAAAGATATATTACAGCGCTACCTTTTGCCTCTTTACCCAAAAGTAAGTCCCACTGTGTTTCACAGGGCTTTTTTCTAGAAATATTTACATAAGAACATAAGAACAGGCCCACTGGATCAAGACATAGGCCTATCTAGTCCAGCTTCCTGTATCTCACAGTGGCCCAGCAAATGCCTCAGGGAGCACATAAGACAGCAAGAGTCCTGCATCCTGGTGCCATCCCTTGCATCTGGTGTTCTGAGGTGACCCACTTCTAAAATCAGGAGGTTGCACATACATAGCATGGCTTGTAATGTGTGATGGACCTCTAGAGATTTGTCCAATCCCCATTTATAAGCATCTAGGCCAGATACCCTCACCACATCCTGGGACAAGTTCCACAGGCTAATTACCCACTGAGTAAAGAAATATTTTCTTTGGTCAGTCCTAACTCTCCCAACACTCAATTTTAGCCAATATCTCCTGCTTCTAATGTTGTGTAAGAGGGAAAAGAGCATCTCTCTATCCATCCCCTGCATAATTTTGTAATGTCTCCCCTGCCTTCTTTTCTATGCTGAAGAGGCACAAATACTGTAGCCTTTCCTCAGAAGGAAGGTGCCCCAGCCCAGTAATTATCTTAGTTGCTCTCTTTTGCACCTTTTCCATTTCCACTATGTCCTTTTTGAGATGTGGTGACCAGAACTGGAAGCAATACTCCAGGTGTGGCCATACCATTGATTTGTACAGTGGCTTTATAATATTATGTTTAATTCTCAATTTATTTTCTGATGATCCCAGGCATAGAATTAACCTTTTTCATTTGCATAAGATTGCTATCTTAATGTAATATGAGCAATTTATTGTCTCTCAGGCAGCACTTGTGTAAGAGGATGTTAACTAGATATTAACAAATGCCCCTGAGCAAATTTCTCAACCTACCTCCTGATGAGTCTGATTTCCTGGTTAAGTGTTTCAAAGCAGCTCCTGATTTAATCTGCTGATATTATCACTCCAGCTATAGGAGGGGACCTAGAGCTCTGATTTTCCTTGATTGTACTTCTGGTTCCAAGGCAAAAACAGATCTGATACAGGAATGAATGGTGTATTGCATTGCAGCGGTTTGTGGTCCACCTTCAAACTTGCAAAGGGGCAAGAAAACCAGGCAAGAAACCCTACTGTCATTGTTTGATGGGCAGCTGTTTCTCCTCAGGTAATAATAGTGCATCAGCATCCACCTGGGTCTTCCCTGCTAAACTAATAGTAGCAGCTTCAAAGTTACAGTGGTGAAAGGGCAAGGAAAGAAAGCTATCAACACCCCTCCCCAGAGCATCACTCTCCACCTTGCAAGCATCTTCCTGGAGCTGCTAATGAGCAAAACTCTGGGACTGATCCTGGATCCCTAGTCTGGTCTGCAATGGTGTAGCATAAAATGCCGACCTCGACCTGAACTTATTCACACGCACAAGTTTCTCTCCAAATTTAATGTGACCTTAACCGCTAACCACTTTATTTCATGGGCCACCAACCACTTAATCAGACACCGACACCACCCCAAAACATCAAGTATATTAGTATACTGTATACAAACAGTATACAGACAGTACATCATTTAAAGATCCAGTTCACTGTAGCCCGAGGTTGGAATAGTTTTTTTTTAATGTATAAAAATTGAAAAACTAAATTTTAAAAAATCCCAAACACGAATATTTTAAGGAGTTAGCCTACGCATGTTTAGACAAATGTAAGCCACAATAAATTCATCAGGACTTCCTCTCAAGTAAATTTGCATAAGAGTGTAGCCTTAGGGTGCAGTCCTAATCCCTTATGTCAGTGCTTTCCAGCACTAGAAAGCACTAGAAAGCATAATAGATTTTTATATAATCTATAATCAAATATAATAGATTTTTCCTAATTCCCAATCATATCTTTTCTAAATATTCACTTTTTATCATCTCAACTAGTTCAATTACTAATTAATATCAAATAATAATCTAATTTCCAAATTTTAATAAAACCAACAATCTCTTATAATATGTTCTTTACCATTCTCCAATCTAATTCTCCAATCTGATTACATTTTTTTTCTTTAACATAATAGCCACCTACAAAACAATTCATCCACATGCTAATGTTTCCCACTATTTTTTCTAATTCATTCTAATTCATATATATCAATTTCGTATTTATTTATTTATTAAGTAAATTTATACTTACTCACTTACTCACTTACACTGCACTCACCTCCCTGCATTACAATCTCTGCGCATGAACTGGAGGTTGTCCATGACTTTGTGTACCTTGGCTCAACAATCTCCGACACTCTTTCTCTCGATACCGAGCTAAACAAGCGCATCGGTAAAGCAGCTACCACATTTTCCAGACTCACAAAGAGAGTCTGGTCCAACAAAAAGCTGACAGAACATACCAAGATCCAGGTCTACAGAGCTTGCATCCTGAGTACACTTCTGTACTGCAGCGAGTCATGGACTCTTCACTCACAACAGGAGAGGAAACTGAGCGCTTTCCACATGCGCTGCCTCCGACGCATCCTCGGCATCACCTGGCAGGACAAAGTTCCAAACAACACAGTCCTGGAATGTGCTGGAATCCCTAGCATGTATTCACTGCTGAAACAGAGACACCTGCGTTGGCTCGGTCATGTCGTGAGAATGGATGATGGCCGGATCCCAAAGGATCTCCTCTATGGAGAACTCGTGCAAGGAAAGCGCCCTACAGGTAGACCACAGCTGCGATACAAGGACATCTGCAAGAGGGATCTGAAGGCCTTAGGGATGGACCTCAACAAGTGGGAAACCCTGGCCTCTGAGCGGCCCGCTTGGAGGCAGGCTGTGCAGCATGGCCTTTCCCAGTTTGAAGAGACACTTTGCCAACAATCTGAGGCTAAGAGGCAAAGAAGGAAGGCCCATAGCCAGGGAGACAGACTAGGGACAGACTGCACTTGCTCCTGGTGTGGAAGGGATTGTCACTCCCGAATTGGCCTTTTCAGCCACACTAGACGCTGTGCCAGAACCACCTTTCAGAGCGCGATACCATAGTCTTTCGAGACTGAAGGTTGCCAATACGAAGTAAATTTAAACCAGTTATTAACTAAATAAAATCCTCCAATTTTCTTTAACCCTCAGGTTAACCCTCAGGTTTCTTTTTCTTTCTTTCTTTCCATTTTTTCCTCCTGTAATATCTTTAATAATTTATCTCCATAGCAGAATCCAATAAGCCCACACTTTCTTGTATAACGTATGATCATTCTTCCAATTAACTGGGATATGTTTTCTTCTTGTTCCAACAAATTCTGTATTTTGTGCACCCATGTTACTCTGTCCATCTTCTCTATTTCAATCTCCATCAGCATCCCCTCTAGATCCTGATGATTTTCCACTTTGCTAATTTCTGTATCCACTCTTCTGATGATGATTTCATCCCTCACCATCATCTTTTCTGCTTTCTCCTTCTGTTTATCTTCTGTTTTTTTCACATCTTCCAATTGCTCCTTGCACACATTTATACGTTGAGAGAGAGTCTTTAAACTGGCTTGAATCTGCAAGGACCAACTCAACTACTGTCTTCTCATTGTGAGCAATTTTTCAAAATTTTTGAGGATCATCTGAGTCAAAATATGGAACAGGCTCCATCTTACAATTTCTCTCTGATCGATAAGATGTCCACAGCTTATTATTCTCCTTCCTTCCAACCACATGTTTTTTCAATCAGGCATTTTTGCAATTTTTCTTACAGATAACAGTGTGATTAATGGAGAAAAACAAAACAAAAGAAACAGTCTCAAGGAGACAAAACTCTTTCAAGTCTAATAAAAATTATGTCCACAAGTAATTCTGGATTTTAGTCCACACACCAAATTATATTTATAATTATAAGCCATGACCGATTTATTCCACTACAAAGATAAAGAGCACTTTCAACATCCTTAAAAAATTTCTCATTAATGCCTTCAGTGTATCCAGGGCTTTTAGCCAAATCAGTCAATCAAAGCCGGGGACAATATTAACACATACTTATCTTAAATTTCCAACTTAAACTTTATGCTTCATGCTTTTTCTTCCATATGATATCTTAGCCCGGAGCCAGCAGCTTGATTGCAGACACTGCACCTTCCCAATACTGTCTGTGATTAGGTTTCCAAGAAGAAAGCCTCCCCCCCCCCCCCCGCAGGTCGGGCTTTCAAAATCTCAGGTACCTGCACCGTGGAAAGATCTTATCTCTCCTGATAAAGATCTTCAGATCCTCTTCAAACCTGCAGTTTTTTGCGGGGAAAACAGACTGTCTCTCAGGAGCCCCTGGAGTCTGTTCATCCACTGTTGGCTCGTCCTCCTCCCAATGTCTGACAATTTGTATATGGTTAATAGGTTTTGGACTTCAGATACAGGAAAAACTCCTTATGAGATCCTGTATAAGAAGATACCTCATTTAGAGCACATAAAAATTTTTGGGACATCAGCCTGTATTCATGTCCCAGATAGATTTAGGAAGAAGGGACAACCCAAAGCAAGTAAGCTGATTTTTGTGGGATATGAGCCAGGTGCCAAGTCCTATAGATTTTTGGACATGCAGAAAAAATGAATCATTTTTTCCAGATCTGCACAATTTTATGAAAATCATGGATGGGAAAGGGTTAACAAGCAGCCACCTCCTCTGTATTTGTCCTCCTCTGTGCCAGTGAGCAATCAGAGATTATCTCCACAACAACCACTATTGAAAAGGAGGTGCAGGCTGAGAGTGAAGGGGAAAAGGAATTAACCCCTGAGGAAAATGAATCTGAGGTATACTCAGAAGAGCAAGAACTCTCCTTCCACCAAGGAGATACCTCCTCAGTGTTACTCCCCGGGTCAGGTGACCATATGTAATATTCTGGCAGAACCTCAGAGTTATGAGGAAGTACTGGGTTTACCTCCTGCTGAAAAACAGGCCATAGAATGTGAAATGCAAGCCATGTCTGAGAAAGGTGTGTTCACCAAGTGTCAGTTGCCAGCAGGACAAAAACTTATTGAGTCACGCTGGGTCTTTAAATTGAAACCAACAGCCAATCAAACAGTCTAGTATAAAGCCAAATTGGGTGCCCAGGTGTATACACAGAGGAAGAATGCTGACTATGATGAGACCTTTGCTCCCACAGTTAAAGCTGAGTGCATCAGGCTGAGTTTAGCCTGGGCCGAAGAACACAAGTGTCATGTTAGACATTGCCACTGAATTCTTAAACTCACTTCTACAGCAGCATCTGTCCTGGTTTTGAAGGACAAACACCAGGCACTGCCTTACGGCTGAACAAATCTATTTATGGGCTCAGACAGGCTGCTCATGATTGGAACCAGTGCCTGGATACAACCCTAAGAAAATTGAAATTTGTGGCAACCAAGGCAGACCCATGTATGTACCAGGGTCGCCCAGAAAGTAATGCACCACATTTTTTTTCTTCAACAATTATTTATTGAACACAATGAAACTTACACACAAGAAAGAATGATGTTTCTTCTACACTCCCTATTTTTCCACGTAATCTCCGTCCAGTTCAATGGCCTTCCTCCAGCGAGACACAAGGGCATGTATGCCCTGTCGGTACCACTCCTTGTTCTGGTCACGAAGCCATTTCTGCACTGTGCGAATCACCGTCATCCTCAAAATGTCTTCCGCAAATGGCATCCTTTAATGGCCCAAACAAATGGAAGTCTGAGGGAGCTAGGTCAGGGCTGTAGGGTGGATGGGGTAACACAGTCCAACCCTGTTTAGTGATGTGTTCCGAAGTCCTCAAACTTGTGTGAGGCCGAGCGTTATGTTGAATCAAACATTCACCTGGGTTGTTATGGCGCCGAAGTCGCTGGAAGCGCTTCTTGAGTTTGGTTAATGTCTTCACATAAGCTTCAGAATTAATGGTGCTGCCTCTTGGCATCACATCAATGAGTATGACGCCCTCACAGTCCCAAAACACAGTGATCATGACCTTACCGGCAGAAGCAGTTGCTTTGAATTTTTTCTTCTGTGGAGATTGAGGATGACGCCATTCCATCGACTGTCGTTTTGTTTCGGGCTCAAAATGGTGAACCCAGGTTTCATCACCTGTCACAATCCTGGACAAGAATGCCTCCCCCTCATCTTCAAAATGTTTCAGCAACTCAGAAGAAATGTTTTTTCTGAGAGATTTGTGGTCCACTGTAAGACAGCGCGGAACCCATCGTGCACACACTTTTGAGTAATCAAGAGCACGGATGATTGCATCCACACTTCCTTTGCTGATTGACAGCTTCAGCACCAACTGCCTAGTCGTTATGCGTCGGTCCTTGCAAATGAGCACATCAGCAAGCTGCGTCTTGTCAGGTGTGACAGCTGTGGATGGCCGCCCCGAACGCTGCAAATCTTGGAGCTCTGCCGAACCGCCTTCTAATGGCCTCACCCTCTGTGCCCAGCGACTAACCGTACTTCTGTCGACTGCAGATTCTCCATAAACTGTACACAAACATTTGTGAATGTTCCCAACAGTTTCTTTTTCCGCAGTGAGAAATTCAATGACGACACGCTGCTTGTAACGTACATCACTTACAGACGCCATTTCGAAACACTGCTGCAGCTATGCTATCTGTCTGAAGAAACCAAAAATTTGTGTGCGCACTCCTGAAAATTCAAATAATGTATATTTAAAGTTTCGCATTCGTACCATTACTGTAGGCTGAGAAAAAAAGGGGTGCATTACTTTCTGGGCGACCCTCATATGTAAAGGGATCTGTGGATGATACTTACCTGTTTTGTGGATGATATTTTACTGATAGCAAAAGGTGAGTAACAAATTGAGCAAATTGTACAACAACTGAGCCAAAATTTTAAATTAAAGGATCTAGGAGAGATCCCAAGCTATCTAGCACTAGATGTACGGAAGCTGCCAAATCAGGATGGCTATGTTCTCAGCCAGAAAAGAAAAATAGAGGAATTGCTATTTAACTTTGGCACAGAACAATGTAAGGCAGTAAAAACACCTGTGACTACAGCTTTTCTGAAAGGAGGCAGTGAAGAAAGTCAGGAATGTGACAAAGCCATGTTTCAATCACCGACAGGCAGTCTTCTTTATCTTTCGGTTATGTCCAGACCGGATATTGGAAATGCTGTTGATTTTTTGACCAGACCTGTCAAACCCCACACTGAGACATTAGTTAGCAGTGAAAAGAATATTCAGGTACTTGAAAGGAACGATTGACAAATGCATAACAATTCAACCAAAGGGGCCACCGACACTGACTGCCTCTACATCAGGTATGTTAATAAAGTTTGCAGATGCAATAATTGGGTGGAGGACAGTAAAACAGCCCACTATCCCTATGTCATCTGCAGAAGCAGAATATGGCGCACTGTCACTACTATGTACAGAAATGATATGGTATAAACAATTATTAAGAGACTATGAGTGCAATCCTAACCCTTTATGTCAGTGCTTTCCAGCACTGGCATAGCAGTGCCAATGGGACATATGCTGCATCCTGCAGTTGGGTGTCACTCATGGAGGCTTCCTCAAAGTAAGGGACTGTTTGTTCTCTTACCTTAGAGCTGCATTGCCCTTATGCCAGTGCTGGAAAGGGCATTGCCCTAGCCACGCTTTCCTGAGAGTAAGTTCCATTGAACAAAATAGGACTTACTTCTGAATAGACCTAGTTAGGATTGTGCCCTTAGGCACTGACAGTGAAAAACCAGTGTTGGTGTGGGAGGATAATCAAACATGCATAACTATGGCCACAGGAGAGAGAATTAAAACCCAAAATAAGCATGTAGACTTTTGCTACTGCAATGTAAGAGAGGCAATCAAAGACAAACTGATCACATTAAAGTATTAAAGTCGAGAGCCAGGGTGGTGTAGTGATTTGGGAGGTGGACTTAGACCTGGAAGATCCAGGTTTGAACACCCCCCCCCCCCACCATGAAACTTCCTGGGTGACCTTGGGCCAATCACTTTCTCTCAGCCTCATTTACCTCACAGGGTTGTTGTGAGGACAAAAGGAAGGGAGCAACTGTGTACACTGCCCTGAGCTCTTTGGAGGAACAGCGGTATAAATAAATAAATAAATAAATAAATATTTAGACACAGGACCCTGAAATTTGTAGGCTGAATGGCATGCGATCCCATGAAAATTGACAGTTATTAGGGGGTGAGGTAATCGGTCTTTTGATAGGTGTTTAGTAGTCGGGGCCAAAAAAAAAACAGTTGCTCTCTGTTTGGATCTGTTCTGTCAGAGCTGAGTTTTGTGTCTGAGGTGCTGTTGAATTCTCTTCATAGCTGCTTGATCCTGTACATAGTTAAATACAGATTTAGTGTTGAAACTCAGACTATCTGCATTTATTCCTTTGCCAGATTGCCTCTGCCTTAAGATAAGCTGCTCGCTGCTACTCTGTCTTAGTGAGGAAAGTAAAATTCCCTCTCATCCTTAACAGAAGCACCGGTCCCAGGACAGATCCTTGGGGCACACCGCTTTTCACCTCTCTCCATTGTGAAAATTGTCCATTGACACCCACTCTCTGTTTCCTGGTCTTCAACCAGTTCCCAATCCAGGAGAGGACCTGCCCTCTAATTCCCTGACTGTGGAGTTTTCTCAGTAGCCTTTGGTGAGGGACTGTGTCGAACGCCTTCTGAAAGTCCAGATACATAATGTCCACGGGTTATCCCGCATCCACATGCCTGTTGACCTTCTCAAAGAATTCTAAAAGGTTTGTGAGGCAAGACTTACCCTTACAGAAGCCATGCTGATTCTCTCTCAGCAAGGCTTGTTCGTCTATGTGTTTTGAGATTCTATCTCTGATGAGGCATTCCACCATCTTACCCGGTAAAGATGTTAGGCTGACCGGCCTATAGTTTCCTGGGTTCCCTCTCCTTCCCTTTTCAAAGATTGGTGCGACATTTGCTATTCTCCAGTTTTCTGGCACTGTGGCCATTTTAAGGGACAAGTTGCATACTTCAGTCAAGAGATCAGCAACTTCATTCTTCAGTTCCTTAATAACTCTTGGGTGGATGCAATCTGGCCTGGTGATTTATTGATCTTTAATTTGTCAATTAGGGCTGAAACATCTTCTCTTTTAATCTCTGTCTGACATAGGCTGCAATCCTAACCACAGTTTCCTGAGAGTAATCCCCATTGAACAAAATAGGACTTACTTCTGAGTAGACCTGGTTAGGCTCCTGCCCTCAATTCCTTAGTCAGGAGGGGCCTGCAGTAGACGTCTTCTGCCATGAAGACAGATGCAAAGAACTCATTCAATTTCTCTGCCATCTCTAAGTCTCCTTTTATCTCCCCCTTCCCTCCCTCACCATCCAGAGGGCCAACCACTTCTCTGGCAGGTTTCCTGCTTCTAACATATTTGAAGAAGCTTTTATTATTCCCCTTAATGCTGCTGGCCATGCGTTCCTCATAGTCTCTCTTGGCCTCCTGTATCACATTCTTACATTTCTTTTGCCACAGTTTATGTTCCTTTTTATTCTCCTCATCAGGGCAAGACTTCCATTTACAGAAGGAAGCTTCCTTGCCCTTTATAGCCTCTCTAACTTGGCTGATTAGCCATGCGGGCACCTCATGCTGCCCCTCTGAGAGGAGAGGATTCTGGCATCCTCTAGGGCAGGGGTTTCAAACTTGTTTCATACCAAGGGCCAAATAGCATTCATGATGCCTGCTGAGGACCAGAAGTGATGTCATTAGGAAAGAATTGATGTCATTAAATAGGTCATAATGAAAAATAAGCACTTTTTTCTTACTTAGGAACTCATTAGCTGCAAACAACAGAAGAGAAAATACACAAATCTTGATCATATTTCAAGATATGAGAGAGCCCAATTTTCACACAGGCTGCCCTTTCAACCGTAACACCACAGCACTGCTCAACAGATGAGAGCCTGAGGGCTGGATCGAAAGCTTCCGTGGGCCACATCCGGCCCCCAGGCCTTATGTTTGACACCCCTGCTCTAGGGGCTGACGGCGCAACTCCTTTGGAAGGTGTGTGGTGCCTTCAGATACACTTCATCCAGGATGCGGAAAGGCTGTTGTGGATGGGGGTTTGGGAATGTGGGCCTCTCTCCCACAAGTTCAAGGTCAGAGCACCACTGGCTGCAACAGCCAACAACCAATGTCTCCCATTTGTCTGCTCATAGCACCTTTTAAACAACTCTGTCTGTCTGTCTGTCTGTCTGTCTGAGGGGGCCATCTCCTTTTCTCCCTCTTAGCTACAAGACAAGATGGAGACCGGAACTGTCACTTATTTCCTCAAGACCCGAGACTGATCCACTGAATGGTTTCAAAACTGGCCAAGCCAGTTTGCCTACCACCTGGGGGGGGTACCTCCTCAAGTTTGCTTTCAACATGCATTCGTCAAGGATAAATTGATGTGCAGACATCTTAGTAATCCTGTCCCACAGCAGTATTTCTCAACCTTTTCAGTCTCTGGAACCAAATATACTCCTTGAAGGAGTCTCAGGGAGCCACAGAGCCCTGGTGCAAGTTGGACAAAGGGCAGATGGTGAACACTTATGGTGTGCTTGTGGAGCCCCTGCTGGGGTCTCAGGAGCCCCAGGGCTCCTAGGAGCACATTTTGAGAAACACTGCCTTAGATCCCTCAATCCATCAGCTTCCTTCAGTCACCAGGAGCTCTTCAGTTTACTGCTTTCTCAATCATACAGAGTGTTGTACAAAGCCTGAGAGTCATCTGCAATCCCTCTAGCTAACTCAGTTAATTGAGATCTTCCTGTTCCCAGCTGCCTGTTACAGACCTCCCTGCCAGTTCTCCCTGTTACGGCTGCCAGCAAGGTGTCTCTCTGAAACTGAAATTCGTTGGGAACAAATCTCCTTAGCGTCTGGTGATTTCAGAGCAACATTCTAAGAGAGTCCAATTGAAATTTTCTGGAGGTGCTGCACTTGTGACAGCATTCTCCCATTGTTCATTGTTTTCTAATCCCACTTCCTTGGATTACAAAAGAAGAGACTCTTCTCTTTAAATTGCACAACCATGTTGCACAGCCACACAGCTCGAAGGCGTGGAAAACAGAGCTCCGCACGGCTCGGAGCTCGGCATTCCTAGAAGTCCTGCAATGATGTCTGATGTCATTGCCTTGTGTCTGAAAATGCTGCTGGGCGCAGCATCTGAAGGGTCCATGCAGTGTTAGAGCTTAGACACCCCTAAGAGCAGTGGTTCTCAAACATTTTAGTACTGGGACCCAGGTTGTAGAATAAAAATCTGTTGGGATCCACTGGAATTGATGTTATTAACCTGGAACTGATATCATGGCCGGAAGTGACATCATCAAGCAGGAAAATTTTTTAATGCACTCCCTCCCCATACAACAAAATCAAATCAAATAAGTAAGGGCACAATCCTAACCCCTTATGTCAGTGCTCTCCAGCATCTGACATAAGGGCAGTGCAGCTCTGAGGTAAGGGAACAAGCATTAGCGACACCCAACTGCAGGATGCAGCACATGTCCCATTGGCACCGCTATGCCAGTGCTGGAAAGCACTGACATAAGAACATAAGAACAGCCCCACTGGATCAGGCCATGGCCCATCTAGTCCAGCTTCCTGTATTTCACAGCGGCCCACCAAATGCCCCAGGGAGCACACCAGATAACAAGAGACCTGCATCCTAGTGCCCTCCCTTGCATCTGGCATTCCGACATAGCCCATTTCTAAAATCAGGAGGTTGCACATACACAGGGGGTTAGGATTGCGCCCTAAGTAAAGTAAAAGTTTCCAATAAGTTTAAAAATCTATTTAAAATCAAGAAGAACCCTCCTAAACCTCCCCAGCAGTTGCTGGCCTGTTTTTGTTTTTTTTTAAATTCCCCAAACATTCCAAAGGCTGCAATCCTATCCACACTTACCCAGGAGTAAGCCCCATTGGCTATCATTGTTAAAAGCATATACATAGTAGCTTGTTAAACGTACAGATCTGTCACATTTCCCCAAATGCAGTCACATGCCATGGTAGCATCAAGTCTAATGTATTAAAAATAAAATGCATATTGAAATGACGGGGACCCACCTGAAATTGGCTCACGACCCACCTGGTGGGCCCCGACCCACAGTCTGAGAAAAACTGCCTTAAGGGAATATTAGAGGACAGGCAATTGGTGAGCTCCTGTGGTGCTTTTCAGTTATGCTCATAATCCCCAGGTTCGCGGCTGGCCCAAGACAACCTGATGCCTGAGGTAGCATGTCAAAGGCTCCCCCCTTACCCAATAATGCGCCTGTCTCTGCTCCTTCCACTCTCCAAAGTCCTAGCTCAGGACTCTCCTCTCTTCCTCATGACCTCATCTTCCCTATCCCTCTCTTACTTTTCCAAATCCAGGGAGTGGTAATGGAGGCAAGCAGGTGGACAGAGATGGGTGCCCCTACCAACCAGCTCTCCACACCAGCCTATCAATGACCTTCTTAAAACGTGGTGTCCTAAAGTTGGATGCAGGATTCCAAGTGAAGTCTGACTAGTGTAGAACCGACACTGCTTGTGATCTGAACTCAGCACCTCTGCGAATGCGGTCCAGAAATACAGCCACATTTCTGCAGCCGCATCATACTCACAACAGAAGAAAAGCCTTGCTGGATCAGGCCAAGGGGCCAACTAACCCAACATTTGTTTCCAACAGTGATCTTGCAGGCTGCTTCTGGGAAATCCATAAGCAGACCCAGCCCTCTCTCATCTTTGCTCCCGGGAATATTTAATCAGAGTCATACAGCCTCTGCACTTATAGCCAACATATAGCCATCACTGATCATAAAATTATGGAGTTGGAAGGGTCTTTAGAGGTCATCTAGTCCAACCCCCTGTTCAGTGCAGGCATCAGTTACAGCATCCCTAACAAATGGCCATCCAGCCTATGCTTAGGAACCTCCAGTGAGAGAGGACCTACAACTGCACGAGGCAGGCTGTTCCTGAGACAGAGAGCTCTTACAGTAAGGAGATTCTTCCTTGTCACTGGCTTCCCTTTTCATGTATGTTCTGAAGGCAGCAGGCTGCTTGCACAGAGGACCTTCGTCATGCTCATTGTGCAGACTACAAGGGCAGCCCAGAGCATGCCTAGCCACAGCAACCAGTGTGACTCCAGCTAATCTTCTGCAGGGCTGCCTACCTGCTTGTTCCAGACAGGTCCCTGTTGCTTTGCAAATTCTGTGACAGGCAGTGATACACCTGGTGCAGCCAGATCTTAGCAACAACACCAGCTACTTGGCTGCTGGATAAATTGCAATGGCACAACAGCTCTGCTGGCATGAGATGGTTGGCAACCCCACTTCTGTGTATCTTTTTCAGATGCTGCTTTATCCCTGATATTGTTCATTAAAACTTTGACTTGGCCACACTTGTTGTCACTTTGTTAGCAGACAGGAATCCCTCCTCACATCCTAGTTGCTTTGAAATTCAGCTGGCCTCAGGGTGGGACTGCAGGGGAAGGAGGAAGAGCTTCTCTGCTACTAGAGCTTAGGGTCTGCATCTCTCTGATTTTTTGGGCTTGAAATGGGAGGGTGAAGTCCCTCATTGGTCACAATCTTTTTTTTCACTTCTGCTGCGATGTACGAGGCAGACAATTGGAGAAGAGAGGGAAGGCAGCTTAGTTTCACCTGTGCTGGGGTTACTGTGGAGCAGTTGCCAGCAATGGTACAAAGAACATGTGGCTAGACAGGTAGGCTGCTGCAGTGGGGTCTTACTGACATGCAAGCCCAGTGACGGCTGCATGCGCTGCTCCCTTGGAATTGTCCATGTGCTACAGCCTCCCAGCCAGGTGTGCCCATTTTCGGTGCAGCAGGATGTGACAAGCCCCTTGAGGAGCTCTGTGCACGTCTCCTGCTGTGACCGAATGCTTAGAGCGCAGCCCTGTGAACTGACCAGTGTGGGTTCAAGACCTGCATCCACCTTGGTTTTGCCTCTGCCGTTTGTGTTTCAAGCAAATCAGGTTCCCTGGGTGGATGTGAACTGCTCGTGCCTGGGTGATTTTCCTCCCCTTTTTCTGCAGCATTCAAACAGTGACTGTAAGAACATAAGAACAGCCCCACTGGATCAGGCCATAGGCCCATCTAGTCCAGCTTCCTGTATCTCACAGCGGCCCACCAAATGCCCCAGGGAGCACACCAGATAACAAGAGACCTCGTCCTGGTGCTCTCCCCTACATCTGGCATTCTGACTTAACCCATTCCTAAAATCAGGAGGTTGCGCATACACATCATGGCTTGTACCCCATAATGGATTTTTCCTCCAGAAACTCGTCCAATCCCCTTTTAAAGGCGTCTAGGCTAGACGCCAGCACCACATCCTGTGGCAAGGAGTTCCACAGACTGACCACGCGCTGAGTAAAGAAATATTTTCTTTTGTCTGTCCTAACCCGCCCAACACTCAATTTTAGTGGATGTCCCCTGGTTCTGGTATTATGTGAGAGTGTAAAGAGCATCTCCCTATCCACTCTGTCCATCCCCTGCATAATTTTGTATGTCTCAATCATGTCCCCCCTCAAGCGTCTCTTTTCTAGGCTGAAGAGGCCCAAACGCCGTAGCCTTTCCTCATAAGGAAGGTGCCCCAGCCCCGTAATCATCTTAGTCGCTCTCTTTTGCACCTTTTCCATTTCCACTATGTCTTTTTTGAGATGCGGCGACCAGAACTGGACACAATACTCCAGGTGTGGCCTTACCATCGATTTGTACAACGGCATTATAATATTAGCCGTTTTGTTCTCAATACCCTTCCTAATGATCCCAAGCATAGAATTGGCCTTCTTCACTGCTGCCACACATTGGGTCGACACTTTCATCGACCTGTCCACCACCACCCCAAGATCTCTCTCCTGATCTGTCACAGACAGCTCAGAACCCATCAGCCTATATCTAAAGTTTTGATTTTTTGCCCCAATGTGCATGACTTTACACTTACTGACATTGAAGCGCATCTGCCATTTTGCTGCCCATTCTGCCAGTCTGGAGAGATCCTTCTGGAGCTCCTCACAATCACTTCTGGTCTTTACCACTCGGAAAAGTTTGGTGTCGTCTGCAAACTTAGCCACTTCACTGCTCAACCCTGTCTCCAGGTCATTTATGAAGAGGTTGAAAAGCACCGGTCCCAGGACAGATCCTTGGGGCACACCGCTTTTCACCTCTCTCCATTGTGAAAATTGCCCATTGACACCCACTCTCTGCTTCCTGGCCTCCAACCAGTTCTCAATCCACGAGAGGACCTGTCCTCTAATTCCCTGACTGTGGAGTTTTTTCAGTAGCCTTTGGTGAGGGACCGTGTCAAATGCCTTCTGAAAGTCCAGATATATAATGTCCACGGGTTCTCCCGCATCCACATGCCTGTTGACCTTTTCAAAGAATTCTATAAGGTTCGTGAGGCAAGACTTACCCTTACAGAAGCCATGCTGACTCTCCCTCAGCAAGGCCTGTTCGTCTATGTGTTTTGAGATCCTATCTTTGATGAGGCATTCCACCATCTTACCCGGTATGGATGTTAGGCTGACCGGCCTATAGTTTCCCGGGTCCCCCCTCTTTCCCTTTTTAAAAATAGGCGTGACATTTGCTATCCTCCAGAGACTGTGAACAGCATATGGGAATTTAACCCTGGTGTTGGGATGCTCTTGGTTTTTACCTCCTGCAGTAAAGGCAATGTGACAACCTTATGTAAGGAAGGTGTGGTGCTGTCATCAGAGTGGTTCCCCAGGGCTCCTGCTGCTGCATACTCTCTCAGGAGCCCTGCCCCCAGAAGGAGGCTTGATCACTAATTGGAAGCGGGATCCCAGGGCCTGCCCTGCATTGGCCCTGCATCTGCTGGCTTCATCCTGACAACACTTCTCTGGCCACCAGTGTTGGGTCTGGGTGGGTGGCAGGTCCTTGCGCATCTGACCAAAAAGGAGCTGAGGTCAGAGCAGCCACTGCCCTGCAATTGGTGGGGAGGGTTGGTGCTTCCTCAGCTGCTGGCAATGTTCCTGGGGAGGGATCTGCACCTCTGTGGAGTTGTTTGGGGTCTTGTCGACCCCCCCCCATCCTGTTGCTGAATGGATTTGGAAGATGAAGATGATTGCTCAGAGCAGGGATGCTGCCACCACTTGGGCATAGACTAGCACTGTAAATGAAGCAAGAGCTGGTTTTGATGCTCATTGAGAGAATCCCACCTGCTTCCCAGACTCCAGTATTATTATTAAGAATATTTAAGCAACAGGGGTGGGTGACAGGCACCCCCTGCCCATTTGCTACCTGAGAAAAAGCATCAGTTGGCTTAATGGATGGGGCAACCTGGAGTAAACCTTCCCCAGAGGCAATTCTGGAGACCGTTAGTAGTCAACTGACCCCATTCTCTCCCATTCTGTGCAGTATGCCTCCTGCTATGGAAACAAACAGGCAGTGCAGCTTCTGGGCAGGAACAGTTACTTCTCGCTCTTTGCCAACCCCCCCTGCCTGATCAGTCAGCGTCAGCGGCTGGCCTGCCAGGCTCCAGAGATGACTCTGCGGCAGATCACTCAGCTGATTCGTGTCTTGAGGCAGCTGAACCTGCGGGATGCCAAAAGGAACCAGCTGCCCAAGCCGCAAAGGTGAGTGGCAAGGAACACCAGCCTCCCTGTAAAGATTTTGGGGCAGGAGCAAACGCTGCAGATCCGGTCCGACCCACAATGCAGCTGTCTGGGGCACCAGAATTGCAGGGGCTCTAATCTCAATCAAGAAATCTTTTGATGGAAGATGCAATTCCTTCTACTGCCCAATTTAAGGTGTGGATCAGCTCTATTTGCTTGCCTCCCACCCTGCCAGACTGCACCCCCCCTTCCCTTATTCCATAAAAATGAACAGACAATGCTTCCATGTTTTCAGATGCAAGCAGCAAAAACTGTCCTCTACTAGAACCACTTACCTGTGCACACTGTACCCAGATGGTGCCTGTATTCTTGCTCTTGTCTGTCTCGTGTGTCCTCTGAATCAAGGCCTGCTCTAGCGCACAACCACTCTAGAACTATGTTATCTACTTGTCCTGAAGCCTGTGATAGGTCGCTTTATGGAGAGCTGATATTTTCTTTTGCTGCCTGGCTCGCCTCCACTATTGTGCTTCAGAGTCTTTGATGTCCACTTTCAGCCTGCTTTCTCATGCCCAGGGTCAGCCCATCCAGGACAATGGCACCCCCAAGAGGCAAAGACTTCTTGTGCCAGTTGACTATGCCCTGTTCGACCTTGGAGAGTTCTGACTTCTCCTGCCTGCCTTTCTCTCTCCCCCCCCCCTTGCCTTCCAGAAAATGTTCAAGCAGTTCCTCCACAGAATCTCAGCAGTCCCGGACATCAGACCAGCACTGCCTCTCCTGCTTCCATCCACGACGTAATTCTGTCCCACCTTGTGTTGGGTGAAGATCCAGGCAGACCAGAACGTGAGCTGCAAGAGACTGAACTCTGCCTGCCTGCCCACTTCCTTCCAGCTAGTTTCTCTCTCTCCCCCTCCCATCATCTCTGTGAAGCCACACCAAGAGGTGGGCGACTCAAGCCGAGGATAACAAGTGGCACCTGCAAGGCAAAAATATTTATGGGAGTAGAATCTTGGGCTTATTTCACATTTTTATACCGCCCTTCAGGGCCTTGTACATAGTTCCTCCCCTCCTTTTGTCCACTCTTTGAGATAAATGAGGCTGAGAGGGACTGGCCCAAGGTCACCCAGGAAGCTTCATGGCTGAGTGGGGATTTGAACCTGGATCTTCCAAGTCTAAATTTGACTCCCAAACCACTGCACCAGTGGTGTAGCTAAGGGGGTGCAGGGGGTAGTAGTCACACTGGGCAACAAGCTTTCGGGGGGGGGGCAACAAACTGAGCTTGAAACTAGTGATCAAAATTGTGAAAAATCTTGGTATATATGAATAATATCATCATGTTATATATCATTGAAAAGGTAATTTAATACAGAATACAATGAAACAAACCCCATTGGAATATCTGTAGCCTATCAAAAGTTATGGCCAATTAACCACAAAACAAAAACACAACAGCCTTAAGGAACAAAAAGTAGATTTCTTTAACTCAAAACGGACCTATTAGACCTGTTGTTCTGAGAGCCAATGAGAGATTATGATATAGCATGGAACCAATAAGATATTCATATGAGTCAGCTCTTATTTCCATGTATCATAATGCAGCTACTCCTGCTAACTGGTAAAGAGGCACTTTTTCACGTGGTGCTCCTCTTAAATTTGTAGGGAGAGAATAAACGTCCCTCTTCACCCTAGCACAGTGTCTCTAACCAATAAGGGGCACACTTTTTATTTATTTACCTAATTAAATTTGATTTTGTTGTGGGGGGGGGGGGCTACAATATCTTCTTTGATCCCAGGTAGCAGATAGATGCCTTAGCTATGCCACTGGCTGTGGGGAGGTAGCAGATCAAGTGGGTGGTGAACTGCTGGGGGAGGAGCAAGTTTCCTTACAATTTTCACTTTTTAAAAAACCTGGGTGTGATGTCACTCCCAGTTGTGACATCACTTCCGGGACATCATTTTGAGCTCTGTATCGGGCTACACATCCATTAGCTACTCCACTGCACTGCACCATCCTGCTTGTACTAGGAGATAGAGAACCAGAATCCGCTTTGCTGGATGCATGAGGTGTGAGGCATTGTGGGGCATGTGGCAGGGGCCCACAGGGGCCCACACCCATGCCTTGCCAGCCCCCCCCCCCACCACCACCACACAGTAAGCCAGGGCCTGTGGTCATGCTTGCCAGCAACTGTGGAGGAGCAGCTGACCTTCTCTTCCCCTCAGGACCATTTTACAATTCCCAGATATCCTTCCCATAATAGTGCATCAGGGGCCAGGTCATCTGGAAACTGTTGAATAGAATGGGGGGGGGGGGAGAAGGGAATGATTTTTGACTGTCACTTATGTCCCACTGCCTCCTGGTAAATTTCCCCATGGGGTGCCCAGCCAGGTTCTTGGAGCCCAAGAACTGTCACAGTTTCCATTTCTTCTCCTTTTCTTTGCTGTGAGGTGATGGGACCGGAAGCCACGATCTTAGTTTATTTAATGTTAAGTTTCAAGCTACATTTTGCACTTTCCTCTTTCACCCTTATCAAGAGGTTCTTTAGTTCCTCCTCACTTTCTGCCATTTAAGTGGGATCATCTGCATATCTGAGGTTATATTTCTCCAAGCGATCTTAATTCCAGCTTGTGCATGGTATTGAGGACTTTTTGTTCCCATGGTTGGTGTTACTCCTGATCAGATCTATCAATTTAGCTGCAGAAAAAAGCCGGCATGCAAAATTGATCCCTGTTCGCATGTACTTGCTATCTGAAGACAATTAATGCTTTATGCATCTACCCAAATGCTTAACCCAAATGCTTAACCAAATGCATTAACCCAAATGCTTAATAAACTAATGCTTTATGCATCTACTCTGACCCAGGCAAGCTTTCACCACAATTTATTCATCTAGAAAGGTGCCGCAAGATCCTTGGCTGCTTTTTCTGGAACAGGCTTTCAGGACTATTCTGCTGCCAGCCCCATTTCAGAGGAGGGCAAGGCAGGGCAGGATCTAAGAAGGGCCAGTCCCACAAAACAACACTGCACAATTTTGAGAGGGTTGCCTCATGGTCGCTAAGAGGTTATTGGGGTGCACTTCTGGGATCTTTCACCCACACGCACACACCCTACTAGATCTGCACTGCTAAGATTGATTTAGGGCCAACCAACAAGTGGGTCACTGTTGTGGATCAATAAGTGAGTCATGCACATCTGAATCAGCTATGCTCTTAAGATCCTGTGTGGTCTTTTCCAAATTTAGGGCTACGACAATAGCCTGATGTAGGGTGGTCACGTTCTTTCCCAGGGCTGAGGACTCTCCCTGGGTTCAGCAGCTACATCCAGGTTGCTCAAAAGGCATGGCGAGTTTGGTTCTCCTCAGAGAACAGGTAACCAACTTCCTCCAGGGATGTCAATGTTGTTCCTAGCCAGTCACTGGGAAGCACCAATACAGCTCTAGGTGAAGTACACCCATCATAGCCCAAGGAATGCTGAAGAGCATCCCTTGCATTGTGAAAAGCTGGCTATGGGGCTGCTCAGCCTTTTGGAGAGAAAAAACACCCCCTGGGGGTCTTTAGCCAATCTCTGTCCTCCTTTGGTTCAATAGATTAAGGAAGAGTTGGAGGAGCGTCAGTTAGCTTCCTATACACCCCCAACCAGTTTGCAACAAGGGCAGAAGAACTGGAGATGGTAGCAAACAAAGAATTTAGCCACCAATGGAACTGGTGGGAGATAGAAAAGGGGGAATGAAAAGGGACATGGCAGCATTTCCATTTGTAATCGCACAAATGAATTAAATCTTCTAGTGATTGAGATTTGTGAATAAACGTTTGGTGTGTCCTGGTTGTTTCTAGTCATGTTTCCCATAGTTGGGACCACAGTGGCGTGTATGGGGTAGCAGAGGACAGCAGGACCCCTCTATTTCCAGCTTCTCTACCACTCAGAGAGGATGGCTGCTTCAGCAGTTCTTCTTTTCCAATGTCTCAGATTGTGGCAGAAAGTATTCAAACACAACAACAGATTTGGTGCCTTTTATTCAGAGCAACAAAAAGGGTCCCCGAGTCACAAGTGAGCTCTTGAGATCTTCAGAACCATTCTTCAGACTGGATACTACGCTTTCCCAAAGGGGGAGGGAGAAGCAGTGGGAGAAAGCCATTCTGCAATAGTCCTGAGGGATTAGGGATGTTAGGTAGCCTTAAAGGGTAGGTTCAGGCTGAACTGGGTTGAAGCTGCCCTCCCTTTGAAAATACAAGCAACAAGATCACTTCTTCATTTAATCTGTCGCTGTCCTGTTTTTCCTCCATGGTGGAATTCACAGCAGTTACTTGAGAGTTCTGCTTTCCAGGCCCAAGCCAGCTTAGCCAAGCCAGTAAATTTGCTCTATCGTCATAAAATGTTAAGAGTTGACCTCCAATGTCCTTTCCAACCTCTGCTCAGCACAGGTAACTGCTACAGCATCCCAGACAGGTGGCCATCCAGTCTGAAAACTTCCAAGGAATCAAAACTGCAAGAGGCAGTGCCAGATAGCTTTCAGTGAGGAAATGCAAATGTCCTCATGTCTAGCCTAAATCTACTTCCCAGTAGTTGCAATTCTTTGTTTTTAGCCCTCAGAAGTCACAGAGCGCAAGTCCTCCCTTTCTTCTGGATGACAGCCCTTCAGATACTTGAAAATTGCTCTCAGGTCTCCCCTTAGCCGTCTCCTGGCTAAACATACCAAGCTCCCTTAACTGTTCCTTATAGGATTTGGTTTCCAAATCCTTCACTATCTTGGGTCCAAACCCTAAGCAACTTTCTAGCACTGACACAGCTGTGCCAATGGGGCATGTGCTGCATCCTGTGGTGGGGAAGCATTTGTGGAGGACTCCTAAAGGTACAGGAAAATTTGTTGCCTTACCTGAGAGCTGGATTGCCCTTACCTTGGTCCTGGAAAGCTGGTTACGATTGCACATTTAGTTGCCCTCCTCTGAACCTGCTCCAAGGTACTGATGTCCTTGAAATGTGGTATCCAAAACTGGGTGCAGGATTCCAAGTGAAGCCTGACTACTACAGAACAGAGTAGAGGTACTACTTGTGATCAGGATTTTAAGCGTCTGTTAATGCAAGCTGAGCATTAGATCAGCTTTGTTTTGGCAGCCGAAAAACACTGCTCCTGTCCTGTTACCTGTCCTGTAGAGCGGGGGGGGGGGGGGAGAAGAGTCCTGTGGAGAGGACACTCTGACACAAGTATGTTGGGGGGGGGGAGAGACCTCTCTTATAAGGGTTGGGAGATAGTGCCTACATGCTGAGTTGGAAGGTGGCTTGATTGCTGATTGCTCATCTAAATGCTGGGTGCTTGGAGTACTACCGGCCAAATCCTATCCAATTTTCAAGTGCCGATGCAACTATGCCAATGGGGCATGCACTGCATCCTGTGGTGGAGAGGCAATCACAGAGACCTCTACAGAGTATGAGAACATTTGTTCCCTTACCTCGGTGCTGCATTGTGGTTGCACCGGTGCTGGAAAGTTGAATAGGATTGGGCTCTGCTTCAGTTATCAGCAAAAGTCCATCAATGGATTGATGGCTGGCTTCCTAGAAAGGTGACTTTAACAAAGACTGTGTGGAAAAACTACAGGATGAACTACAATACAATGAATCAAAAACAGACATTACAACACCAAGTTACAGGGAGTTCAAGTTTGCATATAGTTTTGTAGGAGATGCTTAAACAGCAATTTGATTACTACACAAGAATTCCTCCTAGAATGTGTGGCTATGGGGGGGGGGGGAGAGCTGTGTGTGAAAACTGACAACGAGCTTGTGGCTTGACCAAAATACTGGAAGTGTGGTCTGTATGCTGGGAGCACAGTTTAGTTTGCATGATACAACAACAACAATAAACCTTTATTAGGCATATAAGTTTGCATGATATTAGAGTTCATAATAGACGTAACCAGGTATAGAAAGAGAATCACAGCTAAAAGGCAAAAGGGGGGATCTTCACGTAACAGCAGCCCACAGACCAGATCTGGGATTTGGGCAAATCCTTCTGTCCCCTGCTCCCCCCATCACCCCACCCTGTCACCAGCGTGCTGCAGGACTTCATACCCCCAGATAGGTATGATGCAACGCTGCAGGCAATTGTGTCTGCCTAGAAATCCAGATGCAATGCCTGCTGGAGAACAGCACCGTAGTCAAGACTGGCAGAGTGTTGCATCATCCTGGTCTGGGACATGAAGTCCAGTGGTGCACTGGAACAGTAAATGCCGGACGCGCTGAGGAAGGCATTCCCAGCACCAGACTGCTGACCTAGCCCATTTAGCACACGTTTTACCATTTTATCTACAAAGACAGCTTGAGAGATTTTGCCTATTGCTTTGCAGAAAGCAGGTACTGGGTATCCCAAAAGCTACCAGATTAATTACTCTATCAAAGAATGAAATGAGTTTAATCTGACATGCCTAGTTTGTGAGAAACCTGTGCTGACTCCTGAAACCACATCAACATTTTCTAAGTGCTCAGACATCCCACTGAACAGTGATCCAAGATCTTGGTAGGTATTGAAGTCAAGCTTGCTGAATTGTTTCATGGCTGAGTGGGCATTTGAACCTGGATCTTCCAAGTCTAAATGCAACTCCCAAACCACTGCACCATCCTGCTTGGATGCATGAGGTGTGAGGCATTGTGGGGCATGTGGCAGGGGCCTAGGGTCACACAGGGGCCCACACCCATGCCTTGCCAGCCCCCCCCCACCCCACCACACAGTAAGTCAGGGCCTGTGGGCATGCTTGCCAGCAACTGTGGAGCAGCAGCAGACCTTCTCTTCCCCTCAGGCCCATTTTACAATTCCGATATCCTTCCCATAAAAGTGCATCAGGGGCCAGGTCGTCTGGAAACTGTTGAATTGGGGGGGGGGCGGAAGGAGAAGGGAAAGATTTTTGACTGTCACTTATGTCCCACTGCCTCCTGGTAAATTTCCCCATTGGGTGCCCAGCCTGGTTTGGGGGGGAGGGGAGTTGGTGTATGCATGTGTTTTTCAAAGCAGGGTGGATGCACCTTTGTGCATAGTGGTGGTGGTGTTGCTGTTCAGTTGCTAAGTCATGTCAGACTCTTCGGGACCCCATGGACCACAGCGCGCCAGGCTTCCCTGTCTACCACTATCTTCTGGAATTTGTCCAAATTCACATTTGTTGCCTCAGTGACACTATCTAACCATCTCATCCTCTGCTGCCACCTTCTCCGTTTGCCTTTAAGTTTTCCCAGCATCAGGGTCTTTTCTAAAAAGTCCTCCCTTCTCATGAGATGCCCGAAGTATTTGAGTTTCCACTTCAGTATCTGTCCTTCCAATGAACAGTAAGCTTGATTTCTTGTAGGATTGACTGATTTGATCTCCTTGCAGTCCAGGGGACTCTCAAGAGTCTTCTCCAACACCATAATTCAAAAGCATCTATTCTTCGGTGCTCAGCTCTCCTTATGGTCCAGCTCTCACAGTCATAAATTACTACTGGGCAAACCATAGCTTTGACTATACGGACCTTTGTTGATAAGGTGATGCCTTGGCTTTTCATTAGATGCTCTGGAGCATTGCACCATAGACCAAACCGCCAGACTGTTGCTCCATCCTGATCTGGGACATGAAGTCCAGCGGCACTGTAGTCAAGACTGGCAGACTGTGGCATCATCCTGGTCTGGGACATGAAGTCCAGTGGCGCACCGGAACAGTAAATGCCGGATGCGCTGAGGAAGGCATTCCCAGCACCAGACTGCTGACCTAGCCCATTTAGTACACGTTTTACCATTTTATCTACAAAGACAGCTTGGGAGATTTTGCCGAATGCTTTGCTGAAAGCAGGTACACTGTGTACTGGGTGTTCCCAAAGGTTATCGGAGTAATTACTCAATCAAAGAATGAAATAAGTTTAATCTGACGTGCCTAGTTTGTGAGAAAACTGTGACTCCTGAAACCACATCATCATTTTCTAAGTGCTCACAGACATCCCACTGAACACTGTGCTCCAGGGTAGGTATCGATGTCAAGCTTCCTGAACTGTTTTCTGAAGTCTCCATTTTTAAGGAGATGCTCCAGCCCAACAATCTCCTTTGTTCCACACTTCCTAGACCAGTAAAGGAAGAAGGAGGTGGAGCAGAAAAGGGATTGAGGAGGATAGGCTGATGCATCACAAGGTTAGAGGGGGGACAAGATATGTACAATGCCTGAGGTGCTGGGAGATCTTTAGCTGGCCTTGTATTATTAATTATTATTATTATTATTATTATTATTATTATTATTATTATTATTATTATTAACAGTATTTATATACCGCTTTTCAACAAAAAGTTCACAAAGCGGTTTACAGAGAAAAATCAAATAACTAATGTATGGTTTGTAGATAACCATTTTTAGACAACTCACCCTTGACTGCAGAGAAAAAGGTGCCTAATCACAGAAAATATATATATACACACTTTTTCCTTTTAGTAGCACCACCAATCTGCAACAAAAGAATCACAAGCTGGCTGCTGCCTGTCACAGGTTGTGAGACCCCCACCCCCTGGTATCTTTTGCTGTGCTGTTGTGGTGCCTAGAGAATAAACACGGCACAAAGAAATAAACATGCAGAAATGTAAGCCAGCACCACATAATTCAAACACACATCCACTCAGTAACGGGAGAGAGCAAGAGAGCTTTCCAGGACAGTCTGTTTTATTACAGAATATACATAATACGCTTTCCCCAATGCCAGGCCTTCACAATGGTTTGGGCAGCACTTATCCTCCCTCCCTCAATGGGCTTGGCAGGCTTGGTCCAGGTGCAGGAGGACCCATCACAGCCCACCATCCAGAGAGGTGGGCATTTAGTGACAGGGGAGGCGACACACTGTCCATTCCTGTGGCCTGGAATTCATGCTGGCACTGAAACAGCTGATTCTGTGAGTCTGAGATTCCCACTACTGTCCATCCCAGATCGCTCCATGCTGTTCTACTGTCAGAGTCAAAACCCTAGCTGAATCTTACAACTTATGCCAATCAGAGGAGCATAAGAGGCACATCCAAGCCCCATTACCAAGGCGTAGCCCCACATAAGTATTTTTACCTCTTGTTCCTATAAAAATTGGGCAAATCACTCCAGCCCATCATTTTCCTGAAACTGAGCCACTTTAAAGTTCTGGATGGTGAAGGAGTCAGGGGTCATTGCTCAGAGGAGAAATGAAAACTTTCTCTCTGATCAAAGCATATGCCCTACCCCGTTATAATGCCACACTCAAGCCACCCCCCATTCAAATTCAACCCTAGAACTTATGTCTTCCCCCATCTTTGTGGAGAATGCTCTGCTAAATTAGATTGTTCCCTCTCCCCTGACACTGAAAAGGTTATGAAGTCAGCAAATGGTATCAGTTCAGAAAGCCACGGGCCGAGCCACATGATCACAGTTTGCTGCATAGGCATTCGCTTCACTCCTCAAGGTCTAAATTCCACCCGGACCTAAAACCATTTCACCATGCCAAACGAGAATGATTGTCCTTTGCAGACAACTGGCTGTCTCTCTTTGGGAAGGCCCTACTGGGACAGGTAGCCCTCAAGAAGCCCTTGGGCCACTAGCCACCTCTCCCAACCTTCTCCCAGGGAGCGTGGAACTCCACCAGCACCAGCAGACCGGTCAGCCCTCTTGGAAGCAACCTGGGAGAACGGCAACTTCCTCGCTTTTGCAAAGGTGACCCAACTGGGACCACACAAGATTAAATCAGGCTCCAGGAAGGCTTGGTCAGAAGGTGCTCTCCAGCAAGCAGTGACACCCGCAGCCGGTGGGGCACACTTCTTGTGTGCGGAACCATTCCATCATGTGGCTGGTATGCCCTCCGTGACCACAGGTGAGACAGAAATTGGAGGAACCTCGCACGGCCACGTGGCAGATGGCACACTGGAATGCAAAGCCCTTGCAGATGGCACACTGGACACCACGCACCTCGCTGCAGCAGTGGCTGCAGTAGACTCCAAACTCTGCCAAGGGAGAGGAGAAGAGAGGTTATTGGCATGCCTCCTGAGACCAGGAAGGGGGGGAGGTGCTGCTTCACACAATGCAGTGAAGGGAAGGCAACACCACTGGGTGCAAAGGGTGTTTATTATTAAGCTGGAATGGGGAGGCCTGTTTTTAACCAGACACCTATCATGCATCCCTTGGTTCTGCACTCTCTTTATCCTACTGGAGCAGCCTCTGCCACACCCACAGCAGGTAATCTCCCACTCAGACACTGGATTTTCAAGGGAAAGATCTTACAGAAAGATCCTTTGTCCCATTCACAATAATGGGTCTGCATGGCCAGGCCCAAAATCGGAGAGGAATCAGACATGGCCAAGTTGCTGGAAAGAGGTGAGCTCTGTCTCTCAAAGCTTGCAAACTCAATCACTCCCGGGGCTGGGAGTAGCACCTCCCTCCTCCTGATGCCTGCAGTCATAAACAAGCTTTATCAGGGGGTCCATAAATGCACTTCGTTGGAGAAAACCCCTACCCTCTTCCAGAACACAGATCAGGATGGGAGCCAGTTCCCACATGCATGTGAGATATCAAAGCCTGAGAAACTTCTGCCCTTTTAAATAATAAAGTCATGTGTCTGTGGACGCTCCACATGTGGAAGTTTTTACTCACCGATCCCCTTATGAGGGTCAGGGGGACAGGAGACAAACTTCAGAACTTCAGCCCGTTTCTCTCGCAAGCCCCAACGGTAGAGGATTTCACCATAGCACTTCTTAAAGTCGTCAAACTGCTGTGTGTTGGCGGGATCCAGAAGCCTGGAACAACAGCCCAGACCCAGGTGAAGAGAAGCCTCAAGACAAACAAATACAGGTAACTACATAGATCCCTTGATACTGTCCTTACCATCCCTTGTTCTCTGCTTTGCTGTGCACACTAATGTTAAGCTAACATTTGCACACTAATGTTAAGCTCCTTGGGATAGTGATCTCTGCACATTTTCATAACTGTGTCTGCGTTTGGCTGGCTTTGATTCTTTGTCGGTTTTTTATTGTTTTAAGGGTTTTAGGAGGTTTATAAATTTTTTAGCCATTTTCTATTATTATTAGAAATATTTATAAATCACTTTTCAATAAAATTAGTTCACAAAACAGTTTACAGAGTAAAATCCATTAAAATCAATTAAAAATTCAGGTACTTGGAAAAGTTGGCGTATACATTTTTTAAAAATGCACACATACATTAAAAATACTATGTATTTTTTAAAAATACGTAGGTGACACTAATGAAGAAGGTGACCGGTTGGCAGTGACATAAAAAGGAACATAGCATTGGATGGGGGAGAGAAGGGGCTAAGTCCCTCCCACTAGAAAATGGAGGTGACATTTCTAAGAGTGCAAAATAATTTACATTTAAACATGAATGGTTTTGTGGATCACCATCACGGAGATGAAATGCGAAAAAGGAAAACAGGAGTACTGTACTACCTCCAAAAAAAAGTGCCTATCTTGAGGGCATGGACTCCGGTTCCTTAGAGGGGTCAAAAAGATCTGGTGGCCCATCTGGTTTTCCCAGTCAAACCAAGTTAGAGGCAAGATGCCCACCTTTCTTTCAGCCCCAATGTACACTCCATGTGGGTACATGAAAAACTTCAAAACTGGCAACGAGGAGTCCATGGTTTGGTGTCTTCGTTCCCGTACTCAGTGAGGGTCATAAAGCTACCTCTGCCCATGTCCAATCAAGGAAGAGAGTGGTCTGGATCCAAAGAATCCGCAGGAGGAGAAAACAATCAAGAGCTGTCTCACCACAACTCAGGCATCAAATATAACAGGAAACCTCTTGCAGCATAACACCACAATATACCAGGTTACTGTTGCAGCATACATGGTGATGGTAGCAGAATGGTAGCCTATTGGGCCTTTAAAAAGTCTGGAAGAGAGCTTGTGCAAGGTCTTGCACCAATGGAAGAAGGTAACTGGATTTGGAGATCCCCTTTCCTCACGCATTGCTACATCAGAAATAACTCGTTCACGCACAGTAGAGATCTCCCATTAGCAGAAGGGCACCTGTGAATCCAAGCCAATGGATCTTGGACCTGCTCTACCTTTTGTTCCTGTCATGCTGATCTTTCTCCCGATCTCGGTGGTCAGCATATGCCAAGTTCCCAAAGCGGAAGTCATCAGGCGAAGACTCGCACCAGGTTGAGGTATGGTCCATCTCTTTGCAGGCTGCAGAGGTCAAAGGGCAGATAGCAGATTTCAGGGACAGCAATGAAGCGGCATGTGCTAAGCTGTAGGGAATAGGGTGGTGCTACTGAGACCATTATTGCTGGGAAGAAACACCTCTGTGCTAGCAGACAGCCAGCTGCAGCTCTCCTACTATGGGTAGCAGCAACGACAGTAGTAGTATGGTGGGGAGAAAGAGAACAGGCCCTCTGATGCCCCAAATCAGAGATAGTCTGCATAGAAAAGTTCAGCTTCTTCGCAAGGTTTAACTGGGCACTCAGTCTGAAAAGCAGAGATCCAATTCCCACTTCAGAAACCAAGTCTAATGACCTGCATGTCAGCTGGCTGTGAATCATGACCTCCCCCATATTCCCTAATAGCAGGAAAAAGTCAGCTTCCTTTTGTCCTGCCCTTATCTAGCTATTAACAGGAAAGTTAGAAAAGGAAATAGGAGGGATTGTAAACTGTACAGGCTGCCACAGGGATGGAAGCACTGCCTTTTTAAGAAAGCAATGAGAGTATGAATCCCCCCTCCCCTGTGGCTCCATGACAGGATAACTACCCTGCAAGAAGCCAAGAAACCCTCTACCCTCAACAAGCAGGAAGTTACACAGGACTCTGGCCTAACTCTCCTACATCAACTGGCCAATCCCAAGATGGCCAGGGCTTGCCTGGGGGTGTAAGCTATCTCCAAGAAGACACACAGACCAAACATCAGTTGGAAGTCAGGTCCCGTTGGTTTTGCTCAGAGTGGTAGCAGCAACATAGGGATCCTCTCCTTGAACTGACTTGGGGATTCTATGCAAAAGGAAAGATGGCGTCTTGGTGGCTCTCCGAATGGGAAGCGACCCCACCATATGGCTTTTTCTGTGACAACCCACTCTAAATGATGAAATGAGGAGAAGCCACAGGAAAGCTACAGAACCCAACTAGTTGTGGCTCCTTGAGATAGCCATTCCTATTGTGAAGACCTACATCATCAAACCCTACCCCCACCCCCCAAAGACTGCAAGGCTGATTACGCAGTCAACCCATTTCTGCTGTCATGTCAGTGCACTATAACCAGTATTTTGCATGGAAGGTATTCACTTTCATGGCTGCTCCATCTCCCACCTGCTTTGCAATCTGATCTTCTAACGGTGTCTTTATTCAGAAATGTTTCCCTGAAGAAAGTCTTTATCAAGTAAGACAGACTGTCCAACAGCAGACCATAATTCGATGTAGTATAAAATACTGTATTTTGCAATGCAGCTCAGTTCCTTTTACCAGATTATTTGCTTACCAAGGAGCTGAGCTTAACTGCAAATAGAGCAAACTTGGACGGTTTAGGGCACAATCCTAACCCCTTTCCAGCACTGGCATAGTGGTGCCAATGGGACATGTGCTGCATCCTACAGTTGGGTGCCACTCACTGAGGCCTCCTCAAAGTAAGGGAATGTTTGTTCCCTTACCTAGGAGCTGCATTGTCCTTATGGCAGTGCTGGAAAGCACTGACATAAGAGGTTAGGATTGCGCCCTTAGCCCTCTGCAATAAATCTTGCAGAAGCTGGGCTGCTAGATAAGATCTCTTTACAACTTGGTCTTGTAAGCTTATGATGAAGCATTGCTAAATCTGCTCTGTGGGAGCTATGTAGGTTGGATCTAAGGACTTGCAAAGAGACGACTGCAGTACACGGTTGGCTTTGAATGTACAAAGCCTGTAGGTTCATGAGCAATGGTTCAGCATGGCAGTGAAAGCATCTTACGGCTTCTAATTTATTTATTTAATATATTTCTATTCCCCCTTCTCTTTTACAATAAAAGTCTTTTCAGTAATGTTTAAGAACTACTTTAAAACTTTAAAAGATGATGCTGCACTCAATCTGCCTGCAAATTTGAAACTCAGCAGTGGCCTCAGGATTGGAAAAGACTAGTTTACTTTCCAATTCCAGAGACAAGTAATGCCAAAGAATGTTCAAACTACTGCACAATTGAATATATTACACGCGCCAGCAAGGTTATGCTCAAAATCCTACAAGCTAGGCTTCAGCAGTATATGAACCGAGAACTACCAAAAGTATAAGCTGGTTTCGAAGAGGCAGAGGAATTAGAGATCAAATTGCCAACATTTGCTGGATTACGGAGAAAGCAAGGGAGTTTCAAAAAAACATCTACTTCTGCTTCATTGTCTACGCTAACGCCTTTGATTGTGTGGATCACAACAAACTGTGGCAAGTTCTTAAAGAGATGGGAGTACCAGACCACCTTATCTGTCTCCTGAGAAACTTGTATGCGGGTCAAGAAGCAACAGTTAGAACCAGATATGGAGCAACTGATTGGTTTAAAATTGGGAAAGGAGTATGACAAGGATGTATATTATCACCCTGCTTATTTAACTTATACGCAGAGTACATCACACGAAAGAGTGGGCTGGATGACTCACAAGCCAGAATTAAGATCGCAAATATCAATAACCTCAGATATGCAGACAATCCCACTCTAATGGCAGAAAGTGAAGAGGAACTAAAGAACATCTTGATGAGGGTGAAAGGGGAAAATGCAAAATGTGACTTGAAACTAAACATTAAAAAAGCTAAGATTGTGGCATCCAGTCCCATCGCTTCATGGCAAATAGAAGGGGAAGAAATGGAAGCCATGACAGAGTTTATTTTTGGGCACTGATTCAAAAAAATGGAGTCAGTTTTGACCTATCACATCTAGTTTCAGGCATAGCCTCATTAGTGAATAGTTCAAGCAGCTTCCTTGTGAGGAAACCTATGCTATAGCTTCCTCATGAGGAAGCTGTTTGAACTATAGAAGCTATACTGCATTCAGCTACTAGATGGGGTGAATAATGGATACCAACAGAATGAAATTATGGTTGAATGCGGTATAGTGTGTATACTGATGCATTCTGGGTTGACAGTGGAGGAGCAAGAAACCCGGAAATAGGGCTTTAAAGCTATCTTTAACTCTGAAAAGCTTGCAACCAGTGCAGTTTAACAGCATGAAGGTAGAAAATGGGATTTTGGCACTTTTTTCCTTGTTACAAGGCATTTAAAGGTGGACCCCGGTAACAGTGATGAGTCAAATCAGTGGATGCCAAAACAGTGGATAACGAAACATGACCTGTAGTTTGTGTTGTGATTTTTAAAGAAAATTCAATAAATATTAATTAAAAAGAAGAAGCATTCCTTCTCCACCACACAAGAGGGAATAACTCTTCTGAAATGGTGCCTTATGTGACACATTAAAGACAGGGAATGAGTCAATTAAAGACAGGGAATGGCAGCCCTATTTAAAACATTATTTTCTGCCACTAATGCAATTTCTCAATTCAGTTTTCAATAAGAGTCCCAAAGTACAATACAGGTGGAGTCTATTTATCCGCTTAGTTCTGTTCCATGACTCGGCGTGATTAACAAAAAACGTGTTGTGCTAAATTCCATAGAGTTACACAAATATGCTGCAGACACTTGGGGCTGGAAGGAAACTAAGGCAGCTGTTATCAATCCCCTCCCCTCCGCTCCTTCAGCTCCCCCTCCTCCCCCTTTCACAGGTGGGATGCTGAGCTTTTAAGAGTCCAGTCCTATGCTTCTACTCAGAAGTAAGTCCCATTGCAGTCAATGGGGCTTACTCCCAGGAAAGTGTGGATCGGATTGTAGCCTAAATCTCCTGCTTTACTTGCTGGGAAGGGTTGCTTGTGTCAGCTGGAGCAGGAGAGCCTGCACCATCTCAGTGGGGGGGGGGGAATTTGGCAAACACTCCCTGGGTTTTTTAAAGCAATCCTCTCTCCTCCCCCTCCTGCCTCCCCCTCCTGAGCCCTCCCCATTGCCAGCTGTCCCGCTTCTTTCACAGGTGGGATGCTGAGCTTTTAAGAGTCCAGTCCTATCTACTCAGAAGTAAGTCCCATTGTAGTCAATGGGGCTTACTCCCAGGAAAGTGTGGAGAGGATTGTAGCCTAAATCTCAAGCTTTGCTTGCTGGGAAGACTTGCTTGCTGAGCTGTTTTGTTTCCGTAGGCTGGAGCAGGAGTGCCTGCACCATGGGGGGGGGGGAATTGGGCAAACACTCCCGGGGTTTTTTAAAGCAATCCCCTCTGTTGCTACCGCACCTGCCCCTGTGTATGTGTGAGTGAGAGAGCGTGAGAGTGTTCCACATTGCTGCATGTGATCTGCCTACAGAGGTTTTCTGCCCCCCCTTCCCCTCTTCACTGGCTCTAGGAGTCTTACTGTTCCTTCTAAAGGGGAACCCCTTCCATGGCTCCAGGGCTATTTCCCTGCCTGGGTGAGGCAGAGCCTTTTTGCAGTGTTTTGGGCTGCCTTGAAACTGAGTGAGAAGCCAAGGGCAAAGGAGGCAAAGAAGTGTGTGACTTTCAGTTCCCCCCACCCCATTCAAAGGTAAAAAATCCACAGACAAAAAATCCGTGGATAAATAGGCTGCACCTGTAGAACGTAAACTGAGAAAACACAACCTATATACAAGAATATAAATCTTTGCATCTGTGCTAAAGCAAACATCTAGAATCTGGAGAAAGAGGAAGACATGGACAATGTCTTCCAGCTGAGTGGAAGATGTGCTCTGGATATTTCAATATAGATACCTACCAATGTTCCAGCTGCTGGCGCTAAGTCCAGGGTCTGACATGCTGGAACAGGAGCCTGAAGAGGTAAAGCTGGGCTGTTGTGGGAGAAACAAGAAGGAATTACAACACAGGCAGAACTGGGTTTGGAGGAAAAGCAACTAGAGTAAATGTCTACCCGTACATATCGGCTGTGGTTGGAGGGGCGCTGAGGAAAGAACCCCATGGGATTCAGAGCCCCCTGTGGTCTGGACTGGGCCTCGAAGACACTGCAGAGCATGGCCAAGGTCTGCACATCATGGAGCTGGCAGTAATGCGCCACCCTGGAAAGGAAGAGAAGATTGGGCTGATCAGTCCCTAGATTCCATCCCAAGTCTAGGATGATAGATAGGTAAAAAGAAACCAAACAAAGAAACCTATGAGAGATAGGTAAAAAGAAACCAAACACAGAAACAGGCTTGCATCAGGGATTCCTGCTTCAATTTAGCCTCAAGCAGAGATAATATCAATTATTATCAAGCAGAGAATCTCAAGCAGATATTCCAAGCAAGTAGTGCTTGGAAGCGGAACAGAAGACCTGCTCAGTATCACCTCCTGCAATCTTTAACAATCTCCTGGAAATGATCACTCACACCCATACCACATTTTCAAGGTCACCCCTGCAGAAATGCCAGCACCTGTTATGTTTTAGTCCTCTCTTTTTCAGCATGTTCCCAATTCTGAATTTTGCAATCAAAATCAGATTCCCTACTTGTGTTAATGCTTCCGGGGGCTTACAAAATGCACATGTCCTGGCTTAAAGAGAAAAAACAAGCACGGTCTCCTCTAAGTAAGTGGGAAATATTTTGCTCAATCTCCATTTAGATACACATGGATCTCTGAAAGCCTTCCAAACACGATGCCAGGCTTGCCAAAAGTCAATTGTCCAGACACCTGAGGCAAACCGAAATTGCTAGAGCAGAGTTTCTCAAACTGCGAGTCGGGACACACTAGGTGGGTTGCGAACCCATTTCAGGTGGGTCCCTATTCAATTCAATATTTTATTTTCAATACATGAGACTTGATGCTACCATGGTATGTGTACTTTTAACAGGCTACTATGTATATTCTTTTAACAATGATAGTAAATGGGATTAACTTTTGGGTAAGTGTGGGTAGGATTGCTGCTTAGGATTGTTAAAAATTTTCCTGCTTGATGATATCACTTCCAGTCATGACATCACTTCTGGCGGGTCCTGACAGATTCTCATTTTAAAAAGTGGGTCACGATGCTAAAAGTTTGAGAGCCACTATGCTAGAGGGTGCCCAGGCAGGGAAGCTTTTGCAAGCTGGAAGCCAGTAGACTTTTTTTTCTTTTGGGTTATCAGGTCACAAAGATCAGCACAGACAGGCAAAAAGGATTTGTGAGGACGAGCAGCTTTAATGGACTTTAAAGAAGGGCTCAAATTTTTTAAAAAAATGTATTGCAATAATATACACTAACAGCACTACCATGAGAATTCCATATTACTGATATCATGACACAAGAAATACATCATTTAGAGAGGGGCCACAGTTCAGTGAAAGAGCAACTGCTTCAGATGCAGAAGGTTCCAGGTTCAACCTTTCTGAGCAGGGCAAATAATTATTTCCTGCTTGAAACCTAGAAAGCCGCCACCAGTTAGTGTTGACAGTTTTGAGCTAGGTGGTCTGACTTGGTATAAGGCAGCTTTCCTCGTTCCTAAACGACACAATCTAAAAAGCAAATAAGGAGCTTCATTCATAAGGTTAAGGAATCATAGCCTGAAGCTGGAAATTGAGACAACACCTGTGAAACAGTTAATCAGTCTCCAGGCTTCGGTCACCTTGGGATGCCTAGTTGCCGAAGTTTGAAAAGCAGCTGATGTAGCCAATGTTAATGATTCCCAGATTTAATGAAGCTGCTCCATTTTTGCTGCTCCCTTCTGTTTAGCCAAAGCTATGCCATGCAAGTGTCTCAATTCTTTCCTCCCTCTACTCCCACACCATGGACTACCGTCCTACCACTGACACCAACCCTGGAACAAACTGGGAACCCAACACCAAGGAGGTCCAGAAGAAGAACATTTACCTAATACTGGGTTAGACCACTAATCTGTCTAGCTCAGGAATGCCTGCTCTGAGTGGCATTGGCTCTCCAGGGTCTCAGGCAGAATGAGGTATGTTCCTTTTATTTGAGGATCGTTAATTGAAGATGCTTTAGATAGAACCTGGATCCTTCTGTATGCAAAGGATGTGCGCCCTCCATGTGTTATGGCCGCTTCTTGATCCAGGAACACTCACAGAGATTCCAGGAGCTGGCGACCAAATGGATGTTGAGCCCAGGGGGTCTCCATGTCCGGATCAGAGTTTGGACCAAGGCAGAGGTCAGTTGCTACTGTGGCCAGTGACCAGACCTGGGACAGAAAGAAAGGAATGTCAAGACACAGATACTCCAGTGACTGCAAAAGCTGCTCAGCATTCCAGGCTGAACCTGCTGGGAGGCAACAGCTGGCAGGGCTTGGTGCCAAACTTCACAACCACTTGCCTTTTCTCAACCACCCCTCACTCTGGCAAGAACAGAGCAGGCAAGGCAGCCTGGGCCCAGTTTCCATCTTAACTCACAGACAGAAGAAAAAAAGACCTTGCGCTACAATGGCTCCACTCAATACACCATACCAAGCACATCTTGATAAGAGTGCTCAGCTGGTTCTGAGCAGAAACAAGAAAATCTCTGCATCAGTATTAGCACAATGAATGAAGTTAACATTTATTAAAGAGCAAACTAAGCAAAACAAAAGCTTACACAGAACAATGAGCATAAGAATACAGGAAAAGAGCAAACTTCAGCAAGAGAGGTAAAGCACTGAGACCCTACACAAGCCTACGCAAGGAAGCCTTGATAACCATCAGCCATCTCCCTGCCATAAACCTGCCTAAAGAGTCAAACCACATTCATGGAACAGAAAGAACAAAAAGAACAGGGCTGAGTGTTCCAGCGGCGTACGGAGTATAGGCGTGCATATATCTTCAGTAGCCTGTGCAGCCAGCTAGTGGCTGGCAGGGAGTGTCTGTTTACACAACAAAGGCAATAGATTGGACTGAATGTTCACAGAGACCTAAATGCATAACAATGGGAATAGGAGAATTCCCATGGTTAAGTGGCGCACACTTGTACATCTGGAGCACTTTTTGATAATGCCTGCACTCATGTGAAGCAGTTCAATTTGGAAGCCACAGATTCCATACTGGCAGAAATGGAAACCTAATAGGAGAGTCGCAGTGTGTTTTTTTCCCCAGTGCTTGTCATCTTTCAGGTACATCTTGTAAATCATGTGCCGGGAGTATTTTTGACTCCTGTTGGTACAACTCTTGCTCTGTGCTTTGTTGTACACCACTGGAGCAAATCAGCGACAAAGCCTTCAATGTTGCAAGCGAGTACAATGCAGTTCAGATAATATGATAGAAGCAGCAGCAAGACAGCCACCCAAACACCTCCCCAGGGCTAGGCACAATACCTGCAAGAGATCCCTGCGTCCCACCATCACAGCGGAGGCGGCATTCTTCTGGCAGGTCTCCTGAATGTCAGCCACATTCAGTCTGGAAGGGAAGAAGAGCAGTCGCTGGACAAAGAGGAGGGGGTTGGACCCCAGCCTCAGTATCAGAACCAGCCATCAGGCAGGAAAGGAAGGTTCTGTTAAGCGCTCATCTCCCCAAAGTCCAGGAACAAAAACTGCATGTTTACAGCTGTTGAAAGGGGCATCCCTGAGTCAAGTTTTTACCAGCCTCTTTGTAATGTGACCTCACGACCACTGCCCTTTTCTGCCCTGACAGTGACAACCAATGGCAAGAGCAGGAGCAACAAGACCCAGGCACAAGGTACCTTCTGATATTGCCTGCACTCAGGTGAAGCAGTTCCATTTGGAAGCCACAGATTCCATACTTCCAGTCAGAGGGAGTAGAAATGAAAATCTTCCATACAGTGCAGAGTGGTGGTGGGGAACTCTACAGGCAGATACCATTCAGCAGCATCCCTGGGTTGTTCACAAGGCATCTTTCCACCCTTAGACTCCCCTCCTCTGAGACCTGCTCTCTAACTTGCGAACCCTTACAAGACAGCAAACAGGCAGTCAATGCCATAAGGCCTGCTTTTGGATGTAGCAGCCTCTAGATATCTGGTGCTGAGCCAGAAGATGGCAATCATCCCACTGTGGTTTGTTTGTTCTGCAAGGACTGGCCTCCCATAACATTGTGCAACTCATTTTAACCTCATTCCTGCATCTGCCTCCCCTTCACAGGAGGAGCAAGGCAGAGACCTACAGCCTCAGTGCACAGCCTCCTTCTTTGGCATCTGGTAGTTTAATTCTGCTGACTTTGAGCAACAGGCACAGCCATTTTGTCAGTTTTGCTACACTCACACACACAAAACCAACCTGCATGCACTCTCCACATTCCACCCACCCCTGCAGCCATGGAGGGCTCCAGCCAAAGATGGACTTGCTCTTTCTCCACAAAGCTCCTGAGCAGGCCAACACCCACAGGAGGGCAAACACTGCCCTCCAGTTCTACCTAATTCAGCACCTTTCCCTTGTTCACGAAGCCCACCTCTAGACACATTAGACATTTAAAAGATAGTGGCAATCTTCTGTTTTAAGTGATCTTCCCACCTCTTCAGAGAGGGAAAGAAGAAAAAGGGGTTTCTTTTTCTCCAGGGACTCACCTGGAGCAAAGCCCTGCCCTAGACAAACAATAATGAAAAGTGTGTTACAAGAGTGCCTTCCCCTTCACAATGAGGACTAAAGCCAGTGCCTAACACATCCAGGTGGGAGGGGATGCCCTATCTCAGCATCTTCCCAGATGCTTCCCTTCATTATACGTGTGGTCCAAGGGTATGAGTGTTGCTTTGGGAGGGAGAAATCCTGAGTTCAAAGCCTATGCCCTTAGGGGAAAGAGCAGCCATACATCTTCGGGAGGGTCTGTAGCTCAAGAGTAACATACTTGGCTTTGTACTAAAAGCAATACAGAAATATTTTTATTAACTGAAATGGGGGAGGGGGGTGGTCAGTCCCTGGAATCTCCAAAGAAGACTAAGCAAGACGCCTGCATGGAACACGGGGGAATGGCTGCAAGTTCAAGTTTTGCTTATTCAGAGGGTGCAAATCATTTAAATAAATAATGGCACTGCACAAGACAGACCAGACTTCTCAGAAAGCAGCTCCATCATTTGGTCACAACATTCCCCCCCACCCCGTTTTCTAACACCATACAACACGCAGCAATGACCACTTTCACTCTGAAGGTTATCCATACATAAACACTTTGTTCCCCAACATGCTAAGAGGGAAAAAGACACATGCAGGAAACACTCAAAACTAATACACAGAAAAGTTAACACAAAGAACATAGCAGGAAATATGGAAATATGTGCTCTCCTGGACTATCAGTGTTCCCACATTTGAAGAGGCTACACCTTAAAGTCACGGATCATAGGATGACTCAGGGATTCAGAAGTTCATTCAGGCCTCAAGGGCCCCAACCGCATGGCATGCGTACTCACATGTACATCTCCCCCAGCGATCTGTGGACCGGGAGCAGGCAGGAGATGTCTTGAATTATCACTTTCCCCGCAGCTTTAATGGGCCGGTTGCTGGCATCCGTCCCCTCTCGCTTGCTCTTCCATCTCCGGGATTTCTGAGGTACACAGAGCCATGCATTAGAGGT
This sequence comes from Tiliqua scincoides, assembly GCF_035046505.1. Lineage (NCBI taxonomy): Eukaryota > Metazoa > Chordata > Lepidosauria > Squamata > Scincidae > Tiliqua > Tiliqua scincoides. The sequence goes on from NC_089829.1 coordinate 20,499,366, forward strand.
GGTGGCACAAGGAAGAGGTCAAGCCCAGCATCTTCTGAGGATGGGGAGGCTTCAGGAGGAGGAGGAGAAGAGTCAGCCCTCAGAGCTCTGTCCTAACTAACCAAACAAACGAGGCAACTAATGCACCGGGAGGCTCTGTAAAGAGGCAGGCAGAAAGGGAGCAAGGACAAAAGGGAAGGTCTGGAAGAGTTTAGTGGGCAAAGCCTAAAGATGACCAGACAGGGCAGCAAAAGCAAGACATTTGGTGGGAAGATCGCTTGGCTCCACCCCCAGTTCCAGGCCGGACTGTGACCATCTGATGCGAGCGCTACATAGTGAGGAAGTCAGAGAACTGTGGAAGGAAGGCAGCTTTTTCAAGAACCTACGTGGTGATTTCACAAAATGCAGCTTGGCAGGGAGCACCACAATGTTGCTGACTGTGGACTGCCGGGCCTCCAAAGCTGCCAAGATTCGCACTGCCAGTTATGGAGCACAGGCAATGCAGTCTTTCAGAGCAACTAAGAACTGCCTGTTCACGGCCCCCACTCAGGCTGGGAGCGAAACTGAACTGTGGCAAACACAGACTGGCCCAGGTTAGCTGCTTGGCCCTTCCCATTGGCCACTTTTGTCTTTCACTTGCTTCTTCAGTTTAAATCATAGCTGCCATTGAGGGAAAGGAAGCACATGCAGAGCTGGGACAGACGGGAGCAACGAGGTGCCAGCGGCCACACAGGCCATTCAACCATCCATGTCCACAAAGGCTGGTAGTTGCTCGGGTTTTGGTATCTTGCATGCATGTGAGAATGACCCTGGAACAACTGGTTCCCAATTTGCAAGACAGCACAGAGAAATGCCTTGTAGGAATAAGCAAGGAGTATCTCTGAAGCCCATGTCCAGTCTCACAGCAGCTCTGGACATTTCCCCACATGCATGAACAACAGAGTCACACTTCCTACATTTTCACTAACATCCAAAGTGTGCACTTTGCACACTCTCTCTGGCTAAGAGATGCAGGGCCCAATCCTATCCAATTTTCCAGTGCCAGTACAGCTGTGCCAATGAGGCTTGCACTGCATCCTGGGGTGGGGAGGCAGTCTCAAAGTATGGGGACATAATAATAATAATAATAATAATAATAATAATAATAATAATAATAATAATAATAATAATTTGTTCCCTTATCTCAGGGCTGCATTGCAACTGCACTGGTGCTGGAAAGTTGGATAGGCTTGGGCACGCAGGCATTACACCTACACTGGGAGTTCACGCAACTCAGTGTGTGGGTGAGACAAATCCCTGCGGCAGGCGTTAATGACAAAATGCCAATTCAATTGGAGTTCCCATGTTTGTACAAATCATTAACAGCCAAAGCTGCTTTTAGTGGCAAAGAATTTATACTGGGGAAGGTAGGGGAGAAAGGGCATACACAGAGCCATCTATGTCTCATCCTGTCCTGGCAAGATATTCCAGAGTGCCCAGTACCTGATGAGGAGAAGCAGAGGAGTCAGGACAATATTTAGGATTTGCAGCCCGAGTGCCCTAGAGGGGCTAATGCCTAGGAGAAAGGAGCTCAAACTCCCTGTTGGCATGACAACACATCTGCATGGGAGACTTCCCACACTGCACAGCCAGAAGCATGGGAAGCAGCGTGATCGCAAAGAGAACATACAAAGTTGTACTGGGGTTTTGCTCATACATGAGCATTGCTCCTTCCTCCAACCAGACTGCGATTTCCTACACATGCATTGCGGAGACAAATGCAAGAGATTAGTGCAGACTACGGATGGGGCAAATTGAGCCATCTGTGTATTTCTGCTTTGCTGAAAAGGAAGACCCACTTGCTCAGACTTGAACAGATGGGTCTACGTGCAATCTGGGCATGCTCACACTGATAAGAATTCTGCAGCCTACTGCAGCTATGCAAATGGCATAAATGCTTATTCTGATTAGCTTTCTTCTGAAGCATCTTCCTCCCCTCACAGCTGGGAATTCCACTCAAGCTTCAAAAGCTTTCACAGGGCATCCCATACATGCTTTCATGGCCTACATGCCATAAGGGCTAGAAACCTGCTTTTTTTTACATTTAAAAAAATGTGAACATAAGAGATACTTCAGATGCTGAATTGTATGTGTTGCATGCCAAATATCCAGCCTGGATAAAGGGGTGAAGTGGTCAAAAGACACGTGTGCTCATCTCACGCAAAGTGTTTTCTGCAACTGGTTGGAAACAAACAGGATGGCTGGGCTGGTTGATGGACACAAGACATTCCTAGCCAGCAATAAGTGCTGCGGCGTTGGAAAACAAATCTCTGCACAGCAGAAGCAGCATCTATGTTAGAGCACTAGGAAGTCCTCCTTGTACAATAAGGCAAAGCCATTCATCACCTGTTGTACGACATGAGACTTAGACGTACCCATGTTGTACGACCCAGTCGCATAAAATCTCACTCCCTGTTAAGAGCATGGAGGAGAAGGTCATCAGCAAAGTGCTAGGACGTGAGCAGTCAGGAGAAAGAGTACCACCTTGTGCCCAACTATGTACACAAGCTTCAAGGCGTACACAAGACAAGAGGTCACCTGCTCCAAACTCTCAGGGGCCAACCAGTCTCAGCTAGGGGCTCTCCAGATGGTAAATAGAATTATGTGTCAAGATCCTGTGCCATTCACTAGGAGACTGAAGAAAGGAGGAAGCAGGAGGTCCCTTCCAGTTCTCTTGGACTGGCAGGTCTTTCTTCTATAGAGATCCTTGTGGATGGAAAGGAGAGCAGCCCTTTGTCTCTGGCCCTCTGGCTGGAGCTAAGTTGGGAGAAGATACAATTGCTTTTAGGAAGCAAGGCAGATAGATTAGAGGTTGCAATAATAATAATAATAATAATATGTGGCATTTGTATAGCATTTTGAGTGTGCAAAGCATTTCACACGCATTATCTTAGTGTTGTCTTCTTTACATTATTACCCTGTAAGGTGAGTAAATATTATCTCCATGTTGCAGATGGGGAAGACTGAGGCTGGGAGGGAGTGGCTTGCCAGGGGCCACCAACTAAGTTCATAGCAGAGGCAAGATCTGAAATGGAGAAGTCTTTTAGCCTGGACTTTTGTAAATGCAGAGGTAGCTAAGGTTGGATTGCACCAAACTCTGGAGCAGTTCCTTGGAGATCCAGTGGAAATGTTACACTCAACAATTTCATGAGGGTCCAAGTGTTTAGCAAGTTGAAAAGGCACTCCCTTCATCTGGTGACCACAAGGCATCCTGGTTTTGGTGCTGTCTGAAGGCTATAAATTGTGGCAGGTGGTCCCCAGCGCATGCCGCCATCCCAGGAGACACTGCCCTGTAGGTGCCTGCACAGGGCATGAACTGCTTCTGCATGAACTGGAACACAAGCAAATGGAGGTCGGATACACGCCCATGCTGCTTGATGGGAGGTGGGGGGAAAGCGAAACAGCTAGAGACACAGCCTGTCCTTCACGTCCTGTAAGCATGAGGACAAAGGATGCAGGGACATCACAGGATGGGAATGAAAGTAGGACAGCACTCAATGGCCACACAACTAGCCTACATCCACACTGTCACATTCATGGCAACCCATGGGTCAAGACATGGAGCCCGCCCAAGAATAAGCCACTGACTGCTTTGTAGCAACCGCTGTGATCTTTGCGCAAATCAGCAGAGTCTGAGGTGGGGTGGAATGGATTCTTCCCCCAAGCACCCTCTTGAAACTGTAGACAACTTCCTTTAGCAGCATACAAGGGACCCAGCTGACTTGGAGGGGCAGGAAGGAAGCAACTGGGTTAGATGACCTCCAAGGTCCCTTTCAACTCTGATATTCTGTGGGTGCTTTGTACCAAAGTCCATGTGATCACTGTGTAGTGCAGAGTTTGCATTTAACTCCATTCATGGTCAGACTGACGTGTGATGGGAGAGCTGAAGGAAAAAGACCAAGATTCCCAATCTACTGAGATGAAAGAGGCTCTGACCACACCTGATGGCAGCTATCTCACAGCCATCAAACAAGGGCCACAAACCATGACATCTGCTTAGATGTGAGCCTTGGATACTGGGAAGGGGAACAACTCTTGCCCTGCCCCACTGCTCAGAAGCTACAAGAGGGGAAACTCCTTGGCTTCCGCCCACCATAATTTGACATGCTCTTCCTGAGCCCCAGCCATTTAGTAGCACCACTGAATGGAAGCACCATTCAGCCCCATCCCATTCCCAAGTCAGAGGCATCTCTCCAGCTCTGCCAGCTCAGGCCTGATCTGCACATGCCACAGAACAAGGTAGCACAATGGACTGCAGAACAGGGTGCCATCTGGAACACTTTTTTAAAAGAAAAAAAGCACTTCAGGCAGAACGGTGCTATCTAAGCCCTCTCCTTGCTGCACCAGTTTTCTATTGCCAGCTACAGGGGAACATTAAAACAGGTGAGCATCCACCGGCAGTCTACAATGGCATGGGCTGCTTGATCACCCTGGAACTCTCGCACCTCATTCTGCTCCATCTGCACACCACGTCTCAGATCCTTTAAGCAGAGGTACTGGAGAACGAGAGCAAAGCGCCAAGCACATACTCTGCTACTGAGCATCAATCCCTTCCTGTTGCCATGGCTAGCTCAAGACCTCTCAATGCCAGAGGCAGCACATCAACCATCCCCCCCCCCCGGCTCTATGAAGTGGCACACCCACACTTCTCCCATTCTCCAGATTTGAAAAGGAAAAGGAAATGCATACAGAAGAGAACAGTGGAATACAGCATTTCTAACCAATTCTCTTCCCCCTTTCTGAATCCAGAGCAGCTGCAGAGGTTGGTGCCACCCCCAACCTGCTGCCTGAGGCAACTGCCTCAGTTGACCTCATGAATGGGCTGGCCCTGACTGCCCTGTCCTGCAGTCCCCAGAGGCAAACTGGTAAGAAGTGCCATCATTTTTAATCTCCTACAAAGCATCCCCCGTTATGATATGCATCTCTCATATTTAGAAAATTCCCACTTAATGGCTAGTTAGCAAGGGAGCTCCAAAAAGGTACAAGGCAGCCATCTTTACATGGTCAAGCAGGGAAGGAGGGGATGACTTGCAGAAAAGGAACATCCCCCCCCCCCCCGCCACACAGAAACTTGAAGGCTCCAGTAACTAAGAACCCAGGGTATACGCTCTGCACACCTCCTTGAAAGAATGGGAGAGTTCTCCTGGGGTCATCTCTAAGTATCAGGACCCCCTGTAGGTGACTTCAATCCAGCTCCCCCTCCCAACGACATGCGTAGTGAGACACATAATAAAATAAAATTGCCAGAAGTCAACATAGGGCACACGCCTTGGACACTGCCACGGCAACAAAGCAGAGCATTTCATTTTGCAAGACCTGTTCTGATCCTATTCAACAACCCTTAATCTCCTTAATCTCCTTAATCTCCTAATCTCCTTAATCTCCTAAGGAGCCTGGGGGTACATTAAACTGTATTGCGGGGGATGGTGTATAAAGACTCTCTGTCAAATATATAAACAAAATTTTGAGGCACTGCCTGTCACCTGATCATGCCAATCATATTGTCTTCACTACTGGCTCTCTAGAATGGCCTCTCTCCATGTGCAAAAGCAATTCTAGTGAGCTCATCCCTCCCTGGATCAGATAGGAAGGCGCTCAGCTGCTGGCGTTCCCACACAACCTCATGTCAAAGCTGACAGACTTATTGCTAGTCTTGGGGCAAAAAGCCTTTCAACACAGCAAGGATCACCAGCCCACAAGCCTTCTGGCTAACTATCTTGGGTGATTTGACAGCTTAAGATAGTCAATTTGTCAAACTTGGCTAAGTTCATGTTGGTGCTGTACCACTTCAGATGGCAAGCACAGCCTCATATGTTTCCCTGTACAACTGGATTCCCTTCGCACAGAAAGAGGGGATGGGTATGTGTGAGGATGGGAAGAAGGGCGCTAGGTAAGCCTTCTTGCTAACATGCTAGCCTTCTGTGGGAAAGAAATTCTCTGTACAACTCAATCAAGCATATACAGGTGTCCTTCCCGTATCTGTGGGGGATAAATTCCTGTTGCTACCAAAGAGACTGCAAATAATAGAAAACCCTACTCAGACCCCCCCCCCCAGTTGCAATCATGACTCATCTCTCTTCCATTGCAAGCACTTTGCAAAAGGAAGCTTATTATTCTTTCTGCTTTGGAATGTTATAGAAAAGGAAGTAGATAGCAAGAACCTAGACTCACAGCTACTAGAGGAACACTAGAGGTGGTGACAGTGAGAACGCTAACAGGATGTGGACAGCAGAGGAAGTAGACAGTGAGAATGCTATAGACCAGTGTTTCTCAAAATGTGGGTCAGGACCCACTAGGTGGGTTGCAAGCCAATTTCAGATGGGTCCCCATTCATTTCAATATTTTATTTTTAATATATTAGACTTGGTGCTACCATGGTATGTGACTGCATTTAGGGAACTATTACAGACCTGTACTTTTAACAAGCTACTATGTATATTCTTTTAACAATGACGGTCAACGGGACTTACTCCTGGGTAAGTGTGGGTAGGATTGCAGCCTGGGATTGCCAAAAATTTTCCTGCTTGATGATGTCACTTCCGGTCATGACATAACTTCTGGTGGGTCCTGACAGATTCTCATTCTAAAAAGTGGGTCCTGTTGCTAAATGTGTGAAAACCACTGCTATAGACAGTTTCCCATTAGCGTTCTCACTGTTTGCTTTCTTTTCCAAAGCGTTTCAAAGCAAAGGGAAGAAAAAGCTTCGTTTTGCAAAGTGCTTGCAAACAAAGAGAGGCGAGTCAGGAGTGTGATGGGGGGATGAATTTGAGAACTGTCGATAAGTGAAATCGCAGGTATGGGATCTGCAGATATGAGGGGCGGCACTACTGTAGTTGTACATGGTACACCCCAGACACAGGCCTCCCTCCCGAGTGAGAAAGAGGTCTGCTTTTCTCTGAAAAACTGTCAATTCCACATACCAGAGTTATCAACTCCAATGTTCCTTAAATCAGGAACAGACTGATTCTCAATTATGGAATTGAGACAGTTTTCTACACAACTGTCATGGGGCTAAGAGCACCAGAGTCTGACCCCATCTCCAAATAAGTCAGGCCCATCCAGTGGCAGAGCCTCACCTACAGTTACACAGTACATGCACTCATGCACAGCTAAGGATCATGTACAGAAAACAAAGCAGAGAAGTAACAGACAAGTATAGAATGCATGCTCTCTCCCTCTCTTGCTTCCACAAGCCACGTTCAGGTGTTTCCTATCCCATGCAATGTTTCTTCTCTCTGAATTTGTGGGAAGTGAAGACAGCTGACTAGTATGTCATTAGAAAAGTGGGACAACTACGTGTGCCCCATTTCCTCTCCACAGAGGGGAAGTGTCTGCATAGGGCTGCACTCCTTCTTCCTCTAAATCCACAAGTTCCCAAAACTGTTTTTCCTTATAAGAAATTCAACAGATCTCCGCCAGAGAGAAAGCCCTGGAATGCCATCCCAATGAGCATGATGTCAGTCCATCAGGCACAGACAGAAGACCTGCTGTGTTCAAAGGGTTTTTAGCTCTCATGCATCTCCATATTCTGGTTTCCTTTGCTTTTATAATCTGCTACTGCTGTATTGTGTTCTGCTCTTTGTGTAAGCAGCTTTGATAATCACACAAAAAGCAGGACAGCAATCCTGTAAATAACCACCAAGGGTAGGTTACAAATATTTTAAATATAAAATGGATGGAATTCTGCAAGCTGTATATATTATACAAATTAAGGGCTTACTCATAATTTTATCATTGGGGGGGGGAAGGAGGACAAGAGAGTATGCACAGCACTGCCTAAGGACCACCAGGCACTCTCACTCAGACACATCTCCAGGTTTTTCTCATAAGCTCTTACAAACCTACTTCCATAGTCATGGGAGATTTCACATATATATTGTGCTTTTGAGCATTCAAAGCATTCCTGTTGAAGTAATTCATATAGCAACCTTGCAAGGTAGGTTGGTATTATTACCTTCATGGAGGAGGGAATGAAGTAGCTATTCCAGCTGTCACTCAGAAGGAGCTGAGATTCTAAGGAAAGGCGGGACTCTACAGCACCTTCTGCATGGACTGTAGGACTCACACCATTGGTTCCAGCCTGTTGTCCAGGTTCCAACATTACAACCTGTAATTCATGGTCACCCTGGGTGTGCTAGAAGATCCTAATGTTATGGGGCCACGCAAGCATAGGATTTCCCTCCTTGGCTTCCCTCTCCCGCTCCAAGCCTTTCCCCCCCTCCCCCCATGGTCCAGGTTACACAAAGCCAGACAGGTGGTAGGTTATTCTTGGGCCCAAGGGCAGAGGACAGAGTTAGTCAAGGGCAGCAGTAACAGAGCGCACAGTACCGGGAAGTCGTTAATCACTTGTATGGACCAACGCCGTCTGGCAGAGCACGGAGACATCTGCGCATGAGAACGTTACGCCCAGGAGGAGGAGGGAAGAAAGAGAGCCGTGGAGAGAATGAGAAGAGGAAAAAAAGAACACACACAGCTGAGGGAACCAGGGGGCACTGTGCTGCAGTTCAACACCACACAGGGCAGATTAAAGCTACAGTCCAGTGAGAAATACCCCTCCCGTCACAGCCACAGCAGCAGATGGGGGTCTGTGCAACCCATTGTCATTGAGGCAAGGACAGGAAGCTGAGGCATATCAAAAGAGCCAGCCAATAGTGTCTGCCCTTGTTGTGGCTTTTCCAGAATGCAGGCAGAGGTCTTCCGCTTAACTGCCATGCCAGGGGCGGAACCCTGTGAACCTTGCACTCCACCACTTTTTGCAGTTGCTCCAAGAAATAAACCAGTAGGCACCGGAGGCTGCTTCCCCAAACTGCCAGGCGGAGACTGAGGTCTGAGGTTTTGGAGGAGGTCCCCAGCTGGCTCCAAGCCTCTTCATGCAAGTCCTTGGTTCTAGCTCCCAAATGGCAACCTCTAAAGTTCAAACCAGTGATGACCATGACTCTGAGGTCAGAACCATTTAGCATCATTTGGGTCCACTCAGACAAAGCAGCCTGGGAAAGGGAAGTCACCCCTTCATGTTTTGCACAATAACCACAGTCAAGGAGTAGCCTCAGTGCTTCATTACCTTTGCTCTGCTGGAGAGCCCCCAATGATGAAGGTGGTATTGTGCACCACATTTTTTAGATATGCACAACAGGCTGCTATTTTGTGTGCACATACAGAAAGGTGTGGCTGCCACAAGCATGTGTGTCATGCAGGGATGTTCATCAGGGAGCTGGTGTCAGTTATAGCTCCCAGTGTGTGTAAACTTGGCTACAAGTTTCTACACCATTCTCTCTTTCCTTTATGGTTAACATTTCTGGGGAGTTTGGGTGGAGAGATGCAGGGACAGTTAACCACTGAACGAAAGTAAAAAGGAACAGGTGGCGAAACAAGACCAACGGTTCCTTCTTCTTTGTGTGTTTGCCTGCAATTTCCTCCACTTTTTCTGCCTGTCAAGACTCTTACCAGGCAGATCCAAGTTGCTTTCACAGGAATATCAAAACATGTAGCGCAGTTCTCAGAGTCAATCTATACATTAAGTAGTGGGGCATTCTGAAGTGCCCCATGCTACATAAAAAACCAAGGTTCCTATTTTTGAGTGCTCCCCTCACACAAACAAGCAAACATTATTTCACATTCTTTTCTCCCTAAAACACTATTGTGACTATATGCAGGGATCCTTTCACTTGCTCAAATATATATATATATATAATCAACTTGTGGTCTCAAGCAGAGGAGCCTGGAATATGACCCCCACATTCTGTAGAATGACTAGAGTGGAACCATTCGTAAATCTGAGACTTCTGATCTGTCACTGTGGTCTGAGATGCTCTTTTGGCCCTAGCTGAGCCCCTGGAGAAAAAGGGACAGACTTTCTAATTCCATCCTCCACTATTTCCACCTTCCCGAACCAAGAACCTGTGCCCTCCTCCTTTCCAAACTGCATCATGCCTCCAAAGCGTCTGGAATAGAAAGGCTTATTCCAGGCATGAGAAAGAACAGAACACACACACAAAAAGTATTCGGGGCCACTTCACTGACTGCAAAAAACAGAATGAATCATCTGGATCAGTTTCTTGAACATGCAAGACAACAATCAGATATATTAAGCAGGTGGCTGAATGTAGAGTTCTGAAATAGATGATGTTCCAGCCCTTGCACTCTACAATTCTTTAGGGCATGTTCCTGAAAGGCACTATGGACTCTCCATCAAGTGACTGAATGGCTGGATACTGGCAGCATCTGCTGAGGACACTGGAACTCAAGCCCAGCAGTTGCTCAGTTCCTGGTGCAAAAATATCTGACACAGGCTTAGGCCTCCTAATCTCCTAAGGCCCCTTATGAGGATGACTGCAGATTTGAGGTGGAGCTTGTGTAGTTGGTTTCTCGGTGTCAGTGACAGAAGAGCCTTCTTGCAAGGCCTTCTTACCAGACTCTTCTCATGAGTCCGGTCAGATGATAAAACACTGACCCAGGAACACAGAAAACTGCTCAGAGTAACAGCCCTGGGAGAACCTTGCTGGTTTAACATTTTGCCAGGGCAATTTTAAAACCAATCTGGGAGTCAGACCTGCCAGGCAAACACCAATTGCCTGTTGCAATCCCTGCCTGCTTCTAAAATAGGCAAGTCTAATTATAATTTGGGTAGAAAACATGCCTTCCCAAAATGAACACCCTGAGAAAGTCTTCTAGGAACCGTCTTCTCTGTTTCACACCTGGGTGGCCCAAGCTTGTGAATGCCAAACCAGGGGCATCTTTGTCTTGTGCCAGGTTTTGCAAAGGTGGGAATTGTCACTACCTCACAAACCTTATAGAATTCTTTGAAAAGGTCAACAGGCATGTGGATGCGGGAGAACCCGTGGACATTATATATCTGGACTTTCAGAAGGCGTTTGACACGGTCCCTCACCAAAGGCTACTGAAAAAACTCCACAGTCAGGGAATTAGAGGACAGGTCCTCTCGTGGATTGAGAACCGGTTGGAGGCCAGGAAGCAGAGAGTGGGTGTCAATGGGCAATTTTCACAATGGAGAGAGGTGAAAAGCGGTGTGCCCCAAGGATCTGTCCTGGGACCGGTGCTTTTCAACCTCTTCATAAATGACCTGGAGACAGGGTTGAGCAGTGAGGTGGCTAAGTTTGCAGACTACACCAAACTTTTCCGAGTGGTAAAGACCAGAAGTGATTGTGAGGAGCTCCAGAAGGATCTCTCCAGACTGGCAGAATGGGCAGCAAAATGGCAGATGCGCTTCAATGTCAGTAAGTGTAAAGTCATGCACATTGGGGCAAAAAATCAAAACTTTAGATATAGGCTGATGGGTTCTGAGCTGTCTGTGACAGATCAGGAGAGAGATCTTGGGGTGGTGGTGGACAGGTCGATGAAAGTGTTGACCCAATGTGCGGCGGCAGTGAAGAAGGCCAATTCTATGCTTGGGATCATTAGGAAGGGTATTGAGAACAAAACGGTTAGTATTATAATGCCGTTGTACAAATCTATGGTAAGGCCACACCTGGAGTATTGTGTCCAGTTCTGGTCGCCGCATCTCAAAAAAGACATAGTGGAAATGGAAAAGGTGCAAAAGAGAGCGACTAAGATGATTACGGGGCTGGGGCACCTTCCTTATGAGGAAAGGCTACGGCGTTTGGGCCTCTTCAGCCTAGAAAAGAGACGCTTGAGGGGGGACATGATTGAGACATACAAAATTATGCAGGGGATGGACAGAGTGGATAGGGAGATGCTCTTTACACTCTCACATAATACCAGAACCAGGGGACATCCACTAAAATTGAGTGTTGGGTGGGTTAGGACAGACAAAAGAAAATATTTCTTTACTCAGCGCATGGTCGGTCTGTGGAACTCCTTGCCACAGGATGTGGTGCTGGCGTCTAGCCTAGACGCCTTTAAAAGGGGATTGGACGAGTTTCTGGAGGAAAAATCCATTATGGGGTACAAGCCATGATGTGTATGCGCAACCTCCTGATTTTAGGAATGGGTTAAGTCAGAATGCCAGATGTAGGGGAGAGCACCAGGATGAGGTCTCTTGTTATCTGGTGTGCTCCCTGGGGCATTTGGTGGGCCGCTGTGAGATACAGGAAGCTGGACTAGATGGGCCTATGGCCTGATCCAGTGGGGCTGTTCTTATGTTCTTACCCTTCCTTACCAACTTTGGGCAGGTCTCAAGTATGGTCCATTGTTGCCTGTGGCCAATGCAAACAAGTCTAACTTGAAGTGCATCAGCTTTCACATGTAGCACTCCTGACTACTGGTTTCATTCAGTTTAGTGAAATTTAGGCTTGGCCTCCAACTGACTTTCTTGGGCTGCAGTACATGACTGGGGAGGGTGTGAGCATGGGGAACTGTTTTGCTCTCTTATAGGAAATAAAAAAGCAGGTTGTTGTGCCAAGGGGCTTTATTAAATAAGAACTCTGCAGCTCTTCCAAACAAGAAAAAATAATGATCATGGTCTGGGAGCAATGTCGCATGCTTGCACACTTCAAGGACTGCCCAAGGATATCTCAACATCCAAGTCAAAGAGGGGCACTTAGCATGTCAACCGACCAAGCTCTTTGGGCTCCTGTGGGTAGGCTGGGTGGAAATGACAGCACCATAGCCTTTGATATGAGCAGAGTTTACAGACGCCTGCTATCTAAGACAGAAGGCTCTGCCCAGCTGGCAGCTTCCCAAGCTCCCAAAAATACTCCAGTGCAACCCATGCTTGCGCAGGAAGCCTGCTGGATGTGCTGTATAGTCCACATTGGTTGCACATCAGTCCACACTGCTGTCAAGGAGAGTTACAGGGCAGTAGTTGGTTCTGCAGAACAAGGATTTGGTCTGACACTTGCGCCAAGCAGTTTGGAAGCAACAGAAGTTACCAGTTGGTGGTGTCCTCAATCCAAGATAAGAAACCCTTTTTCCAGCAACAAGAGACAATGCTGGAGTCAGTTTTCTAACTTAAGAGAAAGAAGCATCTAAAGTCAAGAGCATTCAAATGGAGGGGCATCAGTATGGTTTTCAAACCCACCGTCCAAGACTTCCTGAAATCTGACAGTATGACAAATACAACACCCCCTTACCCAATGCCATGCTAACTGCTGTCTCTGCCATTGTTCCTCCTCCTGCTCCCTGGATTTGAAAAAGAAAAAGGGAACAGAGCAGAAGAGAAAGCGTGAAGGAGAGGAGAATGGCGGGCTATAGCATTGCTGAATGGGGAAGGCCCCTTCCTGTCAGTCTGCCACCTGAGGCAACCTTCTCAGTTGGCCCGACTCCTCCACCCCACAGCAGTATTCAAAGAGCTATTTCAGAAAATTCTAGCCCACCACTTCCCTCCAATCCTTTCTTCCTTCCCAAATCCAAGGAGTGAAGGTGGTGGCTGGAAGTGTGCATCCTCAATCAGCTTCATGGATGGACCAGACCTGATCAGACCTCTGACCCCTCTATTACAAATGCACACCCTCAGGACTTCAGCAATGCTGACAGGCTTTAATAAAGGGTCAAACATGCCTGAAGACAGTGGGGAAGGTCCATTGACCAGAGGCTTACCCTCTCCTTGTAGTAGAAGGAACTGATGGAGACCTGCTCCTTCTCGCTGCGTGTGGGGCTCCCACCATACAAGCGCAGGTTGCCAGAAGTCTCTGTACGGATCTTCATGGGAGTGATAAGGCCACTGTGGTAGGCTGAGAGTGCAGACAAGGATCTAAATGCAAGAAGCACGTTCTTGAAAACTGGACTTCCAGAATCCCTCACTAGCTTCTCTCTCTCTCTCTCTCTCTCTCTCTCCTTTCTTTCTAAACTGGATTTATAATAACTCCTTTCCTGTCTAGTCAATGTTCATTGTTCATTCAGTGGATCATCATGTCTGATCACTCATAGACACTACTGAGATTTGGTTTTAATAGAACCACTGGATTGTGTGCTCTCTTGGGAGGGAAGATTTTCCCCAGACAGCTCCCCAATGCCTGGTTTGCTTGGCCTAGGATGATTGCAGGGGATATATCTACCAAACTTTCTCCTAATTTAATTGTTCACCCAATAGAGAAACAGAGAGCAAGAAGGGGTATACTGAGCACTACTCCCCTTGGTTAGCCTCCAACTTCCCTAAGCTGGAGCACCCTTCCTACCTGGTTCTAGTCATGAAAGAGAGAAAACTCACTCTCTAATCACTTTCTCCACACCATACAAACTTCATAAGCTTCAGTAAGGTCCTCCCTTCGTCCCACTTTCTCTAAACTAAAAAGACCTCAAAGATGTAGCCTTTCCTGGTGAGAAAGGCACTCCTGCTCCATAATCACACTCACTGAACCCTTCTGTACCTTTCTAGCTCTGCAATATCCTTTCTGAGATGGAACGATCTGAATTGTATGCAGTATTCCTGATGTAGTTGCACCACAGATTCCTACAGACATCATTTTCAATCCCTTTTCTAACAGACCCTGCACAGAATGTATCTTCGTCACAGATGCTGCATGCTGGGTATCACATGAAACTGCCTTACACAGTGTCAAATCACTGGTTCACCTAACCCAGAGCTGTCTACTTTTGACCAAGGGCAGCTCTCCAAGGCAGGGGTCCTTTCTCAGCCTGCTGTCCAAGATCCTCACTTCTGGGACCGTCAGCATGTCAGCACGTGCCCACTCTTGCCTACAGCGCTCTCAAAGTTGGGCCTTGCATTGGAAGATCTGAGCTTGGACAAGTTGAATACCATTGTTCCAAGCCAGGAATTTTCACAGCACACTGACCTCCATGGTCTTCTCTGTGGTCTCTGCCTCCTGTTATGTCACTTCTGAGAGACTCTTCCAGGTTCTGCGGCTCTGTTTCTAGGGCAACTGTCTGTAGAATTATCTGTCCCTCTTCCTCCATTGACAGTTGCCCTAGAAACAGCTGCAGAACCCAGAAGAGTTTTTCAGTAATTTTCAACCACTGGGTTCCAAACTACCGTGGCACACCTGCAGACCTTTGCTGGCACACCAGTTGAAAATTGCTGTTCTAAGCCCTATTCCTTCAATGAGGTGGCCCTTTTCAGGGCCAAAAAGGCAAAGTTGAAACAAACAAAACAATAAACACAAACCATGTACTTACCGAGGTGTTGGTTCTGTAGGCGAGACTGCCCGGTGCATTGTGATAGGCCTTGTGAAGTACACCAAGTACCCTGAAGAGAGAAGAGATGCCACAGTGAAGAAAAAAGTCACCTTTCAAGCAGAGACTGGCACCACCTGTAGAACTATCTACTACTTACAGATGAACAATCATTCAGGGATGGCCAGCTTACAGCGGTTGATCACATGGAGAGGCAACTGTTAGTTAAGGCCAAATGTACGTGGCAATTCTGTAGTTGTGCCCAAATACAAAGTGGATGGGGAGCAAGAAAAGCATAGGAAATTGTATTGGGTGAAGAATTCAGCATCCTGGGAATTGCAGCTTTCATGTCTATTTTGAAAAGTTGTTATGGCTGCAGAGGGAGGCTCCAAAGTGTGTGGCCAATGTCTGGAGAAACTGCATGAGCTGGAGGTGTGCACAATCAAGGTATTCAAGTGCTGGGCAATGAACTTTCAGGCCCATGCTATACCTTTCTCTCCTCATTACTTGCAGGCAGAAAATTAATTATGCACAAACCTGACTAGTATCACTTGTGCTCAATTTTGAATACTCTGGCACAGAGTTCGGTTTTCTTTAGTTAAATTAAAAATCAAGCACAGAGTACACACCATCTTCCATTCGGCCTATGGCCACAGAGAGAGCCAAGCTTGATCACATTCTTACACCTGCCCAAAACCCAAAGCAGTAAGAGGGGAGGGAAAGCAGTGCCTGACTCAGATGGTCAGAGGCTACAGTCTACCTCCACCTGTCTATGCAAACAAATGGAGTTACCATGGAGTGAGGATTTATCCATCGTTTTTAAATTCAAATTTTTATAAGATGTTGGAGAACATGTAACATTAGTAATGCATAGATGTGTTTGAAAATGGTGTTATTTATTTTAGAAGCAAACCTATTGGGTTCAGTAAATCTTAGGCATAATCCTATCTTACTCATTGGAAGCAAACACCTCTATGCGTACACAGAAGACATAAGAGGTTGCTGTCATTCTCCCTTACATAAATGCACCTCCTAGTGGTCATATGATTCATAACTCATTCAAATAGTTTTATTTTTTAAAAAATTTATACCCATCTTTCCCCTTAAAATTAAGGTGCCACAGGCAATTAACATAATAACAAAAGATACAATCAATAAAATACAATAAACACAACAGAATAATTTTTAAAACAATAAAAATAAATTGAAATTAAAACAATTTTTTAAAAACAAGACAATAAATTCTTTCTACCATCTCCCACCTCTCCCTAATAAAGAAGGTTTTTTTTAACTCCCTGCCAACAGTGCCCTCCCAACAGTTTGCTGCATAACTGAAGAAAAGGAAGAGGAAGGCTTGCACTTGCAATGAGTAGCACATGTGCACACATGTCTTAATGGAAACTGACATATTCAAGCCACCTTTCTGCTCTGCTCCTCTGGGCCTCGCAGCTGAGATTCAACCAACCTGCCCCACAGAACCTGGCTCCAGAGGTGCGTGGGAATGGGATGTTGGAATCCTGATAGGAGCCGTAGGCATTGGAGACCCTGGGAAAAGTTGGTAACGGTGGTGTGACAGAGCTTTGGAGCCCGTATGGGTTGCTGGAGGAGCTGTCCTCTTGGTTCTGAAATATCAACACAAACAGAACTGCATGCTGCGAGCACCTCGCTTGCACAATTGGCTTCAGGATTCCAGTGGCAAGAGCCCCACACAAATGGCCGCAAGCATGTTATGCAGGCCTGCAGGATGGACAGGGTTGTCTTCTTAAACATCTCTCAAAGTCAGCCTAAAACTGCCATAGAGTCTAGGTCTGAGACTCTGGTGATCTAGAGCAATGGTTCCCAATGTTTCTTGCATACCCCTTGGTAGCCCATTTCCATAAATTGTACCTCCCATATTAGCAAGATGTTTGTAATGAATATAGTTACTGTTATTTTAAATTTACATGTTTACAACTACTGGTCCATATATGATAATACACAATTTGATGACCAAAAACTAGCAGTTGGTGGGGCTTTTGCAGCCAGCTAGCTGCCTTCCTTCCCGCCTTACCAGCCCTGCAAGGTATTCTAATATAGATCCACCCTTTTCTGCCATTATTCAATTCTTTTTCAAGTACCCCTAAAGGTCCTGGCAAGTACCCCAGGGGGTACACGTGCCCCAGGTTGGGAAACACTGGTCTAGAGGAAAGAATAGGAGGCCAAGAGTTCTGCTTGGATGCCTTTTGAGGGGAAGCATCCAACACTCGCCTCCTCTTCTTTGGTTGGAAGGATACAGGTACAAGCAATAGCTGTATCCACAAGACTTCAAAAACAAGGCCTGCATGGCAAGCAATGTACAAAACCAAGGCCCATTCAATTTTTAGGTGTTAAAAACAACATACACACAACACAGAAACAATCTGAATAGAGGCAGAGGAGAACTGCCTCCAAGATCTGAAAGGGAGAAACACAAATCTGCTGTTGCACTTGTTGCTTCCGTTTTGGGAAGATAGTCCCCAAAGACTGCTCTTCCATAATCAAAGAGCATTTGGTGCCCAAATAGGAGGAATTAGCCAGAGGAGGTCTCCGCGCTTCATAGTCAGCCAGAGACAAGTTTATAAAGTGCCTGGATTTTTGTGCCTCTGTGCCATGTATTTTTTGCACTCTTGGTTTATAGCAGGGATCTCCAAACTTTTCAGTACGAGGGCTACATTGTATATTTGACACATTTTCATGGGCCAAAAAAAATCAGATTTATAAATGAATGAATATGTTTTACTTGGGTCTGTTTTGCAATCAGGATGATATGATTCAGAACAAAAGGGAAATGTGACAATTACAGAGAAGCAATACTGTGTTTAAACCGAGGAACGATATATAATGAGTAAAAATATCAAACATTAGCAAAAACGCTGACAAAAATTTAAAAAAAACAAGTTGCTGAGGGCCAGATAAATCTTGTAGTGGTCCAGATGTGGTCCATGGGCCATAGTTTGGAGTCCCCTGGTTTACAGCATTACATTGCTAAAAATGGATTGCAAGGAAAGCTACAATGTAAGTGAATGATCATCTGGGATTTCAACCAGGCTGAAATCTCCATGCGACTCACTGGGAGGTCTCAAGCAAATTATTATCCCAGGCCTGACTTCTCTCATAGGGCTGTTATGATGCTATTAAATGCCATTTGGACTTCCCAGGGAGGGAGGATGGGATTCAAATATAGTAAATGAAAATAACTAGCCTAAGGCAGAAGCGACTGCAGCACCATTGTCACATGCCGCGACACCAGTGCAGAGGGAGCACCCATTTCCTACCACAACAGACTCCAGACAGGACACCAGCTGACGAAGACAGGGCTCCAGGCAGCACTGGTTTCGTTTCACTTTCTGCATAGATGTGTCTTTCAAGATCTGCAAGAGGCCCAAGATCTGGTTTAAATAATGCTCACCCCAACTTCTCTAGACTCTTCCACAAGAATCAGGGACTCATCACCCAGGGAGCCAGAATAGAACAGCACAGACCCCTCCCAAAGAACAGGTCAACCCTTTGATAAGCCAGTCATGGAAGAGACCCTCCCCAGCCGTCTGCGATATCACCCCAACTGGAAAGCAGCTCAGGCCCAGGACCCAGACCCACCTTCAGCAGCTTGGCCTTCATGGTGGAGGGGATGGTTGTCTGATTTACAAACTGGAAGGAGGGGGCAGCATTGTTGGGATACTGTGCGGGGAACATCACCAGCATCTTGACTCTGTGGTTGCTGCAGTGCACCGAGACAGTGCAGCTACGATTCACAGCATCCATCTGTCAAAGCCAGGCACAGAACAACAACATTATGAGAGTCTTTAGCAAGTTACTGCCCTGGCATCATCCTCTTCCCCCAGAGTACACAGTGTGGCCCGAGGTTCCCAGGTGGTCTTTCAACATCCAGGCACTGATAAGGCAGGTCTAACAGGAGCACATGAGACCTAAGTCTTCATTATCGATTATTACTGATTTACGGGGAACTTATAATAAAGCGATTCAGAATAAAGAGAAAGCATCCTTGCCTTAAAGCTTACGTAAAAGGGGTTCTATTCTTTGTTTGGGGGTTCTTACGTAAAAGGGGTTCTATTCATACTTTGGATTTTTGCACACTGCTTCAAACACATTTGAAAAAATAATATCTTAAAAAGTAAATTCACTGGAGGGTTGTATGAAGTATCTGTAATAAGACTGCAATTGAATGCCGCAAGACAGGGAGCCTGGACTGACTGCACCTGCTTAGCTGCCAGGTTTCCCTCAGAGGATGCTGAACCTTTAAGACAAGAAGTAATCAATGGATTACAGGTGCAGCCTGCCAATGGCAATCTCCCCTGCACACAGGAGAGACAGATTCTAAGGAAAGCAGTTGTGGGGGCAAGTGGGAAGAGATGCTCCCAAAAGAAAAAAGACTGCAAGACATACAAATTCCAAGCTTTCAGCCACTGGCAGGTCAAAGGGAAGAAAATGCTCGCCCCTCACCTCCATGTTGACGTTTCGGATCTGCACGTTGATCAGAGAGAATTCTTGTTGTAACGTTTGGGGCAGCCCCAGTTGGTCCAGTTTTTTCCCCACCAGGAGGCTGTTCTGGGAGTCTTCCTTTAAGGCTGCCAGGGAGAGAAAAGAACACTCAAGCAGGCATTGGAATGACAGTGGGAGGGGCCTGCACATTGGGAGGGGCCTGCGTACATGCAGTCCCTCCTCAAACTGAAGAAGGACAGCAACAAAGCAAGTACAACAGACTAAAGACAACCCCAAGTATGGGGTTGGTAGCATGGGACAATGGGCCCATTTTCAAGTCTAGGCAAACCTACAACCACAAGTAGCACAGTAAATACAGCAATTATTTCTTAAGCACTGAAAAAACAAGGCATTGAACAGGCATCAAACAGTGACAAATTCCTGCACACAAGTTTAAAATCTAAACAAAGAAAAAGAGGGGTAAGGAATGACAATGGAGGAAGAAAGCCCAAAAGGTATTACACTAAAATCACAGCACATTCAGGAAGGCCTTGGAGAACAAATATGTCTTAAGGTGCTTGTTAAACCATGGGAGAATCTGATCATATGGATGTCTGGAGGCAGTACATTCCACTAAGAGGATGCTGCCAAAGAAGAAGCTTGAATGCAGTGAACAGGAAATAAAATTCTCGGTCTTGTCTTGAGAGTACATTATTAGAATAGCAGAATTATTGAAGAAGTAGAAACAGAACAAAGAGCAGAACAATGAAATACAGGCTCTAAAAAGTACATAGTGGCATTTCAAATTGGACATGGGAAAAGAAAGAAAGTTAGTATAAAGAAATGAGGAAGCATCAATATTTATGAGCATGAAAAATGAGAGGAGCTGCAGAAAAAAACACATGTATATTTGTCCACTTAAAATGATTAAGGAAGATTAATCATTAATCATAAGAAAGATTAAGTAAGGAAGATAAAGGTTATTCCTATAATCAGGGCTACATGACCTAGGAGATTGAACAAGAGTTTTAACAGAATCTTCAGAAAGAAAACAATAAATTTTAAATAAACCAATTACACAATTTAGAAAGAGCCTGAATCTGCACTGAAAAGGACAAAAAAAAATCACACCTAATTTCTTGGAGATGATAACTAGTGTTAGGACCTTTGAAGCTCCCTGTCCACTCATTTGGCCAGTTCTTTCATAGCATGCAAGTACCAGCTGAAGATGCTGCATCTCACCCAGGCTTTGAATGGATTCAGTGTTCCATTTCATGGGGTGACTTGAGTAGGTAGCTCTCTTTCAGCCTAACCTACACCTCACAAGTTGTTGTGAAAATAAAAGGAGAATAACCTTGTACACCACCCCAACCTCCTCAGAGGAAGCACCGG
This sequence comes from Tiliqua scincoides, assembly GCF_035046505.1. Classification (NCBI taxonomy): domain Eukaryota; kingdom Metazoa; phylum Chordata; class Lepidosauria; order Squamata; family Scincidae; genus Tiliqua; species Tiliqua scincoides. The sequence continues at coordinate 20,520,282 of NC_089829.1, forward strand.
CTATTGGTTACACACAATACAATACATAAATGTTATTGCAGTTTTCATCTCAGTTGTAATGTTCAGAATAGCCTTTCCAGGTGAAAAAAACACTACTTCCAGTTTCCCAAAGGGAGGGGAACCATAAGTGTTTATGCCATATATGGCATTCTGAGCTCCAGGCAATAGTGGAAATGGAAAAGGTGCAAAAGAGAGTGACTAAGATGATTACTGGGCTGGGGCATCTTCCCTATGAGGAAAGGCTAAGACGCTTGGGCCTCTTCAGTCTAGAAAAGAGACGCCTGAGGGGGGACATGATTGAGACATACAAAATTATGCATGGGAAGGATAAAGTGGATAGAGAGATGCTCTTTACACTCTCACATAACACCAGAACCAGGGGACATCCACTAAAATTGAGTGTTGGGAGAGTTAGAACAGACAAAAGAAATTATTTCTTTACTCAGCATGTGGTTGGTCTGTGGAACTCCTTACCACAGGATGTGGTGATGGTGTCTGGCCTGGACGCCTTTAAAAGGGGATTGGACAAGTTTCTGGAGAAAAAATCCATTACGGGTTACAAGCCATGATGTGGGTGTGCAACCTCCTGATTTTAGAAATGGGCTATGTCAGAATGCCAGATGCAAGGGAGGGCACCATGATGCAGGTCTCTTGTTATCTGGTGTGCTCCCTGGGGCATTTGGTGGGCCGATGTGAGATACAGGAAGCTGGACTAGATGGGCCTATGGCCTGATCCAGTGGGGCTGTTTTTATGTTCTTGGGGAAGCCCTCCAGGGCTTCGGAAGGCATAAGGAGCCAAAGATAACAGATTTGATTATCTGCGATTTTCAGTATCTGCAGGAGGTCTGAAAATGGATCCCCTGAGGATACTGAGGCCCCATCTGTATATACAGCCCTTCTTCCAAGGACTCGTATAGGTCCTTCATAGCCAGGTCTCTTCTTTCATAGCTACTGTTTCCCTGAGGACCAGAATTTCCTCCTCCCTACATCTCAATATCACCCTTCCTCTATTATATACCTGTGAAGCTTCCCTGTACTAATGCATGCTATGTGTTCCAGCCAAACAAACAGGCAAAATATACAAGAGCCTCACATGTTTCTTTTAATGAGTTACCAGTTACAGTAGCATTCTGACCTGTACCTGGATTAATGTCATCAAGGAGAAAACCTTTTCATGTTCCAAGTGTCATCATACTATGAAAACACCCCCATTACATCTAACTGGTTGAAGGGATGGACTCCAGGACCACCATTAAATATAAGTTAGGCAAGCCTTCCTCTTCCATATTCAGAATGAATGAATGATATCTTTGGAGGTATCATCATTGCAGTCTATCAGGATATGCCAGGGGAAACTGGAGTTCTGCAGAGAACCATCATGTTGGGGAATTTGGAATACTGCACCATAGCATTTCAGTTCAACACTGTGATCTGGATGACCTTGTACTTCTGAATGATGATTATGCCTTCTGCCTTCTTGTAGTCATGCAAATTGCCTTGAAATAAACAGCAATTGTTTTGCAAAGCATTACTTGCATCTTAAGTGTGCTTTTGATAGCTATCTTTCCTTACAAATGGGGCACTTTGAGAGAGAATTCTGCTGAACCAGGATTCCTATTCTTAAAATCTGGGAAACAGCAGAGGTAGGTCAGGCTGCCCAGCAGAGACTGGACAAATGATAGAGACTGGCTCAACTAAAGACTTGTTCAAGATTATCCAGCGAGCTTTGTGGCTGAGGAAGAATAAGAATTTGAATAAGGTTCTCATTGATCCTAGTCCAACATCATAAACACAACACCACATTGGCTCAAAAACCTGCTTGGGTTGTTTATTATGAGAATATTGCTGTTTAACCCATTTCTGCCCAGCCCACAGGTGTACAAATTTGATCCCTGTTACATATACACAACATTGGATAGAAATGGCTTAATGTTTGTTGTGAGCTGGTTTGGAAACCACAGCTGAGAGATGGGACGCAAATAATTAGAATGACTTTTTTTTAAAGGAAATAAAGGTGGGCTGCTTCCAGCAACATCCTACTCCAGCTTGCCCTGGCAAGGGAACTGTCATACCCAAAATGAGAAGCAGCTTTCAGCTGTTTCCTCCTCCTAAAGGACAGCTTAGCAGTAGCATTCTACACTCTAAATATGAAAACTCTCATGAAGCAGGATTCTACCTCTCAGAGTGATAGGGCAATCATCCACAAAAAAAGCCCCAGCACCCAAACAGCCAGAGAGTGGTGCACTGGTAGGATGGGGATGAAGTAGGGGTAGGAGGAGGGCACTCTTAGTGGATCACGTAACAAATGGAGCCAAGTCAATCTACTGATCTGGATTTTGAATAAGGATTGATCTCTTCTTTCCTGCTCTGAAAAAGCCTCCATCACAAAAGAGGAAGAATTTCCAGACTCTTCCAGGCATGGTCCGCACATTCTGTCTCACCTTCCTCATCTCCTTGGTTGGAGTTTTGTTGTGGCTCAGTGTCCTGAACAGGCAGAACCTTGTCTGGTTCTGGCAGGAGCGAAATTCCATCGATGAGCTCCTCCACCCCATCCAGGAGGTCATTGGAGCATAGCTGGAACAAGAGGCAGGAAATGTAGAAATGCAAAGCAAGCACCATCAGGGTTGGGAGATGAAGACTACACACAAGACACAACAGAGAATTGTTGCACTGCTGAGCTCCTATGAAATTGTGTCCACCCCCCACAACCTAAAGACCTCACTGGGTACACATGAGAAAAGATCAGCTGGATCAGGTCACAGGTTTATTTAGCCCAACATCCTGTTTTCCACAGTGAGCAACCAGCTGCCCCTGGGAAGCCCACAAGCTGGAGGGAAGGGCAGACTTCTGTCCTGCCTCCTGGCTTTGCAATACCTTCCTCCCATAAGATCTGGCTCTCCCTGATCCGCATACCATGACCACCCAGCCTTAAAAACTTCATGCCACTTCTCTCCTTGGCTCTTATGTACTCCCTCTGCCAAATGCACTGTGAGTCCAGCTAGACTCACAGCAGTCAAGGCCCTTGAATGCCCTCATTTCAACCTTGCAGCAATCCCAACAAGGTCATCACAGTTGGGAAAAAACCTGAGCCTTCCCTCTTTCTGAGGTTATTATCAATAAAAATGAGAAAAATGACAAGCGCCCACCTACGCCAAACACTTGTACACCCCATTCTGAGAAAAGCTGGCTTTGAGGAAGGACAGTAGGAGGACATGATATCGTCAACAGGGTGCAAGAAGCATCATCAGGTAGAATGACAGTCCTTTATCATAGTCACAGGGAAAACTGCTTCTCAGTTCTGGATTTGGAGATGCAGCAAGGCAGAGACCAGCATTCCCCTTAGGTGCATAGCTGTGCAGCTCTCAGCTGAGAGCTGTGCAGCTTGGAGCTTGGTTAACCCAGAAGTTGGCAATGACATTACATTGCTGGGAAGGCACTGCCAGGTCACTGCACAGTATGGGAGGGATCCATGAAGCTGTGCTAATTCTTAGAGAAAAAGTTAACTGGGCAAAGAGGCACTTTTTCAAGTGGTGCTCCTCTTGTATTTAGCAGAGGGAGAGTAACTGTCCCTTTTCATCCCAGCACAGTGATTTTTCTAGTGGCTGTTTGCTGGTGTTTTTCCGCATCTTTTTAGACTGTGAGCTCTTTGTTGCCACCAGAAACCATTACAGTATTTGATTTTGTCCATTTGATTTTGTCTGTAAACCACTTTGTGAACTGTTTTGTTGAAAAGCAGTATATAAACATTCTTTAATAATAACAACAATAGGAAACACTGGCAGAGATGTAGGCCAGTGTAGGCAGAGATGTAGGCCAGATTCAGGGCCCAATCCTATCCAATTATCCAGCACCAGTGCAGCCACAACGCAGCCCCAAAGAAAGGGAACAAATGTTCCCATATCTTGAGGAGGCCTCTGTGACTGCCTCCACTCCACTGGATACAGTGTATGCCCCACTGGCACAGCTGCTCTAGCACTGGAAAACCGGATAGGATTGGGCTTCAGGCTTCCTAATTGCACAAACAGCAGGATAATGGAAGACAGCAAACAAGGACACTGCACAATGGTCTTCCCTGAACATTTTCTGAGCAGAGAGCGGACAATGAGCTTCTACTAAACACATGAAACTACCTTACATTAAGTTAGATCTCTGGTCCACCTAGTTCAGCAAACTCTGCAGTAAAAGGCAGAAGCTCTCTGGGTTTTAAACAGGGATCCTTCCTAGCCCTGTCTGGAGAACTTGGGAGCTTTTGCAGACACACAACAAGAGGTGAACCAGGGCGTGAGACTGGCCAATCCAACAGCAGCAATTTGCTAAACATCTAAAACCACAACTTGTAAACAGGATGCAGAAGGAAAGACTCAGTCAGTGCTCAAACCTACCCGCTGCAGCTGGCTATCAACCCGCCACATTCTTAGAGTTTGATCTCGAGACCAGGTAGCCAGCTGGTAGTCCTTTGAACCTGAAAAAGGAGATGAGGAGACACATTTCAGATTAGAGTTTAAATGGGTCCACTTAAACCAACTTGTGGCAAAAGGGAAGGGGAATTCTGGAATGTAAGAACTGTGACTTAATCCTGATTCTTGGGACGCAGAGCTCCCCAGTGTGCTGTACCTGAATTCTGCTTTTTGCCAACAAGACAAAAAACAATGCTTGCACACCATTGCCTGACAAGTATTGCATGGACTGTACATGATAATATGCAAATGCTGCAGTCAGAATAAATTATGCAAATATGCTTTTGCTGCATCGTGTACGTTGCTCCATCACGAGGAAAGGACGAAGAGCTGCAGAAAGCTCCAAAGTTCCATTCCTTGACACAGAGCTTCCCCACTAAGAGAGGTACTGAAGTGTGAATGTTGCAAGTGAAGCAGAAGAGAGCCTGGAGGGGCCTTAAGCTCTATGCTTTGCAGATCAGGCAGTCAATTTATGCAGGGAGGACGCTATGGGAAGCGCAGTCCTTCATGTACCTTCCTTCTGCTTCCGCCACTGGAATTCTAACACCACATCATCATGGCCTACGAAGGTGTGTACTGGTGTGTTCAGGTCAAAGACATTCCAGAGGAGGAGGCTGTTCTCCCGCCGCAGTTGGGGCACCATTACTGTCACCAGTCCATTGCTGAAAGGCTGGAAGCAAGAGAAGGCTGCCAATTTATGAAGATTTAATTTTCTTAAAATCATACAATTAGTTGATGAAAATTTATTCCGTGCAGTGACAGCCCTTAGTTCTAACTTTACAAAGCAAAACTGCACACTCAGGATCTCTTAACAGTCAAGGCATGACTAATCTGTGTCAAGTTATCCTGGGAATGTACTCTGGCAGAAGATACTAAAAGGTGCCTTCCTGGATCAGTCTGTCTAGTCCAGCATTCTTTGTAAGAAACCTGCAACCAGCAGCACCCGGTTGATCCATCAGAAATTGGCCAGCAACTACCCCTTATCCCACCCCTGCCTCCAAGCAACCAAAACATCACCACAATCACACCCTCCAACTATCCCCTTAACCCACCAATTTTCCAAAGAAGGCTTTGTCCTTACCGTATACCGTGCTTTCCAGACTGGCACCTGACAGGCCAGAATGTTGAGGTATTTCCGGGGCTGTCGGTAATCCCAGAACTTCAACAAGAAAGACAAACAGTCTGGCTCAGAGGCAGGATACTTAATAACAGCAATACAGACACTCCCTGGGAGATCATGGTACAACGTAAGGTTACAATATGGACAGAGCTCCCAGAATCTGACAGTTTGTGGATGCTGCAGTAGATGGTACCGTTGCATTTGGAGCCGACCCCAGTTATTTGGGGGCTCATGGGAATTTCTGTTACCCAGGCTCCCTTGTTAGCAAAACAATTTAATTTAGAAGGGTGTTTAGAAGTTGATGATGCATGAGGGTATTTTAATTTGCAGGATTTATTTTATAGCATTCTTGTTTTCCTCATGACTGAGCTTTCTGTATGGATGGAAGGGCAAGTTATATGTTAAAGAAAGCAACACTAAAACAAAGGCAGAGCTAACATTTGCTCAGGTGAGACTCCCAAAGGCAGACATGAGCAACTTTTGAGCAGTATCTCTGCTCAAAACTATCACAACTATGTTTGAGGTTGTTTCTGTGCAGTTGCGTTAAATAATGTGGCACCCAGGCTTGGAGCACAGGAAATGGTGACCCTGGAGCATGTGAATGCCATTTTCACCAGGTCACCCCCTATTCCCAAAATCAGGAAGCTGTTCATGCAGTCTGAACATACAACGCTAGACTCCATTGATCTTCAACTGCAGCACACTGATGGGCAGGATGCTGCTAAGAGCCCAGAAATCCAACCCAGCCCACATACCTACCCTGACAGAGTTGTCCTGACTGGACGTGGCCAAAATGTTCTCGTTGTCTGGGTGCCAATCCAAGCCGTGGATTTTAGAGAGATGTGCTGCCAGGTACTCCATTGCAGTGCTGGGTTTCTGCAAGGAGAGGCACCGCTTGAAGCTTTCTACATGAGGCTTCAGCAATTCCAGTTGGTGTCCAATATACTAGACCAATGGTTTTCAAACCATCTACCTTTAGGGAAGCCATTCTTCATTAACCCCTGAGGCACTGCAAAACATTCTAGGGCAGTGGTTCTCAAACCATGGGTTCGGGACACACCAGTGGCTCATGACCCAGTCTGGGGTGGGTTGTGAAATTAACAAGGCAAATTAGGCTATGTGCATCAAGGGTTAAACAAGCTGCTACTTGGGGGGCAGGAACACTGCTGCCCAATCACCATTATAGCTTGGGTATTTATAAATCGGGGCATTTGCAAATGCCAAACCACTTGACATTTATAAATCAGGCAGCAGCCTCTAGGGCCTCTAAAAAGTTTGAGAACTACTGTTCTAGGGCATATATGTGAGGCACTGAGAAAGCTTGCTGCACTTCCCAACTGCCATAAGTGAACTTGAGTATGACCTACAGAACTCACCCATATAGGAGCAATGCAGGTGTTTTATAGGTCACACTCAAGTTCTCATTGCAGAAGAAAATCACTAGTGGTGCTAACATCTTCTTTCAAGGGAGGATGTCCACCACGAGCTTTGGAGAAATTCCAGGACAGTCCCCGAATACAATTTGAAAATCACTGTCCTAGCTTAGAACTGGAGAGTTGCTTAGGTTCAACAAGTCTGGGGCCACAACTGAGGATTAAAGGACACTGGAATCACAAGGCCAGCTGGAAAAGCAGAAGCAGCTGGGCATGCAACAAGTTCTACACAGCAGAAGAAGCTTCAGCTCATGTATGCACTTTTGCACATGTGCTCCACAAGAGGAAGAAAACAGCCCAGAAGAACCAGGGACCACACTCTCTGCACAAACAAGGCAGCTCAGAGTTGGGGGGAACTGTGGCCTGATTCTTTCTGCTCTCTAACACCACCCTGATAATGGCTGGAAAGCATACTGCAGCTTGCCAGCTCAGACAATGGTAAGGGAAGGCGATGGGATTCTTGTGACCTTAATATAACAGTTACTGCAGGCTTTGTTCCCCAGCCTGAGCAACTCATCAGTCAGCTTGGTTGCTCTGCAGACTCCCCAAGTCTTCCCTTTGCAAGCTCCTGCTCCCTTCCCCTCTATATCTGCCTCTCAGCAGCCAACCGCCTGCCTGCATTGGACTACATCGTCTACCTCTGACCCCTCTGCGTCTTGGCATTTGACCTCTTACCCAAGCTCTACAGTCCTGCCTCTAGTCCCTTGCAGTAACCCTGAAGGTGCCAAAGCTTGGCTGCTTGGGGGTCTAACTCAGCTGAACCATGATATAGAGCTAAATATTCCTGTGGCTAAATTTAGATTCAGAAAGTTTTTGGCTACTTCTCGGCTATCAGCCCCCTGGGAATTATATGAGGAAGGAGCTAAAAGAACTTTCACAACAATGGCAATCAAACAAACCACATCATGATTCATCCCAAAATGGGAGTTCCATTCAATTTTGGGCAACATGGATGGGATGAGCCTCCGCAGAGCCTGCGTGAACAGCTCAGGAGCCTCTGAGGAGTGAGGGTGATGAGTGCTCACTAGGCTCATTAGAGAAGGGTGGAGAAGAGAGGGCAACATGGACTCACCCGTTTGTCCCAAATGCGTACATCCCCATCATGGCTGGTAGCCAAGCAGTTGGCGTTTTTCTTATTCCACTTGACCTGAGAGGCTCCAGCTACAGAAGGAGCAGAGCACCAAGGAGTCAACACATACCTTTCAGAAAGGCCATTAAAACTGACACAGCAGCAGGGTAGATGGGCAAGTGGGAATTGGCAAACCCAATGGGAACTTAATTGACTGGCAGGGCAACTGTCAGTCAAGCCCACCCACGTATAGCTAGTGCTACCTGGCACAAAATCAACAATGGATACGAAGGACAAAACAGCTTTTAAGAATGGGGACTTCCTGCAGATGTTTCACATAATCCAGTAAGCTGTAAAGCAGCCACACTAAGGCAGAAATGCAGAGGACATGCATATCCTCAACCTTCTGTGAGCAATTGCAGCGGGGTCAACCTTTGGGGCAAGTGTGCAACTGATCAACCACAAAGAACAGGCAATTTACTAGATTTACACTCTTCACGTAGGTCGTCAAAGAAGCTTATAAAAGACAGAGCAGTAATGCAGTAATAACCAAATAATAAGAAACAGTTAAAATAAGCGGTGAATAAGCACAAACATATGAGGCCAGTGAAGTAAAAATTAAACTGAGAGTTCAAGAAGTTCTCTTGAACAACCTTTTGAAAGTTTGTTGGCTGAAGTCCTCTTCAGCCAACAAACTTTCCAAAACCTGTCTATGGGTGCCACAACCAGCACTGCCTGGCATGTAACCCACAAGTTGGCCTCCTGTGGGCTACCAGATAAACTGTACTGGAAAGACAAGCAGCATTAAGGTCTCTTCATAATTTTCAAAATAATATATTACAATACATTCAATGCAAACAACATACAGAAAAATAATTATTTCAACAATATTTTAAAAAATCTTGCCATAGCAAGGAAAAATAAATACATTCTGCACTCTGTCTTGATTGTTATGTTTTACAGCAGGGGTGTCAAACATAAGGCCCATGGGCTAGAAGCAGCCTCAAGATAATTGGGAGAGACAGAAGAAGGCCTCCGAAGGCAAGGAATGCTATGGGGAAGGGACAGGCCAAGAGGGATGTCTGCAGAAGAGAGAGATCTCATGCTTATGGTCTGCATGCAACAGACAACAGCAGCATGTTGGGAGGCAAATCCAGCACACAAATGGAGGATTCCACCTAACCCATCAACCATTCAGCCAGTACTTACCAACTGCAGAGAGTGAAACAGTGGGCTTTCGGGTGTCTCTGTAATACAACAACATGGCTATAAGTACCCAAATCTCCAAAGAAGTTATTGTTTCCCAAGTTTGTTTTCCTGCATTTAAAACTAGATGAGAGTTTCATTCTTGCATCCCCAAAATTAAACTTTAAGAGGGTATAAGAATAAAACAAACCCAGTCCATGAGAGAAGCCAAACCCCTAATTTTCTACATGATGCACATCTCTAGGCAAACCTTCTGTTTGAAAGAGAGCAAGAGTAGACCTGTGACTCAAGCACAGATGTGGCATATAGCCTTGTCCTGCTATTGCACCAGAGTGATCTTCTGATCAAGTCGTATCTGGAGAATTACAGAAGCCCCCCTATTTACAACACCATAAGGTCCAAGAGTCTGTTCATCAGCCATTTTGTTCTTAAGTACAGTAAAGCCCTCTTCTCTGTTGCTGCAGCTGTCAGTTTCACTCTGGATTCAGCCAGATTCATTTGGAGGCTGTAAATGCTGTCAGTTTCATTGAGGAGCTGCTTGAAATGCTCCTGAGTGGCTTCCATACTCAGCAGCATTGGCTGAAAACTAGAAGTAAGGGCTGGAAAGTATTCATTTGTAAGTTAAATGTTTGTAAGCAGGAGAGCTTCTGTACCTGCTTCTAGAGAAGACTAACTGGAAGAAAACAAGGGTAGAGCAGTAAATCATGCAGATGCACAGCAGGTAACCTTTGCTTTGGGACTTTTAACTTCTTGTGATATAGAGTTTTGGGAATTACTAATCTAGGTGGCTATCTGACCCTTTAGTCATGAATTCCTGCAAATCAAGCAACCGCATTCCACAGGCACAGAGCAGATGCTCAAAAAAAAAAAGATGCCCTCAGTTCAATAGCTGCAGGTTGATCAAGTTAGAGTCCAATCCTATGCATGCCTACTCAGAAGTATGCCCCATTATAGTCAGTGGGGCTTACTCATAGGAAAGTGTGGATAGGATTGTAGCCTTAATGAGATAAAGCATATGTTGGGCAGGAATGTATGCAATTCTCCCTTCTTGGCTGGGGTTCCTTGTCAACTGGACCGGAGGAAAATACTTTCTCAATATCAAGCATGGGCAAAACATATCCATTGAAACGTCATATGAGAAAATATGACTGGGGATGGCTTTACTCTGCCAAACCATCCTGCTCCAGTGGTAGCGCTCCCAGATGACCGTACAAGGATTTTTTTCCCAAAGGCATCTGGACAAGACTACCTTTTCCCAGGGGGGGTCCCACTCTTACTTGATATCCCAGATGTAGATGTACGTGTCAACCGAACTAGTAACTAGTAGATCTGGTTCAAACACTGCCCAGTCCAAGTCACTGGAAAAGGTAAAAACACAAAGAGGGAATAAAATGCCTCAGTAGGTGGTGATCACCTTGAAAGGCTTCGATCACAGTGGTGATCAAAGGTTCCATGCGGCTCCATGGAGGCTACAGGGCTCCATGCGGTAACCAACAACCAGCGTGTTTACTGTTGTGAACAGATGCAGCAATACAACAAATGCAGTAACAGAAACCTCTATCTTTCTCGACCCCTCCACCCAAGCCTTGATGATTTGATGGGCTTCATCAAGGATTTATTTACAAAAGACTGAGTCAGAAATCCTGACCTAGGTAAACAAAGCGTTATTGTTTAGGGGTTAAGCCACGCCTTCTTGTCTGACTATCTTGATCATTCATAGGCCACTATGGTTCTCTAGCTCAGTAGTTTCCAGACATTTTGGGGGGGGGGGGCATTCCTCTGAAGTTTGTCAGGTACTTTTCAATACCAAGATCTATAATGGTAGACAAACAATCCCAAAAAACAAGTGGGCTGCCACTTCTGATCTTTCCCTGCAATTCACAGACACAGAGGGGAGTTGAGCTGAGTACCACTTTCTTATGGTACATTCACAGGGATAAAATTGCAAGGCTCATCAATCCTGGGTGCGAACTGAGTCTGCTCCCAGAACACTCCAGACTCTGATGCAGTTCCTCACCAGCTAAACTGATGAAAAAAGCATACTCTGGAGGTAGAAAAGTTGAAGACCACTGCTCTAGGAAAGGGAGAGCTCCACCTTGAAGACAGAACCATCCTCATACTGTGACCTTCATCCTTATCAGAATGAGAAGGGAAAGCTGTTGAATCATGTTTAGTTTGAAGCAGCAGCATTTGTATAGCACTTTCCAAGTGCACCCAGCTCACTGGATGCAATATTTCAATGTGGTCAATCTTGAAAGGTATGCAAGTATTATCCCCATGTTGCAGATGGGGAAAACTGAGTCTGAGAATGGTTTGCCTACAGCCACCTACTGAGGCAATACCCGAACAGGGAAGTTCTCGTTTTTTACCACTACATTACACCAACTCTCATTGTCCAATTCACATCCTGAAATATGTCGGGTCAGTTGAGGATCAAGCTACTATTCTGGAATGCCTGTTCAGAGACACAGCCCTCTCCTCCCCAGTTGCTACAATAGCCACACTGGAATATACCCCAAGCAGGTTAGTGGGCAAACAGCCTTCTGAAAGCAGAAGTGACACGGTTGGCCCAAACTTCATCAGGTCACAGCTGAAATTCTCGACAACACAAGCCAGTGTGAAAGGGCCTGTTGGGGCCACGTGACGACACACTGCACTGAGGCTCCCCAGGGCTGTACCTGATCACACGTGTGTGCCCTTGTAAGGAAGTGCCAACTTCTCCGTTGCCATCTTTCCATTTATACAGGTCAACTCGCTGGTTGCTCTGAAACCAAAGAGAAGACATGGGAAGACTTAAGAAGGGCAACAGCTTCAGAACTGCTCCCAGGAATATGATCATTTCCCCCTCCTTCATCCAGTCCTTTAAAGTCAGACAGCAAGGCCTTGCTTCAAATCCTGTCAACAAGGGGGGCAAGTTCAGCAGCACCTCAGAGCAAGGCCTTCTCCAGCTGTTTGCCCTGAGGTGCCTGAATGCACCTCTTCAACATAGCACCTCCAAAGTACTGTGGGACCTCCGTATCCACAGAGGACCTGATCCAGCAACCCCTGCAGCTACCAAAATCCAAGGATAATGAAATCTGTGGAGGGGGGAGGCAGCGCCACTAAACTTACCTGGAGGCAGCATCTACCCCTCTGGAAGCTGTGTAAGGTCCCCTAGCCTCCTCAGAAGCCTTCCAAATGTGACTGGACACCACTTCCGTTCACACCGGTGACTTCCAGTAGCATCTGGGAGGCCCTCTGCAGCATGGGCTCGGCATCCATGGATGTTCAAATCCACAGATGCCAAGCCCATGGATAAGGAGGGTCCACTGAAGTCCAATGAATGGAGTATCCATACTGATAAGGTAAATATTGCTCCATTGTCCTAACTGTTGTCAGCAGCCACTTTCCATGAAGGAAGAAGTCTTGGGCAGATGCGTACAAGTAATCTCCTACTTAAGTACAAGTTAGGCTCTGGAGGTCTGTAGTTATTGGAAACATTAATCATTTTTTTTGTTTGTTTATGTGACATAAAATTGAGAACAACTTTCTGTAAAGGTTGTAAAACAACAAAGAAATATTTATTTCTATAAATAAATTATTTATAAAACAGATCATAATTCACTCTCTAGTAACTTTACTCTCTGTGGTAATCCTGCTTTGTTTATAGTGTAACATGCAAAATGTGCCATATAGCAGCTTATATGGGGGGGGGGGTGTCAATTTGTATTAAAGGTTGAGTCTTGTTATTCAGGAGGGTTCCATTATCAGAACTCACATAGTTGGCAAAAATCACATTGAAGCAAATTCATTTAAAAAAAATATCCCTTTGCTAGGTGATTTAAAAATAGCCTTGCTGACCTTTGTGATGTAAGGCAGAGTCATTAGGCAGACAATCCATCAATCAGTCTCTCTCCAGGTGCTTAGAAAGGCTTCACTCCAAGCCACTGACCCCTCCCTTCACCCAGAGTACAGTGCTGTGAAAAAATGCAAAGCAATTATCTTTCTTTCATGTGCTCAGGGGGAAGGGAGGGGTCACCTGCCTTGGAGTGAAGCTGCTCTAAGGGCCTGGAGAGAAAGTGATTGATGGATTGTCAGCCAGCTGCCCTCTCTTACATTAATGAGGCTATTGTTAAAACAACTTTTTTCCTTTAATTGAAAGGACCCTTCTCATCTTGTTGGTGGGTGAAAAATCCGTGGATAAGTAGGTTATACCTGAAGTTGCATTTTACAAGAAGTTACCATTTGCATTTGTATTAGTTGGAGAGGAACACAAGTACAGTCCTATTAAGTATTGCACTGGCTCTTGTTTACCCACAACTTCTGCTGCTCCATAATGCAATGTCTCTCTCACCAACCAGCACTGTTGTGCCTGAGTGAAAATGTCAAGAGTGGATGGACTGCATCTGCACAAAAGAGTGAGGTGGCTGTTCTTGAGAGGTCCTTAAGTCAGGGATCACCTGACTTAAGACAATTTCTGATGCTATGCTTCCCTGCCTATGTGTTACACATGAATATAGGGAGGTAAAGAGAAAAAAGCTGAAGATGCAGATCTTCATAATGTGGGAAAGGGTTAAAGACGTGTGAGACTTGCACCTTGCACAGTTTCCATTTCATCCTCACACTCCCAAGGACTGAATGAGGAGTCTGTGCAAGTTCATTGCAGAGTAAAAAGGTGTGATCTCTTTTGTGGCATAAGCACATGTAGTAGATTACCAAGATATTAATGATATCCTACAAGTTAGTGGGACACACACATTGCAGGGTCATGATCCAGTTCAGAAGGAAACACAAATGATAAGAACAGAACCCAAACACAATTACCGAAGCAGCAAAGTAGTGCGCATGGCTGTCATGTGGATTCCACTGCACAGCTCCAATGTCCCACTTGCTCTGACGGGAGATCTTTCGATGGCCTTCAGCTGGTGCATCTAGATTAACTATGTAGAGGAAGCGGCGCCTGCAAAATACACACAAATGACATCATCACACTGGAACCAACCTGTGCACTGCACCCTCGCCCAGAGCACAGAATGTAGCTGATCCATAAAAACTCTACCTTGTTTCTGAAGCCTTACAGGAATTAGAGAGATTGGAATGGGGGGATTACAAGCATTTATCAATATTACAGTATCGATTGCAGGCAGTGCATCTGCTGAGTGAGGGTTTTAGTGCTGGAAAGAAACAGGCTTGGGTAGGGGAACTGCAGCCTTTTGTGGGATCTCGGTCAGCAAGGACCAGGCCACCCGCTGTCAAGGGTGAAAGTCAGATTTTTGCTTTCAAATACAGCTCTCTACTTTTCCTGATGGGAATTAGTGACATCAGAACATCCCAGTGTGCCAGCTTCTGCTTCTCCCACTCCCTGGACTGAAAGAGGGAGTCAAAGCAGATGAGGAAGTGTGAAGGTGAACAGACCCAGAGCACTTCACCACTCTCCTCTTCTGCACACTTCCACTCCTTTTCTAATTTAGGGTTTGGGAAAAGAAGGAGCAGGGGAAGTGAATGGTCAGATGGAGGTGGGTGCCCCCACCACTCTTCCCCTTGATGTGGCTGCCTCGGTCAGCCTCACAGATGGGCTATCCCAAGTGGCAGCCACTCACTCAGATAAACATCCCCACCCCTAGTCATTAAACCTTGCTTCTGTCTGCCTAGGATTCTGTTTCTTGGTCACACTGTAGTGCAACAGAATGTTGGGTAATGCAAGGCCAAACTAGATGGTATGCAGAATGTATGATTGGGAGTTTGCACATTTATATTTACAAAAAAATGCAACTATATGAGATGCAGACTGTAGCAGAGGGTGTGCTTTAATTTATTTCCAGTGCCATGATCCCAATAACTCCCTTTTTCCTGGCAGGTGCTATTTGCCCTTGTAGGAAAGATTCCATTAGTGCAAACATGAGCTTTTTTGAACTGGGAGAGGGGAGTAGGCACATGTTCTGCATGAGGATTATGACAGGGCAAAGATATCACTGCAGTCTGGAGGTGGGCCCCACATGGCTGCAGATTATGGTTTCACACACACATGGGCCGGCAGGCACCAATTACACACACTTTGTATTATTTTGTTTGGCTCTATGATGGAACGCTGGGCACCAATTTTTAGACAGATTAGAGACACACAGATAGTACCACATTTGAAGCCTGCTCTGTCTATTTTCAGTCTTTTTCATCTCATGGCATACTGACAAGGTGTAAAAATTGTCAAGGCACACCAACGGTTTTTTGACAATTGACAAGGCATGGGGATCACATCCCCCAACGGCCCTATAATAAATGACATTCTCCCAAACTCCCGTAGCACACCTGTGGACATTTGTGGCACACCAATGTGCCACAGCACACTGGTTGAAAATCGCTGCTCTAAGAATTTCAAGGGTAGTATGGAGAGGGGAGCAAGCGGGCATTACTAATTTTATCTTCACATCCGTGGGAGGCTGCGAGCTAAGACAAGATTTGGAACTCCCAAGTCCAAGCTCCACATGTAACTGTGAGCCATAAACCACTGAAAGTTACAATGAAAGTGACAATTTAAAAGAGCCACCAAAGGAGACAGCTGGATGGCATTGACCTTGCTTTTCCAAAAAGCTGCAGCAGTGAAGTCTGATATGATGCTGCCTGGGCTAGGTTCATGCTGAACATGCCAGCTGGATGTAGCTGGCCTGGCTCACCTGGAGGAACTTGATGCAGGCACTGGCTGAGAGCAAACACAGCCATTGTTTAAGGTCACTGGATGCCATGTGGCATGTGACATTGCACCAGCAAGACTGCCAGAGAGAACAGCTGGGCACACCTGTGGGAGATGCCTCTCAAGATGCCTAACTATCACTGCAGAATGCCTCACTGGGAGGCAACTATAGACAGTGTTCCTCTGTAAGGCAGACTCAAGGTCTAGTTCTCACAAACAGCAAATGAGGGTATGACCACTTGTGCCTATAGCTGGGAACTGGTGTGCATGAATGCTCCTCTGTACAAACAAATACTCCGAACACTGAAAACAAGCATGTCAGAATGAAGAGTTCTAGCCCTAGTCATCTCCCTAGCACACTTGTTTTCTATATGCATGGGGGTGGTGGTCTTGGTGTGGAGGAGCTTTCAATCATGCGAAGTCCCACCTGCAGCCCAGAAACAGGTTTACAGTATTCCTATAGTTTTTGAGACC
The DNA here is from genome assembly GCF_035046505.1 of Tiliqua scincoides. Lineage (NCBI taxonomy): Eukaryota > Metazoa > Chordata > Lepidosauria > Squamata > Scincidae > Tiliqua > Tiliqua scincoides. The sequence goes on from NC_089829.1 coordinate 20,536,708, forward strand.
TAGATCACAACATGGACTTGCAGCCCAACAAGTGCCCAAGGATGGTTTCTTGGGTTTCTGTCTGACCACTAGGTGATTTTACCATGAAAAATTTTGTCCAGTAAATACTGCATCTAAATATGCTTTAACAAGGCAAAAGAAGATCTATTTACTACATATATGGGATACCCATTGTCATGCAGCCACAGTTGCCCTGAGATGACAAGCACTGGATTCCACCACCAAATGCAACAACATTCAAATGCAATGTTTGCCCCCAAGGTCACATGAATTTGTTAGTTCAGAAGGTAACATGAGAGCTGGGTTTAATTGTCTCTCTAGGAAAGCTGGCAAAGGGCATAAACAAAGCCCACAAGCGGAGTTAAATACCACATGACCGTAAGTTTGTAGCAAGGCAGCATGCACTTCTGTGCAATGATAATTCAAATTCTCCACTAAGAAAACTCAAACCTTGCAATTTGTACAATCTGAACAAACTTATTCTGCATCATTTATTTATGCAATTTTTGCCATTTAGCATCGTTTATTCTGATTTTGCCGCTCATGGAAAGAATAACTATGCAGGCCACTGTTGCATTGCTCCCAATCACATAAAATGATAACTGTCCCACTTCCCTGACTCTGGGCCCCACCACACACTTTCCAAACATCTCTCTGCAACCCCAAGGGATAGGAACTTGAAAGATTAGCTTCTCAAAACTCAAAGTCCTGCACACAAATCACTTTTTGTGGTACTTCTGCCTTCCTGTGGAATAAAGGCAAGTGCAGCCCTGCCCTATGGGCTAAGACCTCTGGAGAAAAGGCCAGAAAAGAACAGCAACCTCCTCCCCACAGTACCCAAAACATGGCTATGACACCCACTTGAGAAGCAAGCGGAACCAGACCAAATCCTGATCTCCCACCACATGCAGCAACAAAAGAATTGCATGGATGTGACTACTGTGGAAAGTAATGGCAGACTGCAATGAAAAGGAGCATGTGGATAAGACTTCAGAAAATACACACCCAAGGACATCAGATAATCGGATCAACAGAAGGAGGAGGTCACTGGCTGAACACTGCTAAATACATGCAAGATGAGATTAGGAGATTAGCGATAAGACAGAAAAAGGTTTCAAACAACAGTATGGAAGGGAGGCAAAGGGATGATGTGAAGGACCCAGAGGCACCACCAAAAGTCAACATCTCTTTATTCTGAGTCTGAGCATCGAGCCTGACTGAAAACAGATTTCCCCAAAGGCCTTTTTCTAGACATTCTCTACTCATATCCTAGATCTTTTAAAAAAGCATCCACTAGGGAAAAAATATGTGTAGACTTGGGACAGACAAAAGGAAGCATTTCTTCATGCAATGCATAATTGTTAACATATGGAATTCACTACCACAAGATGAGGTGGCTATCACCAGACTAGGCAGCTTTTTAAAAAGTATTAAGGTGTTATCAGGGGCAATGACAGTCATATTCTATCCCTCCACCTTCTAAGGCCTCTGAAGAGGAGGTTCTGGGGACAAATCACAGGGAGAGTTGCTGCTGTCTTCATGGCCTGCAGAAAAGGCATCTGATTGTCCTTATCCAAGACAACGTTCTAGGCAAGATGGACCCTTGCGTCAGATCCATCAGAAGTTCTTCTGAGGTTTAAGTGCTTAAACTCATGTGTCTAGCCCATTTGACCCACTGAAAACTTCCATGTTTTCGCTCCAGTCCTTGAAGAGGTGTCCATCTGCCTCCACATCCACTTCGAAGGACCAGCTGGCTGCTGCCGGCCGTAACTGCAATACCGTCCCAAAGATTGTGGCACTCACCCAGAAAGCACGGCGTACTGCCCAAGACAGTCCACGGACATCGCAGTTGCCTGCAAAATGAAAGAACGAAAGAGAAAAATGACCAGACCCCTTCCTTTCATTTCGTTTGTCAAACAATTTGTAATTGCGTTAATTTTATATTACATTGATATTTGTTAGCACCTACGTTCTTTTGAACTATTTACCTACTTCATGGAAGTTAATTGCAGGATAGTGGAAACGGACTCTCTGTGCCCTTACTTTAGCTAAAAGCTAAAACATTGGAAGGATAAGTGCATCCCTACTGTTACTTAGTGGACTGAGGACATTTCAATCTTACCAACGTTTGAACAAATAGCTTATTATAGAAAACTACTACCTATTTGGAAGCCTTTTTTAGATATATATGTGGAGAGTGCGTATTGCATGTGGTTTATAGATAGTATACTATATATTGATTTTTGTTTATTAATATTAATAATAAGCATTATGCTTATTAATAACTTTTTAAAAAGTATGTATTTCATTAACACTATGATTTTTCCCTTTTTCTGCATTTTTGCTGTTTCCTGATTTTTGTTTTCATTCACTAGTAAAGGAGAAAAGAAAAAAGTTTGCTTGCCAAGCATGACGCTGAGAAAATAATTTGCTTCCTTCCCCCCATGCCATCCAGAAAAAAATGCCAGGCTGGCAAATTTGGTTCAATCAAGAGATCTCCAGAGTCATTTCAAGAGGTTCAAAGTTATTGGTCAGAAAAAGCAATTGGGAGTTAAGGGAAAGAAATAATTTGGAAGTAGAAAAAAGAACAGCAACTCAGGCCCGCCAAACTACAATCCATTTTCACTAGAGTACTTAGATTTAAACTTGTTTACTCAGGGCATAATCCTAACCAGGTCTGCTCAGAAGTAAGTCCTGTTTTGTTCAATGGGGCTTACTCTCAGAAAAGTGTGGTTAGGATTGCAGCATCAGTGTGCTTACATTCAAGTATTCCGGTTTAAATACTTGCCAACTGCATCACCTCACTCTATCTATAAAAAGACAAGAGATGCAAGTCCCATTTAAGTGATGGTCATTGTACAATGCACTTATAGGCGCCAAGCTTAAAACATAACTGCTCAACATGATAGGAGACACATACTACAGTGACAGCAATTAGGAGAACATTAATCAACATTGAATAAACTCCTTCTGATAAATCAGCACATCTCTACAAGTGCTCAATGTTCACTAGCAAAATACTTGAGAAGCAGTCACGCTTTGGAAAGAAGGAGCCAGTGTGAGGTAGTTAATGGGGGTGTAGACCTGGACTGAGGAGAACTACCTCTTGGGGTTGTTGTGACATTCAAAAGGAATAACCCTCATGCAGGCTGCCCTGAGCAGCGTGAAAGACAGGCTGCGCAGGTGATAAACAAGATCGAGGCTAAACTATTAATCAATTAAGTGGTCCAATTCACTAACCAAAACCATTCGAAATCAGCTGAAAAAACATCCCCAATTAACAGGAATTCACGTTGTCAGAAAATGTTAAATATTTTTAATATGTCTTAACACCTGCAGAAGGCAGAAGACATCTTAGTAGAGGCATTCCCCCCTCCCTCTCATACACAGGAAGGAATGCCTCTTCTAAGATGAGGTCAGCTGACATGTCCACACACCACCTAAGAACAAAGAAAGGATGACTTGTTCTTCAAAACTAGATTCTTTTTTATTATTTTTACTTTTTCTTTAGTGTAATATCTTTCTGATAAATAATACTTTAAAATGACTGTTATATACTATGCAACAGCTGCATCTAAAAAACTCAATATTTTAAATACACTGTTCTAGTCATATGCAAATTTAAACAAACACTTCATTTAATGAATTAAGATGTCTTCAATTGGTTGACAGTCCTAAAAAACTGCCAAAATTTACTGGGAACCTCAGTATTACTTCCAGTGGAAAATAAGGGCTGTTTTGAAGAAGAGAAGCGGAGCCCTCCAGCGAACAGAACCACTGTAGGAATCCTGCCCTTTTGCTCCTTCAGAACACTAAACTTTTTTGGTATGTAGGTGAAAAGCCAATATTATTGATAAGATCTCAGACTTTGCTTTCCATAGCCCATGTTTGCTGCATCCCATTCCAGCCTCAGACAGCTGTTAATGAGATGGCAAGAGCCATTAACCAGCACTTCACCCTGGATAAGCTGCAGTGGATTCCCAGCACAGGAACAGTCAAGGAAACAGGGGATTTTGGGGTACTGTTCCCAGAGAAGCACAAACAGATGGCAGATGCTTGCACTGCAAACCTCCATAATTTCCTGGCCTCCTAAAAATGCTAGACATGCTGGCATACTGCACTGCTGTGAAATAAACAATCAGTCAGCCTTAGGAGGAAAGACAACACCATCAAAGCCAGCGCCTGATTAGAAGAGTATGTACACCACCTTCCAGCTTCCGATTGCTGGGCTTCCATCCTGTCCATGTGACCAACTAGGTCAGAAGATAAACACAACAGCTTGGGGGGGGGGGGGAGAAGAATGCTAAGATCTCAAGGTGGGAGGGAGAAATTCCAACATCAAAAAATGCCTCAAGCCCTGGCCTTCTGGGAAGGCTCTGTGAGCTCTAAAAATCTGCAAACAAGAGTCACCCCACCCTTTGACTGTGCCTTTCAGGTGGCTGCAACACTTCCATTACAAAGATAGCTGCAAGGAGATGTGCACTGCAATGCTTGCGACATGCAGGAGGAATTCAGGCTCCCAGCAACATGAAGCAGCTCACAAGCTCTGGTAAAATCATCAAGTTAGTTGCAAATCCCCCTCAAGCGAGCCACCCCCACAAGGCACAGGATTACATCTGTTGCTGCAGAGACCAAACAGATTTCGAAACAGGATTTAGCTTTTGGAAAGCAGAGATACGACTGTTAAAGGCTGTATAGCAGGGCCAGGCCTGACCAGAATGACCTGTCAAGCCCCAAAACAAGAAGCAGATAGGAGCACAGGCTACAATTCCTGAATTCCCAAAAAGGAACCCATACTCAGTACTGTACTGCTTATCCGCTTATGCATTCTTGCACTGCATTTGGACAAGCAGTCCACAAGATGAGTATTTTGTACATGCTCTCAAAGGGTTACTTGTCTATTTGCCCATGGCAAAGAAATTCTCTTCCAAGTGACTAGGCAAAGACAGCACCACAAAAAATAGCACTTCTCTCTTTCAGGCTATGAATTGTCAGTATGTGCAGACTGGTAACTATTCTGAATTTCTCTGAAAGCCTGATGTTCCATGTTTATTTTGTAACAAAAAGTCAATGTGGTGTAGTAGGCAGAATATTGGCCTTGGACCACTGAGAGCTGCATTCAAACCCAGGCATTCAAACACCATCCTCTGACTGTTCAACATTCTGTGCATCCTGTCATGGAGGTCATTAGAATATTGCACAGTCCCCAGGAAAGCTGCAAGCAAGCTAGGGTTTGAGAGCCCTTCTTCACCCCATGCCAACTTCAGCAGTGTGGACTGGCAGGTGGAGCAGATGACAGATTTAATATTTAGTACTAAAAAGCAGAACTTGGTCAACTGAGAAAACCTCCAAACTTGAAGTGTACCCCTACTTTTCAACTGTGCTACTGATGAAAGACACACAGTCCCTGTTTTCTGGTTACTATCACCAGTAACCACCTCCTCATATGATATATAACCCTATAGAGTAACATAATTAAAAGGTAAAATGTTTCTTGAAAAAACTGGGTTTGACTTGGCATACACAGCCTGGCAGATAAAAAGGTCAGAGATGGCATTCTAGCAAATTTTGAGACAATGCTAGATAACTAGGATTTACTATCTCTGGAAAGATAGCATGACATTCAGGGAAGGAAATCAATAACAGACAGAGACAGATGCTTGTGTAATTTCAGATTTAGTAGTGTCAAAAGACACTTTAAAACTATCTGCCCAGTTCCAGTAGGTTATAAACTTCTAATGGACAGTAACATGAAACCTCTAGAGAAAACGAGATTGGCATACATTAAGAAATTTGATGAAAAAATTCAACCTAAAAAGTGGAATAAAATACTACTTAAAATTAAACAAGTATCACTGAATATAATATGTTATGGTGCCAGAGCCTACTGGACACCTCAAAGATGTGTCCATTAGTGTGCAAGCAGGAAATCACGGTGGCAATCCTTTCAAGGCTAACACTTATCCGGGAGTAAATCCCAGTGAACTTTTAGTGGGACTTCTTAGCGGGATATGACAGGATTGCTCTGTAAATTATCCTTCAGTATACTGGAGATGATCTGACTGGAATGCAAATTATATTTATATGGTCAGATTGCAATTCTATAAACACCTAGGATTCCCAGTGAATTTAAAGAGATGTGCTTTTGAGTAAGCATGCATTGGCTTGTGCTGTAGCACCCTGTGAACTGATATATTCATTTTGGAGAGGTAACTGGATATATAAGTAGAAAGTAGAACTAGATCCAATGGGTACACACTGCAAGAGATGAGATTCCGATTGGACATCAACAAAAAATTCCTGATGGTAAGGGCAGTTCAGCAGTGGAACAGACTGCCAAGGAAGGTGGTGGATCCTTCCTCACTGGAGATCTTCAAGTAGAGACTCGACAAGCACCTGTGGGAGACATTCTAGGACGATTTCCTGCTATAGGCAGAGGGTTGGACTAGATCTCGGAAGCTAAGCAGTCATGCCTGGTTAGTACTTGGATGGGAGACCGCCTGGGAATACCGGGTGCTGTAGGCTTATACCATAGTCTTTCGAGACTGAAGGTTGCCAACCAATTGTAATTAACAAATTTGTAGTTCTGGCTCTGAAGAATGTAGTTCTCTAGCATTTGTGGGGGAGGGGGAGCTTTCAATTTAGAAACATTTAATTTAGTTGGGAAAAGATTCCCAGAAGAGTTTGAATTTTTTTTAAAGTTTCAATGAGAGGCCACAGCTCAGTGGCAGGACAACTGCTCTGCATATAGAAGATTCAAGTTTTTATAAGAACATAAGAGCCCTGCTGGATCAGGCTCAGGGCCCATCTAGACCAGCTTCCTGAATCTCACAGTGGCCCACCAGATGGCTCAGGGAACACACAAGACAAGTACTTGGAACTCCTGTGGAACTCCTTGCCACAGGATGTGGTGCTGGCGTCTAGCCTAGACGCCTTTAAAAGGGGATTGGACGAGTTTCTGGAGGAAAAATCCATTATGGGGTACAAGCCATGATGTGTATGCGCAACCTCCTGATTTTAGGAATGGGTTAAGTCAGAATGCCAGATGTAGGGGAGAGCACCAGGATGAGGTCTCTTGTTATCTGGTGTGCTCCCTGGGGCATTTGGTGGGCCGCTGTGAGATACAGGAAGCTGGACTAGATGGGCCTATGGCCTGATCCAGTGGGGCTGTTCTTATGTTCTTATGTTCTTACTTGCTGCCATCTTGCTGCCATTCCCCTGCATCTGGCATTCCATTTACCCTTGCAACTCTTGACGAAGACACCAGACTGTGGTTTGGGTTTGACTTGGGCCACTTTATTAAACAAGAAGGATAACCTTTCAAAACATGAAACCTACTGAACACACTGTCCCTCCCTCGCCTGTCTGGAGCAGGTGAAAAAAGTGCCATCCATGGCCAAACTGGATGACAGAAAAAAAAAAATCCTACCCAGCCCTCAGCTAATCTCAGATTGTACATACCCATCAGGTGGCTTAATGGATGGGCCACCCCAGGGTGGGATAGCTCTTACCATCTCTTCTGTCCAAAGAATGTAAGAAAAGCCTCACTGGATCAGGTCAAATGCGCATCTATTCCAGCTGCCTGTATCTCATAGTGGCCCACCAGATGCCACTGCAAGCACACAAGATAACAAGAGACCTGCTTCCTGGTGCCCTCCCTTGCACCTGGCATTCTAAGGTAGCCTGCTTCCAAAACCAGGAGGTCGCACATACCCATCAGGGCATCAGGACTTTTCCACTGGAAATCCATCCAATCCCCTTTTCAAGGCATCCAAGTCAGATGCCACCCCCACATCCTGTGGCAAGGAGTTCCACAGACCAGCTACATGCTGAGTAAAGAAATATTTTCTTTTTGTCTGTCCTGACTCTCCCAACACACAACTTTAGTGGCTGTCCCCTGGTTCTGGTGTTGTGTGAGACGGAAAAGAACAACCCCCTATTCACTCGATCACCATGTCCTGTGGCAAGGAGTTCCACAGACTCCAAATGACTGGCTGTCCCCTGGATCTGGTGCTGTGTGAGAGGGAAAAGAAGCACCCCTCTATCCAATTCATTTTGATCCCTAGCATCTCCAGGGACGGCTGGGAAGGCCTGGAAATGCTGGGGGGGGGCAATCCTATCCTCCCTTACTTGGGAGTAAGCCCCACGGAGCCTGGGTTCTGAGGTGGCCAAACCAAGACCCTCACTCAGCCAGGTTCAGTCCCTGGTGCCTCCAGCCTGCATCCTTGTTGACAGCCGCAGCCGCTGCCAGTCAGTGCTGAGCACCCCAAGCGCCCAGCTCGGCAGGAAGCCCCTGTGGGCGTCACGTGGCCTGCATGCTCCTCTCCACCGCTCCGCAGGGCTGTGTTTTTAACTCATGGAGCGCCGGCAGGGAGGGGGAGCAGCAGAGACCCGGTTTACCTGCGAATCCCGGAACTCCACCACAACATTCTCACTGCTCCAGCGCGCCGCCATCTTAGACTGCCCACTATGGCGAGCGTCGGAAGGTAGGGGGAGGAGACTACGAGACGTCAGCGGACGTAACGGAGGCACGCTCTCTCGCGCGATGGCTGCTGGGAGATGTAGTCTTCAGGCGGCTTATGGGTGCTAAAACTGCTTGCCAAAATATCTGACTCTGTGTGTGTTGGCAAAGAGCTCAGCTCCAGTTTGCAAGGCACCTGTTAATTGCCCTGCAAAGAACTCAGCTCCTGCAGCTTGCAAGGCACCTGTTAATTGCTCTGCAAAGAGCTCAGCTCCTGCAGCTTGCAAGGTTCCTGTTAATTGCCCTGCAGAGCTCAGCTCCTCCTGCTAATGACCCTGCAAAGAGCTCAGCTCCTGCAGTTTGCAAGTTTTCTGCACAGTTACTTGGGAGTGAGTCCTATTCGGTATAGCGAAACTTACGCTTTGGAACAGACACACGCAGGATTATGCTAGTGAGGAAATGCACTCTCCACATGCTCAGAGGTTCATCAATACTACAGCTGTGCATGGGGGGAAGGAGCAGAAACTCAGTGGCTGTGCATATGGTACTGTATATACAGTACATGCAGATTTTCCCTGGTGTCCATTCCTTGACATTCCTTGCACATTTCAGGGAAATTCTTTGAAGTTGGAGCAGACAGTACTGGGTCAAGATGGCAGCTGAAGCAGTTTGATTTCCGTTGCTTTATGTTCAACTGAGCCACAATGCTTAAACAGGCTCTGCAGTGGCACAAATACAAAGCCCTGTGAGGGTCCATTTTAAGACAGGCATAAGAACATAGAAGAACCCTACTGGATCAGGCCATAGGCCCATCTGGTCCAGCTTCCTGTATCTCACAGTGGCCCATCAAATGCCTCAGGAAGCAGCCTAGACAACAAGAGACTGATGGAAGGCCTGGTATATATGCTATAAGTTCAATAGGGGGATGCTCACCTCACTCTTCTATAGCATTTTTCAGGTCTGTCTGTGTCTGTATGGACACACCAGAGAAAAGGGAAAAAAATGTGTTCCGTTTGAAATCCAAGCCTCTTTGCTAAAACTTGGCAGACAAGATGTTCTTTGCACAGCAGAACATTTGATAAGAATATGCAGGAACAATCAACAGGCCTTTGTTCTCAAAGAAAAAAAAGGTTTGTGGTTTTAAAATCTGTCCGTTTTGCTTTTTAACAAACAGGATCATTGCTTCAAGCTCAGAGACCTTATATATGCATGTAGGTAGGTAGCTATACAAAATTTTCATAGCTATATCACAGAACACTAGGCAGCTTAATCTTCTTATTTTTACTAATTCTTTAATATTTTAAACCCAGTTTTGGTGCCTAAACAGGTGTAACTAACATTATCCTAAGTGAGTTCTATTTGCCTAACTGCATTAAAAGGGTTTCAGAAGACATAACAAAGCCATTTCTGGTTCACATCAAAGCCATTTCCGGTTAACATCAAAGGTCAGGTTCCCAGAGAAAAAGCATAAGGCAGCAATTGTTTAGCTGAGCCCGCAAACCAATGGCAAGTAACTTGCATTTCTATTGGCTACAAAAAATGGGTACTTTGCCTGTACCCAACAGGCAAAGGGTACTTTGGCTACAAAAAATGGGAAAAGGAAAGTTGTGAAGATGGTCAAGGTCAGTTTTGAGCAAAAGGGAAGTTACAATACCAACTACTGGTTGTTCAAAATCTGTAAATTGTATATGTTGAATGTAAATTGCAAAACTGGTGACTTGAGGCTCACTAATCAAATGTCTACTGTCCTGAGCCAATGAGAAATGTACTTGTCTCAAGGAGGGAACTCAAAATTGTAATAAAAGAGAGGGATTCAGAATGGGAAAACACTTCACTTCTTCTCACATTCTGACTCTCACACCCACTCTCAATGCTTGGAAAGGAATCCCTTGCTGGTTGATGATGTGAATGGAATAAAGGCTTGGAAATGATCACCATTCTTGCCTACCGAGTCTTGCTTTAGCACCTCGCTACAAGACCTGCATGCTGGTGCCCTCCCTTGCATCTTGCATTCTGAGGTAACCCACTTCTGAAATCAGGAGGTTGCACATTACACATCAGGCACACTGACAAATCCCAGAAGGTGGGCTGCATTAGGCCTTTGCATTGTTTCCTAAACTCTTAACTGCTAAGAAATGTCCTGTACAGCCTCCTGATCTGAGGGAGGCAAGCCTACAACTCATGCAAAGACACAACAGGCAAAGGAGGCCTCTTGCTCTTCACAATGCAGAAAGAGGTTTAAAAGCACCTGTATTGTAGTTCTGGGCAGGGATGGGCAGAGCTGTACAACTGGCTCTTTATCCCTTGCTTCATGCAGAATATGCCCCTTGAGAACATGTGCAAATCACCATTTTGGTCATATTCTAAACATGCATTTGCAACAAGGAAGTACCTTCAAGCAGTTGTCCCAAGCATCAACCTTATCACTGTGGGTGAATGCATTAACTGAGCTGCAGGCTGCAAGCCTTCTGAGAAAGCACACTTAGGACCAAGCTGTCACACACCCAAGGTGACACCAAATTGTGAGCTTAACAGTCCCTGCTGCCTGCATGCCAGGTAAGCTTTCAAACCCAGTAGATGAGTTGTGCCATTTTATGTGTGTCAGTGGCTATTTTTGGAGTCCTCATAGGCATGGGAATGAGTCTGGGACAAAAGCATTAGAAAACAGACAAAAGGTAGGTTCCCTCTCTTTTAGACTGCAACCCTGTGCACATCTGGAAGCAAGTTCCACTGAAATCAATGGGACTTATTTCTGAGTAGCCATGCATAGGTTTGCACTGCTAGTCTTTGTAGGCAGAGCTTTAGCCGATTTCTCTGCATGGAGAAGGCTTATATGTCCCTCTGTTAATGCACTGGTGGCTGTTTGATCCTTTATGCACATCCTACCCCTAAACCACTGAGGAAGCTGTGTGTGTGGTTTCATTTTTTATTCAAGCCACTCTGCAAAGTACCATGTTCACTGATGGAGGTGTATGAATAATAAGTCACAGTTGATGTATTTGTGTGCAAATTCAGAAACATGAAGGATACATGCAGAGGCCAAATTAGAGGACAGGGGATCAGTCTCCTCCCCTGCCAAGGTTGGAGTTTGCCAACCTGCCAGGATTGGCATGGAGTCTTCAGCAATCATCATCCATCTCCAGGGGACTAGGAAAACCAATCCTGAAAATTTTAACAGGCCCTCCTTGGCTTTGGCTGCAGTCTGATACTTAAGTCCCATTGAACTGAATGGGACTTATTTCTGATCAGGATTGCATAGGATTGTGTTGTTAAATAATATTTGTCACACTGGGGAAAAAATATCCAGGAATGGCTTTAGAGCTGACAACACTAGTCCTGGCCATGTGATTAATTCTTGGGAGCACCTATATATAGTTATCCAAGGCTGCAATCCTAACCACACTTCCCTGAGAGTAAGCCCCATTGAACAAAATAAGACATACTTCTGAATAGACCTGGTTAGGCTTGTGCCCCAACTCTATTTTTATTCAGAATTAAATGACCATATTTATTTATTAAAAATATTGATATGCTGCATTTCTTTTCCATGAGGTGGGCTTCAAGGAGACTCACAGTCATAGTACAACAAAAGAAAAGAGAAAGAAATTTAAGACAAGAATTCACAATAGACAGAAAACTGCCAGCCCAACAACAACACGAAGCTCCTAGGCCAAATGCCTGACCAAACAAGGATGTCTTCACATACCAGCGAAAAATATTTGAGGTGAGAACTGTGTGAGGACCCAATCCTATCCAACTTTCCAGTTGCAATTCAGCCTTGAGGTAAGGACAGACATGCATAAGATTGAGCTCCGAAGCTACAATTCTATCCATCTTTACCTGGGAGTAAGCCACACTCGCTACAATGGGTCTTACTTCTGTGCAGACATGCCTAGTATTGGGCTCTGAGGCTGCAATCCTATCCACTCTTACCTGGGAGTAAGCCACACGGGCTACAATGGGGCTTATCTCTGAGTAGACATGCATAGAATTGGGCTATGAGGTTGCAATCCTATCCACCCTTACCTGGGAGTAAGCCACATTGAGTACAACGCGGCTTACTTTTGAGTAGACATGCACAGAATTGGGCTGAGACGGCAATTCTATCCACCTTTACCTGGGAGTAAGCCCCAATGACTACAATGGGGCTTACTTCTGAGCAGACACGTCTAGGATTGGGCTCTGAGGCTGCCATCTTGTCCACCCTTACCTGGGAGCAAGCCACACTGGCTACAACAGGGCTTACTTATGAATAGACCTGCCTGGGCTTGGGCTCCAGGGTCCCTACTGATGATGCCTGCGCGCCCCGCCCGCCCCGCCCAGTCCCCTTCAAGCGCCCACCCCTTGACGCAACCCGGTGGTGGGGGGTGTGGAGCGAACCGGTAGCGCATGCGCCTTCCGCGGCTCTATTGTCTCCTTCTCCTCCCCCGCCTGCCCGGCAGCCGTCAGGAGGGTCGGCTGGACAGACGGAGGGCCGTCGAGGCGAGAGCGGCATCCTGAGCCCGGACAAAGGCGGCCGCCGGGGCCCGCGGCGCTCCATGGCCGGCGGGGGCGCGCCCTGAGGACGGCCTCTCCTCCCCGGATGCGGAGCGGCGCCCGCGGAGCCGTGGCGGCGGAGGCGGCTGCGCTGCTGCCGCCTGGGCGCCGTGGATGAGCCCGGGAGGCGCGGAGGGCCGCCCGTCGGGGCGCGGCGGGGGCAGGGGCAGGCGGCGGCGGAGGAGCCCCGGCGGCCCGGCGGGGAGGATGCGCGGCTGCTCCGGGGGCCGCGCTAGCTCCTAGGCGCGCTCCTCCCTCGGCATGGGCGGCAAGCAGAGCACGGCGGGCGCCACAGCGGCGGGGCGCTCGCGGGGCGGCGGCGGAGGGTCCCTGGCCGGGGTGTCGAGCGACGACAGCGCCGTCCCGCCGCCTGGCGGAGCCCCCCACCTCGGGCACTACCGGGGCGCCAGCGGCGGCGGAGGGGCCGCCATGGGCCTGCGCAGCCGTTCCGTCAGCTCCGTGGCCGGCGTGGGCGTGGGGCTGGCCGTGGAGCCCGCGGCGGCCGGCAGCGTCCCCTTCGGCCTCTACACGGCGGCCTCGACGGCGGCGGCGGACGCGGAGCGGGGTCCCGGCGGCGGCGGCTCAGGCACGGACTCCACCCCTTATCCCCATGGCAACGGTTACCAGGAGACGGGAGGCGGTCACCACAGAGACGGGATGCTGTACCTGGGCTCCAGGGCCTCGCTGGCCGATGCGCTGCCTCTGCACATCGGACCCCGGTGGTTCAGCTCGCACAGTGGTGAGTGGCTGCTCGGGAAGTAGGGGCCCAATCCTGGCCACACTCGGGAGCAAGCCCCAGTGACGAGAATGAGACTTACTTCTGAGTAGACACGCATGGGATTGGACTCTCACTGGTGTTCTCCGGCCTAGTGTTCCTCACCACTTGGGTCCACCATCTCCAAGTACCACCAGAAGAAGTAGGGGCCCAATTCTGTTCACACTTACTCAGGAGTAAGCTTCAGTGATGAGAGACTTACTTCTGAGTAGGCATGCATGGGATTGGGCTCTAACTGGTACCCTCCTGCCTAGTGTTCCTCACCACTTGGGTCCACCATCTCCAAATAGAACCAGAAGAAGTAGGGTCCCAGCCCTGTTCACACTTACTCAGGAGTAAGTCACATTTAATGGAATTGAAACTTACTTCTGAGTAGACATGTGTGGGATTGGGCTCTAACTGGTGTCCTCCCACCTAGTGTTTCTTAACACTTGAGTTTACCATTTACAAGTATCACCAGAAGAAGTTGGGGCCCAGTCCTATCCACACTTACTTGGCAGTAAGTCCCATTGAGTAGAATGAGACTTACTTCTGAGTAGACACGCATAGGATTAGGCTCTAACTGGCAATGACATCATTACCAGTTACTTCTGAGTTGGGATGCTGGATGCAACACGAGTAAGAAGCTGGTGGACAGTAAGTGTGGACAGGAGAGCTTTTTTGCATGCAGAAAAGTGTGTTTTGGAGCCTGCTACCACTGGCTTGTGTTGTCATGTTCCTGGTCTTGCTGCTAGGTGACTGGTGTCCAGGGCACCTGTGAATACCACCAGACAGTGCCTTGAGTACCACTGGTGGCCCCTGTTTCATGGGTTGGGAAACACTGTCCTAGTTAAACAATCATGGCAAGTGTGTCAAGGTGGAAAAATTAGGGAAACCAATGTGATGAGAGAGCTAGACCACTTCTCTTATGAGGACAGGTAACCACATTTGGGGCTTTTTAACTTGAGGGAATTACCGAGGTACATGATTGAGACTTGGATTTATAGAACAGGGAAGAGAATTTAGGTCCCAATCCTGTCCAACTTTCCAGCACCAGTGCAACAACAATGCAGCCCCAAGGTAAGGAAACAAATGCACCACCACCACAGGATGCAGCGACTGCCCCATTGGCACAGCTGCATCAGCACTGGAAAGTTGGATAGGATTGGAGCCTTAGTTTCTCCTTCTCTCCATAGAAAAGCCAAGGGTCATCTGGTGAAACTGATTAATGGGAGATGGACAAAAAGAAGGGCTTCTGTATACAGCACCTAATTGTTCTGTGAAATTCATCGCCACAAGATGTTGTGATGGATTGGTTTAAAAGGGGTTTGAACAAACTTATGGAAGAGAAACCTGTCAGTGGCGTCTCCTCATGATGGCTGTGCAGTGCCTCCCAGTTCAGTGGCAGTATGACTGAATAGCAGTGGCAAGCGAGCAACAGGCCTTCATCTTTTGCTTGTTGGTTCCCCAGGGGCCACTGTTGGAAACAGGATGCTAGGCAAGATGAACCTGGGCCTGATTCAGCAGGGAGATTCTTGGGTCCTGTTGTTATACCTTCTGCCAAGTCTGTTGCCTCACTGATTGGTAGCAGCAGTCAGCTAGAGACCTTCTCACCCCTTTCAAATCCCTTTTTGAGATGCCAGAGATTGAACTTGAGGCTTGTCTGTGTGCCAGCGCTTTGTTGCAGCTCCACCACTGTAAGCAGGCTTCTCCTAAATCAGACCATTGGTCTGTGTACCTCAGTATTATTGTCTGGTACACTGACTGTTAGCTGCAGCTGCCCAAGGTTTCAGTTATGGGTCTTTCCCAGAACTAACTCCAGACACTACAGACTGGATCTAAAACCTTCTGTGCACTAAGTAGGTGCGCTACCATGAGGTTCTGTGGTTAAGTTTTTGTCTTGGAGTTTCTGGAGCTCATGTTTGCCTGCACAGCAGCAGCCCTGCTAACCTGTAAATAAAGCTGAAATGGGGAGTGCACATGTGATCATGCCCAGAAGCATGTTTGAGCCAAGATGCTGGTGAGTGAGTTTAAGCTACAAATAAGTGGTGTAGAATTTCTGCCCCCCCTTTCCATTTCCTCCTAAGGCTGGATGTGCTTGTGAGGTCTTTTTCATGCCTTACACAAGAGGTGTGATACAGTATTCACTGAACAGTGGTGCATCATTGAAGTGGTACCGTCTCCTGCCTAGCTGTGGTGTTAAGGGAATGTGTGCACTAGTAGTGGCATTCTCTCTGTTTAAGACCAGCTTCATGAATGTATAGGGGGAACATGTACATCTGCAGTTTTGAAAAATTGTATTCATGCAAGGGAAGGTTGTCTCATGGGCCAAATTCTCTCTTTCTTAATTAAAAGAAGGTTTGTGCTAGATGGAACCCCTTTAATTTTCCCCAGTAAAGCTCCCCTCCTGCTCCTCCTTACCCAAGTGAATAAGGAAGAGATGCTTGTAAATTGCAGGGAATGGGGATAGGTGAAGGAATTCACACTTGATGGGTTTGTCCTACTAGGGACTACTGAAGGCATCTGTCAGGCTATGCCAGGGAGACCTGATGGTAGTGATTGTGGCTGAACTTGACCAGAGAGACCAACACTCCAGCCCCTTCAGTTGTGCCTTGGGCCAGTTGCAGATTCTCTGAGCAAATACATGGATGGTTACCCCCATCCATGTGTGTCACTTTGAGCTCATTGAAGGAAGGGGGGGGGGGATACTAATGTTGCTCTTAATGTAAATGGGATTTGACTGGCTGTCTTTGTCTTTTCTGACAGAGCTGCTCCCTAAATTTGTGTTCCCTGAGGGGTGTGCTTAATTGGGCAGGAGCCTTTAGTCTCTGTAGAGCAGTCGGGCCTTGTAGTAATTTCCAGATGCTTCTAGGTTTAAAGTCTTGGTCTTCATTTATTTTTCCAAGTACAGTAAGTGAACCTGATGTCAATGTGCAAGTTATGGGAGGGAATGAAAAGCTTTTGTAGAAGAAGGGTGTACTTGGGCATCAAGGGACCTCGGAAAGGTGGCAGTCTGGCCTGGCACATTCTGTGGATGTGATTAAAGAGTTCTGTAATTTAGGGCTTCTTTAGAGAAGAAGTCAATGAAAGTGTTGTATGACTTGAAGGTTGTGTTGCTGATAAAGGTCAAGGGGTTTTCTGAGCTGGCTACAAACCAGATGGTTTGGAAGGAAACTGAAAGGCAAAATGGCTATGGGGAACAGAGGAATGTATTACCTAATACTGTATTATTGATTGGAGTAAGTGCCACAGAGTTCATTGGGGCTTACTGCTAGGTAAGGGTGCCTAGAATTACATCATAGAAGGACAGAAACTACCTCCTAGCAAATCTGTCTTGTGGTTCATCATGTTCAATATTGTCTGTGCTGACTTCTGACAGCTCTCCGGAACTTGGCAGGCATGACTGTTCCATACAGTTGTGCATGGCACAAGGGTCCCTAAGGGTCCCAAATCTAAGAGAGTGCCATTCATGGTAACAGGAAAAAAAAAGCCCACGTGTAAAAGCCCCCATGAACATTGCCCATGTGGCTTAGGGTGGGGGGGGAGTCAGTGGGTTAGGGTAAGGATTAGGGTATTTTTTTCTGTGGGCAATTCTTGTGTGGGATTTTTTCCTTGTGTGGGTTTTTTTTTCTAGAACCACCATTTACATAGAGAGGAGAAGTAATGCTGGTTGAATGTCCCCTCTGTTGGGGAGGATGAGGCTCCTTTTTCTACTGTACAGAAAGGCCTCTGTATGAGCTAGAGGTGGCCATGTTGGCAGGGATCTTTCCCAATCTCACCTGGAGGTGCTGCGGATTGAAGCCAGGACCTTCTGCATACGAAGCAGGTAGGTGCTCAACCACTGAGCCCTCCCCACTTCTTTGCCACAGTGTTGAAGGAATCTGGTATGAAAAAAATAAGTTGTGTCTCTTACAATGCAGTCCTGGGCAGAAGTAAGGCCTATTGAATTCAATAAGATTTTCTCCTCAATAAGTGTATAGGATTGCAGCCTTAGCAAGGCCAACATGTGGCCACGTTTAGGCAGGAAGTCACTTGGGCCTTACCTTTGTTCTTTCCAGGTGACCTTAGTCATCTTTCTGGTAGTTACTTTGCTTATTTATCTAGTTCAGTTGATATTTTATTACCAGCAGGTCTGCGGTTATTGACTTTTACCTAGCATGCTTTCCAAACTTATCTCTAACTCTGGTATGATTACTAAGCCTTTTTAAAAAACAAACAAACCCTGTGCCTTAACTGTTGGCCCAGGTGGGAAGATGCTGTACCATCTAGGTTTTGCATTTCTTTGTTGAAACTTACGTTTGTCTAGTTTCTGTGGGGAAGTGTAATGGTGATACCTCCAGCCTATTCACATTGTTACCCAATTATAATGGGTTCTTTCCATATCAAAATAATACACTTTCAGTGCAGATCTGTGGCTAGTTGATGCAACTTTTCTTCAGCCTGAGTAGCACAGACAAATCATGTGATCTTCTGATAAATTGTTGCCTGAACCAAGAGCACATAGATTGCCTGAACCATGAAAACCACATAGTTTGTCTTTACTGAATGCTTCATTCACAAAGGAGGGCTCTGATGAAGCTGGTTTTCATCTGATCAGCTGTGGGGAAGGGCTCTTCTGCTTAGACCCAACTGGGTTGCAATGTTATGGGAAGCTGTCATCCAAAGGGAAAGGTAGAAAACCTGTGAAGGTAGTGCATTGCAACAAAAGCCACAGCTGCTTCTCTTTGGGGGGGGCTGACTTGAGGAAGAGGTTCTGCTAGTTCCTCACTGTATGAAGGATGAGTGGGGATGTACCTGAGAAATTAGGAGGTTTGCCCTGTAATTTCAGCACAGCTTACAGTTTATAGCATAGCAGTGTGGTATAATTTGTCATTGGGCCAAAAGTTAATGCTTCTAAATTCTGTTGCCATCGCAGTCTGAAGTATGATGCATTGGGGTGCACAGAGCTCTCAGGAGATCACCCAACCAAGTATTGGCTTACCTTCAGCATAGTTCTATAACAGGGGTGCCCAAACCCCGGCCCTGGGGCCACTTGCGGCCCCTGAGGATTCCCACTGTGACCCTCAGGGAGCCCTCAGTCTCCAATGAGCCTCTGGCCCTCTGGAGACTTTTTGGAGCCCACACTAGCCCGACACAACTGCTTTCAGCGTGAGGGCGACTATTTGACCTCTCACGTGAGCTGTGGGATGAGGGCTCCCTCCACTGCTTGCTGTTTCACGTCTGTGATGCAGTAGTGGAAGCAAACGAAAGGCCAGCCTTGCTTTGTGCAAGGCCTTGAGCTATTGCAAGACCTTCATTCATTCATATAAGTTCATGTTTAATATATTCATTTATGTAAACTTATGTAAATTCAAATTTTAAATGTAAATTGATTCTTTTTCCCCCCCATCCCCGACACAGTGTCAGATGTGGCCCTCCTGCCAAAAACTTTGGACACCCCTGTTCTATACCATGGACCTTTAAACCCTGGCCTGGGATCTTGGGTTAGTTGCAGCCTTGTTGCTTCCAGGTAGAAAATTGAAAGTGTTTGCTGGTGTTCCTTTTGCATTCTTTTAGATGGTGAACCCTTCTTGATGGTGAGCCATTTAGTGATTTGATTTTCTCTGTCAACTGCTTTGTGAGCTTTTTTTGTTAAAAAGTCGATACCTATAAATTTTCTTAATAATAATAAAAATAAGACAATCTGTTTTTTTCCCCATTTAAGCTCCTTGATGAGCACACACTAGTGTTGGCTTCAGAAGCCCACCCTAATAAAATCCTCCAACTCATCCTTGTGAATAAACTTGCAGATCTTAGTTGCCTACAGCCCACAAACTATACGCCCATGTGGTTAAGTTTAGTAACGTGTGTTATAAAAGAATTGGGTTTTGTAAGATGTTTTGTCAGGTTACCTGAACATTTATGACTGTTCCAAGCAAGTCGCTATTTAACAAACTGCACAAAACTGCTGGTATTCCCCTCTCTCACCAAGTTATTAAAATAGGTCTGCAGATATATTTGGCAAAATCAAGGGAGGAAAACCAGGAACTTCTGCTGCATTGTTTCCCCATGGCTGTTTGCAATGGATGCAAAATCCCTTTGGACTTTCCCTCTTAAGTGTAACCTTATGAATGTTTACTCAGAAGTAAAAACTGGTTTGTTTCTGTGAGCTTACCATTGATTTAGCATGTTTCTGGCCTGAGATAATTGTATCAGTTTCTTTATGCTTAGTGCTCTGACTTTATTGTTTCATTGAATGGAAACCTGATTGTTTTAATTGTGTAATTCAGTGTAACTTACTCCCAAGAAAGTGTGTATAGAATGGCAGTCCTGTATATATATATATATATATATATATATATATATATATATATATATATAATGCTTTATTTATTTATTACAGATACAGGTAAGGAAAATTGGATAGACTTAGGGCTAGGACTACATAGGTTACACACGAGGGTGGTGGCCATCGATTACAACAAACATTAATCCAAACGAAATTAATAATCAGTACAAAAATTATCATATTCTTTAACCCAACTGGTTAATACTTTAACATTCCATATTTTTCCTCTAACCTTATCTATCCCATCATAAAAAAAACACTTAAAACTTTTACTTATACACTCTTCTTACCACTAAACTAGTCTCTAAAATAAAATCTTTCTTATCTGATTCTTAATTTCTAATATGACATCTAAAAAAGAAGTCTCTGATTACCATGGTATTACCTCCTTCAATATCTCTTATAACATATTATACATCATTTTCCATAACTATCCAATCAAAAAAGGCTTCAAATTTTTACTTATAGACTCTTCTTACCACTAAACTAACCTCTAAAATACAATCTCTTATCTGATTCTTAATTTCTAATATCACATCTAAAAACAAATATCTCCAATTACAATAATATTATACTTCGCTTATCCACCACATATTTATTAACCCAAAATACAGATTTAATATTTTCTCCAAAATAAATTGACATCTATAATTTATTTTATTTACCTTCTTTTTTTATAAAATAACCCTTTTATTTGTCTTAATACCACTATATTTTACACAATACTTATATTCCAAAATTGCAGTTCCATCTAATTTATTTCATATATTTACCACTTTAATTTTCACAATACTTATATTCCAAATTCCCTTTTCATCCACTTTAGTTTAATCTAATTAATAAAATATTTATCTTAATATCACTTAATTTCCACAATATTTATATTTCAAATTTTCATTTACATCTATTTTAATTTAATATGTTTAAAAAAAAATTATATTTATTATTCAACCATTTTGCCCTTCTTCTTATTGTTTACTTTGTACTCTATCTTATTGGTGTTCCCTCTTAGTCCTCCTACTGGTTCTTCCACTTCTTCTTTTTCTTCTTTTTCTCCTTAAGTCCCCCCTCTGTTTTTCTTTCTTCTTTTTCATTCTGTTATTCTTGAATTCAATCCATAAATTCTTCCTCTTCTTGAGACAGCTTGCTCTCTGAACATTTTGTCTTTTTTGCTCCTTAAGATTCCCAGTTATTATGACAATTGCTTCTTCCATCTCGTGTCCCATTTCAAAATACTCCACTTCTTTAACTTCACCTGACATCTGATCCATTCTTTTTTCTTCTCTATTGTTTATAATCTGTTCCCACGAGTTTACAAGGGAGGAGCTTATTTGCCCAATTTGTTCAGAGAGTTCTCTGACTTGTTGCTACATTTCTCTTCTAAAATCCATCAGAAAGTCCACCAACAAGGCCTGGCTTTCGTGATCATCTTTTAGATTTTCAAAAGCCATTTTTATCAACACCAACTCAAGCCACTTCCTACAGGACTACTTTCTAATTTTATATCCAGGGCTACTTTCCAAATTTTTATATCCAAAAAAGTCAATCAAATCCCGAGTCAAATTAGGTTAGTATGCCTTTAAATGACCAAAAGGAAAAAAAAAAAATTCAAGCCTCTTGCTGAGAAACTGAAACCGAAACCAGGCTTAAATGAAGGCATTTTGCTGGGAAAATGAAGGTAGACTTTATTTCCTTCGTTGAAGATTACTTATTTATTTCTCTTCAGTACATACCATTAAGAAAAATAATAATCTTGTACTTACTCCAGCAGGGGAAATACCAATTCACCTATTCCCCCCCCCCCCCGGGTGGCTAATGGCCAGCGTGAATAATCTTGAATTATCTCCTTCTCCAGACTTCTTACTTACAGTTCTAAGTAAAACTTTTTAAGGAGCCAAGTTCACTCACTCTTAATAGCTTTTTTCGCTGCAATGTTGTATCTCGGCCATGGGAGGACAGGTTTTCAGCTCTCCGAGCTTCTCAGAGATGTCGCCCGGGATAGATTTGCTTCAGCACAGAGCAAAACAGAGAGAAATCCTTGAAATTGCCTGTTTCTAAGGACCCCCCGTTCAAGCTCTCAGCTCTTCGTACCGTCTTCCTGGCACCGAAGCGTGCCTTAGTTGTTTAGGCACATGAAAACATATCTATTTCGCAGTCTCTTCGGGAACCCCCAAAGTTCACTGCAACTTCACTGAAAGTTAGCTCCGCCCCCGCCCCCCCCCCCCGCAGTCCTGGTTTTTGTGGATGCTGCTGCATTACACTTTCAGTGCACTTTTACCCCCTGTATTCAGTTGGCCCTGCTCCATGGGTGTGATGTCCATTTTTCTTACTGCTGAATAGAAGGCTTGCCCTTGTGCACCTGGAGGAAGGGACTGGAGCTGTCGGTACTTCTTGGAGAGTAATTGCTGCTTTTGGCTACGATGCTTGCCTGGAGAGAGAATAGAAGTCTCATGCAATCTGATTTTCCCTTATCAATGCAGAGCTGCCATTGGCCCCAATTCCCCAGGCGCTGGCCACCCTGTGATGAAGGCAGTATAACTTGCGCAGGAAGATGAAGTGGAAAATTAGTTCAGTTGTAGATCAGAAGATCCTAAGGATGCCATTGAGAATGGGATTCTGCCCCTTTGGTTTCTTGTGCTGCTGAGCCTCTAGTGTGGAGAAGAGCCTGGGTAAGAGGAGGCAGCCTTGGCACCAGCTGGCATGACCTTCCTATTCACTTGAATGTAAAGAATGTCAGAGCTTGATGTACTGGGGTGTGAAACTGGTACACTGCCTCCAGGTGTCTGTCATAGAGAATCTATATCCCCAGACTCAAGATCCTGTTAATTTCCCAGTATCCCATTGCTAGTATTTGCTGCTGCTTCCTCACAATATCTTTGTTGCAGAACAAGCAAGGAAGTGTACTGGTCCTAGTTCAGGAGACATGAATTGGTATAGGGGCTGGGTTAACAGGGAGAGCTTTGGCCCTGTGTTCTGGCATGGGAGGAACTCCTTGTCCAGTGGCTTAGTTAGCATTACTGAAGAAAATTGGCGCGTGTATCTAGCTGTGGATTCAACTTGTGGCCTGAAGGCACATGATAGAGCAGCCTTGAAACTATGCAGGTCTGGTCCTGTTCTGTGTCTGAATGGCAGCCTTGTTCTGCTTCCTTGAGTTCCATGGAAGAAAGGAAGACTATAGATACCTTTCCAACTGGTGTTTACCAGTGTGCAGGTGAAATGGGGTGCATCAGCAAGAGGTTTTAGTAATTTACAGGTATGTTTTCTGCTCATCGTATATGTGTGCCCCACATGTAAACTGCAGACAAGACATTCTTGGTGAAGAGTATTCAGCAGATGTGTCCAAAAAGGTCCAGGCTTTCCGAGAGAGGCTTGAACTATTCATGCCTTATGCTGTAACCATGTCTTTTCCTTCCCAAGACAAGAAAGTGTGTTTCGTAGGGCAGGAGCCTGAAAGATCATTGGCACACCTTTGAGGGAAGAGCCAGGAGATTGGAGCGGAATTCCTGCATGTGGCAGGTCTCTTTCTCAGGGCTCTGTGTTTAGTGTGTATTCTGCAGGGAGCATCATCCATATGTGGGCAAAGGAAATGAGCAAGCTGTTGGCATCTGCAGAATAGTTAGTTATATTTATTTGAATTTGTTGGTTACACCTGGGATGTTGCTCTCATATGAGGAGTTTTGCAAACTGTTGACTCCTTTGCCTTGGATGGGGAGGTATCTGATGAAGTTTAGAATCCTTTCTGGACAAAGGCAGACATAATACTTAAAGAGGCATCACATCATGTTCTTCACTTGTGGTGGGAGCCCAGTTTTCTTCCAACTTTGTAATTTGCATGACACATGCACATGATTTTAGCAACATGTATGTGATGCTTAAGCATTCACCTTTATTCTTTTTCTGTCACTGTGTATTATTTTTAATGCAAGTTTGAAAAAGCTGTTGTAAAACTATTCCAGGGTTTGGTGGGTGGATGTTGTAATGTTATGAGCTCCAGGCAGTGTCTGTGAGTCTACAGCTGGCTTTTGATCCTGGTTTCCAGAATCAGGTTGTTTTTTATTTTTTTCCCCTCTTATCCTAGAAGAAAGATTTGCATCTGGGCAAAATGTGGTGAGGGTGCTTTTAAGCCATTTCTACCCAACATTGCATATATGCAACAGAGATAAAATGTGTACACCTGTGGGCTGTGCAGAAATGGGATAAGCAGGCTCTGTTGTTTGCCAAATGTTCTGTCTGTCATTATAACTGATATACAAGATTGTACAAGCTCCAAGCTCCCTGACCTTGTCTCAAGTGTGCAGTTTCCAGGTTTAGGCCCAAGTCCTGCGAGGGGCTGAAAAGGAAATAAAGTTCCTGTGTACCAACATCAGATAGGCGCATTATGAAGCGAAGAGGCTGGATATTTCCTCCCCCTCCCTTTAGTTCTCATGGGGCATCTCCTTGAACTGTGTTTCTGAAAGGGGCAGCTGAGCAGATGCAATTTTAATCTTGTCTCAAGTCTGAGTAGTGGTATTTGCAACAGCTGTTGGATCTCCCAACCAAAATGAATTTGAGAACTTAATGGGGCACAGTGGGGTTTGGTGGGGAGAATGGTTAGAGGAGGAGTGAATATTGACTCCTGAGTAACAGAAGGAAGGAGGTTGCTATTCTTCCAGTGCAGCTAATAGGGGGACAAAATGTGTTTGTTTTTACAATCAATTGTAATTGAAGGGGAAAAATAATGGCTGGTTGATGATGGGGCACACACCTCCCCCCCCTTCCCTGGAAGTGGAAGCATCGCCTGGGCCTGTGAATGTGATTAATTTTGGAATCAGAATTTTGCAACTTCCTTTGCCTTTACCCACGACCACAAAGTTGTTGCAGTGGGCTTCTTAAGAGCGCATTGTTGTTGTTTGTGCACATGAAGACACCAAAGTTATTACAGTTGGGCCATCCTTATTCCATAGGGAACTGTGTCAAATGGCAGGCTTCCAGTACAGCAGCACTTCTTGGAAGCTGCCCTTCCGTAGAATAATAGAGTTGAAATGGACCTAGAAGATCACCCAGTCCAATCCTTGCCAGTGCAGACTGTCCACCACTACAACATCCCTGATAGATGGCTAACCAAAGACCTCTAATGATTGTTTACCACCTTTTGAAGCAGACTGTTCCACTGCCAAGCAGTTTGTTTCATCAGAAGTTCTTCCTAACGTTTCATTGAAATTTCCTTTGTTTTAAGCCCATTTGTCCTGGTCCTACCTTCCAGAACAACAAATAACAAATTCACTCCATCTTCTGCTGCAAGACTCCTTTGCCACCCAGAGCCTGGTTTGGGGACACCTTATGCCCATTTTAAGTACCCCAGGAAAGGCTTGAGGCTGGTTCGAAGGGTTAGATAGTCTTAGTTGGCAGGGGGTCTGCCATAGCCTTGTAACCCCTAACTAGAAACCATCTGTAGCTAGGGACCAGTCGCTTCATCCCCATTTCCCTCAGTCTTGGCCTTTCCTTCTTCCATACCTCCCTTCCCGGAAGTTGATCTTTGCCCCCCTCCTAGCCTTTTTGGGGGGAGAGAGTCCCTCCTTTTCCTCCTATTGCTTCTGTCCTGGATGCCCTTCTTCTCTCCTGGTTCTCTGAGCCCCCCTCTCTTGCCTTCCCCACCTTTCCATTCTCCTTCCATTGAACCTGTCTCTCTCACTGCTTCTTGCCTCTCTGGTCCTACCCGCTCAGTCCTTGACCTCTATCCTTCTTCTGGCCCATTCCCCCTTCTCTTTGTCCCTGCTTCTCTCCTCATTCCTTCCCTCACTCTCCCTTCTCACCAGCTTGTATCCCTCAGTTGCTTGTAACTCTACCCTCCCTCTGCGGAGGCCATCTGGGCTCGCCTGCCTCTTCAGGCATCCTTGCCAAGCCCTGAAGTATGTCATCACCAGGCCTCCAAAGCCAAGAGATGTGCAGTCTCTGGGTACCTCAAGTCAGAGCAAAATGCCATGGCATCACAGAACTCTGCACCATCCTAGTCACCCTTCTTTGGACCCAGTTACTCAATATCCCTCATAAACTGTTGCACCCAGGGCATACTATCTCAGGTGGGGATATAGTGGTACCATAATTTTCACAATATCAGTACTATATTTATGTTGATGTAGCCTGGGATCACATTTGCCTTCTTTGCTGCTATGCCACACTGTTGGCTCATGCTTCACTTGTCTTCTGCTGAAACACCCAGGCCTCTTTCAGACATACTGCTTCTCAGGCAAGTATCTCCAATCCCTGACTGAGCACCAGTCTTTGCCCTCAAGTACATTATAATTTCAGCTATAGTGATTTAGAAGTTGCTTCCTGTGGCCTTCTCTTGAGCTCTCTGTTAGCACCTGGGGATACTGTGAAGTGTGCAAAGGACCCTACAAAATGCCATTGCTGCCTTTGTGTGAATGGTGCTATTGTGACCACATGGGCTCATTGGCTCGCCCTGGTTCCATGCTTACAGTGGCCTGCATTGTCTCATGTCTGCCCATCCACAGTGATTAGGTTAGGATGGAGCCGCTTGTGCTGTCTGCATTGCAGTTGTGGGACCAGTATATGTAATGTGGTGCACATGAACGTATTTGCCATGTACCCTGCATGTGACTCTTGCAACATTGTACCATGTTTATAGTTGCACCACCTTTTAAGCTGGGATAAAAAGAGCCCTTGTGTGGAACTTTTGTAAGCTTCCCATTTTAGCATCACACAGGGATGCTCCCACACAGAAGCAAATGATCTGCTTGCTTGCATAATATGCTTCATTCCTCTGTTGGGAGCTACTTCAGCAGTCTATGGGGCTTAGTGAAGTGGATTGGTGGGGGCAACCTCAGTTTGCCTACTTGCTTACACTGTTCCACTCTTTGAATTGGAAAAGGAAGAGGGGGATGGCAGGTAGAGCTTTGGAGAAACTCCAACCCACCAGTCTTCTCTACCCATTTGCCCTTTTCCAGTCTGAGGAATGGGAGGAGCAGAGGTTGGCATATTGCCCGATAAGGGGGGGACAACATTTGGGATGCCACACTAGTACTGGGAGGTTTGGGGTCAGTCCTGGTTTTAGTATGTGGCAGTCTTGTAGTGCACACAAGCAGGGTTCCAAGCATGACATGGAAAAGTGTTGAGAGGGGACAGCACACAAAGAACATAAGGATTGCCATTGCTGCCTGGCTCACTTGGTTTACCTTTCAGAGGGCAAAGTATTCCACAGAGGAGAATATAGACCTAAAAATACCTTTCCAAAACACAGTGTTGTGTCTCCTTCCTGGCCACCAGAGTTTGCCTATTCCAGGCAAAAAATATTAGAGCAGCCCCCACCCTTCTCTGTGTAAAGGCTGTGAAGGGTGACTTGATCCCATGAGACCTACAAAGCCATTTAGGGGAGGAAAGACGGTGACTCAGCAAAATGTGAGGAAGGAAACAGTGGAGCAAATGTCACAATGTCATCTCGTGTTTGCCTAGGTTGGCAGAGGAGCACATGGCCTCTCAGAAATCAGCCTGAG
Source organism: Tiliqua scincoides (assembly GCF_035046505.1). Taxonomy (NCBI): domain Eukaryota; kingdom Metazoa; phylum Chordata; class Lepidosauria; order Squamata; family Scincidae; genus Tiliqua; species Tiliqua scincoides. The sequence continues at coordinate 20,564,280 of NC_089829.1, forward strand.
GTCTGTTTGTTTTGGGTTATGAATTTGTAGTCCCCTTTTCAATATAAAGATTTCCAGAATGACTGCAGTATCCAAGTGAGATGATGAGAAAACCTGAACTGGTAACAAAAATGGCAGGAGGAATTAGCAGCTTTAAAACAGCCTCATCAAAGGCAGAAAGGCCTGGCAACATGCAAGGGAAACAGCAGGGTTGGTACCGGGGAGTGATCCATTGGTGTAGCATCTGGGGTAGCAACTCTGGCCATAAACTGTAAAACTCCATGTAGGCTTATGTTTGGGTAGGCATTCTTTCAGCTACTCAGGTCCTGAGCTGTGTAGGGTCCAAAAGGTGAGTGCAGACACTTGGAAATGGACCGAAAGCCACAACTGTGAGATGATGTGTATAAGCCACAAGTTATACAGAAGTGTTTCTAAGGGTGCAATCCTAAACAACTTTCCAGCACTGGCATAGCTGTTCCAGTGGGGCATGAGCTGCATCCAGCAGTTTGAGGGCAGTCATGGAGGCCTCCTCAAGGTACGGCAATGTTTGTTCTCTTACCTTGGAGTTGCGTTGCCCTTATGTTAGTGCTGGAAAATTGGTTAGGATTGTGGCCTTAGACAAACTTGCAACACATACACTTGCATCTCTAGATCTTATCTGCATATACAGTAGTTGACAGTAAAGAAGTTGTAGCTGGTAGATCCAGGACATGCAACCTTCTAGGAAACTCATTTTGGGTCCAGTCCTATGCAACTTTCCAGTGCGATGCAGCTGCAGTGCAACCCCAACAGACATTCCTTACCTTTCAGAGGCCTCCATGACTGTCCTCCCCCAACCGCAAGATGCAATGCATAGCCCACTGGCATGTTGGCACTGGAAATTTGCATAGGATTGGGTCCTTAGTCTTATAATGCAGCTTATATAGGGCTATCCAAGCTCCCAGGCGCATATTTTAATTCTGCATATGGAGTGCAACACTCCCCCAGAGTGTTGTGCATTTAAAAATAACCCCACAAAACTCAAACCAGACCTCTTAGAACTGTGTCTTGCTGGCACGAGGTTAGACATTTGTTCAGGCACTCTTAAATATTGACTGTGAATTCTATTGTTGATGAATCTAGTTACGTTTCCAAGTGGATGAACTGCACATGATTAGTCACTTATTAAAACCACACTGATTGCTCAGAATCCCCCTGTGCTTACAAATTATTTGTTGTTTGCTCAGTGTTTTCCTCGTTATAGAGCACGGACAAGCCTGTAATTTCCTGGATTGCCTCCCTCCTTAATGGACTGACACTAGCCTGGAACATGATCAGAATTAAACAAGGAGTACTGAAGCAAAGGGTGTGTGTCCCTGACCCCAAAGGGCCTACATTCAAGTGTGGTATTTGCCTGCGGAAAAGGTTGCACTAGAAGTATCTTAACCCATTTCTGCCCAACCCACAGGTGTATGCATTTGATCCCTGTTGCATATATGCAGCGTTGGTCAGAAATGGTTTAAAATGGTGTTATTTTACTCAGAAGTAAGCCCATAGTATTCAGTAAGACTTAGGCTGTAATCCTGTCTCACTGGAAACAAACACGTCTAGATATTCCGGGGGGGGCATTATTACTGCGGTTGGAGAGACTGGTGAACTAAATGCCTAGAATTGGCCATAGCAGCCCAGTTGCCAATGGTGATGGTTTAATTACTAAGTTGCCATTTTGAAGAGGCATTCTCCATTCCCCCCCCCCCAAGAAACTGCTCAGAGCAATTGCGCACCACACAGCTGTCTGACTAGAACTGACCCATGACTCCAAAGGTGGCAATTGGGATCTGGTCTTTGTCTCATGGGTGGAACTGCTTCCCAAAGGCTGGGGGACTGCCGCAGGCTGCATCTTTCCTTTCAAAAAGGCCGTTGTCGGATCAGATGTTCCATTGGCATTTGAACATGAAGGTGGCTTGCGTATTTGCAAGGGTCCAAGCCTGTGCCACTCACTGGGGGTTGGGAGCATAGTGGCCAGGAGGCTGAACTGTGTATTGGATTTCCCTGGTTCAAAATTTGCCTCTGGTGTGAACTAAGAGGCAACCTTAGACAAGCTGTCTCTTCCCCCCCCCCCCGACCTCAGTCTTTTCCCATCTACAATATGTGAATAATAATACCTTATGGAGTTCTTGGAAGGACAGCATGCAAATAAGGCATGGGAAACATTTTGCATGCTCAGGAAACATTCAAAAAAGGGAGACATCCTAGGACTGTTTGTGGGGAAAATGACAACAGGATACTTCTTGACACCGGTGGGCCCCCAGTGAAGGTCACCATTGCCTTGTTGCAAGGCTATCCATGGCTCCTCTCTGCACAGAGGCTAAGGGAAGGTCAGCATTGCTGGCGGCTGGCTGTGTGTGGCGACTGACGCCCCACTGTGCAGCCCTAAATAAACCTTGCCCAGGCATGCCAAGATCATGTCCCTGGGCAACAGGCCAGCATTCCAGGCTGTCTTCATCAGCTGGAGATGTCTGTCAGAAGAGCTTCCTTGCTCTGGGCTTTGGGGGAGTGGAAGCCCTGCTATTGAGCAAGCTGCCTGTGTGGGGCTTGGGTTTTCAAGGAATGTGTGCACCCCTATTTTTATCCTGGAGGTTGTGACAAATAGATGGCCCTGGTTTGAACTTCCTTTGCAGATGAAAACATTGGTGACTCTTTCTCTCCTTAAGCTTCTTTTTTCTTCCACCTCTCCATCACTTTCCACTGGAATTCACTTTCAAAGTCACCCAGGCCCTCTCCCCTCCCCTGCTTGTCTGCATCTCGAAATGGCCTCTGTGTGTCCCAGGCAGGCAGGTGTTGGGGATTGCAATGCCAGTGTCAAGGAATTCTGCCAAGTTAAAAGCATGACAGTCAGGCCCAAATCCTAACCCAATTTTCAGCACTGGCATAGCTGTGCCAAAGGGACATATGCTGCATCCTGCAGTTGGGGGGGGGGCACTCATGGAGGCTTCCTCAAGGTAAGGGAATGTTTGTTTCCTTACCTAGGAGCTGCATTGCCCTTTCGTCCATGCTGGAAAGTGTGTTAGGATTGCACCCTCAGCCTGCATGTTGTGGGTGGGGGGAATTGGCCTTGCACACTCACGCTCCCCTATTTGTGGTGTATTTTTTGTTAGGCTGTGGGAACTGAAACTCTCTGTCTCATGTGCTTGATGTCTTCACTCAGCCCAGTTCTCTATCTAACCTCAAGGCAATGTCTGTGTGTGGTGGGCAGCTTGGGAGTACAACCCTGTCTTATTGCAGTCAGAATGTGAAGTACATGTTCTCTCCCCCCCCCCCCCCCATATATTCTTTCTGGCCTGCAACTAAGCAAGCTCTACATCGGAGAACATATAGCCCATGGGCCAGATCCTGCCTGCCACCCAAAGTTATCTGACCCACACAGAGCTCAGCTTGCTCTTTCCAGGAGTTTGGCAACCCGGAAGTTTGGCAATGATGTCATTGCCAAACGTCCAACCCCTTTGCCCAAAAAGGTTCTCGACCCCTACTCCAAGCTAAAGAGCTCACCAACCACTTCTGTTTGCCAAGGCTGCCTACACGGTAGGGGTGGGTAGGGGAGTTGCTGCTGTCCTTGCCACTGCCTTAGAAAGCCAGTAAAGGCTCTAGAGACATTGATGGGGGAAGCAACAACATAAGTTTCCAGACCACTTCATGATGACTTGACTAAAAGGCTGGGAGCATAATTAGAACAAGGAAGTAGATGGAATCCTGTGCCCTGGCCAACTATTTCCCCTTCTCTTGCTTGCCTGTGATCCCGTTTCCCCTTTCTCCCTCTGATGCCAAAATTAACTTTTCAGCTGACTGTGTGCCAGCCCAGCTAAGGAAAGACTGTCTCACTGCTTCTGCTTCCCTAGTCCTACTCTGTGGTCGCTGCTCCTACTCGTGGTCGCTGCTCCTAGTCCTACTCTGTGGTCACTGTTAAGTGGTAGGAACATCATAACAACTGTGGCCTGGTTTCTGCCTTCTGGCAGTCAGTTGCTGACCCCTGTTACTGGTAAATGGGGAAAGCTTCAACTGAGTTTCCTCCTCGGGTTGGCTCTTTGGAATAAAGCTTGGTGATTCCTGGGTTATCACAGGAATTATCACAGGAAAAAGCCTGTGATTATCACAGGAAAAAGCCTTCTGCAGGTGCGGTGGGTGGGTGGGTGGGTTACAGGTTCCAAAGCAAGTGTCTTGCTTCTGAGGCTGTGTATCCTCATTTGGACTGGAAGAGGCTTTGGAGGCACAAAAATAGAGGGCTGGTTGCTGGGTGATGCTTCTCTCTTGTGGTTGCTCAGATTAAAGCCTGTGTCAGCTGACAAGGTGCTATTCCTCTTCTTCTCCAAGTTGTCTTTAGGATTGGCAGCATTTCTTTGTTTCACACATTTTGATACCTGTCATGCATCATCCTGGACAGATTCCATCATCTGTGTCTAAAAAGATTTGGGATCAGAGCTAGCCAAACTCATTATTTAGAATTTTTTTTAAAGTACTGTTTTCAAGCAAGTGTTCAAAGCAGTTTGTCAAGCAAAAGGAGCGAGAGGGATGGTTCCCTTTCCCAAAGGATCTTGCAATCTTAAAAGAAGCCTAAGAGACGTTGGCAACAGCCACTGAGACAGATGCTCTGCCGAGATCCGTTGGGGCTGTTGCCCCTGAAACTGTGCCTCTTTATAGTTAGAAGGGCACCAAATAGTAGCTCCTTTTGCACAAAATAGTTTGCCCTCTGTGAAAACTGGTCATGCCACCTTGAGCTTTCAAGAGCAGAGACAAAAATCTTCACCTACAGCAAACAGCAGTGTGCAAAGTGCAATCCTCCCGTCCTCTAACCATGTTCTCAGTGTGTGGCACAATGCCAAGGGAAGGATTGTGAATTCACAGAAAGGTGAGTTGTGGGGCAGTATTGCTCTCTGGAAGAAAACTGTGCTTTGCTTCTATTCTTTCTTGCCCCTCCCCACACAAATGGCATTGTTTTGTGAAAAACAGACCATACATGTTTTGACACAACCCACATTGAAACACCCTGGAAAGAGTAATCTGTCTAGGAGAGGAAGTAGGATCCCTTTCCCCAGGATATAGCACTGGGCCTTTTACATTCTTGGAAAGGTTTTGAACCCAGGGAGATCCTGGGGCATTTTGCTGCCTGAGGCCAAAACACAACTGTTGCCTCCCTAAGGAGGCAAAAATGCAATAATGACCTGAAAAAGTGATTCTTTGCCTTGAAGGAAAACACTAATAAATGGCCCAAACTTGACTTAGAACCACCATGTAACTCAGTAAGTTTTAGATCAGGATTGTTTTCATAAGGGCTGCAGCCTTTTATTGGTTGGCCACTTAGCTGAAGATTTAGTTTAATTGGGGAGGCCACACCTAGGTAGGACTTGCTTAATTCGTTTTTTTGAAAGCCATTTTGATTCTGATGTCTTGGCATGAAAAAGGAGAGCTATCTCTGACTTCTTCAGCAGTTGCAATCCTACCTACTTCCCAGGGAGTAAGCCCACTGAATGCAGTAGGACTTCTTAACAGGCATGCATAGGATTGGGTTGTTGGCAACTTTTGTTGAACTATTTTATCTTGTACTTCAGTATCTTAGAAATGCCTTTTATAAAAAGGCTTTGTTAATATGCAAAGTTATTTTAATCTGACCATCTGTCTTTTTAAGAAAATTAACTTGATCTAGAAAAAAAGCTTCAATTGATTGGAGGCTCTGATTTTCAGACATCCTAAGGAGAGCTTTTCAGGTGGGAGCAGAGGTGCTTGGTCCAGGACTAAACAGAGTTCTGATCATGCCCTATTTGGATACATTTTATTTAGAGGGCCTCTTGCGTAGTGTCTTGTCCCATGGCTCAATTTATGGACATCCCCACCTACCACCTGCATTGCAGACCCTCTTGATAGCCTAAAGTCCTTATTCAGGGTAACCATATTATGGATCTCTAAGAGGGCAACTTATTGTTTATTAGTATGGAAATATTCTAACCTAATGTTCCCAGATGGGATTACTTGTTGCCTTTGGACGCATGACATGCTGTACCTCCCAGCAGAGGTGGTACCTGGGTGGGGCACAGGGTGAAAGCCCATGCTTATAAGATGACTCACCTGGCCAGGTTGACCCCTGAATCATTAGTATTGATGACTACAATGTGCTATAGAGGTCAGGTGCCTGGCTTGGCTGCTATCTGTGCCAGCACTGCCTCCAAATACTGACAGTTCTAGAAGATGAAAATATTCAAGTTGCCACAGTACTCATTGTGTAAAGTGAAGGAGGCAGGGAACTGTGGTGTTTGTCCGTTTGGTTTGTGCAAATGTGTGCATTTCTCACCGGGGCAACTGTTCAGGGTGCCAGACAATGGAGCCTGCCACCTGCCTGGTGTTGATTGATGCCTTGACCTGAACGCCTACAGTGCTCTTTCTGTTCCCATTCCTGTGGTTCTGCAGTGGGAGCAAGTCCTTGAATGAGGAGCCCTCTGAGCTGTTTTGTTCCTGACCTGGTGACTTGGCAGACCTGTGAGCATTTCACTTGTGCAGCAGTGTGTGTCCAAGTGGCAAGCTATAGGCCCCATCACATGGCTGCTCTATGCTTGGGGTCTTGAAGCTGTAAAACTCGATAGCCTGCTGTGGGTGCTAAGTGGCAAGGTGGAATGCTGGAGGACGTCATTGGTTTGGGTGCGCACTTGGGACAGAAATTTGTTGTCCCTGTTTTACTGTGTATAGGAGAGTGCGAGTCCCTTGAGGCAGCTCAGTCTTACTTTCTCTAGGGAAGCTGCTGTTCTCAGGCTACTGGTCCCTTTAGTGCAGTGTTTGTTGGCACTGATGGACAGCAGCTCTCTGGAGCAGCATTTCCCAGGCTGCTTCTAGAATCTGTAGGGCTCCATAAGCTCATCATAAGTAGCAGACATTTGCCCCTGCCTGATCATCTCCTTCCCACCTCCACTGTTTGCGGCTCTCCTTCCTCATTCCCCTCCTGTTCCAGCCCTTTGCCAGATTTTGGCATTTGCTACTCTGACACGCACTGGCACTCTGGGGCCCACCAAGACTCCTAAAAAAGAGTGTAAAGAGCTCCAAAGAATGAAAAGTGTGAGAGCCGTTGCTCTGGTGTCAGGCTGTACTGGCCTGTCTGTAACCTGCAACCACCTGGTGCAGGTTCCATCAGTGTGTGATTGTGGGGCATTGGATTTGGAGTGTCTTTCACCCCAAGGTTGCCTCCACTGCTGCTTTCCAAACTGTTGCTGACGTGAGCTGCAGTGATTTGCTTTCCACTCACTTGAGCGAGAAGCGAATCATTCCCCTCCTTACAGTGCTCCTTGTGCAATGCCATGAAACCCAGATGTGCAGGACTTCTGGTTTCATGCTCTATCCCTGTAAATGAAACTGGAAGTCCTGCACGCATGTTCTCTCATGGCAGTGCACAAGGAGCATGGTAAAGGTTTGGACTTTTTTTTTTATAGCAGTGGCAGACCTAAGGTAGCATCAGGTGGTGTTTCAGGTTGCACCACTCCTGGTTTCAGGTAAGGCTTTTTCTGAGCTCTAGCTGGAAATGCCACCAAAGATTGCATCTGGGACTTTCTACCACTGACCCAGGTCCCCCTCCATGCTGGCCCCTTTCATGAGGCCTTCCAGTATTAAACTGGGAAAATGGGTGTGTGCTCCTTTTTTAAAATAGTGTTCACTGAAGTGGCATTCTGTCTATAAATCATTGTCTTCCTGTTTGAATTATGACCGTGCTACCCATGTACAAGGCTCTCTAGACAGAGTATAAAGGCAAGGTGCTAACTCATAATCCCCCTCGCCAACTAGGTGCTTGGCAACTCCCTGCCCTCATCTTACAGTAGTGGTGGTCTAGAGTTTTGTTTCCCCTTCTTCCATTGCTCCTTGCACAGCCCTCCAGTTGCATTTGTCTGCAGCATTTAGAGGAGGTGCACTATGAAAGCAGTCTTCCTCCTCTGGTAGAAAGACTCAAGAGACCCATCATGTCAGTAAAACGGTTATGTGCTTGTCACCAAATAATTTCATTCCTCTCATTTTTTGTTTTGCTCCGTCCTTGCAGTGAACTCTCACATATTCAGCCTCCACACTCCATCAGGAAGCAACTGCCTTGCCCACTTACCATACTTATTGGGTCAGGTATTGTCTCTTTGAACGTCCTTCAGATGAATCGATGAAGCGGGGTAAAAATTTAGTAAATAAATAAAATATTGCTTCCCTTGTGCAGCTGTGTCCTTCGAGTAACTGAGCTAGTCCACCTGGCGCATCTACTCCTGAACCTTAAGTGCAAGGACTGGACTCCTTGGAGTTAGGTGTGTTATGTTCAAGTGAGTGTGGCACCTGGGAAATGTATAGGGGAGTGGAGATGCCCAAGTCTTTTGTATGCAATTAGTAAAGGGGGTGTGGTGTTAAAAACACAAAACATTGCATTTTGGTGCATTAAGGTATTTTCTATAAATTAAAATGGATTACTTTTTCAGTGAGAAATACTGTGTCTGCATCTGCTGACACTATATCACCTTCCTAGTATACTTTTAAAGCACTTAAAATTAATAAAAATGAGAACTTGGAATAAAAACCCACAACATCTGCCTTTTTCATCATGAAATTTGCAAAAGAATAAAACCATTTTCAAACACCCCTAGCAATCATATGCTTTCTGGGGAGCTGTGAAGATTATGACAGTGTCCAGGGCTAGAGTGCTCTGTTTCCAGAAAAGAATGCTGTACCAGCTCTGATTGAATTAGACTTTCTTTCTTTCCTGATCTGTTTACCACTTGATGTGCAGTGATGTTTGTTTGCTCATTGCTCAGTGAAGTTGGGGAAGGGCCATGATTTTTGCACAGGCTGTTTTCTTGTTTGACAGTTATTAGGGAGGGGTGATTATGCTTGGTTATGAAACTGAGAGAGCAGCTTGCTAGCAAATGACACAAGCAAGTCATGTCTGTGGGGTCTTGTGGTTGAGAGTACCCCCTGCAAAGGTCTTGGAACTCCTAACTCAAGCATGGGAATATACTGATACAGCTTCTTACTGAGGCTGTTGAAATAACTGTGTGACTCTTTCAGTATGTCTAACAAATCTAACCACCAAACTTTGTGGCTTTAAGAACTAAGCTGCTATTCTGTGAACCAAATAAGTAGATTTAAAATCAGGGGTGTAGTGGAGCTAAAGTGGGACTCTACTACTTTAGTCCTCCTGGCTGTTCCTACCATTTCAAAGGAAGTAGGGAGAAAAATGGAGATTGGTGGACTAGAGCAGCTCCCCTTCCTCCTCCCACCACTGTTGCCTTTTGAAATTGAGGGAGAGAGCAGGATGGAAGAGGCTTCATCAGTGCAACAAAGAGTTGTGGGGCTTTGGCAGAGAAAATTGGTGGGTGGGGGAGAAAGAAGTAGTAGTGCATTAAGGGCAGACTGTAGGATGGGGAGGAAAAGAGCAGGGGTGGAAGGGAATATGTGGGAGGGATAGAAAATAGGAAGAGAAAGGAGGAAAGTGTGTGCAAACAACAAGAAAAATAAACATTGAGCATGAGAGAAGCACTATACACTTTGCATGGAAGCAACTGTCTACTGTCTGAATTCTATGGAACGTACATCAGAGTAGACACACAGCAAGAGAGGAAACACAAAAAACTTCAGATCTTACCTAATACACATACTCGTGGTCTACTCTACAGCAATAAATTTGCTATTTTTAAGTGTACAGCTGCTCTGGGTTGGCAGCCTAGCAGGTGTATTTTTGGACTCTAGAGGGCACCCATTCTGAGTGGAACCTCTGACGCTTGTTGTCTTCTCCTTTGACCAGTTCCATGTTTTGGCATGTGAAGGGATGCCATAGGAGTCTCTCAGGCATGATCTGACTTCCAAGGACACATGCACAGGATGGAGCGGCATATAAAAAACAGTTCAGCAGTTAAATACTATAAAACACCTAGTGACTCATAATAAAAAAATGGGATTCCACCAAACTGGATCCTGGAATACTGATAGCATGATAAAAAGAAGGATGGGGAGCACTGAAAACTTTCCTTTGGGAAAAGGGACAGCAATTCCCAAACTTCTCAACTTGTGGCTCCTTTGATCTACTGGACCATTTGCTACGGCTCCCCATATAATCCCTTATATTGTATAGGGTGGCGGGTTTTTCACAAGAAAACTGCAGCTTCCCTGCCTGGTTTTCACTGCTCCCTGGGGAGCCATGGATCACAATTTGGGAACCACTGTCCCAAGCATCCACATTATGCTGTAAAAATGCAATCCTCCTACATGTAGCTGGTTAAGCTTTGAATTGCCCTCATATTTTTGTGTGTTTTGCAGTTAGTTTATTTGTACAGCCTAATATTTATAGATAAAAGTGCCCTACCTTCTCAAATCACTCCAAGTCGTAAAAAAGTTTTTATTTTCTTGGATTCTCGATAGTTGAGGGGGGACTTGACTCTGAGGGCACGACTTTTAGGGACATGAGGAAGAACTCTTGTATGTCAGCATCTACCATGTCACAACAGCTATGAGCTCCATGATCAGGGCCGGCCCATTCATGAGGCCAACTGAAGCAATCAGTCACCTCGGGCAACTGATTGATGGGGAGCACCCATCTCTGCCCACCTACTTGCCTCTGCTCCTTGGATTGGAAAAGGAAGAGGAACAGAGAAGAGGAGATGTGGAGGGGAGGGCTGAGCCAGAACATTAGAGAATGGATGGAGCAGAGGCTGGTACATCATTGGGGCCAACACCCAAGTGGGGCTGCATTTGGCATACCACTTCAGGCGTTGGGATATCTTGGGCCAGACCTGTTCATGATGGGGAAAAAAGTTAGGTGCACGTCACATACTGGTGAATGTAATGAGACCATAGCATTAATACAATATCCATTAAGCAGGATACTGTTGAAGTCGAATTATTCAAGCCATGTAATGCCATGTTTTCCAATCAGGGTTTTGGAACCACCTGTCCCCTAAGGTTTTGCAAAATTTTACGAGCTCTCACTTGGGACCTGTCCTTCCCCACTCCTTGCCACATACCAGTTACCCTCCCTCCCACCATGTGGCCCAGCATATTCTCACGTTACATCCACATCCTTCAGTGTGCACTGTTCATAACCAGTCTAGATTGATGAGATTTGTCAAAGCTGCCTGGATGTATCGTGTAGTGCCAGTTCTTGCTGCTTTTTTCCACTTGGAATGTGTGGGCGTGAAGGTAATTGGAGTTGCAGGGATTTCGTAACCAAAACACCATTGATCTGATGCCTGACGTGGTGTGATTCCTTTCTGGCCTTTTCTAGTTGTGTCCCATGCTGGATGACCCCAGATGCCATGGGGGAACCACTCAGAAGGAATACATTTTCTTTTTCTTTAGCACAGATGAATTGGGCATCAAATCACTGTAATTATTTAAAATATTTTTTTACCTCTGCCACTGTGAACACCATTGGGATGGGGAACAGCATGCTAAAAGCAATAATCCAGTAGAAATGTTAACAAAAATAAAAAATACCGTAATGCCAATCAAAGGATACAGCAACTTGGTGCTTGAGGAATGACGTAACACAACCTCCTAACACTGATATGCATTGGAAGTCAGAGCTCAAATGTGGCACATAATGATCTTTATGACCCAGAGGATCTTGGGAATTGTAGTTGGTTCAAAATTCCACACTTTTCTTGCTGAACTACAGATCCTGGGTTTCCTGGGCAGAGGGAGTGCCTGTTGGACCAATCCCAATCTGTCGACATACCCTTATCCTGCACTTCCGTGACTTTCCTTACTCAAGCTTTGCAATTTGTGTTTCTGTTTATGTCCTAGTTTAACATGGTCATGAACAAATGCACAACTCCTTAAAGTCCAGTTGTTTTAAGTGTGCATAATTTTTGGTTTTACTCTCTGCACAAGAGAGTTCTGACCTCTCAGCCGAACGGCTGTTGGCATCATGGGCAATTTAGCTGTGTGGCTTCCGCACCCCTCTAATATTTTGCCTCTGAACTTTTGGCTCTTTCCCATGCGTAAAGGCACTGCCTCTTGTCCTTGCTGCATTTCACTGTCACATTTTGTCAGATCAGCTCTCTGGCTCACAGAAGGAACATTTGTATGTTCTAGCCTAGCCTTGAGTAGGGAAGGAGCTAGGCAATCCTGATCAGGGCTGAGGGTATTTTCTCTGCACTATAACAAACTATGTATCCAACCTATTCAAGCTTTGCCAAGAGAAGCTGGAATGGGCAGCTTTTATCATTTAGAAAATTTCTGCAATTTTTTTTGCAGAACTCAGCAGTTTCTTGTGAGTGTGCGCAGGCTTTGGAGGTCATGTGAACTATACAGAGGGCAGTGAGGTTTCAACCTGCCCTAAGAACATAAGAACAGCCCCACTGGATCAGACATAGACCCACATAGACCCATCTAGTCCAGCTTCCTTATCTCACAGTAGCCCACCAAATGCCCCAGGGAGCACAAGACAACAAGAGACCTGCATCCTTGTGCCCTCCCAATCCTCATGCCATCAGTGTTGTTCAGCCCCCGCCCCGCCCCCCCCGAGTTCTCAGTGGATATTGCAACCCCCACATGTCTTTTATTATTTTTTATTTTATTTATTTATTTATTAACAACAGTATTTATAAACCACTTTTCAATAAAACGTTCCCAATGCGTTTTACAGAAAAAAATCAAATAAGTAATGGCTCCCTGTCCCAAAAGGGCTCATAATCTAAAAAGATGCAACACCAGCAGACAACCACTAGAAAAGACACTGCTGAGGTGAGGTGGACCAGTTGCTCTCCCTCTGCTAAATAAAAGAGGAGCACCCACTTGAAAAAGTGCCTCTTACCAGTTAGCAGGGGTCTTTAGGCATGTAGCTTTGCAGTCTTGAGGACTAGAAATTTGAAAGAGGGCCAAGATTCTCAGGTGGTTAAATTCTGCACTTAGCACCACACACTGGACTCATTTTGCAGTCATGTTGAATCTCTGCATGTACAACTTGTCATATGATGTCTTGACAGAAGGTACAATATGGATGGTGATGAGGTAGGGAAGTGGAAGGATATTTCAGAAACTCATTGTCAGGATTTCTATTTGATTCCATTTTGTAAGGTAGTAGTTTGTTTAATTATTGTGATGCTTTTATCACATGTATTCAGTATTAGTACATCCGGTTCAGTCTCTCTGGCATCTCCAGTTTTCTGATGTGGGGAAGATCTCTACCACTGCGTATTGGGATTTGTTTCTCCTCCAAGTATTAATTGACTCAGTGCCCTTCACCTTTGCTCACTTCTAGGTTTCAAGTGCCCCATTTGCTCCAAATCCGTGGCTTCCGATGAAATGGAAATGCACTTTATCATGTGTCTGAGCAAACCCCGCCTCTCCTACAATGGTAAGTGAGACTTTCCCCAGAAAGGTCATTTCCTGAGTTCCAAAGTGCCATTTGTCTGAACCCTCACTGGGGCGAGTGGGACATCAGGGGGATGGTGGGGATGTTAACTGCTTGGAGATGAACCCAGGAGACTTTGAATCCTGTTTGGAACCAGCACAGCTCTGCAGCCAGTTCAGCTTCCTTGGGGCTTTGTATGCATCAGCTGCCCTGGAGGGTGTTTTTGGACAGCGCCTGGCTTTTCCAGATTGTGCACATGTTGATCCTACCTGCAGCACAGAGCTTCCACTGCACTGTTCCCAAAAGAAAACTGAAATTCTGTCCCACGATTAGCAGGATGCTATCATCTGAAGAAATCATTCCTGCTAAGCCAAGCTGGCGTAATATGATGCGTGGCATACACAGAGGCAGAGCTTCTAGGACTTTGCTAGTCTGCCTATGTTTCTAAACTGTAGCCTTAAGGACTAGAAACCTGTGTTCCATTTTGCAACAGGATAAGAACATAAGAACAGCCCCACTGGATCAGGCCATAGGCCCATCTAGTCCAGCTTCCTGTATCTCACAGCAGCCCACCAAATGCCCCAGGGAGCACACCAGATAACAAGAGACCTCGTCCTGGTGCTCTCCCCTACATCTGGCATTCTGACTTAACCCATTCCTAAAATCAGGAGGTTGCGCATACACATCATGGCTTGTACCCCATAATGGATTTTTCCTCCAGAAACTCGTCCAATCCCCTTTTAAAGGCGTCTAGGCTAGACGCCAGCACCACATCCTGTGGCAAGGAGTTCCACAGACTGACCACGCGCTGAGTAAAGAAATATTTTCTTTTGTCTGTCCTAACCCGCCCAACACTCAATTTTAGTGGATGTCCCCTGGTTCTGGTATTATGTGAGAGTGTAAAGAGCATCTCCCTATCCACTCTGTCCTTCCCCTGCATAATTTTGTATGTCTCAATCATGTCCCCCCTCAAGCTTCTCTTTTCTAGGCTGAAGAGGCCCAAACGCCGTAGCCTTTCCTCATAAGGAAGGTGCCCCAGCCCCGTAATCAGCTTAGTCGCTCTCTTTTGCACCTTTTCCATTTCCACTATGTCTTTTTTGAGATGCGGCGACCAGAACTGGACACAATACTCCAGGTGTGGCCTTACCATCGATTTGTACAACGGCATTATAATATTAGCCGTTTTGTTCTCAATACCCTTCCTAATGATCCCAAGCATAGAATTGGCCTTCTTCACTGCCGCCGCACATTGGGTCGACACTTTCATCGACCTGTCCACCACCACCCCAAGATCTCTCTCCTGATCTGTCACAGACAGCTCAGAACCCATCAGCCTATATCTAAAGTTTTGATTTTTTGCCCCAATGTGCATGACTTTACACTTACTGACATTAAAGCGCATCTGCCATTTTGCTGCCCATTCTGCCAGTCTGGAGAGATCCTTCTGGAGCTCCTCACAATCACTTCTGGTCTTTACCACTCGGAAAAGTTTGGTGTCATCTGCAAACTTAGCCACTTCACTGCTCAACCCTGTCTCCAGGTCATTTATGAAGAGGTTGAAAAGCACCGGTCCCAGGACAGATCCTTGGGGCACACCGCTTTTCACCTCTCTCCATTGTGAAAATTGCCCATTGACACCCACTCTCTGCTTCCTGGCCTCCAACCAGTTCTCAATCCACGAGAGGACCTGTCCTCTAATTCCCTGACTGTGGAGTTTTTTCAGTAGCCTTTGGTGAGGGACCGTGTCAAATGCCTT
The DNA here is from genome assembly GCF_035046505.1 of Tiliqua scincoides. Taxonomy (NCBI): domain Eukaryota; kingdom Metazoa; phylum Chordata; class Lepidosauria; order Squamata; family Scincidae; genus Tiliqua; species Tiliqua scincoides. Next base: position 20,579,348 of record NC_089829.1, read on the forward strand.
CTGAAAGTCCAGATATATAATGTCCACGGGTTCTCCCGCATCCACATGCCTGTTGACCTTTTCAAAGAATTCTATAAGGTTTGTGAGGCAAGACTTACCCTTACAGAAGCCATGCTGACTCTCCCTCAGCAAGGCCTGTTCGTCTATGTGTTTTGAGATCCTATCTTTGATGAGGCATTCCACCATCTTACCCGGTATGGATGTTAGGCTGACCGGCCTATAGTTTCCCGGGTCCCCCCTCTTTCCCTTTTTAAAAATAGGCGTGACATTTGCTATCCTCCAATCTTCTGGTACCGTGGCTGTTTTGAGGGACAAGTTGCATACCTTAGTCAAGAGATCTGCAACTTCATTCTTCAATTCCTTAATAACCCTTGGGTGTATGCCATCAGGGCCCGGTGACTTATTGATCTTTAATTTATCAATGAGGTCTGAAACATCTTCTCTTTTAACCTCTATCTGACTTAACTCCTCGGTCAGGAGGGGCCGTTCGGGCAGCGGTATCTGCCCAAGGTCTTCTGCCGTGAAGACAGATGCAAAGAACTCATTTAATTTCTCTGCCATCTCTAAGTCTCCTTTTATCTCCCCTTTCCCTCCCTCACCATCCAGAGGGCCAACCGCTTCTCTGGCGGGTTTCCTGCTTCTAACATATTTGAAGAAGCTTTTATTATTCCCCTTAATGTTGCTGGCCATGCGTTCCTCATAGTCTCGCTTGGCCTCCCCTATCACCTTCTTACATTTCTTTTGCCACAGTTTATGTTCCTTTTTATTCTCTTCATTAGGGCAAGACTTCCATTTACGGAAGGAAGCTTCCTTGCCCTTCACAGCCTCTCTAACTTGGCTGGTTAGCCATGCGGGCACTCTCCTGGATTTAGTGGAACCCTTCTTTCTTTGCGGTATACACCTCTGCTGGGCCTCTATTACTGTTGTTTTAAGCAGCCTCCATGCACTCTGGAGAGACTGGACTCTTTTTACCCTCCCTTTCAACCTCCTTCTAACCAGCCTCCTCATTTGAGGGAAGTCCGCCCGTCGGAAGTCAAGGGTTTTTGTTAGAGATTTGCCTGGTATTCTTCCCCCAACGTGCACGTCAAAACGGATCGCAGCATGATCACTGTTCCCCAATGGCTCAGTAACGTTTACATCTCTAACCAGGTCCTGCGTACCGCACAAAATTAAATCCAGAGTCACCTGTCCTCTGGTGGGCTCCGTGACTAGCTGATCTAAGCCACAGTCATTTAGCACGTCAAGAAATCCGGTTTCCTTATCGTGACCAGAACACAAATTGACCCAGTCAATATGAGGATAATTGAAGTCCCCCATGATTACAACCCTGTCCTTCCTTGTCACCTCCCTGATCTGTTTCCTCATTTCAAGGTCCCCATCAGATTTCTGGTCTGGAGGACGATAGCATGCCCCCAGTATTACATCGCTGCACAAGCCTGGTAATTTAACCCACAGAGATTCTACGGTGGAGTCGGACCCACCTTCAATCTCTACTTTGCTGGATTCTATCCCTTCCTTAACATAAAGGGCCACCCCACCTCCAACACGCCCCTGCCTGACCCTCCTGTAGAGTTTATAGCCCGGGATTGCGGTATCCCACTGATTCTCCGCATTCCACCAGGTTTCCGTTATGCCCACTATGTCAATATTTTCCCTTGTCACCAGACATTCCAGTTCTCCCACCTTTGCTCGTAGACTTCGGGCATTTGCATAAAAGCATTTATACACGGAATGCCCCAGGATGGGCTGCTTATTCACTCCTTTGTCCCCGCATCCTCTCATTGTGCCAAACCGTCTATCACATCCCATCACCCTACCTTTCCCAATTTCTTCTCCTACCCTGCCTTTGTCTTGTTGTTCTCTAACCTCCCCATCCTCATCCCATAGGGATGAGGAGTCCCGAACCGGATGCCCCTCGGCTCCTGTCGGCCTTCCCCCAGGGATCAGTTTAAAAGCTGCTCTGCCACCTTTTTAATGTTATGCGCCAGCAGTCTGGTTCCATTCTGGTTCAAATGGAGCCCGTCCCTCTTGTACAGGCCCCGCTTGTCCCAAAAAGTTCCCCAGTGCCTAACGAATCTAAACCCCTCCTCCCTACACCACCGTCTCATCCACGCATTGAGACCCCTGATCTCCGCCTGCCTAGCTGGCCCTGCGCGTGGAACAGGTAGCACTTCAGAGAACGCTACCTTTGAGGTCCTGGCTTTCAGCTTCCTGCCTAAAAGCCTAAATTTGGCCTCCAGGACCTCCCAGCTACACTTGCCCACGTCGTTGGTGCCGACATGCACCACAGCTGCTACCTCTCCCCCAGCACTGTCTACTAGCCTGTCTAGACGAGAAGTGGATGCTGAGTTTTGCACTGTGTTCCAAATTCTGTTCTTGGATGGCGTGATTAGGAAGTTATGAGTGGAATGTTCCCTGTCCTCCTGCGCCATGGGAGCCAGGTTTCTCTGTTAGGAAGGAGTAACCCATTTCCCTTGTGGTCCAGAGTGGATGTGTTGCATAGTCCAGAAGCCATTCTGCACCCCAAGCCAGTGTCACCCTGCCTGGCTTGAGATGCTTTGCTGCTTGCTTCCCATGTAAATGCTATTGCCAAGTCTGTCCAGTGCTGCAGCCCTGCTATGGAGCTAGGGGAGGGCTTCGTGTTCCCCTGGGAGCAAGTGCCCCTGCCCCATCAGTGACATGCCCGGCAGATTGATTGGCACCTGCTACAGCTGTCAGTGCCAGGCTGTGTGAGTCCCCCAGTGTCCGTGATGTTTCCTGGGATCCGCCCAGGCTGTGCTGGCAGAGACAGCGCCAGGCAGCTCTTGAGGCTGTGAGCTGGAAATCGGGTCAGGAGGAGGAGCTGGTCGTTCTGCATCACAGCCGGGCCTTCCCCAGCCTGCCTGGCAGCAGCCTGTGATAGGAAGGGCAGTTCCTCCCCCAGAAATTCCTCTGCCTGCGAAACTGAGCAGAGTCAGAGAAAAAGTGCCTTGTGCAGAGGATGGAGTCCACTGCCTCCCTTTCCGCTATGAGGGTCCCCTTTTTTCTTCTCCTCCACCCCCCTGTCCCCAGTGGAGCTCTTGGCACACACTCAGCATGATTGTACATGGTTTTCAGAATTGCATGGGGGTGGGGGCAATTTGTGAAAGCACCCTGCAGTGCTTAGCAACTCTTCTCTCTCCCTCCCCCCCCTTGTTGTCACCTCCACTGTCTATTTTTGGAGCTGTGAAGCAGTGAAGGAGGGTTTTCATAGACTTGCCTTCAGGCAAGAGGCAGTGGGATGCAGGTTTTCTGAGCCAATTCTCCCCCCTCTCTGTAATTGATTGACCTACAGCCTACTTGGCTAGAGGGGTTCTGGAGGAGTTGGATATCACATTTTTCGATCTGGCTGTCAGCTGACAAAAGATCTTTGAGTAAATTCATGAGCTTGTTAACTAGCTGAAGAATTGACTGATGAGATCTACACATGCATAATCCTTGCAATGACACAGAAGGCATTTGGGCACCCTGACTGCTTGTGGTAGTTTCTTCCTAGCATTCAGAATGTGCATTTAGAAAGAATTAAAAGGTGCTGTTTTAATGTTTGGGAGAACTTTCTGTGTGCCAATTGTATTTGGACTTTGATACACAAACCAATGTTAAATTGGAAAACGTTGCAAGAAAACTCCACAGTTACAATGGCCACATGCAGGTGTTGTGTTCACCAAGCCTTCAGACCATGGTTTGGAGGATCAGGAATGAGCCATGTATGTACCTACTCTTATTTCCTTGCCCATCCCCCTACATCTGGCTTAGCTGGAACACTTCCTAGTTCATCAAACCACAGTTTGCCAGAATGTTTGGATCGGCAACTGTGGTTTGAGCCAGGATCAAGCTGGTCTTCTTGTTCCCTGTGCAAGCCACAGTGTTTGCTGGTTCAAATGTTGCTGCTAACTGGCTTGACACACTCAAAGTGGTCATGGGCATGTGAAGGGGAGGCAAGGGCATGTGTTCATGGTTTCTTCTGATCCTCCAAGCCATAGTTGGGAGGATCAGAGTAGGTGGCCTCTGAATGCAGCCAGTGGTTCACCTCAGTGCCAAACTGCAGTTTGTACTAGTCAAAGATTGGATTCTAAAAAGAGCATCAGGCACCCTCAAAAGCTGCTTATCTATTCAGCTGTTCACTGTCTTCATGCACTGGCCTCTGGAGGTGGAGCAGCAGTCATTGCTATAGTCTAGTTCTGACATGACGATCCATGGTTTGTACCCCCTCTTCCAACCTCATGGTGTACCAAATCCCCACTTCCATTACCTGGGGTGGGGGCACACCAGTGGCCACTCCCACTCCTGCTTTCTGGATTCAAAGAGGAAGTGTGGGTGAGTGTCTCTGCTCTAAGCCACTGCTCCCCTCCCCACACTTCTGCTCCATTTCCTTCTTCCTTTTTGAAATCGGGAGCAGCAGCAATGGATGCCCCCTTGCCAGTCCACCACCTGAGAGTGCCTCATGGATGGGTCAGCCTTCCTTCAATGCAGGTTTTGTGCCAGTGGGCTTTGGAGAGATATCTGCCAGGAAGGACTTCTGTAAAATAGAGATGGAAATATTTTCAGCAGATGTTGCAGGAACAAATAACAGCCTGGTCAGCTTCTGCATTCATGACTGAGCTTTATAAGGAAGTCCACAAATGTCTCAGGCTTGCCTGTCTGCACATGCCTTAGCCATTTTCTAACGAGTGAGAGTTTGAAAAAGAGAGAGAGAGAACCAGATCTTGTAAAGTCTTCCTGCCTGGTTCATTGCAGGGGGGAGTTTTGCTCGGTGCAAGCAAGCGAGCGGCCATTACAACCAAGATAGCCACAGTTCTGCTTTGGGACTCACTTTAAATTCTGGCAGGTGGGCTGGGATGTTCTCCAAAAGGTCAAAGCTTGGGGGGCTGGTAGCGCTTGACCTTGGGCAACTCCAGAAGGCTTGTCTTATCTCTGTGGTGGACCTTGAGCTGAGAGCAGGCTGTTGCCAAGCTGGTGCAGGGGCTCCCTCCCGTTTCTGCCTGCTTCTCATTGCCTGTCTTGTGTCTTTCTCCACCCTGCAGATGATGTGCTAACAAAGGATGCAGGCGAGTGTGTTATCTGCCTGGAGGAACTCCTGCAGGGCGACAGGATAGCCCGCCTTCCCTGCCTTTGCATTTATCACAAGAGGTAAGGTGCAAAGAAAGCCTTGCTCAGCACTCTTGCTGGGGAGATCCTGATGTGGTGCAGGATTAAACTGTCATGCATGAGGTTTCCTGCAGGACCACACCTGGTGCTCACTTATTCCCTCCCCTCCAAAGGGGCATGGTGGGAAAGCATGATAGTGGTGGTGTTCTCTTTCACTCAGCCTTCCTTCTTGGCTTGAGGCAGATGCTCATCCTTGGGTGGGGGTGCGTGAGGTTCCCTTCCGAAGGGCTCTGTGAAGGATGCTCTGTGCCAGCCATTGTGATGCATAGTGATGGACCCTTCTGATAACCACCAATCTGTCCTTTGCCAGCTGTATAGATTCCTGGTTTGAAGTGAACAGATCCTGCCCAGAACACCCTTCGGATTGACCCTGGCAATGCTTCCTGACCTCTCCTAAGGTGAGCAGTCTCCCTTTGCTGGGGGAACTCTTTAGAACATCCTTCACTCTCACATATTATAGTTTAGCCAAGGAAGCCTGAAAAAAAACAAACTGCAAGTAGAATAAAAAGCAGAAGGTCTATGATGCTAGGCTGCTAGCACAATAAAATGACAAGATTTTGTCTTTCAAGTAGCAGTGGAGTTCAGGAGTCAGTTGCCAAACAAGTGGTACCATTAATAAGCCTTAAGTTCTTTTAATTTCCCTCTGCAGATGGTGTCATTGACCTAATCAAAGCAATGAAAAATTGAGATAAGCAAGCCCAAGGGAGTGCGTTCAGAAGGCTTCACAAATCTAGCTTACCTGCTTGAATTGTAGCGTGGAGTCATTTTGAGACTGGTTTGCATTTACCCAAACTTGCTCCTCTATGGAGCCACTTCTCCATTTAGCAACCAAGGCACTTAAGCAAGTCAGAGAGCCTTAAAAGGGAAGTCTGGAGTGTTTCAGTTGCTGGCAAGGGCAGCCCTTCACTGCATTAACAAAGAGCAGGTTTTCTTGTACCTCTAAGCAAGTGACTTTGGTAGAAATGATTTTTAAAAACGGGATCTATTGAGGAGGAAAGCCTTTCAGCTGCATTATGTTGCAACAACAACAACAGCGCTGCACTAAAAATCAAGAGGACTTTATTTTTCTGTTGTGGTCTTTCCATTCAAGAAGCTGCTCTCATTGTTGTCATGTAGAAGCATCTACAATACCATCTACAATATCCAGTCCATGGCAGCTGACTCTTAGGCACTGACCCTTTGATTCTGTGTACCTTTAAATTGCGCAGGGAGGGCTGCCACCAGGTGGTTGTTCTCTGCCCTTTGCTCTTTAGAAAAGCTCATCCTAGGTGTGGTGCAATCTGGAATGCTGCCTGTTGCTGCCTGTTGCGGGTTTACCGCCCCTGCACTACAAAACACCCAAAACCCATTCAGTGCGGGACTTCCAGATTTCACAGCAGCGCATGAGGAGCATAGCAAGGAGCGGAATGACCTGCTTGCCACTCAGGGGAGCTGGAAGCAGTTCACTGCAGCTTGCGTTGGCAGCAGCTTGGAGGAGGCAGTGTCGGACTCTGGGGAAAGGCCCCCTGAATCCGCCGCCCCCTCACATCACTTGCAATCTGCTGCCAATACAACCCATATCAGGTGGCTGCTTGAACAGGGCAGTGGCACCAGTGGGATGAAATCAGAGTTTCGGCTGATATAGGAGATAGTTAAACTGTATCCTGCTGAAAGCTTGTGGGCTACCCCATTTCCCAGCATGAAGTGCTCTTATAAGAATATGGCTGCAATCCTATGTGTACTTATCTGGGAGTCAGGCCAAGAGCCCACCTAGTCCAGTGTCCTGCATCTCACAGTTGCCCACCAGATGCCTCAAGGAGCACGCAAGACAACAAGAGATCTGAATCCTGTTGCCACTTCCTTGCATCTGGCATTCAGGCTACCTCTGAAACCTGGAGGTTGCCTACAGTCATTGTGACCTGTCACTTGTGATGAACTTTTCCTCCATAAATCCTCTGACACCTCCTTCTTTCAGCCTTTGTGAAAGGCAGCTTGACAAGGGAATAAAAGTGAGATGACTTGGTCTTGAGTAATTGTGGCCATGGAAAGCCTGTTCCTGATCAGAGGAATCAGCGGTGGAAGTTTTGCTTGCCGTGCAAGTGTTTTATCAACCAACTTGGGGCGGGGGGGGGGGGGGAAACAGGTCAACTTTACTTCTCTGTCCCTTAGGCCACTTTTTGCCTGTTTGCACGAGATTCTGACATTGCTTTTTTTTTCTTTTTAGGTTACCCCACCATCCATCCTTCTCCCACCCACTCGGCCTTCTCCAAACCAGCCCTGGAACCCACCTGGATGATGGGGGCGGGGCGGGTCATGTTGCTTCTTGACAACAAGAAGCAGGCAAAGCCCCCAAGAGAAGCTGCAGCCTTTGGGGGGCCATGCCTCTGCGTCTGCTCACCTGGGGAGAGCGGAGCGCCACATGCGAGAGCTGGCAGTCCTCTCCCAGCGGCGCCATGATGTTAGGTCCCGACGTGGCCACTAGCCAAGGAGCACGAGAGCGTCACCGCTGTCGGACAAGGACTCAGCCCTGCCACCACGTGCAGCTCACACTTTTTTGCACTGAGAAAGTGAAATTATTTTTCTTCTTTTTTTCTCCTCATCCTGCCCTTGGAAGAGGACACCACCACCCTGGCCTACCCCACCCGCATCCCAAGGAGGAAAGGACATTTTCTGTCGCGTTTTTGAAGGCGTTGTAGGTTTGTCTTTTCAAGTGTTTACAAAACAGCCATTTTCGTGTCAACTGATGTGTGTTCCTGGTGATGTTTACAAGACTGCGTCCTCTCGGCCTGTCTAGTAGGGCCGCTCGGCAACTGAGTCGCCAAATATCTCAAGATGCTTCTCTTCTTTCCTCTGTCCCCACCCCACCTTGCCTGGGGACACCACACCTCATTGCCAAAAGTCTCCTGGTTTTTCCTCCCTCTTAGTAAGTCTTGGTTTTGAACTCCCCACTGCTAGGGGAGGGCCTTGGGGGCATTTTGAAGGGCTGTTGCCATTCTCAAGTGTCCTGCAAAGATGCCTGAACCTTTCTCAGCCCTGTGTAGAAAACAAATGGCCATTTTTTCTTAAAGCAACACAGACACACACCACACACAGACACACACACACAGACACACCCTCCCCTCCCAATCCACATTTGAGCACGAAAATGGAGACCGTCTCGGCCATGAGAAACAAGGCCCTGCTGGTTGACTCTACCCAGTGGGAAAGGTATCTGTATTTATATAGTAAAAAAAACAACTTTAAAAATTTCAAAAACAAACTTCAAAGCTTGGGAAGGAATGCTTCCCCTATTAGTCAAGGTGTTTTGATATGGTATTAAAAATGTTCAATAAAATAGTCACTGTTATTTTATTTCGACTGTCTCTTTGGTTGTCCAAGGGCTTGGGAGATGGAGTGTGGATGGGCATCTGCTTGGCCAAGTGACCCATCTATGAGGCAGACTGAGGCGCTTGCCTCAGGCAACAGGGCGCTGGTGGGCGCTAGCGGCTGCTACTCCTTCCCCTCCCTGGACTGGGAAGAGAGGGAAAGAGTAGAATAAGTGTGGAGGAAAAGAGAGTGGTGGGCAAGATATCAGAGGCCCCTTCTCTGCCCCTTTTTTATTCCAGGAAATGGGAGGAGCAGGGGCTGTCGCATCAGTGCGCAGAGTTTGGCCCACTAACTCGGACACTGATCAGTCCTGAGTAAGCTTGTGTATCTTATTTTTAATCTAGAAATGTTACCATGAGGTAGGGAATCTGAGGGCTGGCCAACGTCAGGGGGTTGCTTGGAGAAGAAATATTCTCAAGGGCTTCAGTTATGAAGTGCTGTGTATAATCATAGAGGTTTGCGTGGCAGCATTTTCTATTGCGGGTTATGAGGGGGGAGAAGGAGGCTTATGACTAAAGTAATTGCCCCCCCTTAGGTCTTCAAACCAGAAGTTGGAAAACACAGCTCTGCATATCCCCCAGAAATGATACCAAAATTCAGTAATTCAAAAGTGCTAGGAGTTTTGCAGCGGATTTTATTTTTCAAAGTTCTGATTGTGGTATTTCCCAGAACCTACAGGAACAGGCTAATTGAGCATCTTTCTCAAAGTCCTGTTGTAAAAGTCATGTTCTATGGGAATGGGGCCATCATGCTGTACCTGTGATGAGACAATGCTGAAAGAACAGGGCTTTGCCGACTGGTTTAGACTTGATTCCCATTGAGTTCCCGGTAGCTTCTTTAGGACTGAAGAAAGAGACTGTAGTTTGTGATGCACAAACCTTTTTCCTCCTCTGGATGCAGGAGCATCAGAAGGTGATTGAGTGCTGTTTGCCTGGAAGGATGTTTGGAAGTGTCTCCCAAAGTGTATTAGTAAATACTAATGTGTATTTACACATTAGTGTATTAGTGAATGGCAGCCATTTCCATCTGTGGGGTGGGGGAAGTGCTGCATTTGGAGAGGTAGTTGTAGTGAAGTCAAAACCTGCTCTTGATTCGGCATAGTCCAATGTGTATGTGTGTACACTGTGGAGTGTAAAGAGTGTTAGATACAGGATCCATCAGTCTTGTCAAGCTGTGGACTGCAAAAGCTCTTAATGGATTTGATAGGAAGAAGTTTCCCCACCATTCCCCAGTGTTGGGGAACCTTGATTGGAAAGATAGGGAAGGCAATGACCATGAACCTCTGTTCCTAAGCAGTGCATTAACGAATGTGTTTGTAACAAATTGATTGGAACATGTCTTGTTGATGTCTGGTATGTTATGCATGGGCTTTTATCTACAGCAGGCTGTGTTTGATGTCCACAGTGGGAGAATCCCTAGTCCAGGGACTATGTTACTTGACCTTATTTACAGCAAGGTAAGTTGGGTGTGGGTCTGCCCTTGCCCTAAAGAGAGTTTCCTGTACCTGCCCTATGTTTGGTGTGTTGCTGCCATGTCTTGGAGAGTGTCTTGCAGCAGTTCAAAGCGTTACTCCTGAGATCCTCTTGTTCCATCCTGCAGATGCTGAATTTGCTCTAAGGTAGGGGTGGCCAACTTACAGCATGTGTGCCACAAGTGACATGCGGACACTTCTTAAGTGACACTTTCAAGTCACCACACCAGCCAACACAGGGCTCCACAGCTGCAAACACACAGCACAGAGCCCAGAAAGGGAGCAACAAGGTCCAGGGCGAGGCAAAGTCAAGCAGAGGCTTGGCAGGTCATGTGGGCTGGCAAAACTAACCAAGGCGGAGAGGGGTGCAATGAGTGGCACATTCAAGATTCTGTATATAAAAAGTGGCACGTGGCGTGTTGGCAACTCTTGCTCCTATATAAAGAGTAGCTGAGTGGGTGAGTGTGACTTTTGCTGTTAGCGCTTTTGTATGTGCATGTGGTGAGATTTGAACTGTGGAAGCTCTGATGCACAGACAGAGCTGTGTACTGGGGTTTTCCTGGTTCAAATCTTGCTTCTGGCATGAATTTACACAGTGGCCTTATGCAGGCCACATCCTCTTAGCCTCAGTCTTCTCCATCTGCAATATGGGGATAATACTGACCTTATCTTGATGTATTACAAGGTCATTGCAGCTTGTCAAGCACTTTTCATACTCAAAGTGCTACATAAATGTTAAGTATTGGAACACTGAATGAGCGCAAGATGGCCCAGATACACAAGACTGTTGGGAATAACTGTCCAAGAACAAACTGAAGGAGACAGAAGGAATCTTGTAATTATTAAAAATCTCCAGGACAAGAGAAGTGGGGGTTAAAGAAGCAAGGGAAACGTTCACTGCATGCTTAGAGCCAGGTTATACGGGGCAAATGGCAGGAAAGCACATCTTGTGTCCATGAGAAAATGTTGAAAGGTGGTTTGCAGAATGATCCAGGCCTGTGTTTTTCTTTGGGGTCTGTGTGCGCACACATGGCTATTCCTTTGGGTTCATTCCACATATGTTCCATGGATACTCTTTGGGATCTGGATGTTCACTCTTTGCTGTTCCCTGTGGGCTTTCCCTTATAAGCAGAAGATGGGGAGCAAGTCATAACTCCATTCCTGCTTTCTGTTGATCTGAATAGCGGGCAGGGGTAGTGCAGCTCGGAATGCCACTTGATGCCATGCTGGGTCCACTGCCTCTGTGCTCCAAAAAAACAATCCTAGCCTTTACCATGCTCCTCATACGCTGCCATGAAACCTGGAACTGCAGGACTACCGCACTCGTTTTTACAGGAACAGCACAAATGTACTGTTCCTGTAAAAGAAACCAGTAGACTGACATGCACTTTCAGGTGTCATGGAAGCATGTGAGGAGCGCAGTAAGGAGGGAAGCATCTGCTGCATGAGTGGGAAGCAGAGAATTGTGATTTCAATGGCAGCAGGCTGGAGGGAGGCGGCAGCAGCAATAGATTTTGCACCCCAAATCTGCTGCCCCCTTGGACTCCCTGCAATCTGCATCAAGTGCATTCATGGAAGGTTGTGTGTGATGCTTTCAGTTTCTGGGAACCCAACGTTTTCTGGCCCGCACACCATCCTCATAAATTATGTTGCTTGGGTGAATCTACCCCCATGCCAGAGTCATATATATTAGATGCATTTTTCCATCCAATACATAGAGAATGAATCTTTTCCTTCCCCAAGAAGACTTGATCAGAGGGGGCCAAGTTGAGGACACTTGAGATGAAGAGTGATGGTTTTTGTCTTGTCTGTTCATGTAGCTACAGTGCCCCCTATTGGGCTGGAATGGAGGAAATGCATGAGCTTTCCTGTGGGGAGGGCAGGCAACCTCTCTTGCCATCCTAGTCAAGGTACGTATTATTCATGTACTTCTAAAATATAAGCATCATACTTCATGCATTTGAGGGAGAGTGGAAGCAAGATTTAGGCTGCAATCCTATACCCATTTTCCTCGGAGTAAGCCCTATTGAACACAATAGGACTTCTGAGTAAACGTGCATAAGGTTGTGCTATTACTGTAGCTTCCATAATTTGCAAGGCAAATTAACAGAATTGGCAGCTTTGACCTCAGGTCACCTACTAAAGGTCATCATTTTAAAATTGGCCAAGGCTTCCCTCAAGGGCACACAATGGGGGAAGCAGTGAGTTTGAAGACTGGCTTTTTAGACTGACTCTAGAAGACTGGCTTTCCTAGGAGAAGGATGATATCCAGCATTCCTTGGGAGAGGGGACCGTTGAACTGGCTTAATTGTGCTGGTGCAGGTGAGCACCATCTCACCTGCACCACCATCAGGCACTATTGGACACAACACTTGACATTTCTGCTGGAGAGACTGAGGGTTGGGTTTTGTGGGCTGTTCCAGCATGGAGTCACAAGACCTTTCCAGGGTTCATGAGGTTCTTAGGATCCAGGGCTGCCTTGATCTGGTGCATGGTGGAGAGTGCAACCTCACCCAATTCCTCTTGCAAAAAGTGCCGCTTGCCCAGGCCCACACCGTGTTCACCTGTGCAGGTGCCATTCCTGGCCAGCGCACGCCTAGACAGGGGAAAGAAGGAGAATAAGTGCTAGAGCAGCCCATCTACAGCAGCAGGTCTGTGACAGCTGTGACTTTTTCATCTGTCCTTCACTATTGGTGACTGTTCCTCAGAGGCACTCACTTTCCAAATGGGGAATTTCCACTTATGGGCCATGCCTCCTCTGACCTAGCATCCGCCTATGGATTTTCTGGCCCTCTTGTTAAACCATTGCAGCATCTCCTAGAAGTGTTTCCTAAGTCAGGAATTCGCCTAGCAGTGCAAAGAGGTATTGGTCAGACTGCCAATCTTTAGACATGCCACTGAGCTGTTGCCTGCAAAAGACACACTTTGGCTCCCTTGCTATATGTCAGTGTTAGTCCATGAAGCTCAGGACTGTCTGCAATGCAGGCAGTAGATCTTCAGGGTATGAGCAGATGTGTCTCTCTGGAGGACCAAACCTGCGAACTTCTACATGCAAAGTAAGGGCTCTACTACACAGCTACAGTCCTTCCCTTGAAAGGTAAGAATGACTTTAGTTCTGATGAGACCACCTGTGCCTTCTACCACCTTCCAAGACTGCAGTTTCAGGATAAGGAAGCACCTTGTAGAAGTTTCTTGTAGAAATGGTTGCCTTTTTTCTCCTTCCTCTAACAGTACTCATCCCTTGGAATGGAGGATCAGGCCATATTCTATTTTGGGGGGCAAAGTGGGAGGATGCTGGCCAGCTCCATCCTCTACCCACCCCCCACCCTCTGCAGGCCCCCCGAGGCAGAAGCAGATCTTGCCTGCCGAGCCGTTCAGCAAACTCCATCACTCCTCGGTGCTCATCAGCATCTTCAGGATCAAAAATCAGGAGACAGTGGAAGTTCCCATCTCCAACATGGCCAACGATTGGGCCTGGGGACACAGAATGATAAAGGCCCGGAACCCTGTGGTCAAATAATGGTCAAAGATTTCATCTCTGTGAGTGGAGTGTCAGGATGGTGCCTCCCTCTGGCTGAATAGTGAAGAGACCCTAAGGCGTAAATCCTAACCAACTTTCCAGCACTGGCATAGCTGTGCCAATGGGACATGTGCTGCATCCTGCAGTTGGGTGGCACTCATGGAGGCCTCCTCAAAGGAATATTTGTTCCCTTACCTCAGAGCTGCATTGCCCTTATGTTGGTGCTGGAATGTGGGTTAGGATTGCACCCTAAGGTGTCTTCAAGGGCAGTAGCTGCTTCACCGTCCCAGACTGGCCTTGCCTGTTGTGCAGGAAATGGGGTCTTTGTAGCGCTCCTCAGCACCCTGTATCCAGTGTGGGGCTCACTGCTTCTTTCCTCCTGCCCTAGCTAGGGCTCGGAGACCCTTCACGAAAAAGGCTGGCGGGGCAAAAGACAGCCCCAGACAGCAGCAGGGCTCTCAGACAGGGAACACGTCCAGAAGGAGCATTGACACCTGAACATCGCAAGCTGCCTTGTACTGGGTCAGCCCTTATGCCTTCTAACGCAGCATTGCTGGCCCTGACGGGTATTGGCTCTCTCAAGGTTTCTGGCAGGCACATGCAACTTGCACACAGAACCTAGAAAATACAGAGGCACTGCACAACTCCATATTGCCACAGCTCTCGCCTGGGTGGACCCCCATCCAACAAGCCCACATCCTTCAGACTTCGATGTTGTGACCCTGTTTTTATGCTGTCACTAAGCTGACTTGTGGAAATGGTATGGTTTTTCTGTTTGTTTTAAGTCATGTAAGCTGCTCTGGGAGCCTACGGCATCTTTCTAATTAAAACTAATTATGAGTCCCCTATGTTGCAGTTATGAAGCATGAAGCTCAAAACATCATTATGTTATGCAAGAATTCATTTCTTGCACCGATGCTCGACCCCCTCCTCCAAGTAAGGAGGGGCACATGGGGCTCTCTCCCTTCTATCTTCTCACAACATTCCTGTGTGGTAGTGTGTGGGAGAGTGACATGTAGCCTAAAGTAGTTGTTCTCATCCCCTGCAGTGAGTTTTGGGGTGATGAAGGATTTGAAGCTGGAGCTCCCGACCCCAAATCGCACCCATCACTATACAACACCACCTGCCAAATTACTTAGGTCAACCTGCCCCCTTTGAGCAACTGATACCTGCCTATCCATTTTGGGGGCTGGGGCATAAGCTCTGGGGCCCCTCCCACCCAGCAGACAACAGACCTAGCTGTTCTCATTGCCCCCCCCCCTCTGCTCCTGAGGAGGAGTGAGGCTGGCATCTTCACAAACCTCTAATGGTTTCAACCCACCTGTGAGTTTGGATGCCAAGAGATCTTCCTTTGTTTCCAACAGCACCGCAGGGAGGTGGGAGATGGGGACACACACATCAGTGGAATAGCCCTGGAGGTGGGATGAGCAGAAGAAAAGAAGGTGGGGATCTGGTGTGAGGGGGCAGGGGCATAGTCCTCCCCACCATGTCTCAGTGCTTCTCTACAATAGAGGCACAGCTTGTCTTTGCCCAAGGAAAGGAGGTAGCAGCTGGTTCTTTACAAGGAGGCACCTTGAACTAAAAGGATTTACAAGATGGCCAAGCAAAAGTGGGAGAGGGACCCAAAAGGCTATCTAGACAATCTCTCAGTTGTAAGACCAAATGATCCCTTGTGCCTGTGCAATCCAGGACACAGTGTTTGGTGGGAGTGAGGACAGGGTGAAAGGAAGCACAGTGCAGAGAGCTCCAGGTCACTCCAGTAAGTGAGACAAGCCACCCACCACCGCTGCCTTCTCCCCTTCCAACTTCCCCTCACCTTCTGGCCAGGGCGAAGAGCTAGCGCAGCATACCAGGCGTTGTGCCGAGCTGTCCACAGCTGGTTCCTGGCCTCCGATTCCCGTGCCCACACAAAGTCAGCACCACCATTCTCCTGGACAATCTCTCCTGCAGAAGAAGCCTCTCAGTCAAAAACCTGCTGCTGCTGGGTGGGGGAGGTGTCACAGGTGGAGGGGTCCATGCTGCTTCCCATGTTTGTGGTGTTTCAGCAGCTCTCCTGGCCTTGCCTTGGCCGCTTGGCTGGTTCCGTTAGCAAGGACCTACCGGCGGCTTGTACCTGCTCCTTCACGCTGTGCTCACTGCCATGAAACTCCAGGAAGAGGGTGGGCAGCTCTGCATAAGTCAGCCCACTGTAGCGATTGCAGGCGCCCATCATAACGTCATCTAGGAACTCTGGGGTAAAGGAGGGACAGGGAGTCACCACTGGCATGGCATCGTGGTAGCAGGACTTAAAGCACAGAGCAAGCAAAAACAACTGATTGACCAAATACTACTAGAAGCAAGACTTTAAACCAGGGGTGTCCAAATTTTTTGGCAGGAGGGCCACATAATCTCTCTGTGTCAAGGGCTGGGAGAAAAAGAATTAATTTACATTTCAAAATTGAATAAATTTACATAAATGACTATATTAGAGATGGAACTTGAATGAATGAATGAAGGTCTTGCAATAGTTCAAGGCCTATAAAAGGCCTTGCACAAAGCAAAGCCAGCCTTTCTTTTGCTGCCACTGCTGCATCACAGTTGTGAAACAGCAAGCAGTGGAAGGAGCCCTCATCCCAAAGCTCACGTTAGAGGTTGAACAGTTGGCCGTCACACTGAGAGCAGTTGCATCAGGCCAGCATGGGGTCCAGCAAGTCTCTGGAGGGCCAGAGGCTCCTTGGAGACTGGGGGCTCCCTGAGGGCTGGATTGGGAGTCCTCGAGGGCTGCAAGTGGCCCTAGGGCTGGGGTTTGGGCACCCCAGCTTTAAACAAAACTTCTCCTCAGTCCTAAGAGATACCCAAAGTTTTTAAAAAGCACAAAGTAGGACAACGTTCCCTAATTGTTGGTTGATCTTGTGGACAAAGCAACTATTTGGAGAAGATATTTTCCAGATTTTATGCCACCCTTCCTCCAAAGAGCTCAGGGTGGTATACATGGTTCCTTCCCTAGTTTTCACAGCAACCCTGAGAGGTAGATGAAGCTGAGAGATAGTGACTGCCCAAGGTTACCCAGGAAGCTTCATGGTCAAGTGGGGATTTGAACCTGAATCTTCCAGGTCCAAATCCAACCCCAAACCACTACCCCATCCTGGCTCTAATACAACCTATTATAACAAATCTATATACCTTATCTGTATCAATATATCAGTATATAGATAGGATATAATGCATTTAGGTTGTCTGAGGTTATGCCACACTGTCCTAGAGGCAAACTACCCTCCTGCATCAGGTGCCCTTACACAGCACCTGCTTTGATAGTCAACATACTTTGCTTGACCTTTTCTCCCACCAGAAGATAGAATGTTTGTGAGTATTCCATTAAAAAGATTGCAAGCGTTTAAAACATGTAGCTGCAAAATCTGGGAATAAAGTTTCTCTTACAAGCCATTTCAATTGTGGGAAGTGTATATCCTGTCCTTTAGTGTATATTTATGACACCCTAAGGAATATTACCAGTACATGTTTAAATTGCATCATTTTTCAAACTGAGGTTCCAATTGGGTCTTTAATGCTATTGTGTGCCTGTGTGATCTACCATGTGATCTACTGAAGGCAAGACTACAAGTACTGTTACCATGTATATTGCAGAGCATCAATCCAAAATAGGGTCATGGAAGCACCTTTGGGGGACCCCCTTCCTAAATCAGGGACACAGCCACATGGATTTTCAATGCTTGTTATTAACAGGTTATGGATGCACCAGCATAGCTGGAAAGCCTATGATAGCTTACTGTTGTGCAAGAAAGCAGAATGGATTTTTAGGCTTCAAGCTGTTCTCCCTCATGGCCTCAATTGCAATTTAAATCTCTGTTGCTGCTACATACAGTCGGGGATCAGATCCATACAACCTGGCTGTACAAGACTTGCCTCTATGACCAAAGAGTAACAGCTCAGAGCATAACGAGTATATCCAGAGGTTTTCCATATATTGTCTTTTCTTTGGAATTAAATAAATATTCCTTTACAGAGCTTTATAGACAAGGTGATGCATACAAGGAGTCAGTTTGGCTGTTGTGGAAAAAAATCAACAAGACTTGATTGAGCTAGGATTTGCTGCTGGTTCTTTTGGTTGACTTAGCTAGAGACTTGGATCTACAAGTGTTACAGAGAACACCCCCTCCCAGTGCTTATCTGTAGAACTAACCCACATATTTGTTTCAGGAATATTAAAGCACTGACTCTGGAAATGGTTAACATATGGATGAAGGCAGGTCCGGCCCATCCTTGAGGCAAACTAAGGAGGTTGCCTCAGGTGGCAATTGACAGGCAGCCTCCAACTCTGACTGCCTATTTGCTGCTGCTGCTCCTCTTCCAGAGAGGAGAGGACAAAAACATAAGAGTGGAGAGGAGAGTGGAGATGATCTACTACACCATTCTCCTCCAAACTTCCTTTTCTGCTCTTTCCCCTCTTCCTGCTTCAGTTCAAGGAGGGAGAAGAATGGAGGCTGGCACATCACCAGGTAAGGGGGGGCAGCATTTCACACACCTCCTCAGACACCAGGAGGTCTTGGACCAGCCATGAATGAAAAGAACCATGCCACTGTTATTATCAGATTCAGAAGCCTTAGAAGAATGTCAGAGTCACACCAGAATCCCAAGTGGTTTGAAAGAAAATTATCAAGGCTTCCTTTGCCTTTTTGATTTACTGTGAATGTCACCTGAACAGATTGGGCCTCTCTGGTGAAAGAAGAGATGAACTCTTCTTTCACCAGAGAGGCCCAATCTGTTCAGGTGACATTCACAGTATTATAGTTTATATATAGTTTATATCACAGTTTATATCTGGGTGACTGCTAGCTTTTTAATTGGATGATTTTCAATGAGGAGGAGATAGCTGAAGAAGAGAGAATGTATTGAAATGGGAAGATTACCAGATGCCCATAACAGCACCTTTTTATCATGCTTTGGCATTGTTAGCACTTGTTATCAGATTTTATCTGGCTATGTGCTTATGTCAATCATAGTTAATTACACTATGAATAATGGAATAGATATTATTATTATTCTTGGGGTTTAAATTGAATGGAAAAAGATATTTTGTGCACAAGCTATTAACTCGAAGCTATTAATTGCAGCAGTGTTTTAAACATTTAAACAATCCTGGTAACTGCTGTTCCTTGTACTTACAGTGACTATTTGATGACATCATGAAAATTCAGCCTCCATGGAGGCCTCCATTTTTCTCAGCCTGTGGTGAAACTCTGCTGAGAAACTCCAAACAATGAAGAATTCTTGCATAATGTCTTTTTATCTTGCAGGCTCCACCAGGTAGCCTTTTTTTGTTGTTTGGCCAGAATTCCTATGCCCACTTCCATTATTTGGAGCACCAAACTTCAGCTCAGCTCTGGTACTGCAGACCAAAACAAAGCATCCTGGGTTTTAACCTGCTGATCAAGGATTTTGTCCAGCTCCCCATTTAGGAGCATCAGAAAGAGAGTCAGACCCTTGATCCATCTATATCAGCACAGTCTACATTGGCTAGTGCTGGCTTCTCCAAGGCCCTACCTGGGGATGCTGTTAGAAATGAACCTGGAACCTTCTGTGTGACAGGTTGGTTCCCCTTCTTCTCTGGTGGCACCGCTGCAGTGCCACCAGAGGGGCGCACAAGGTCACTCACTCACCAATGCGAGCAACGGGGATCCCAGCTTGCAGAACTTGTATGGTGCTGTCCACAGCTGCTTGCATAGTGGGAAACGCACAGACGGCTGCCACGGTGGCTTCAGGGATGCCATGCAGGCGCAAGGTGGCCTGAGTGATGAGACCCAATGTCCCCTCCGAGCCCACGAAGAGCCCTGTGAGATGGTACCCAGCAGCGCTCTTCCTGGAAGGGAAGAGTGACAGGTTGGTTTCAGGGGCAACAGAAAGAAGAGCCCTGCTGAATTGAAACACAGCAAGTCTATAAAGCAATCTCCCACTTTCCACAGTGACCCAACTGGATGTTTCCAGGAAGCCCATAAGCAGGGCATTGGGGGAATAGCCCTTCCCTGTCATTTACCCCCTTCCCCAGGCTTTAGTTCCTCTGAACCTAGAGGTTCTACTTTGAGCTGTTCTGGCCAGAGCTAGCCCAAGATGTTCTAGTGCCAAATGCCACTAATGCAATCCACAATGGTCTGCCTTCCACTTGCTCAAACATGAGCAGCTCACCTTGAACATACCTACATCCTTCACATCTAGTTTGGGCCCTATATGTGGAAACTCCCATTGATACACACGCTGCTCCTACTCCTGCCCATGCACTACAAATCTCTGGTAGGGTTATGAACAGTCCTGCAAAAATCTAGCCCAAAGGTGCAGTGAAGTGCAGGAGCTTATCACACACACACACACACACCTACAGCTAAGCCCCAACAAATCTATAAGACCAAAAAAGAAACCAACACCCTTGCAATTACTTCATCAGAGTGGCTTCTTCTGCTGTCACTGATTTCTACTTTAAAATTTATAATGGTCTGGATAGACCAGGGGCTTTGAAACCGTGGCCCATGGGCCGGATCCAGCATCACGAAAAAGCCAGCTGGGTGTGGCGCTTTCTGTTCTGCACCACAGCAGTTTTCCTTTGCACCTGATCATCCCACAGCCTCGCACCAGGCAGCCACTTCCTATGCCTGTCACCCCAGGTGCCTCTGTGCCCTGATTTCTCGGGGACAGCAGTTGCCTGGCATGAGGCTGTGGGACTATCAGCCACAAAGAAAACACCATGCCTGGACGGCTTTTTCATGATGCAGCGGGCACCGTTTGGAGACCACTGGCCTAGACATTAGCACAGGCCCTGGGGTAAATTTCTCAGCTGGACTCCTGGTGGGCCTGATGCTTCTTCTCAGCTGAGGTCCTGTGAAAAAAGCCTCAAAGGCAACGCTCCTGCTGTTGAAAAAGCCTGGCATGCCACTCCCCCCTCTACTGCTCCCTGTTGGCTACATCCCCGATCTAGCCAACCACACTGCTCTCCTCCACTCTTCCACTGTGTTTAGCCAGGAAGTGAGCAGGGGAGGTGGTTCAGTCATTACTAGCTTCAGTCACTACTAGCCAACCTTGAGTAAGTTGAGTAAAATGGTCCCTGTGGCAGAATAAATTATACAAACTAGTTTGATGTATTCCAGTTTCCTGAACTGGTACCAGCTGTAGACCTTTACAGAAAGGATTCCTACCAAAGGGTACTGTGTACCAAGGGAAAACTGCATGACAGCAGGAGAATTTTGCAGAGTACCTGGGCCTCCGGCCTTGCCCAGCTGTGTGAAGAACCCTCCCATCGGGCAACACCACTTGTAGGTTGAGAACGTTCTGGCACATGGTGCCGTAGCGCACGGCATTGGTGCCAGAGGCACCAGTGGCTGCCATTCCACAGAGAGATGCATCGGCCCCAGGGTCTGAGGAGGGAAAGGCACAGCTAGTAGAGGCAGCAAGAGAAGCCATCCCCGTTCCCTTCCACCCAGGGAGGCAGCAGAAATCTTCCAAGCACAGCTAGGGCCAACAGGATTTGAGCCAGGAGGAACTTCAAGCTTCTAGTTTTGCAGGGATGGGCCAAGAACCAACAGGCTGCAACCTCAGTTTGGGGGAATGACTTACCACTATGGACAGCAACCCACCAGCAATACTGACAAAAATGAACTGCTCTCTTTCCAGGCTTATACAATAATACAGCACTGTTGCTCCCCAGTGAGATTCATCTGATGCTGACTTCATCATTTCCATACCAGATGAAACGCTTTATCATTTTCTGCTTAATTATATTTCGGCCCCTCCTGAATCTTGTTTTGTTGCTTATCTGCTACTTTCATTTACCTATTGGTTTTAAATCATCTCTCTCTCTCCCTCTCCAGAGGGAGTGCCTCTCCAGAGAGAGAGAGAGAGAGAGAGAGAGAGTGCTTACTGGCTTAACTTTCTATGTGTAGTCATTCTAGAAAAAGGTTTGTTTGTTTTCTTTTTTCAAGGATAGGATCTCCATTTGTTAAAATAAATGAATCAATACATCCTCTGGTGCTCCCAGACCATTCCCTAGGTGTGCAATTGTGCTAGGTCTTAAATCTGCGTGCTACAGGTAGCAGCTTCCCCTCGTTATGTGTGGACATAAAGAGACTCCTATCTCACCACCCCTGTTTTGTGGGTTTATTGCACAGCATCTGTGCCATGCTGTGGCAAGCCCCCAGAGTTCCACATTTGTCATAGCAGTGCAAACAGTCAAGAAGAGGAGCAGACAAAAGATCAAGACCATCACATGCACATTGCAGGGACCAGGTGCGTCTTGTGGGTGCGTATCTCTCCCTTGCTCTTTGGGTTCTCGCTCATTCTCCATCCTTCCTATTTTGTGATATCAGAACAGGGATAGCCACTATGCCTTCCCACTCCCATGGCCAAACTGTACGTGTTTTCCCTTCCCAGGACGCGAGCTCCCTTCCATCGTGACCCAATGTTGGAAACACAGGAAGGTGCCTCAGAGTGAATTCCACCACTGGTCCAGCTAGCTCAGCGTTGTCTCTGCTCCACTACTGCAGCAGCCCTCCAGGGGTCCAGGCAGGGGTCTTGCACGGGACGTGGCACCCCTTCAAGCCAGCCATACCTACAGGAAACCAGAGTCCAGTGTCCCGCAGGAAGCTGTTCAGGGCCTTCCGGGTCACCCCTGGCTCAACAGTGACAGTGAAGTCTTCTGTGTTCAGCTCAGAGATTTGATTCATTTGGGTCAGGTCAAAACACACACCACCCTGTACCACAGAAGGAGGCAAATGCAGAGTTAATGAAAAGGGGGGGAGGGTCAGAGGCTGGCACAGGAAGAGAGCAGCTCCACATCACCCCAGCCAGAGAAACTCCTCTCCTCACCTCTGCCCGGGTTCAGTTTATCCACTGATTGGTGTGGTCACTCACCAAAGACTGGCAAGGCTTTGCAAATGTCCAGCCTTGAGCCAAAGCTGGAGAGCTGGAGCTCACAACCTCCACCACCTAGGAAGGGTCAGGCAAATGCTCCTTTGTGTTTGCTCCCCCAGGGAAGGAGAGCAGCTGCCCTTTCCCTGCCAAGGAATTACAACCCCCCCCAAAAAAAAATAAAAAATTCAGCAGCCAGGGCTTCCAACTAGCAGCCCAATATATGGGAGCTGGCTATTCATCCTTGATGGAAAGAGTTTATTTATTAATTATGTAAGTATTTCTATGACATCCTTCTGCCATCGTATTTTCCCTTTTATTATCCCAGCAACCTGAGGTTCAGCCAAGGCCGGCCCCTTCATGAGGCCAACTGAAGCGGTTGCCTCAGGCAGCAGACCTCAGGAGGGAGTGCCCACTTCCTTGCCCCTCCTCCCCCTTCAGCTCTCTGGTTTGGAACAAAGGGATGTTTAACCCACTACGCTCCTCTCCTCCGCTTTTCCTCTTCTGCTTCGCCCCCTTTTCCTTTTCCAATCCAGGGAGTGGGAGGAGCAGAGGCTGGCACATTGCCAGGGAAGGGGAACTAGGCAAAATTCTTGGACCAACTTGAACACTCTAAGCTCACTTAGGTCTCAGATATGAGTCAGGAATACTCTTGTCCCAATTATTGCTCCATGCATTCCAGGGCTCGGATGCAGCATGGGAAACAGATTCCTGAGTGCCACACAAGTTATGTTCTGGCCCTGATCGCTCAGCAGGTTATTGCCCTTTTCTGGTCCAGCCCCCATAACAGTGTTCCTCCATCCTGCTCTCCCCATGGTCCACCCTCCTTCATGTCTCGTCTGCCACCACCATACCTGCACGGCATTCACGCCACCTTCCAGTCCCGTGCCTGTGCCAAAGGGGATGATGGGAGCACCTCGGTCATAGCACGCTGTTGCCAGCATACTGACCTGTTCCACATTCTGAGGCCAGACCACAATGTCCGGTGGGTGGCACCTAAGATGGTGAGACAAGATGACAATGTTCAACCACCATCTGAGCTCAAGGGAAATGAGGATGCCAAGGAATGGGGATGGGGGGGTCAGGATCCAGTTGGCTTACTCAGGGCCCCAAATAAGATGGAACATGGTGGTGTTAGAAGAGGGCAAGTGCCCATTCCCAGACAGGAAGCTCACCACTTCCCCAGTGCTGAATCTGACACTGGAGATTGAAATAAGTCTCCGTCCAACCCAGGCGGATTCACATTGGAGAATACATTAGGGCAGAAACATTAGTTTGAAATAAACTGCTATTTCACTTTCAGAAAACTAGCATGTGCCCTATTTACACACAAAACTGAGTAAGTGTAGTCCAAGTATAATCTAGAAAGGGGTGTCTGGACACAAGGAGTGGACACAACTCCCCACCCCCCACTCTTCATAGCTTCATACATTTTTCTCCTCAGTCCAGCTCACTTCTTCAGGCCGCCAGACCTGAAGTGGAAAGTGCCTGCAGCAGAAAGCCAGAGCCTGAAGTGGAAAGCCAGACAAGAGGAAAGTGCCTGCAGTGATGTGGGGGTGTGGGGGTAATGCTCGCCTAACCTGTGCACACCCAGTTCTATATGTGAACAGAGCAGGCACATGAAAAATAAAGTTGGCTGTCCTGGTCACGTTAGAATTTGTTTACCAGCTACAAAGTGAGACAAATGTCCACATCACGGAGCTGCAGGCCCTCTTTCGACAGATGTCGACTCTTAAAAAAAAATCTCTCCAGCCTGGCATCTATTTTCTCACCAAGTACATTTCTGACCATTTTCTGGCTTTCTCCAAACTTAAGGATGGCAGCATTAATGCAAGAAACAGCCAGGCATGGCTAACCAGCAGGGATTTCATTCATCACACAGATTCATCAACTGTTCCACTTGGGGCAATGTGCCACAAGAGATTTTGCGATGCCCCATCATACCTGTGCATGGACTCATCGTGGCCATGTTGCTCACGAACAGCTGTAGCTGTTGAAACATTTGAACTCCCTGCCACTGTTCTGAGGGTATCAAAGAAGTCTTCTGTCAGCCAGTTCTGCGGGGAGAGGACAAGGTCCAAAGGTGGATAAGGCAGAATACTCTTGGGGAGGCAGAGAGATGCTGTACTGCTAGAAAGGCACATGGAAAGCCAAACTTGTGCATGGAAAAATAGAGATTGGTCAGCTACCTGTCAGGAATGCTGTAGACACCAGGGGTTGGACTAGAGTACCTCCAAGATCCCTCCCAACCATAACTTTCCATGATTCTATATTTGATCCTCAGATATAACATATGAAGTCACCTTGTCAGGCTGTTGTCAGGCTGATTTTAGAAATGGGTTATGTCAGAATGCCAGATGCAAGGGAGGGCACCAGGATGAGGTCTCTTGTTATCTGGTGTGCTCCCTGGGGCATTTGGTGGGCCGCTGTGGGATACAGGAAGCTGGACTAGATGGGCCTGTGGCCTGATCCAGTGGGGCTGTTCTTATGTTCTTATGTTACTCCATCTAGCCCTTGCAGTGTCTCCCCATAGTCTTTCTCAGTCTGCAGAATTTGTCTATCAAGAGATTATAAATACTACTTTTGTCTAAGTAGACTTCCACTGTAGGGAAGTCTATGTAGGGTCAGCCAGCTTATGAGGCCAGCTGAGGAAGTTGCATCAAGTGACAGTTTGGCAGGTGGAGCCCATCTCTGCCCACCCACCCACTGACCACATCCATTCCTTCTCTTGCTCCCTGAATTTGAAAAGGAAGAGGGGACCGGAGCATAACAGGAAGTGTATAGAAGAAGAGAGCGGTGGGCTAGAGCAGCAGAGTCACTCTAGCCCACCACTCTCTTCCCCTTCACACTTCTTCACCCCCTCCCCTTTTTCAAATTCAGAAAGTGGGAGGAGGAGGAATGGCAAAGGCAGTGTACCTGTCACCAGGTCCAAGGTGTGACATTTGGAATGCTGCCTCAGACACTGGGAGGTATTGTCCTGTATCTGTGAAGTCCTGACTGGTGGGGAGGGGGGGAGTGAGGAAAGGCTGGTGAAGAAGATACAAATCTAAGATATTTCAACCCAAAAGAGCTGAGATCTACAAAAACAACATTCCCACTCACAGTTTTATAAACTGAAGGGCAAGTCTTCATGTACCTTAAAGGAACCAACAAGGTATCCATACACCTGTATTTATTTCTTCATCCACTCATTCAAAGATGAATGAATGTCCTGCAGTTCCAGTATCAAAACAGAATTGCTCAAAGCAGCTGAGACAATTAAATGAGACAATCATTGCTCCAGCATAGGAAAGGCAGGATAGAAATATTTTAAATAAATTAAAAAAAAATTAAAATCCATAATTTATAACCCCAAAGGAGGAGGATGTGCAAAGGAGCCTCTAATGAGAAAGAAGGTCCTCTGCTCCTAGTGAACTGAATGAATTAATGGGGGGGGGGAGGCTCCCAAGTCTTAAACAGTCCTACCAAGCCCAGGGGCTAATCCAAGGGGGGACCATGGGTGCAGGGCCTCCACCAAACTGTCTGCCAGAAGGGAAGGGTGTGCTCCAGGCTGGGGAGCAAATTGGGCACGGGGGGGGAGGGGAACGCTCACTGGGCAGGCGCTGGAGAGATTGGCTGGAATGGGAGCCCAGGTCTACTCAACCAGTAGACCTGGTCTCCAAGTCCAGGTGGGAGCCCAGGTCTATTCAGCTGGTAGACCTGGGCTCCAGGGCCAGGCGGGTGCTGAGGTCTACCCAGCCAGTAGACCTGGGCTCCAAGTCTAGGCGGGAGCCCAGTTCTATCCACGCAGCAAACCTTGGCCATAGAGAGGCCAACCTGGAGCCCAGGTCTACCGGCCTGGTTGACCTGGGCTCTGGAGTTAGTAGTGCTTATGGGTGTCCCCCGCAACACAAACACTGGATCTGACCCATATCCTAAGGGGTGCAAACTGAGCAACGAGCACCGTTGTGCCCGCAGGAGCATCAACAGAGCCTGTTTTTCCTTGACTCTACCACTTCACGTTGCAGGGGGGGAGGTGAACGTGTGAGCGCTCCCCCCAAAATGCCCCCGTGCATGTAGCAGAAGAATCTATCTGGGGGCAGGGTTCAGCCCAGGGTTCCTCCTTGGGATCCCCCTCCCCTCCCCGGGGGCAGCACTCAGACAGACAGCTGCAGCCGAGGTGGTGCAGTCCCGGACAGCTGCGTCTCCTGTGGCCCACATTGGATGCCCGGCTCCGCAGCCGTCCCCGTGCAGGCTCCCGCAGGCAGCCCGCGCTACCTTGACGGCTCCTTGCGAGTAGCTCCTCGCAGCGCAGCCCAGAGCCCACCGCAGGGCCATGGCCTCCCGCAGGGCAAGGTCGACAGCGGGGCGAGGCGGGCGATCGCTTGCAGGGGAGGTGCTGAAGGCGGAGCCGCGGCTTAAGGTGGACCGGAGGGACGTCCCGGGGAAGGGGCAGACCCGGGACCCGAGAGGTCGTGGGCGCTCCGTGTGATCCTCCCGTGCCTGCTCTGAGCAGCTCATCAGGGATGCGTCTGGAGAAATGGACGGCATCTGGCCTAAACGCCTTGAAAAGGGGACGGGACAGATTTCTGGAGGAAAAGTCCCTCATAGGTTACAAGCCGTGATGGGCATGTGCAACCTCCTCGTTTGAGAAGTAGTCGGTGGAACTCCTTGCCACAGGATGTGGAGATGGCATCTGGCCTGGATGCCTCAAAAAAGGAACTGGGCAAATTTCTGGAGGAGGAGTCCATCACAGGTTATAAGCCAGGATGGGTATGTGCAGCTTTTGGGGCTTTTCAGTCTATAAAAGAGGCGCCTGAGGAGGGACATGATTGAGACATACAAAATGATGCAGACAGAGTGTTTAGACTTAGAGAGACCCTCTTCTCCCTCTCACATAACACCAGAACCAGAGGACATCCACTAAAATTGAGTGTTGGGAGAGTTAGGACAGACAAAAAAAAATATTTCTTTACCCAGTGTGTAATTAGTCTGTGGAACTCTTTGTCACAGGAAGTAGTGATGGCATCTTGCCTGGATGCCTTTAAGGGGGGATTGGACAAATTTCTGGAGGAGAAGTTCATTATGGGTTACAAGTCATAGTAGGTATGTGCAAGATCTTGGTTTCAGAGGCAGGCTGCCTCTGATAGCCAGATGCAGGGGAGGGCACCAGGACGCAGGTTTTGTCTGTTGTCTTGTGTGCTCCCTGGGGTATTTGGTGGGCCACTGTGAGATACAGGAAGCTGGACTAGATGAGCCTTTGGCCTGATCCAGCGAGGCTCTTCTTATGTTCTTATGTGCAACCTCCTGGCCAGTTTGACACTGTGTTAAGGAGTGTCATGTATGCACCCTAAGATTAGATGGACAGAGAGGTCCTCTGTTGGGGGATTGCCTACTAATTGCTCAGAATGGTCAGCTGATGCTTCATCAATGGGAATCAATGATTAACAAATGGTCTCTTGAAAGCTGGAACTTTCCATTTTTTGCAATGTTTTATCTGTCAGAGCTCGGAAAAGATGACATCCCTGTAACTGAGGGGAGAGTCAGAGAAACAGCAAACATAAAAAAAAGTGCAGCTTGCAAACAGAAAACAAGAGGAGAGTCTCTAGGTAACTGAAATGTAAGGAGATTGTGGCACTGTGGCAGTAAGTATAGCAGATCATCATGCAAGGATGTGATTTTCCATAGGTGGGATTTAGGCTCAAGAAGGAAGACAAGCAAGAGTTGGCTGATGCAGCATTTATTGTTCCATGCTCAAGCAGAGCTAATTATAGGCAAGAATCTCATCAATGAAGGGCAGGAGCTCCGTAACACGGGCGTAGACGCCAGGGCTGGATGGCGAGCAGGTGCTGCTGCCCCAGGAGACAATCCCCACCAGAGTCCAGGCACCATCTTTCTGGCACACCAAGGGTCCACCAGAGTCACCCTGTGGAGGGAAACCACAGCAAAACATCAAGGAGAGGCTGGAGTTGGCTGCCTGCCTGACATTCTCCCTTGAGCACCTATGGGATGTTCCTTGCTCACTTCCTTCCAATCCCTTCTTAAACTTCCTCAAAGACTTCAGCACCTGGCTGCCTTAGTCCCCATTCCCTTCTGTAGCGAAGCTCAAGTCTGTGTCCCTGACACCATTGCACCCACTCTCCCTCTATTTACCTCGCCTCCTTCACCCCTCTCTCCCTCTGTGGTCTCTCTTGAGTCAAGATGAAGACAATAAGCCACGTCGGGCAGGGCCCTGGCTTCTCACTCTGTGTGGTGCCATGTATTTTGATGGTCTGATAATAATCGTGAACAGCATTTGAAATAAGATACAGAAAAGAAGTGAGGGATGAGTCTTACAGTGCAATCTTAGGCCTGGCTCCTTTGATGTAAGACCCATTGTGTTAAATGGAGCTTACTCCCAGGAAACTCCCACTTTGGGACTCCCAGGAAACTTCCACTGGTGCAGCACAGCTGAGCTGCAAATCATCTCTGGTTCAAATCCTGCTTCTGCCATGAGCTCACCAGGTGACTCTCTCTTAGTTTCAGTCTTTCCCATCTGTAGTATGGGGATAATACCTTACAGCAGTGATTCCCAACTTTTTTATTATTATTATTTGTGTACCCCTTTGGCAGGCCATTTCCATAAATTGTACCCCTCATATTAGCAAAATGTTTGTAATTAATATAGTTGTTCTTATTTCAAATTTAGGTTTGCAGCTACTGATCCATATCTGATAATACATAATTTGATGACCAAAAACTAGCAGTTGGTGGGGCTTTTGCAGCCAGCTAGCTGCCTTCCGTCCTGCCTTGCTAGCCCCACAAGGCAGTTTAACACAGTCCTGCCTTTTCTCACCATTATTCAATTATTTTTCAAGTACCTCTAAAGATCCTCAGAGTATATATACCCCAGGTTGGGAACAAGTGTCTTACAGGGTTGTTATAGGGACTCAATCAAGATGAGAAGTGCTTGGCATCCTCACAGAGTGCTATACAAGTGCTATTATTACCACTGAATGTCCGGGGGGGGGGTGAAGAGGAGAGATGGCATAAACACAAGGGCACACAGCCTGAGCAGGGGGTGGGAGAGGAGGTGTACCATGCAAGAAGAAGCTCCTGCAGCCCCTGCGCAGACCATGACATCAGCGATGCGGTTGCCCCAGTATTTTTTGCACTCCTCATTGGTCAGCAAAGGAAGGGCGACCTGTTGCAGCTTGTCTGGGGTGTCCTTGTCTGCAAAAGATGACATGGAGAAGACATGACCAGTGAGATGACCAGTTCTGCTGGCCTCATCATGGCTCTGTTTACTTGAACCTATAACTCCAGCAGAAATGCCTGCCAGGTAGTTTCTGGAACACATCAGGTGCCTCCAAAGGAGATACATTCCAGGAAGTGGCTTTAAGAAGAAAGGCTGATCAAAACCCAGGTTCAGGTTCTGCCCACAGCTCCCTCTGCACTTTTCCAAGTATGACGCAACGCCTGGATCTTACCAGTATGTTTGGTAAGGCCCCATCCAGTGGTGACGCAGGTCAAGCCCCCAGGGAAGTCATCAGTAGCCTCAGGTAGACACACGGGAGACACACGAGCCGTGAGCTTGGCAGGGGTGGCAAGCTTCAGCAGTGTGATGTCATTTTTGACAGTGAACATGTTATATTGGGGGTTCTTGAAGACCTGCCGAAGGAGACAATTCACAGAGTATTATGTTAGAGTTGAAAGGACCTTGGAGGTCATCCAGTTAAGCCCCCTGCTCCGTGCAGGCATCAGCTACAGCATCCCTGATAGGTGGCTGTCCAGCCTGAAAACCTCCAACAAAAGAAAGCCCACAATGACACAAAGTACTTCAGTTCAAGCCAACAGGCTGCTTAACCTCTCTTAAAAATAGAATCAGGAGGGAATCTAAAACTGACAGCAAACCCGGGTCAATCCCTCATAGTTCTCTCTGTCCACATAAAGGCAGTGCCCAGATACTCCAAGAAGGTGGTCTTGACAGATGCACAGAACAAGTCACATTGTTGGGGTTTATGCACAAAGCACCCTGAGTTTGGCCCTGTGGTGCTTTCAGTTTAGCTTTAAATTGGGCCATCCCACAGTGGGAAGCTGCTTTCTGCTGTCGTGCTGAAACTGTGCTTAATGTTTCCATCTCATGCCAAGGGACAGTCCACATCAGCCGATGATGTTAATAATTAATAATATATTTTTGGATATTTGGAAACCTTTCAAAAAAGAGATTTATGCATGGATGACTTGCTAATATTTTTATAGATTACTTATCAACATGTTTTGTAACCTTTATGCACGTTATTCATATTATGTGTTTTTACCTTCCCCCCCCCCTTTTTGGTGTGGTTGTTGTTCTGTTTGTTATTTTTATTTATATATAAAGATGGGAGAAAAATAGATTTCTACCCAGCCCTTCAATACAGTACTTATGTTCTCAGGGTGTTGGTTAAGCCCATCTGGGGAGGGTATTCCTTAGACAGGATGCCACAGCTGAAGAGGAAGACTAAGAACAGCTCCAGACTTGCCCCTGCACAGCAAAAATGGCAAAGTCCATTTCTGTTGTGTTTGAGATGAGGAAGCACCAATGTTCAAAGACAGAGGTGCAGGGTTCACGAGGCATGTCGCGGAGGACCAGCAAGGAAAAATGTGTGCAGTGTGTAGAAAACAGCAAACAAAATAAGGATTTTAGCAGGGGTGAGGCTGGAATGACAGATTGGGAGCCTGCCTTCATGGACAGGCTCTGTTATGAACCTGGTAGAGGAATCTGGCCTGTGAAGGAAGGAACTCTCCAGTCTGCACTGTAGCACCTTGGCCTGGAATCTTGCTTCCCCACTCCACCCCGAAGAGTAAGGAGCATTTGAGGACAGGAAAGGCCAATCTCGTCCTACCTTGGCAATATTCAGGACTTGCACATTCTCAGAAGGAGTGGCTTGGTCGAATTCTCCCAACACGACAAGGTGGCTTGTTCTGAAGTGGGAGAAAAGACATGAGCACTGATAGAATATATTCTTTCATCGCTACTTTGCACTTGAGAATATTCAAAGTGCTGGTCATCAGTTTTTCTGACAATGACACTGTGAGGTAGACCAGCACTGCTATCCCCATTTTGCAGCTGGAAAGAGGTGGATGGATTGAAGCTGGGAGAGGAAGCTAATAACATTTGACATCACTTCTCTCCTTTACAGGTAAATCTTTTGGTTGCTTACCTGACACTGCAGTGGGCAGCAGTGACCACCCAATTTTCATTGATCAGGGAGCCTCCGCAGAAATGGAAGCCAGTGTTGTCCTGCAAGGAGGAAGAAAACAGGTGGATAGATAGCAAGGAATGCCTGGCTCTGCTCTAATCAATTTCCAGTTCTCCTCCTGCTAGCTCCACCCTTCCTGCCCAGGCAAAGGATGCTAGGACCTCACCTGCAGGGAAACTTGCCAGGGCCACGATCCAGGCACCGCCTCCTCTCCATTCACAATGCGTGCATAGCCACTGAGTACAGGTTGGATGGCAGGGACACCACAACCTGACAAGAAAGGGAGATCAGATTCTGGAGAAGAATGTAACACTGGAGGGGTTTCCCCTCACCTGGATTTCAAAGGATTCTGTACTGGGCTTAGTCTGATCCAGAAATCACCAGGGACTAATCCAATAATTTGTTTTTACTACTAGGGCAGCGCCCCGCCTTTGTCACAGCGTAATCCCAGGGGCTTCCAGGTCAGAGGCTGCAACAGATAGTCAGGTCTCTACGCCAGTATCTATCATTTTCGGAATTCGTGCCTGGTGTACACATGCAGCTGAATGCAGTGGTAGAGTCCTGAGGTGGTAAAATGGGCTGTAGCACTTCAGACTGCAGTGGGGAAAAATATGTTTGCATGAAAAAAATCAAGAAAAAAGAGAACCACCCCATCATGGAATGAACCAGATGAGATCCCTTTTCCCTGTGGTGCTGGCTGTTCCTTGACAGGATTGTGTTTGTTTTCACATGGGAGAGCATTTAATAATAGCAAGGGTGGCCCTTCCATGAGGCCAGCTGAGGTGGTCATCTCAGGTAGCAGATGGGGGGGGGGCTGTCCACCACCTGCCTTAGCCCACTTCTGCTGCTCCTCTCCATCCTGCTCCCAATGTGTGAATTTGAAAGGCAAGCAGGTAACATGTGGAAGCTGAAGCATGGAGGAGAGGAGAATGGTGGGCTGGAGCTTCAGAGATTTGGTTTTGAGCAAGACAAGGTAGTGCAGCACCCAATCCCACAGGTGTTGGAGTAGGGAGTTAAATTGACACCCCCCCCATATAACAATGATTTGCCTGCCTTGAAGGAGTGCCCTCCCACAGAGGCTGTCCAGGGGTCTCTAGCAGAGAGGATGACGGTGTCTACCCATGCATGAACACAGCTCTTTCAAAAAGAGGGATCAACCCTACACCTTGGCCTGAGAGGGAGATCTGTTTGCCATGTGTATGGGTGGACTCTTTTCATATCCTTCCTAGGCAGGGCTGGCCCAAGATATCCCGACACCTGAGGCGGCATGTGAAAGGCTTTCCCCTCATACCCAGTGATGTGCCTGGCTCTGTTCCTACCACTCTCCAGTGCTCTAGCTCAGCATTCCTCTCCACATTTCCTCTTTGTCCCCCTTTTCCATTCCAAAGAGTGGAAGGTGAAGGAAGCACATTGGTGGCAAGTTGGTGACAGAGATGTGCGCCCTCCAATGTGTTTCCTGAGGCAACCAGTTGGCCTCATGGATGGGCTGGCCCTGTTCCCAGGTCTCATGCCCCATGCTGTGCTCACCATTGGCATAACCAAGGAGGACCAGGCAGGACAGGAACCAGAGAGTTGCCATTTTGCTTCTCAAAAGAGTCAGGAACTAAGCAAGAGTCGCAGGGCTTTATATAAGTCATTCCCTCAGGGACAACTGGCAGAGGAGGGGCTCAGCCAGAGCTGGCTTTCCAACCTGCTATCTGAGGGCCTTGGAGATAAGCAGCAAGCTCCATGCCTGAGCTGTCAACAGGGGTTGCCCTGACACAAGGACACTCACAGCTACTGGCTGGTCTGCTAGACAGGGTGTGTGAAAGGAGCAACTGATTGGGACAGACCCTATTTTCTGATCCCTGACCCTGGTCACTCACTTTTCCTACTTTGGACAATGCCTTATTAAAAGCGTTATTGGTAGTGACATCAGACCCACCATGGGAGGAAGAAGATACAGAGCAGAAGGGTGGAGGAGAGAAGAGAGGTGGACTAGAGAGTCTCTAATGCTCTAGCCTACCACTCTGCTCTCCATTCCATTCTGTTTCCCTTTTCTTTTTCAAATCCAACAAGTAGAAGGAGAGGTGGCATAAGTGGTAACTGCCTCACAGCCACTCAGGGGTGGCAGCGTTAGTTGACACTCCACCATGGGTACAGGAGAGCCTAAGACTGGCTCTTAAAGAAAGTTAGATCTCTGAGTGGGTGAGTGGATTCATCTTGTCCCCGATGCACTCGTAGCTAAGTCTAACTCAGTACACTATAGTGAGGTAGAAGAATGTGGTACATGCAATAATCTCATATGAATTTATCCCCCCTCCTATTTCTCTCCTTTCTTTGTTGTCCATTTTAGATTGTGAGGTACCTGTCTTCTTGTGACTTGTGCACAGAGGCTGCAAAGTAAATAAATAAGAGATGAGTATGCATTAACGCCAGGGCGTCAGGCAGCTCCCAGCCTGCCATTTCAGGCACTGCAGCTGCTAAGTGAAATTTTCTCAGATCCCCTAGAAATCAGGGTCCCCATGTAAGCACACACCTGCTCCCAGTCACTGTTAGGGGCTGTGCAAGCATCAAGAGGGCCCCCCCCCAATGTTCTACCTCCAAAGTACACTTTCTCCAAAGAAAACCCTGCACGTTGCCATGAGCCCCCTGCATGTTACAGAAGATATTTGGGTTCTTTCAGAGCTCCTCAGCCTCAGCACTGCCTTGCATGAACTGAGAGGGCGCCAACCCACCCAAGCTCCTTTGCAGCTCTGCAGTGCAGGGGAAGATGATAGGGTGGACAAGCTGTTTGCCATGTCTCATCATCTCACTGAGCAACTCCTGAGTGGCTTCCTTTTGTTGTTGGCAACCTTCAGTCTCGAAAGACTATGGTATAAGCCTACAGCACCCGGTATTCCCAGGCGGTCTCCCATCCAAGTACTAACCAGGCCTAAGCCTGCTTAGCTTCCGAGATCAGACAAAATCAGGCACGTGTAGGGTAACAGTTGCTTCCTGGGAGTCACAGAACTCCCAGAAATTTCATTTTTAAATGTTTCAACAGGGTGGAGTCACAGACTGGCCAGGACAGGAACTGAACCAGAGTCCATACTTATTATAGAGGGCCTACATCAACCCTTAGTACCGGTGGCAGTGATAGTAGCCAATTCATCATCAAGGGGCAGGTGTGGCTGCATGGGGAGCCACTAGGGTTTTGCCCTAGGCTCCCTAACAACCTGGTACAGCCTGTCTTTAGTGGCTGCCATTCCTGGCATTTGCTTAACTGCCAGGTTGTCTAATGGCACGGAGAGCATGTTGCACAGAGCACCAGGTGCTCTCTCAGGCTGGGAAACCTTGGACGGAAGACAGGTGTGCTACTAGAGTGAGGGCCAGGTGCCCACTGAGATTACACTGACTGGGACAGCTGGGTGTGAGAACATACCCTCTGTGGACTCTATGTGCAGGTGTCCTCCTTTCTGCTGTGTTAATAATTTCTACTGATAGTGCAGTAGGTCTTCCAGGTAAGGTTTCCTGCTGTGGGCATTAAGCCAGCAATTTTGCTTACATAAGAACATAAGAACAGCCCCACTGGATCAGGCCATAGGCCCATCTAGTCCAGCTTCCTGTATCTCACAGCGGCCCACCAAATGCCCCAGGGAGCACACCAGATAACAAGAGCCCTCATCCTGGTGCCCTCCCTTGCATCTGGCCTTCTGACATAGCCCATTTCTAAAATCAGGAGGTTGCGCATACACATCATGGCTTGTACCCCGTAATGGATTTTTCCTCCAGAAACTTGTCCAATCCCCTTTTAAAGACGTCCAAGCCAGATGCCGTCACCACATCCTGTGGTAAAGAGTTCCACAGACCAACCACACACTGAGTAAAGAAATATTTTCTTTTGTCTTTTCTAACTCTCCCAACACTCAATTTTAGTGGATGTCCCCTGGTTCTGGTGTTATGTGAGAGTGTAAAGAGCATCTCCTTATCCACTCTATCCATCCCCTGCATAATTTTGTATGTCTCAATCATGTCCCCCCTCAGGCGCCTCTTTTCTAGGCTGAAGAGGCCCAAATGCCGTAGCCTTTCCTCGTAAGGAAGGTGCCCCAGCCCCGTAATCATCTTAGTCGCTCTCTTTGTTGCATGCTTGTTGCATGCATCTGCACAGAAGAAATATTCTAGAAGTTATAGCGTTTGGGAGTGAGGATCCCCCCCACACACACACACAAAAAGCACAGGCATTTGTGATAGCGGTATCAATTTAACTAAATGTGTACATCAGTGATTTCCTGCTGTGATGAAAAAGCACACTATGAAATCCTCCAAAACTTTGAGCAGAGTAAGAAGCAGGTGCAGCAAGAAGAGACTCTTCCTGTTCCACAGTGCCGTCCTCGAGCTCTGCTGAACTGGTGGTTTCCACTATTAGCAAGAATGGCATGGCAGTTCCACCCATCATTGAATGTAATACAACATTAAGTAGCAATGCTTTCCCCCTGTGGCTAAGACCTGGGTTCAAGTCCCCCATCTAGAAGTGAAGTTTACTAGGTGAACTTGGGCAGTCATTCTCTCTCTGCATTATCTGCCTCACAGGGTTGTTGTGCCGATAAAAGAAAGTGGAAGGACCCTGAGCTTTTTAGAAGAAAAATGGTATATAAATGTGAGCAATAAATTATGGTTAGCAGGGGGGAGAGACCCTCTTCATCCTCCCCCATTGCTTGTTGCTGGTGTCTCCTTTTGAATGTTTTTAGATTGCAAGCCTCTCTTGCAGGGGCTATTGTAGATCTTGCCCATTTTATTGCTAATTTATTGTTCAGTGAAGCTGGAGCAATTATTGATGAATTGCCCCTTAACTAGTCATAGCTTCTGATTCCATTGGCTGGGAGCTCTGCTTTCTGATTTTCTTTTTA
Organism: Tiliqua scincoides; assembly: GCF_035046505.1. NCBI lineage: Eukaryota > Metazoa > Chordata > Lepidosauria > Squamata > Scincidae > Tiliqua > Tiliqua scincoides. The sequence goes on from NC_089829.1 coordinate 20,615,810, forward strand.
AATACTGAATGAAAGACTAATTCAGGGGTGGGCAAACATTTTGGCAGGAGGGCCACATCATCTCTCCGACACTGTGTTGTGAGCCAGAAAAAATTTAATTCACATTTCAAATGGAATAAATTCACATAAAGTTACATAAATGGATATATTAGAGACTGAACTTATATGAAAGAATGAGTTTTACTGAGTTTATTTATAATACACACGAGAACTATAACACAGGCATGTAGAACCACATGAGAACTATGAACTGTTTGCCATACACCTCTTGCACAGTGAAAACATACAGCCCACATCCCATAGTGACACCACTGACTGGTGGTCAGATAAAGTGTCCTTGTGTACAGTGTTACCGAAAGGTTGGAAGTCCATAGACCACTTCCCTTAGTGTTGTTATCTCCGACTGAAGCTGTTGCTGGAGATTTTTTTCCCCCAACACAACATAATAAAAGTTTTGGGATACACTGTTAACATCTCTAGGATTGTTTTTGGTCAAGATGGATGCCGGAAGGTTGGCAACCTCAGTCTCCAGCAATTCCAAAGGCAACCCCTAGAGCCTGCTTCCTGCAGATGCTGATACTATCTCCCAAAAACAGTGCCCTGGAAACCTTTCACCTGTGACTGGTCTTAAAATAGCCACCTATTTCTGAAGTGGGCATCCTCACTGGTTCCAACCAATGATTAATGACATTATCACAGTACAGGTTTGCTTGTTCCACGATTGCTTTGGGCATCCAGTATAAAAATGGCAGAGCCACCGTAAGCTCGTCCACAAGCCTCATTCTCAGAACTAGCATGGCAGCCTTGTGGTTTTTATCTTGCTTGGCCCTCATCAGTGCAGCCCAGAGTGAGTATGCACCAGGCTTGTGCTCTCTTTGAGACTGGGGGGGGGGGGGGGATGGATTCAAAAGCAATTTTCCATGGTTGCTTTATCCAGACTTGAGTGGCTCAAAGTCATTTTCAAGAGCAAGGAAGATACGATTCAATCTGATACTAAGGACCTTGCCAATTTTTGCTCTGTTGATCTACACATTCCCATCAACTGGAATGGATTATTGGGGGGGGGGGGGGATATTTTTCTTTGTTTTCCACTCCAGAAACAAGTGGAGATTTCAGGAGCTAGCTAAGGTGAGATGAAAGTTGAGAAACAGGGCTGACCCATTCATGAGGCCAACTAAAATGGTTGCCTCAGACAGGAGATTGATGAGGGGTGCCCATCCCTGTCGGTTTACTTTCCTCCACCACTCCTCCCTCTCCTTCCACTCTCTGGATTGGAAAAGGAAGAGGGGAACAGAGAGAAGAGGAAATGTGGAAGGAGCAGAAAACTGAGCTGAAGTATTGGAGCAGAGGCTGGCACACCATAGGGTAAAAGGGGCAGCATTTGGCAGGCTGCCTCAGGTATCAGGAGGTCTTGGACTGGCCCTATTGAGAAAGACAAAACTCTCCTGCTTTTAGGCACAGTCATGCTGCTGTTTTGGGTTATTTGGTTGGCAACCTTCAGTCTCGAAAGACTATGGTATCTAAGCCTACAGCACCCGGTATTCCCAAGCGGTCTCCCATCCAAGTACTAACCAGGCCTGACCCTGCTTAGCTTCCGAGATCAGACGAGATCAGGCATGTGCAGGGTAACAGTTGCTGCTATTTAAAAGCCAATATAAAGCCCAAAACATTTGGGGGGGGGGAGGGGGAATGGAGCTCCACCTTTAGTCCAAGAAAATACAGTCTGTCCACTGATTCCTTCTTAGCACTTGCAGTGTTAATCTGAGGGTTTTCGCCACTACTTGCCACCACAAAACATACTGGACTTCCATGATTGAGATGCAAGGGATAATGTGTCTGATATCCATAAAGAAACATGATCAGTGGGAGGTCTCACTTTCAGACCTTGCCCAACTCAAGGATTTTCCTATTCTTCTGGACCGGTCGGCAGGCCCTCTTCCTGCTTCTTTCTACAAGAATTTCTGGGAGGCTGGGACCAGTGAAAGCAGACAGATACAGTGCCTCATTGCAAGGAAGCTGGATGGGGATGAGCAGTTCTAGATAATCAGCTGCTCGGTGGAAGGCAAAGAATAAATGTCATTGTTAAAAAAATAATGACTTTTTATTTATTCAAAAATTTTGCTAACCACAATAAAATGCCAGGGTTGCCAACTTCTTCTTTAAAGCCCCTCTGCAAATGTGCAAGTCCCACAGCAGCATGAGAGCCTGAAAGGTCCAAGATGACATGCGGAAGGCTGGTAAAATCTCTCTTGTTGCCTCCAGGCTGCGGAGTTCCTGCAATAAAGCCTGTCCTCACTGGCTACGCTCGCATCGTCAATGGGGAGGAAGCGGTGCCTGGATCGTGGCCCTGGCAGGTCTCCTTGCAGGTAAAGGCAGTCAGGAAGTGACTGGAATGCCATTTTGTTTCCCCTGTTGGCTAGTGATTCCTCCACCAAAGCTTGATTCTGTACTTCCCTTTAAACGAGTTCAGCCTTGGAACGCACGAAATATAATTAATAAAAAAAGTATCTCTGCTTGTGTGCGGAGTGCAAGCAACCATTCCTGGCTGCACCCAATGCTCTGGGGCTCAGGATTTAGGATGAGGCTTCCAACCAAGCAAAAAAACCTTGTATCTCCCCTTTTGCCAATGAATTACTACCTCCCTACATTGAAACGCTATCTGTCCCTCACCTTCTTCCACTAGCTTAACACTCTCCTCCCTCCACTTTTCCTCATTGTCTCCATTTTCAATCTAGGGAGTGGAAGGAGCAGTAGAGGCCAGAACAAGAGGGTGCCCCCACCAATCTGCTGCCCTCAGCAACCACTACAGTTGGCCTCATGGGTGGGTCAGCTCTGCCTGTGCTGTATGATTTGGTGTTGTTGGTTGGCAACCTTCAGTCTCGAGAGACTATGGTATAAGCCTACAGCACCTGGTATTCCCAGGCGGTCTCCCATCCAAGTACTAACCAGGCCTGACCCTGCTTAGCTTCCGAGATCAGACGAGATCGGGCATGTGCAGGATTTGGTGTTGCACATGGGGGATCCAGGCTAGAATTTAAGGCAAATTTGAATGGGTCCCACATTTTTTTTGCTGCATCATTTGCAGCTGGTGAAAATAGAAAGAGTAAGGGCCGACCCATTCATGAAGTCAACTTGAGGGAGTTGCAAATTGACTGGGAGAGCCCACTTCTGTCTTTCCGCTCACCTTCAGTGCTCCTCCCCCTCCTCCTTTCACACTCTGAACTGAAGAGCTGCCTCATCACTAGGTAAGAGCAGGAGCATCATTTGGCATGCCATCTCAGGCTCTAGGAGGTCTTGGGCAAGCCCTGGGGAAGGCTCTTCGTGGGATCTTTCATAGGATCCTGAGAAATCTTTCACAAATTTAGGGGGCAGCTTACTACTGGTTGGTGGTGGTAGCTATATCTCTTTTTTCATTTTAAATTAACAAAAATTCCTGCTGATTGGTAGAGGTGACAGTGGAACTGCTGTTGGTGGCCCACTTCTGCCAACCGGCATTAACTTTTCCTCCTCGAATGTCCTGGGAATAGTGCCAGGTAGTGAACTCGCTACCACCAAGGAGACAGGGGAAAAAGTTAGGATACAATGTCATAATCAGCTGCAACCAGCTGAAAGCAGCCCCAACTTTGTTTTCAGAATTTCTCAGGGCCCCACCTGGAATCACCCTCAGTGCTGCATCCCCTGAATTTCACCTAGTTCTGAGTCTGAAAATTCTTCTGTGAGAACTTCTCAGATCAGCTCTGGGTGGAAGATATGTCTTGGGGCTAATGTCTTCTTTCGTTTACTTACCTTGTAGGATCGGACTGGGTGGCACTTCTGTGGAGGGTCTCTGGTCAGCGAAAACTGGGTGGTGACAGCTGCCCATTGTGGAGTGACGTGAGTACTGAGTGTCCCCCCATTGATTATAAGGAAGAATGGAGGTAGAGGGAGTGTGTGTGGGGGGGAGGGGCCATCATCCCAAATCAGCCACAGCTGTCAAATGTGTCAGCCCGATTTGGTTAGAGACTGAAAAATGGAATTGCTATCAGAATGAAGATTTGACCTCCCCAGAAAATTTTATCTCCCAATGCTGTTCAGTCATTCAACTGTTTGCATAAATAAAGAATAAATGACATTTGCGCACATATACACCCAAGCAGTGCATTTTGAAGTGCAAGAGCTTGTCATGACACTCACATCCCCCGTAGCCATGCCCCAGTGAGACTAGACAAAATGCACACAAACAACTCCACTTTCAATTTCTTCATCAGAGTGTTTTCCTGCCAAGTTTCCTACTCTGAAATGTGTAATTTCCAATTATGAAAGTGCAATTCATTTAAAGATTCAGGTCACCCCCGTTGCAATAGATACCACAAACCTTGGTGGGGTAATGTGAAACCTGTGAGAACCTACGTTTGTTGAGCTGGACAAGATCAAAACTTTTGCTTCCCCCCCCCCCCCCAGAACTTCCAACCTAGTGATCCTTGGAGAACATGACCGCAGCTCTTCTGCTGAGAAAATCCAGAAACTGGCTGTTGCGAAGGTGCGTGAAGCAGACAGAAGGCACTTTGAGATGTTTGTCCGGAACTGGTGGGTGATGGGTGCACTGGCCTTAAGGTTTTGGAGGTTCTTAGCAAAGGTACCTTCAACGAAGACAGAGGATGCAGGCTGACTGAAGGGAGCAACATACAGTAGTTAGCACTCACTGCCCTCTTCCTGCTCTCTGTGTTCTCCTTTTACAGGGGTCAGCAGCTGATCTCTCCATCCCCCCCCCCTTTAGCTAGACAAACAGGTTTGGCTGCCCATGCACATGCCAGTCTTATTCCAGAGTCAGAGGATAGGAGAAGAGAAGGTTAGAGCTAGGTCTAGAAATCAGCACAAAGGCCACTACAAGAGGATGCCCCAGTAGTGGCGTCACTAGGATTCACGTCACCTGGTGTGAGAGGCCTGCGCATCACCCCATGCAGTGGGCGGGGCAACGCCCCAGGTGGTGGGTGTGCCATGGCCCCGCCCCACTGGTTTTTTGGCTGTACCTTTTGTTAGAACATAGATATTTCAATGTGGTCTGTTTCATTGCATTCTGCATGAAATTACGCATTGATTGATATATAACATGATGGTCTTATTCCTCCAAATTCTGATGTTAGTGATTTTGAAAACTTGTAGTCACACACACACACACACACGTGTCAACTTACTAACACCTTATTGCAGCAGTTCTCAAACTTTTAGCACTGGGACCCACTTTTTAGAATGGCAATCTGTCCAGGACCCATTGGAAGTGATGTCATGGACAGAAGTGACATCATCAAGCAAATTAAAATAAATAATTATAAATAATTAAATTAAAATAAAAGAAATAATTAAATAAGAAGGAGCCAATCCTGTTCCACCAAGTGAATCTACTCTGAAGGAAGTCCTATTGTGGTCAATGGGGCTTACTCTCAGGAAAGTGTGGGTAGAATTGCAGCCTGTGAGCCCAATCCTATGCATGTCTACTCACAAGTAAGTCCCATAGTGGTCAATGGCACTTACTCTGTAGTCTGCCTGCAATAACACCCCCCAAAAAGAGTGAAATTTCCAGCCCTCCCCAGTGCCCAGTTTAAAGTTCTTCTACTTCAAGCACATCAAGATAAAGACCCATCTGGCTTTACAAGTGCAAAATAGAAAACATGCCCCTTACCAGTTCAAGTCTCTTTTTGTCCTTTTTAGTGGGGGGGGGGGGCTGCCTTCTGGAGCATTTGTTGCACACCAGCTCCATCGGATCGGAATCATTCTGGTGTCCTCACATTCCCCTTTGCCTGGCCTGACCACTAGCCAAGGCATATCTGCCTACTCATGAGTAGACATGACATGAGGCTGCTTTGCTTTCCATAGGGCTCAATAGACTTGCAACTGGGAGGGAGGGAGGGACTTCCTTCTCAGGTGTTTTTTGGGGGCTGCATTCATTGGATCACGACCATTCTGACGTTGGTGGAGTCCTCTCTGCCTGCCCTTTCCAACCGACTATAGCAAGTATGCCTAAGCGAGTAAACACGCAATACGGCTCACTTTCACTTTCCATAGGGATCTATGCATTTTTTCTTTCCAGTTTTTTGGCCATAACCTTTGAAGGAAAGGAGCTATTTTGCTCTGGTCTTTTGCATTACACTCCTCTGGGAATTGCAGCAACTGTTACCCTGGACATGCCCAATCTCGTCTGATCTAGGAAGCTAAGCAGGGTCAGGCCTGGTTAGTACTTGGATGGGAGACCGCCTGGGAATACCAGGTGCTGTAGGCTTATACCATAGTCTTTCGAGACTGAAGGTTGCCAACCAACCTCTGGGAATTCCACATCCAACGGTGTATGGCATGATGGGGTAGCTCCTAATGCCGCGATGTTAGTGCGTCACCCCATAGTGCGCATCACCCCCCCCCGGCGCGTCACCCAGTGTGGCCCACACCCCCCACACTGCCCTAGCGACGCCACCGTGCCCCAGTGACTTTTAGACTGTTGAACCAGCACAGAACGTTCTGGTGGGTTAGAAGTGTCCAAAAATAAGGGAAAAAATGGGGAAAAACAGGATGTTCATCATAGGTACCTTACAGGCATGCTTGTACTGTCCCTATGAATAAAACTGGAAGTCTTGCACTTCCGGATTTCACAGCAGCACAGTAATGATCTGATTCTCACTTGAATGAGCAAAAAGCATATTGCTGTGGCTTGTGTTGGTGGCAGGTTAGAAGTAGGAGGCAGTGGCAGTCTACTCTGGCAGAAAGGCACCCCAGACACAGTCTGCTGATGATGCAACCTGTATCAGCTGACCTCATGGAAGGGCTGGCCCTGGGAACAAGAGTCCACATGATACCTATTTATTTATTTATTTATTTTTGTTCTTTGTATTTGTTGCATGTGTTTTAGGCTTCAGTCCTATCCTCACCTCAGAGTAAGCCCCATTGACTCTCATGGGACTGACTTCAGAGTAGACAGGCATAGGATTGTGCTCTTAAGAACTAATGTTAAAAGGCAGGGAGGGCAGGAATTGGGAGCCCTGTTCCAAGTTACAGCTGCCTCTGTGTCATCATATCCTTCTTTGACCTGCACTGTCACTCCGCCCATCAGGTCATCACCCACCCTGACTGGAACTCCGTCACCATCAACAATGATATTGCCCTCATCAAGTTGGCGACCCCAGCACAGCTTACTAGCACCGTTTCCCCGGTGTGCCTGACAGACTCTGTGGATCGGTTTGCAAGCGGAACGCTTTGTGCCACGAGCGGCTGGGGCAAGACACGCTACAATGGTGGGTCTGTAGGAGGGAATCTGGCACATCAGAGAGGGCTGTGTCTGTTTATGTCCCTGCTTTGAATTGAGAGAGATGGGAAGCTTGCAGGGGAAAGTTCATTCTGAAGATAGCTAGGGGTGATCTCACTAGATGAGTGTGTTTTCAGGGCTGGTCCAAGACCTCCTGTTGCCTGAAGCAATAAATGCTACCCCTGCTTATCTGGTGATGCACTAACACCTGCTCCTTCTGCCCCCTGGATTGGAAAAGGAAGAGGGAGATGAAGCAGAAAAGGAAGTGTGGAGGAAACTGGTGGGCTGGAACCAATCCTCCTCACTTCCTTTTCCACTTCATTCCCTCTCCCTTTGCCAATTGTGGGAGCAGGAGGAGCAGCAGTGGAGGCAAGTGGGTAGATGGAGGTTGGTGCCCTTCATGCTTCTCATGGTGCCCTGAGGCAAGTGCCTCAGTTGGCCTCATGGATGAACCAGCCCTGGGTGTGCATGTGTACCTTTTGCTGATTTGATCGTATTTCCTGCAGCCTTCACTACCCCCAGCAAGCTGCAGCAAACAGCCCTGCCTCTACTCTCGAATGAAGAGTGCAAGGACTACTGGGGAAGCAACATCTCTGACCTGATGATCTGTGCAGGTGCTGCCGGCTCCTCTTCCTGCATGGTAAGTGCTGCTACCCCTACTCAAAACCCCCAAAGTGCCCCCTCCCTCTCATCACTACTGTCTTGGAAGAGAACAGCAGGTGGCTGCTATAGAATACATCACACTCTTTATTCTGCATGTCCTAGAAGCATGTGGACATTCCTCCCACTTTGGCCTTTGATCATTTTGTCCAATAAACTTGACCACCTTATTGGATCAGAGGTGAGAGCAGGACAAAAGGAACATGTGCGTACAGCATGGGATGCGATGCCCCTCTCAGACCACCTTCACCTCTCTTTAATGCTACTGTCCGCCTCCAGCTTTCATTTGAATTGTTCCTCGTTACTCGCTTTGATGGAAATTAATTGCACCAGTTAGTGGGTATTAAAAGTGTGAAAAAACCTGTTTACTACCCAGGCTTTGAGCACTGTCATTGCTAAGTGGGCAAGGAATTAATGGGCAAGGAATTATTAATACAGGATCTATGGTCTATCTATGTATCTCGTATAAGGATCTTTTTTCCAGCATGGCTTTTGTGCCTTTAACAGACAGAAATTCAGCCACAGCAGGCTTCCCCATGCTGGGAAAAGGTGCCCCTGTTGAGTTTCTGCCTGCCACAAAGCCCTCAAAAATGCAAGAGTCCTGTGAGCCACATTTGTGTACATGCACTGGTCCTCTGGTGCACCTGTCTTGGATGGGTCAGAGGCCTGATGAGTGAGAATGGCCCAGAGAGTTCCCAGAAGTGGTTGATGAACTGGTAAAGCCATTGCTGGAGCGCACCACTTCAGGCGGCCATTGGGGGAGAATTTAACAATAAATGAATAATGTTTAACTGCTTTCCCATGAAAAATCAAAAGTCCTAACACTACTCTAATCTCTGCAATTGTGTTATCTGCGTAAACATTTATATAATGTTCAGTCCTATTAGAAGTTAACATTTATATGGTGCAGTGTACAAAGCATTTCATGTGCATTATCTTGATACCTTACAGGGTTGTGAAGATACGTAAATATTGTTGTCATCATTACCCCCCATTGCAGCTAAGGCTGAGGGGAATCTTATAGCCACTACACAACACCAACTCTTGTGCAAGTTCATGTATACAAAGGCAGCAACTGTTACCCTGCAGATACCTGATCTTGTCTGATCTCAGAAGCTAAGCAAGGTCAGGCCTGGTTAGTACTTGGATGGGAGACCACCTGGGAATACTGGGTGCTGTAGGCTTATACCATAGTCTTTTGAGACTGAAGGTTGCCAACTGTTATATACAAATGATTGTATGTGTGTGCAAACACATACACTCAGAACCTTAAATGGAGAAGTTTTACCATTTCATCTACTGATTGTGTGAATGGGCCCAAGGCATACTGGAAGTGGCTGTGGGAAAAGCACATGAACTGACACTGGGGTCAAATGCAGGTAGTTTTGCTCCAGCGTCCCACACAAGGTGGTGGAGAGGAAGACACAGAGTGCCCAGGTTGCCGCCCTCTTAACGGATGTTCTTTTTTGTGCCTGCAGGGTGACTCTGGTGGCCCCCTCGTGTGCCAACGGAATGGTGTTTGGGAGCTGGTGGGCATTGTGTCTTGGGGTAGCAGCCGCTGCTCAACCACCACCCCAGCTGTGTATGCCCGTGTCAGCCGCCTCGGTAGCTGGGCTGTGGAGACGATGGCTAACAACTAAGATGTGTGTGCTAGGAGGGCAGATGAACACAACAGGGGAAATAAAGGCTATTTCTGCTTCGCGACCTGTCCAATGACTGTGTCTTCCTTAATTCCCTTTCCACAACACAATGGTCTCATCTCAGGCCTAGTGCTGCACAGCCTGGCCCACTCACACCTCCCCCAAACCCAGCCCAAATTATGCCTTGGTAATGTTTTGTTAATGGCATGATTTCCCATGCAGAGCTCTCCCTTGGTTCAGGAGAGACAGGTCTTTCCAAGATGGCTCCATGAGACTTGATGTGTGTTTAGCTCCTTTCTTCAGAGGGCCCCACGACACAATGCAGCAGGTGGCAGGTTTGGGAGTGCAGGAACTTGTCGTGACACACACAGCCATGCGCCACTAACACCCCAATTCTACCGAACTCCCTGAACAGCAATGGCTCCCACTGCATCCTGTGGAGGAGTTTTGGCTGGAGGAGGGGTAATGGGATATTTATTCCCTTGCCCCAAGGTAATCCCCAGCAACCATTTTGGGTCAACTCAGACCAGTGGTGGGTGACCAGTGATATCACTCATGCAAATCTGTGTTGATTTGTGAATGTGACTCAGGCCCAGGAAGGGGATTGAGATTCCCTGTGCACTGCCACTGCTGATCCCACCCCCTCCTGGGACTGACCCACACTACTCCCCACCCCATCTCTGCACTGTTCCTATTCCTGCAAGCAGAGAGCACTTTAACCTTTCCCAGGTGAGACATTTGTGGACCTCAGCTCCTCCCTCCAGTGCATAAGTCAAGACTGGGAGTGCGCAGTGGAGATGTTTAAAGGAGAGATATTGCCACTGATGGAGCCATGAGTCCATTTTGATTCTGCAGTTGGCCCCCTTTGGGTCAGACATACCAACTTCCACCCTGACCCCAGCTCAGGTGTAACTGGTTCTTCCTGCTTCCAGGAGATGCCGCTTCACCAGAGTGCCAACTGGCTGGCCCTTGTGGCAATCACAAGGCAGCTCCTCTCACCCTTGTCCAGAGCAACCTTTCAAGTCTGAAAAAACCAACAACAACAACAACAACAACAGTATTTATATACCGCTTTTCAACAAAAAGTTCACAAAGCGGTTTACAGAGAAAAATCAAATATCTAATGGCTCTCTGTCCCAGAAGGGCTCACAATCTAAAAAGCTGCAACACCAGCAGACAGCCACTAGTACAGACAGTGCTGGGGTGAGGTGGGCCAGTTACTCTCCCCCTGCTAAATAAAAGAGGAGCACCCACTTGAAAAACCTGCCTCTTACCCAGTTAGCAGGGGTTAACAAGGATTTAAAAAAAAAAAAAAAGACAAATCAAATATTTAAATGAACAAAAATGAGCACCCAGAGGAGAAAAAAGATTGATGAGAGTCAAAAGCCGCCTGAATTGAGGAGGGGGGTAGATCTTAGAGCCCACCAGCAGAAGAGCAAAGGTAGGGATAAGCAGAGCTCAACTCACAATCCCCCCCCCCAATTTTTTAGTGGCCAATCAGCATTACACAAACAGTTCCCCAGTGGAGCTGATTGATCTCAACGGGGCCATCAGGGCAGTTCCATGAGCTGAATCAAAAGATGCTCTTAATAGAGCAGAGGGAGTGGACATGCACAGATGCAGGCTTCTTAATTCAGGCAAATCACCATGCATACAAACACGTGTGCATACACACACACACACACACACACACACACACACACAGAGAAAATCTCCCTCTCATGCAGTCTAACTGCTTGGATTCTATGTCTCTTTATTTGATTTAAATAGTGCCCATTAGCCAAACAATGTCAGAATCAAACAGGAAAAATAATTATTTGCCTTCCACTACCCACCGCTGGCTGCCACCAGGGCCAGAATGATCCTCCCTTGTTGGCCACAGCAGGACTGGGGCCACAGCAGACACTCTGGAAGCTGCTGACACAAGTGTTGGTGTCTACAGAACAATTTGGCAGGGAGAATGAAGGGCATAGCCAGCAAGCCGACCCACCCGCTCCTTCCCCAGTACAGCCCTACAGCAGGCAGGAGTCTGGAGAAGTATTTACAGTACATTTACAGAGGATGGCTGGTTGCTGGCCTCTGCTCCAGTGAGCTAAAGGGTTTCACATGGCCGCGAGTTGCCCCAGAACCATCCGGAACTGCTGTGTACTGTTTGCGAGCTCGTGCACCCGCTCCACCATGTCCTTGGCTGCTGCAGGGGAGGGGTACTGCAGGGCAGCCGCCTTGGTTGTTGCCACAATCTCCTTGAGCATGTCGCAAAGCAGGTTGCTGTAGTGGGTGACCTTATGGCGAACGTCTGGGGTCTTGGCCTGGCGTGACAGAGTGTCCCCTATGAAGACCAGCTTGTGGGCGCTCAGGATGACAAATTTGCTGTGTGCCACAAAAATCTTGGGTGGCTGGTTAGTGCTCACAGCTGTGAAGAAGGCGTCCACGGCATTGGTCAGGGTGGTGAGGTTGGCCTCACACTGCTCCAGGTAGAAGAGAAGCAGCTGCCGGTCAGAGGAGCACAGGGCAGTACCTCCCCCTCGCACGTGGGCGTAGTGTTGTGGTGGCGTCCAGTTGGACAGGTCATTGTCAATAGGCCGCGTGACCTCCTGCTCGAGCTGCTCAAACTGCTTAAGCTGTGGGAGGAAAGCACAGGACATTCCATGAGATTGGGTTGGCAGTGCTAACTGAGCAACCGTGAGAGCCAATCACTTCTCGAGACCTAGGGGTCACTACAGTCAGGTCCTCATGAAGCCCAACTGAAGGATGAAATACTTAGGCTGCAATCCTATCCAAGGTTTCCTGGGAGTAAGCCCCACAGACTATAATAGGACTTACTTCTGAGTAGACATGCATAGGATTGGGCTCTTAGATTGCTAAGAAGGTAGACAAACTACTGACATACACACACTATTTCCACCTAGTATAGAGAGAGAACCATGATGTGAGGAAGAGGTGGAGGCATGTGGATTTTGAGTCCCTTTGAACTCAGCTGGAAAGAAAGTGTTTGAGAGTACCCAATTTCTCCTTCACTAAGATTCCCTCTCTGATGGTGAATCTCTTATATACAGCTCTCCAGCCAAGGAACCTCTTTGCTTGGGACAAGAAGACCTCTACTCGCAAGCAGGGCCGGCCTATCTCAGAGGACAACTGAGGTAGTTGCCTTGGGCAGCAGACAGGAAGGGGGTGCTCTTCTCCCTCTGTCCATTCTCTTCTACTGCTCCTGCTCCCTGAACTGGAAATGGAAGAGCGGGATGGACAGAGCAGGAGGTGTGATAGAGTGTCTCTTCTCTAGCCCACTACTCTCCTTTAGTTTCCTCCAACACTTCTGTTTTGTCACCTCTTTCTTTTCCAGTTCAGGGAGTAGGAGAAACAGAGATTGAAGCATTACTAGATAAGGGGGGGGGGCATTTAGCACAGGCTGCAGGCAGCAGCAGGTCTTGTGCCAACCCAGCTCACAAGGAAGCTTTGCTCTGAGTAAAAAAACAAATAAAAACAAACCATTTTTCAGCTCTTTATTTTCACCTTTCTGCTCTATGGACAAGGAATCCACTCTGGCCTCTGGGGGCCTTAGAAGGTGTCCCTGACCCCCCATATTTATTTAGGATGACAGCAAGAAATCAAGAGCAGCTTTCTCATTTTAACTTGGAATCAGGCTTGACTGGAAATTCTTTTTTTAGATATTGAGCCCCTTAAGAGAAAAGCACCCACCTCTCTCTCTCTCTCTCTCTCTCTCTCTCTGAGTAAACAGCTGTGAGATTTTTCGTTAAAAAGTGTAATAACCCTGAGATGAAAGAAGTATTTTGTGCCACAGAAAGGTATGCTGATAAGCCGAGCTACTCCGCAAAACAGAAACTTTCAGATCAATTCTGTGCAAGTATGATCAGGAGTAAGTTACACACACATTTCAACAGGATTCAACTCCCATAGGAATGGAACTAAAAAGCTACAAAAAGATGGCACCACTTCTCCAGCTGAGCATCTTCTGAGCTCATAGCAGAGCTTTTAAGTTAGAAAGGGAAGTTTCTGTGTAGCTCAGAGCTTTCCTGGGGAACTACCTGGGTAGGCCCCCTGTAGGAAGCTCACATTTTATTTTAGAAATGGTTTTTAGAAACCTGATTTTAGAAATGGGCTACGTCAGCTGCAAGGAAGAGCACCAGGATGCAGGTCTCTTGTAATCTGGTGTGCTCCCTGGGGCATTTGGTGGGCTGCTGTGAGATACAGGAAGCTGGACTAGATGGGCCTACGGCCTGATCCAGTGGGGCTGTTCTTATGTTCTTAACTACAATTCCCAGGAAGCCTTGCAGGTCTCTTGTTACCTGGTGTGCTCCCTGGGGCATTTGGTGGGTCGCTGTGAGATACAGGAAGCTGGACTAGATGGGCCTATGGCCTGATCCAGCGGGGCTGTTCTTATGTTGGTTGGAGAACACCCTGAACAAATCAACACACTGTTGCTTATGCAATAGGGGCAACAGTGAGTGAACAGAGCGTGGTCAGCAATGCAGTGCAGGCACAAATTGGGGGGGGCGGGGGGGGAACAGATGACCCAGCCTGTCAACTCTACTTGCCTGTTGCTGCTCCAGTTGCCCCTTGCCTTGCCGGATGATGTTTCCTTTCTCAAGCAGCTCTTTCTGGGTCTTCTCAAACTCCTCTTTTCCCTAGTTTAAAAGGAGGAAAGGAGGTTAGTGAGGGAACATCCAGAGAGCCTCAGGAAGGGGCTCAGCTTCATCAGTGGATCCTGACCTCTAGTTTTGTTGGGAGCCAAGAAAGCTAGCTGGAGGGTCACCCAGTGGCCCATGGAAGATGCGAACAGTCAATTAATCAGTAGCCACATTCATAAACTGGAAGCCATGATTCTCCTTCACCCAGAGCATTATTTGTTTGAAGATGTGTGGGGATAGCCATTAACCTGTATGCCTTGAAATGGGGACTGGACCAATTCATGGAGGTCTATCAACAGCTACTAGTCATGATGGTCATGTGCTACCTCTAAGTTCAGCACCAGTTTGCTACTCTTCTGCTTGTGAGCTTTCCAGGGCAGTAGGTGGGCCACTGTGGGAAGCAGAATGCTGGAATAGACAGGCCCTCTTGAGTCTGACCCAGTAGGGTGTTTTTTTATGTTCCTTACTCCAGAAGTTGTGCTTCTCAGTTGTGCAGGGAGACACCCATACTTTATTTTATTTTTATTTACTGATGTATATAGCAACATTTGTACCCATGGCAATCAAAAACTTGCCAATATGGGAAAGTTTTCAGTTGTTTGTAAAACAGTGGCAGGCTGACCAAACCTCATGTGGCAGGGAGTTCCACAATTCAGGCGCTGCAATAGAGAGCCTCCTCATTGACACTGCCTACTGAACCCTTAGTGGTGACAGAGCACACAAGAGGGGCTTTCTCAAGAAATTTGGGGGCAGGCATGTTTGTATGTATTTACTGCAGGCTACACATGCCCCTGCCGTCCAGATCTATCCAAAGTCCTCTTCTCATATTCTGTCCATGCACAGAGCAATGCAGCCTCCATGTGTACTCACTGTAAGTGGAGAATGATATCTACATACAACTGCATTCATGCAGTGCTTCCAAGCACAACCAGGCACCTCAATCGCAAGAACAGCCCCTCCACACACATAATGGCATTCATTGTGTGTTCTTTCCTGACAGTGAACTTGTGAAGACTGAGGGTAGGGTGGGGCCTTTGGGTTATCTTCCAGACCCCCCTCAATCAACTCACAGTGTGGATGGAATACGAGGAGGACTCATCTCTCTATTGGGAAAGAGCATCTGAAGAAAAGGGCCTCCTCCTTCTGCAGCTGCTTTTGTCAGTGAACACAGAGGCTCCTCAGTGCTGCTCATATCTGAACATGCCCTCTTGTAAGAAAGGCACACAGCTGCTCCAAGTCAAAGGCAGCATTTTACTGTGTGCCCCAGCACTGCAGGAGGCTCCCTGGAATCTCAGGCAGAGGCGGTTCTCTGCCTTGCTGCTGAAGATGCTTTACCTGGCGATCCACAGGACTGAGCCTGCAACCATTCATGTGCAAAGCACAGAGCCTACCCCACTGAACTGAATTGTGCCACAAGGTCAGGACCTCAGACAACATTGCCCCCACATGCAATTTGCTCAAGAGGCAAAATGAGTGCGCACACAGAATGCTGGGAGCCAGAACTGATGTTGGGCCACAACCAGTGATGCAGCCAAATGAGCCTGTTAAGTCTTTCATGGTGGACCTACAAGAGATTTGACCAACATTTTTTTCCATTAGAGGCGGGAAGCAAAAGCCCAAGGCTTCTGCTGACGCTTGTGGGACACCACACACAGTTGGAAGGCTGCATGTGACTCAATGGGCCAACGTGATTACAAGATTGCACCCCCAAAGCCATTGTGCACACACCCCTCAGGGGTTACAAGCAATCTGCACAGCACAGGTTCTGCCAAGGCCGAGGTCACACGTTCTGGTTGTGCACCAGAGAATCTGAGCTTCATGTGACACCAATTGGGTTTAACACTGTTTCCATAGCCCCAGATAAAATGTAACAAGTAGAATGACCTGAAATTGCTTGGCCCTCACAGCTCCCCCCCTCTTAGATTCTCACTGAGCTGGACTTCCAACACACAGAAATGGGGGGAGGGGGAAACAGAGGGAATATAACCGCAATTACAGCTCCTAGAGAAGCTGTGTTCCAACTGAAAATTTGGCTATTACCAGATATTTTAGAAGCAGATGGAGGCCACAATGGTGGGCATAGATTCCCTGGCACTATAGCAGGCTCCTGAAGGGGCCAGCTTCATAGGGCAGCTGCCACCTCCGACCTCAAAGTTTGCCGTTGTGTCCAGAACTTTTGTGTGATTGCAGTCATGACTCCTCTCTCAGAGTCCACCCAGACGGGAGGGGGCCCATGGAGGGCAGATGTGAAGAGTCCCCTGAAACCACCTTGTACAGTGGCTTCTGTTCCAAGTCAGAGGTGCCCTTGGGGATGACCCTCCACTCTAAAGAAGCCCCTGGGTTACGATCTGGCTGCTAGCAAGGGGTTAGACCTCTGAAAAACATCACAGTGGGAACGGAGACACATAAGAGAGATGGAGAGCTGCCCCACCTGATGTACTCCCACCCAAGGCTCAAATTCGCACAGAGGGTATTGATTCTTGCCCTTCCCTCCCACAGTACAGCACTCCTCCCTGCCCCTCCCAACTCCACCTGTAGATGCACGTAGTCATAATCTTCCATCCAACCGCCCTCGCTGTTCTCGTACTGCCCCTCGGGCGAGTTCTGTGTCAGGAACTTGGGTGGAGAGGGCAGGGGCCGGGACTGAATGCTGCTTGCCTTGTCAGCTGGGGTGCCATGAGTGAGGCTGCTGTCCCCCAGGGAGGTGGGGGGCACCTTGGTCCGTTTGAAGAGCAAGGAGGCATTGCCATGCAGGAAGGAGGCCAGCTGCTTGGTGTCGTCAGGGACGCCCCGCGAGTACATGACCAAATGCTCTAGGTCGTCAGGGGCGCTGGGCTTGCTGGGCAGCATGGTGCTGGGGGCCCAGCCGCAGCTGTCCAAAGCCTGGCTGTGCCGCAGCAGTGCCTGGTAGACCTCCTCCATCTTCTGCACCTGCTTGCTGAGCTTGGAGTAGAGTGAGCGGTCCGAAGCCTGGGCAGCACTGCTCACAGCACCCCGGGCAAATTCCAGCAGTTCCCTGAGTGCCTCCTTGACACCCTCAGCTGCCCCCTGGATGTGAGGTGCTTGCACCTCCATCTGCTCAGGGCTGCACCAGCTGCCACTGATAAAGGACATGAGGTAGGAGACGGTGGTGCTGATGTTGTTTTGGAGCCGGGCCAGCGTCTCCATGGCAACATCCTGGTCAAGCTGCAGTTCCTTGTCAGGGGCCTCCCTGACGGGCACCATGTCCAGGGAGGAACTGGAGAGGTTGCTGCGGGTGCTGCCTGTGCTGGAGGCCGAGAGGCGCTTGCCGTCCCCAACCTTGCCCTCCCTGTCCACCTGGGGCGGAACGTCATAGATATAGTCACCCTCCCCATCCTTGCTGCCCACTGGCAGTTCCCTTGGCACATCGTAGACCTCCTGGCTCAACAGCTTCCTCAATCCAGGAGGCACATCGTAGATCTCCTGGCTCTCAGTCACGCCTTTGCTGGTGGCCGGCGGGACGTCGTACACATCTTCGGGCAAGTATGGTTCTGCCAGCGGCACCAGGGGCTGAGCAAGGATAAGTGGGTGTCGTGATGGATCGAAGGGCTTGGGCTTGCAGAAGGCAGGGGGCACGTCGTAGGTCTCCTCCCGTGTTGGGCCATCTGGGACATCCTTGCTGACTGATGGGGGAATGTCGTACACCTGTAGGGACAGATCAAAGCCGGCACTTAACCCAGCATCCCCTACGCCCTCCTCAACCTACATTCACAGAGATGGCATCAAGGTGGAAGCTGGGGGAGAGTGGCTACTGAACCTTATCTCACAACTGGGACTCTCTCAGCAGGCCAGTGTCTTATGGTGGATCATCCTGAATGGCAAGTGGAGAGGGGGGAACCCGGGGAAGCCCCAGAGTTGGACATGCCTTGCTAGATGGCCACAGCTGCATGCACCAAATCCTGCACAAAGAAGAGCCGCAGAAAAGGTGTCCAATGTGGCTTAAGAACAGTGGGACATCTTTGCTACACTTCTGCTTTTGCTAGCCAGCAAGTCATATAAGCTACTTTAGGAAGTGACATGAAAGGGGATATAATTAAATTAACAGAGAACATGGTCCGTCAATGGTCTCATTCATAACAGCTAAATATCACCTCCTGCTGTCTAAGCAGATCACTGCTCTGATTCCACAGGGCTCTACTGTACTTATGTTCCATGCAGGAAAGGCAAAGAGAGCTGCAGAGATCGCTCTGTGGCCACAGTCTCTTGTGATTTCACTGCCTGCATGTTTTCACATGGTACTAGGGTATTTGCATCCTGGATGACTGTGTCCTAGTCAAATGTGTTCTGGTCATTGGCATCCCTGGACACTCGCATCTGGGGTTTTTGTTTTGGTGCCCCGGTCATTTGCATCTGACTATACCTGGGTAACAAACAAACTATAACTGGCCAATAAAGCCCATGCTATATATCTTAAGCTCTTTTCCCAGCCCTAACCCTACCTTTGCATTTTAAAAATTAAAAAGTATGTCTAATATACATATACTGGGACAAAATATCTGGATGCCAAAAGAATGGACACAAATGTCCAATACTAGGACACATTTCACCAGGACACAGTCGTCCAGGATGCAATGCTTCTGTCACTGTTTTCACATTATGCCTGCATCCATCAGAGCTAGAAACTTGTTTTGAAAATAAAAGCTGAGTCCTGCACCTGAAGCTGAACTCTGTTGTCATGAGAGGGAGGAACACATTCTGCCTCGCTTGGCTTTTACCAAGTGCTTTCTTCTGCATTCTACAACTGGTATACCCACTGGGCCAGGCTCCACCCCAAAGCCCTATGGCCTCCCATGAACCACAGCTGGCATCTGGTCCAGAGCTTTCTGATCTGAGACACCCCAAGTTCCCTACTCACCACCTGCAGGCCTTTCTCCACGCTGGGCGGCACATCGTAGATCTCCTGGGCGTGAGCCAGATCCCTGCTATTGGTGCCCTTTCCCACTAAGCTGGGAGTATTGTATACCTGGCAAAAGAGGAAGAAGGAAGCATCAATGCTAGTCACTGATTTGTGGCCCAAGGTACTCCATGTTCCGCAGAGCTGAAGGAGGAGTTCAGTTTGGGCTCTGCCCAGAGCCAGCCTGCCTGGGCTGCAGCAAGGCTGCTGCACTGTGCACCTTCAAAGCCACATTCCAGGACTCTTCCCTCTGGCCTGACACTGAGGCCCTGCTTCTGCTGCTGCTGTAGCCTTAGGAGGCTGGAAAGGAGGTGAGAGGCAATGGAGCCCCTCACCACTGCCCAGAGAAGGACACTGGAGACTCTCCACACTGCTTTTTGCTGAAGACAGAACATCCTCCAGAAGAAAGCTTTTGCCAAGTGCTGTTCTAAACCCATTTTTCTAAAAGAGGGCATGTCTGCTGCCATGCATACATCCCTGTTCCTTTTTAGGTCAATGGAGGAAGATCTGCTGTCTTGCAAGATTCCTAAAGGTAAAAAGCCAGATCTGTCCTGCAGTGGCACACAGCGAACACGCTTCCCAAGAGGCCACTCAGGCCACTTTGGGAAGTTTGTTCTCTGCCATGTGTGTCATAGCAGGGCAGTTCTGGTTCTGCACCTCTGGGAATCTTATAAGAGAGCTGATTTTCCTCCATTAATGCCTCTTGTCCCAACAGGAGGATAAAGGTGACATTTCTTTCTAGCTCCCCTGACAAGCTGTAAATGCTGTTGCTTCTTGGGAACCAGCCAAATTCGCTGATATGAAACCATTCTGAGATTTGATTCTTGAGCTCCCGCCTCTAATTTTACTTGATTACACTATTTCTTGACTGCTTTTCTAAGAGATCAAACTGGTATACAAAACACTGACGAGAACTGCAACTGTAGACATATCATTAGAACAATACCTAAAAATATTAAAATAATGTGGAAATCCGTGAACAATGACAGTTGGAAAGGTCTTGCCCAAAACACACATTTTTTGCATCCTCCTAAAAACAGCTAATAAGGGAGCTAAATGAGCTCTCCAGGAACAGAGCTGCACAACAGCAGGACCACCACTGAAAAAGACCCCATCTGTTCAGTTTCTTTCTACCTGCCTTCCTCCTCTTTCTTTTTCAAAATAAGATGATTCTAAGTTATCTCAACAGTTACTCTGGTGTGAACAGGATAAATAAAAAAATCAGACTGCCTCACACCTTGACTATACATGCAGCATAACAAGGAGATAGAGTTCTGATGGAACCGTTGGCTGTGTGCAGGTATAGGGAGTGGAATCCCAGTTCTGAATGCTCGCCCATGTTAGAAACTTTTGTGGAAGTAGAAAGCTAGCATTGTAGGAAGCAGGCTGGCCTACAGCCTGTCTCTCCCTGATGTGCTAGCTTTTGTTTTGTTTTTCCTATTCAGGAAGTGGTAACCCTCACTTGCAATCAGATGTGGTCCAGTCTATTCTCGAATTCAGTGATTTGCAATGTTTTTCATCTCATGGCACACTGACCTCTCTGTGGTGGAGCTCATTTCTAGTTTCTGGGAGGCTCTTCTGAGTTCTGTGGCTCAGTTTCTAGAGTAACTGTGCATAGTAATGAATTGTCTGTCCCTTTTCCTCCGCTGGCTCTGATGGTGGAGGAAGAGGGACAGACAATTCAGTACTACAGGCAATTGCCCTAAAAACTGAACCACAGAAGCTGGTGGTCTTTCAGCAATTTTCAACCACTGTTCTCCAAACATTTGCAGCATACCTGCAGACCTTCAGCCCCAGGGTTGGGAGAGCACTCACCTCCTGGCTGCCCTGATTGGAGAGCAGGCCTCGTGTCGGAGGCACATCGTAGATCTCCTGGAGGTGGCGGGGAACATCATACTCATCCTGCTCTCCTTTGGGGGAGTCGTAGACATAGACCTGCCCCACACGCGTGGGGACTACCACCTGCACAGGAGAAAGAGGGTGCTGGTGAGACAAAGCTTCGCAGGAGGAACAGTACCTGGATCCCTCTTGTCTAGGGTTACTTTGGCTTAACCAGAAGTGGCCCCAGGAACTCCCCCTCTATCCAGGAACTTCTGCCACACAACCCTTCCTCTCATGCATTAACACCTCCTCACCGATTTCCATACCCTTGCAGCTCCATGATATTACAATCGGATCCCCCTCTACTATCAGTGCCTCACCAGTGTCACTGCAACACCTGCAGACCTCCTCAAGCCACTCAGACAATGTCCAAAGGCTCCCATGCAGACAACGCACCGCCAGGGGGGTTGGAGGTTGTCTTGCATGCTTTCCAGACAGATAGCAGGCCATGTGGGTGTCAACTCTTTAGACATCCTCTGGCTGATTTGGGAAGACCCAGAGGAACTGCTGCCACCACGCCAGTAAGGGACTCAATGGCAACTCAAGAAAGTTGCCATACAGACTACATCAAGGAAATGCCCTTTACACACTCACAAAGTACTAGGCACTAGGAAGACGATGATCTAAGACTGCTGAATAGCCATTCCAAGATGGAGCAAGAGAGATCACTCCACTGCATCTACACAACATCTCTTGCCTGAAAAGTGCTCTGAAATATTCTAAATGCATTGCGTGACACAACTGTAGCACATAGGATGTGGCTCATCCTTTCTCCAGCAGAGGGCACTGCCCACCCACAAGCAGCTCCTGGCTGGAAGGAAGCAGGGCACCTTGCAGCAGAAGCTTGTCTCCAGGGATGGCAGGGATGACATCATGGTCTATTTCTGGATTCCAGTAAGCGAGGGGCTTGGAGGAAGCACAATGAGTGTTTGGTTCCCTCGCAGGCCGCTGATCCTTGAGAAGACAAGGGATGCTATGGCCTGGAACAGCCAGCATGGCTGTTGGTGGTTTGCAGGGAGAAAAAGTGCATTGAGTAGAAGCCAGCACAGCACAGAAGCTTTGCAAGTTATACTCAAGGCTGTGTATCCTGAGTGTGAACACAAACACATACAAAGTCAGAATAATAAATACATACATAAAGAATTCTGCTAGAAGGCTCATTTGAACTCTTCATTACAAAAAGCCTACCCTTGCTAACCAAAAAAGTAAGAAAATACTACTACTGATGCCAATGTAGCCCACTTGTTTACATTACAATTTATCCAGCTTCTGCTAGGGGGCAAATAGCTGTGCAAAGCCCTCCCTGCTCCTTTAAAAAAAGGGGGGGGGAATCTGCCCCAGTCTGCCCACAAACTTGCAGAAGATCTCCAGCAGCTGCTGGCAACAGCCCTTCCACTTCTCTGACCGTGTGCCCAGTTTCCAGGGGGTGGAGTGGACAAACCCAGCAGCTGCCTCCCTCAAAACCACAGCTTTAACTGTTCCCTCAGATGCCATCTGAGCAATGGAGAAAGGCAAATGGGAAGACAGGGAGCCAGTGGAACAGCTGGAACAAACTCTTCCCTGCCAGGAGACAGCAGAGATCCATGGGCACAGTGACCCCTTTCATCTGGGTGCCCTCTACGGGGGGGGGGGGACGACGACAACGGTTCCTCTCTTCTGAATCCAGAACTCTGCCCTAATCCCAGTCATGAGGGGCCTGCCCCCAATTACTCAGTGGGGAGGGGAAATATGCTTTGTGCACGCTCAGAGGTGCTCTTCATAATCCAGTTTCAGAACTGGTTCCAGGGCCAAGTTCCTGCTCTGGAATTTATGGTGTCTTCACGCATTTAGGACAGTCGAGGTAGACTCCATCCCATACAGAAGTCTTGTCCCAATGTCTCCGAAACACCTGGGACATGTAGAAGAACGGCTCCTCCCTTCTAACCTACTCCGGTACACAAACTCTCCTGCATAGTCTCTTGTCATCCAAGTACATCAAGTCTTTTCAACCCAAACTTTGGAAAGATGCACCTGAGTCCCCACCCACTGCATGCCTTCAGAAGGACAGAGAAGACTGTATCGTCAGATGAGCTTTGGAGAGCCTTTGTTTGGCATTTGACTTTATTCTGTTGTGTTTTTTATTTTGTCTTTTTTAATGTATGCATTATCATTTTATCTGAATGTAGGCTGACTTGGGCATCGTTCTGTGACAAAAGGTGAGGAAACAATGAAAAATCTCATCTAAGGTACTTTTAAAAAAAAGGAGGCTTATCGCTCAGAATGAGATCAGTTTTTGAACCAGCATTCAAATAAAACATTTTGTGTGATTGCTACGGAGGGACTAAGTTCATCTAAGACCCATGACAAACTGCGAGTATCAGTTATGTGCAGCGATAAGGACCATTTTCTCAAGTACACAAAGTAACTGCAAAGAAAGAAGAAAAGAAGACCCTTCTCAATCACAACAGGCACCAGGCTTGAGACAAGAGACGGTGGGGCCGATTGCGGGAACGCATTCACAGCTCAACTTTAACATGCTTATCAGCGTTCTGAAGGAAACGCTGGATAGACAACTACTTTGCTGGTACATTATTCCTGCAAGACTTAATGGCCCAATCCTATTTGGCTGTACTGCTGTCAGTACGGCAGTTCTGGAGGTGGTACATGCTAATAAAGCGTTGTAAAAGCTGATCCAGAAGTGCAAGTAGCCGGACATTTCTGGGCCGCCACCACTGATGGAGGGGAGGACGCTACACACAGCAGCACAAAAAGGATGTTGGTAAGTTGGCAGGGTGGGTGGAATGAGGCGATTGGGGCAATCATGGCAGATCAGGGGGAGGAATGAGAGCATGTCAGAGGCAGGAGGGGGTGGCATCCAGCATGAGCAACTTGTGCCAGATGCTATTCCCTATTGAGCCAGCCAACATGCCCCCTTTGCTTCCTCAGACTTGTGCCAGGAAAAAAACTGGCACAGGTCCAAGGAGACCCAATGGCACTCAGAGGGCTTACAGAGGGGGAAGAGAGAACATTTCCCCTTACTTCTCCCCAGCCTTGCAATTGCCCCCTTCCACCATAGCATGCAAAGCAGCCTGTTTTGGTATGACTGCATGCTATGGCAGGGAAAAGGATAGAATTGGGCTGTTACAGCACAGTCCTAGGCATGTCTACTGAGAAGTAAGTCCCATTGTGTTCAATGGGGCTTACTGCCAGGAAAGTGTGGATAGGATTTCAGCCTTAATGAGAGTATTAAAACAGATGCATCTATGTGCTGGAAATGTCACAGGGATCATGCAGACTTTTGATCAAGTGTGACAGAGTTGCCCTTGAGTTGAGAATCATTTCAGGTGTGATTTTTCAAATGATGGGGGAAAAAGACTGCAGTTTGACCCTCTAAATCTGCATTCCTACAGAATTTATTGGCAGAAGCTAAAATGTCATGTGCCTACCCAATATTGGAAAATGGCATCTACTCCAACAATTAAAGAATGGTAGATCATAGTTCTGGAAATGACTGAAATGGACAAGCTGGTCAATGAAAGTTCGGCAGAGACGAAGATTTAGTTGTCCCGGTTGCTAACTGAATACAGAGGGAGCTTTTAAGTGGTGCTTCTCTTTAGCAGGGGGAGAGCAACTGTCCCTCTTTACCCTGCTAAAGTGTCTTTTCCACTGGGGGCTGCTGGTGTCTCTGAATCTCTCTGGACAAAGGAACCATCTTTTCATTTATTCCACTATGTAGCCCACTTTGCAAAGTTTTTAAATTGAAAAGAGCTCTCTCTCTCTCTATATATATATATAAATATAAACATAATTATTAACTGATGCACTGCTTACTGTACACTGATTTAATTAAAACACAAATATAGGAGAAGTGCTTTCTGTGGCTTCTGAGGGCAGGACTTGAACCAAGGGGTTCAAGACAAGGAAGTCATTTTTAGGCTAGACGCAATGAAGAGCTTCCTAACTGCAAGAGCTGTTTAGCACTGGAAGAGTCTGCCTCATCTCTCTGAGCCATCAGAGACCCAGCTCTCGATTAGGCACACCACTGCAAACAATGGCTTGTTTTTTTTCATGTTCCAAAACAATGCTTGACAAAGAAAATAATTTGCATGGCTTTCCATTGTCATTGTAATTGCACATTTTCATTCAGTGCATACTAGACAAACAAGCAGACCAGCTGGGATATGACTGCTTCATACTTCTCCCTTGAAGATCTCAAAGGGTGAGTGATGGTGGCTGGGCCTGGCTTACCCAAGAGGCCAACTTGAGGTGGTTGCCTCAGTGGCAGACTAGTAGAGGGCACACACCTCCATCAACCCACTTACTTCCTCTGCTCCTCTTCCTCCCCCTCTATGAACTGGAAAAGGAAACTGGGGGCAAGAGTGGAAGATGAGCTGCAGAGAATGGTGGGTTAGTGCCGAAGTAGTGACTATCCAAGACTTTAGGCACAGAAAGGACTTTTCCAGTCCTCCTCCCTGAGATCCTTTTAACTGAACTGCGGCTTTCCACTAGTACAACGGCCCTTTGAGGCTGTCTACAAGGTTGCCCTAAGGAAGAGCCCTCTCCCTGCAGTGCAGCCTTTACTTTGTTGTTCACGTGCCCCCCAAGAGGCCCGACACGCCCCAGCCTTCGGGAGCAGCTCTTGAGCCTTATTCTGCTGTTTTATTGGGTGTATCTTGGTGTGTGCTTTCCTATTTCTGTTGTGACCTTGGCTGAGCAATGCATTGGTGGAAAGAAAATTGACCGGTTTCAAAAATAAAGATGCTAGAAGAACTTTCTGTACCCGTGAAGGTTAAGAAAGAGAAAAATGCAACTAGCAGGAAAGTGATGGCTACAAACCTGTGGCCACAGTTGCCATGGAAACATTCCCATGCGGTGCGGTGAAATTTGGAGACCAGTGAGCTGCGACACTCACCTGCTGCTTCCCACCCCCTTGTAGCAAGGGACTCTCTAACACCCCCAGACCACCCCCAGCCTCACTGGAGCACAAACAGAGCACCAGGATAGCACAGTCAACAGGGAGGGCTAACCATTTTCCTTCCACATTTGCAGCGATGTCAGATCTTGTTCCAATTTAGCTCAATGCCACAAATGTGTCAAAGCAATGGTTAAAATTACATTCAATTAAAAAGAAAAAGATACAGCAGATGGCTGAAGTGACAAAACCAACCAATTATAAGAGAAACCACCCAAAGTCCTGGGGCACCTTAAAGTCCTACTACATTTCCTGGGGGCAGAAGATTTTGTAGGCCAGGCTGTTCGGTTCATGAATCATTATTCTCAGCTGGCACATACCCATTTATAGGTATGTATGCGTGTGTCTGTGTGTGCGTGTGTGGGGTGTTGTAAATAATTAACTCACCCCATTATAGTAGGGCTAGAGAACCAAGACTCACTGGAGCTGAAATGGTATGCCAAATGAAACTCCCTTGCCTTATCTGACATTGCACCAGTCAATGCTCCTCCTCCCCCCAGGATTTGAAAAGGAAGAGTGGAAGAAGTGTGAAGGAGAGCATCTGATGCTCAAGCCCGCCACTATCCTCCACACTTCCTCTTCCACTTCATTCCCTCCTTTTTCAAATCCGAGGACTGGGGAGAACAGGAGGAGAAGTAGTAGAAACAGGAGGGTGGAGGTGGGCAAAGATCATCTCCTGCCAAGCCACCACTTGAGGCAACCACCTCAACTGGCCTTATGGAGGAGCCAACCCTGATTTTTAAAAATACATCATTTAAGTGTTTAGAGAGTTGGGCCTTATCTGTACACTGGATGGAAAGTTTAATGACAATGGAAAGCCTTATGAATTATTTTCTTTGTATTGCTGTAGAATATGAAAAACAAGCCATTGTTTGCGGTGGTGTACCAAAGAGAGCTGAACCTTGGGGCAACGAGCTGATCAAATCCCCACAGGTGTTTTCTGCCTTGAAGGGACAAAGGAGTTTGCTTTGACTACAGCTGAATGGCACAGAGAGCACTTGATTGAGGGGGAGACGCAGAATGTTCCTGGCAGAGAATACAGCCTGCCAGGGCTTTCTACGGGTGCCACTCAGTCACCCATTGCTATATGCCATTCCTCCGCATCTTATGGGCAGCTGCAGCCAGATAAGCACAAAACGTTGCTGGGAAGATCAGGGGCTCTTCCTGCTCCAGACGCATATGCCTCTCTCCAAAACAGTCCCTTCCTAAAGGGAAGGAACTTCCTGGTTTAATGCTCTGGGGCGAAACCAACAGCATGGGAGCTTGATCTGCAGTCCCAGCCAAACCCTTCCTTGAGAGTGCCCTGAACAGAGCCCCTCACCCCTGGGATGCCGAGACAGGCCTGCTTAGGGAGCAGAGACAAGGAGCCACACAGATTAGGAGGCCTCTCCAACCAGAGCAGAGGCCATTTCCTTTCCCAAGGAGCGACAGGAAACCACTCCCCACGCCCAGCTGCAACA
This sequence comes from Tiliqua scincoides, assembly GCF_035046505.1. Lineage (NCBI taxonomy): Eukaryota > Metazoa > Chordata > Lepidosauria > Squamata > Scincidae > Tiliqua > Tiliqua scincoides. The sequence goes on from NC_089829.1 coordinate 20,643,233, forward strand.
CCCCACATATGATAAAGCCATGGGAGTGCAAAGAGCATTCCAACTGTCAGTGCCACTTCATGCTGCCCCTCCCACCCCACTGCAGAGGAAGCAAACAGAGGCAGGGGGGTAGGACTGCCAGGGTGCACACACATTCAGGAGCTCTATATAAAGAGCACAAGTCCCAACATCTGCTAGCCGTGAGTCCAACCCCAGCTGTCTGAGGACACAAACAGCCTCTGTCCCCTCCAGAAAAGGCTGGAGAGCTAAAAGACAAGGGTTGACTCGCCATGGTGACGTAGTAGCCAGCTCAGCCACCAGCATTTTGCTCACCGATTTGAGGCCCCCTCCTAATCCATCCCCAGTGCGATCTTCCTGCTCCCCTAAGGAAGACCGGTGCAGCAGCATATCCAAATGTGGGCATGGTAAATACAGCAGGTGCCACAACTCCCCATGTAAGTGGCTCCTCCCAGTCTCCATTCAGGGCAGTGATAGCAACATGCCTTACTGTGCTGCCCCCCCTCTGGCTATGCTACTGGGCTGACCAATGCCTGTCTGAGATCTCAGTGCAACCACACTAAGCAAAGCAGAGGCTGCTTCTCATTCAGTAACAGCCACAAAGGAACCCCCTCACCAGCAGGAGGGTTACAGCTACAGCTGGGCTGCAAAGAGAACCACAGCAGCTCCGGGAAAGCCTGCATCCAGATTTCAGTGGCACAGAACTGGTCCTAACTACGGACGGTAATCTAACAAACAGACCAGCAATTCAGGGATGCCACTGAAGCTCTAAGCCACAAGTTGTGGTTGTTTTCAAAGAAAAGCATGCTTGTTATTCAGGGAGGTCGCTGGCCTGGTGAAACAGACTCGTTTTGCATTTTTTGAAGTATCCTTACTTAAACAAAGGGGCCATTAATTGTGCACACTGATGCCTTTATCATGGCTCCTCTTCGTTCCCTCCACAGTCGCTCCAACTGTTGAAATTCACATTGTAAGCAGTTTGGGGCAGGGCCTGTATCTAAGAGGAGGAGCCAAAGCTCAGTAGTAGGGCACCTGCTTCTAATTCCACTGCATTTTTGCACCCAGAGGGGGGATGACACTCCCGTCCCAGTTGAGGAGCTGTGGCCAAGCCACAAGCTGCAAGGTAGGCAAACAGAGCCAGGATAAAGAGTGCACAGGATATTTCCTCCCTGCAGCTGATAGCAGCTTCTAAGGGTGGGTGCTGTGGCCTGAGGCTGGAACATGGGGGGGGGGGCAAAGACCCCCCTCTCCCCACAGTCCTGACTCAAATGTTGCCCCCAGTTGCTTTGGGGTAAAGAAAAGACAAAAACCTCAGAAGCTCCAAATGCAGAGGTTCTATATCATGTCTCTTTTGACCCCCAAGTCTCTCTCTCTCTCTCTCTCTCTCAGTACAATTCTGGTGCTCTGTAGTTCTCACCAAGCAGCAGCTGGTGCCCCTCACTCAGCAGCCTACCTTTCCTGGTGCTTTAGGTGCATCCCAACCCCGTCCGTCCAGAGAAGGGGGCACCTGGTAGATGTCTTGCGGTGGGCTGGCAGGTCCAGCTGGCACTTGGTACACATCCTGGCCTTTAGGGGGGCTCTGCCTCTGGTAAGGAGGTGGCTGTTTGCCCAACGGAGACTGGAACTGGCCTGGGACTGGCCCAGAGCCTTGCTGGAGCCCCCCCGGGGCTTTGTTTGGTGCTGGCACTAGATACACATTGTCCTCTTGGGGCAGGTAGGTGGGGTGCATAGACGTGTACTGAGAGGCAGGCGACAGGGGCGTGTAGCTTCCTTGATGGGGGTAAGCCAGAGGAGTTTGCCCTGGCTGCTGTTGCAGTGGCTGTGGTGGCTGTTGCTGCTGCTGTGGTTGCGGTGAAGATTGAGGTTGCCCATGGGCAGGCCCGGGAAGCATGCCCACCAGGATCTTGAGGCGGTTGCCGGGGACAATGCCCTGCCGCCCGTGCAGCGAACAGAGCCACCAGCCATCCAGGCCCTGCGTGTTCCGCTCCAGCACAGTCATGATGTCGCCTTTACGGAAGGAGAGCTCGTCCGGGGACTCCGCCACATTGTCATAGAGGGCCTTGGCCAAGACGTTCTGAAAGAGAGACACACAGAGGGAGCAGTCAGGAAGACAGAAAGCCATTGGTCACAGCTCTGTCAGGATGCCTGGTCTCTTAGCACCTCAAAGACTGACGAATTAATTTAGGCAGAAGCTTCCAGAACCCACAACCTGCTTTGTCAGATGCACCGTGGACCATTCAGTGGGCTTCAGTCCATGAACACATCTGCTGAAACAAACTGTTCCCCCCTTTAAAGTGCTACAAGTCTCTGGGTCGGTTTCGTTGCAGCAGACGAACATAGTGACCCCTCTGAAAGTTGTCACTGATATTCCAAAAAGTGAGGATGCTCTGCTGATCTGGTTTATCATCAGCCATCTGCCTGGGGATCAGAAACAGAAACACAAGGCTTGGTGGGACTGTAGCATGAAGGAACAAGGAGAACTAAAGCATCCTGATATGCATCAAGGCCAAATCACCGATCTGTCAACTGTCACAGCAAGATTTCAAGCTCTTAAAGGGACACTAATTATGCTCAACACACCCCTTTGTTCTGCATTGCCGGTGCCCTGCTCTTTGCCCTTCACTCACGATCTACATTGGTGACATGTGGCTCTTGCATTGGCATCACTTCCTAAGCATGGCGCTAACTGACATGAAACTGTGCAGCTCCCCTCCTGGGCCCTGAACTTCACCTACAGCAAGTAACAGGCTGCCAGCAGGCCCAGGAGGTGCAAGACTTGGGTTTTATGATGGGGGGGTATCACCCAGGGAAGGGTAGGTTACAGGCGATGCTCTGAACAAGGTCTGTTACAAGGAGAAAAAATGAACTCCTGCTCATAACTTTTCAGTGAAAATTCTCTTATAGTAGCAGGGGGGAGAGCAACTGCCCGTCTTCACCCCGTGGGTGTTGGCCGCTGTCTCTTTTGTAGTTTTTAAGTCCCAATGGGCCAGGGAAGCACGTCCTTATCAGTTTTGCTATGTAAACTGCTGAGTGAGCAGTTTTTGTAATTGAGGAGGAACAGAATACTGTAATAGTAAATAAATAAAATAATGACGGAATAGCAGATAAGTGGGCAGACAGACAGCAGATAATGTCTCAAGTGCCTAAAAGCCAAGGGCTAAGCCATATGGTCTGGTGCAAGGCATCCACAATCGGATCTCCCTGCTTGTTTTGGCCTCTTTTAAACAGCAATTTGGGGCTTGAACGAGATCCAAGCTCTGCGAAGAGGTCGTTTCCCACTCTCTCTGCACTGTTTCCCCGAGATACATTGTACCCGATTGTAACCAGTGCCATGGTGATAGTGGTGGAAGAAATAAAGGTTTGTCACATGTGGCTCGGCCTTCAAATCAGAGTCATTCCATTCACAAGGCCAACAGAGGCCCAGGAGACAGAATGTACACCACCTGCCTCCATTGCTCCTCCCTGATTTGAAAAGAAAGAGATGAACACAGCAGAAGTTTGGAGGAGAGGAAAGGGATGGGCTAGAGCAGCTCCAACATTCTAGCCCACCACTCTCCTCCCCCCCATACTTCCACGGTGCTTCCCTCTTCCTTTTGTAATCTGGGAAGCAGAAGGAGGATGAGTGCTGAAGATGGGCACTGGCTGAGTGAAGAGGGAGGGAGGCATTTGGTGTACTGCCTCAGGTGCTAAGAGAACTTGGCCACTCCTACCACTCCTACTTGGCCACTCCTACTTGGCCACTCCTACCTTGAGCACCCAGGTTCCCCTGGATCAAAAACTGGAGAATTAAAATGAATTAAAATTAATGAATTAAAACTAAAATGAAGATTTAAATTGAGAGGGGAGGAGCTAGTGGAGGCATGTGGATCCGGTTTATGCAAACATCCCCCTTCGATTACAAAATAGGTTCCATTAATAAATGAGCAACGGCAAGTCACCAACGGAAGGAAAGCAGACTCTCTTACGTAACCAGTACCTCCAGCTTGCAAACAGTTGCTTGCCTGGTGCCCTAGTAAAAATGGTCCCTTGGGGGACCAGGTGCAGAAGTCTTACGCAAATTGGTTCTTTTTTCTCCCTCCCGCTTTACCCCATCTCAGGACAGAAATGAGCAATAAGGGTACATATGGGCAAGCAGGTTAGAAAACCCAACAGCCTAATTTGGAAGGCTGCATTGCGAGCAAAAGGACACATCAGGTCGTATGAGCACAGGAGACTGAGGCTGTCAGAAACACACACACAGCACTGTACTTTTATCGACAGTGGCAAGAAGATGTAACACTGCACGGTATGAGACATGCACACTTTGGATAATGGAGCTGCTGCTTGTTTACTTCCCTGCCGGATCAAAACTAACAACTTCAGTGTTGTTTTCTCCCCTAATCTCGCCTCCCCCACCTTTCACTCCCAGTGCGCTTGCAATCACTCGCTCTCTTTTCAGTTCAAAAGACGTGAAGCAAATAAATAGCCACAGGTCTTGGCATTTATTACTTGGTTTCTTTTCTCTCCCACAAAGAATTGCAATGTCTCAAAAATACAACAGACAACAACTGTTGTCGTTCCCCAGCCACATATCTGTAGGGGCTGGCTGCTTACTGACGGCTAAGACCCCCTTTGGGCACAGCGCCCCCCCACACACAACACTTGCAGGAAGTGCCAGAGCTGTGAGTCAACCAGAGAATTCCTTTGGCACACCCCCCAAGCTGTTTGACAGGCTGAGATTCAGAACTCATTTCCCAGCCAAAAGTTTCTAATGGAGCCACAAAGAAGAGGAGGGGCGGGAAAGAGCCCTTTAAAGGTGGCTCAGTGCTCACGTCACCATTTCCAAGTGTCCATTTTTTTTAAAAGGCGCAGGGCCTCTTTCCCCTTGTTGAGTCCTGCTTCCCAGCACATACTGATTTTGCACACAACAGTGGAGGGCACTCCCCAAGGGCACTCAGTTGGCTGGTGAAAAACATCCAGCCCTCTTGCTTTGCGGCCAGAGATAACAGGTCTGCTCCTTCTGAAAATGATAGCATTTGGAAGGGAGGAGTCCAGCACACACCGCCGATTGGAGGTATTTTAAATGTTTGGAGAAGTTTGTTATTAAGCAGATAGGAAGATATGCACTTAATACTTTTGTTCACAAGGCTGAACCCTGTCCTGAATCTAGCTCCTTGCCCTATGTCCATTTGTGTTTCCTGTTCTGTGTTTCCTCCCAGGAGACCAGAAGTATATTTCCCTTCCGCAAAAGCATTTTGTTTCAGCTGATGGCTGGCTGGTGGTTAATGCAACAGATCAGAACGCTGTGGAACTGGGGCTCAAATCAAGCACATAGACTGGGCGTCCCCTCCATGCGATGTTCCCCAACATCCCAACTAGACTGTTCCCCAACTGCTCAAATGCACCCTTTCATCTGGGGCCTGACTCCACCACACGTGGAGAAGGGTATTCCTGCCAGGGAACAACAAACAAAAAAAAACACACCCCAGCTTTCTGGCCCACTGAACTGACCAGGCTGCGCTCAGGGCATGTACAGGAGATCTTTCACCATTATTTAGCACACATGCACAGCATGGCCTGGGACTGGAAAATCTGGAGGCTTCTACAAATTTGATGCTCCCCTTCAAGAATTTGAAATATTTTCCAAGCCTGCCCAAAGTATCCCAGAAGAGGCCTCCTATAATGGGACACAGGACTGAATCAGGAAGCTAAAATGCTGCAAGCACCAGGATCCACCCCCAAGGGAAAGAGATGGAAGGCCAGCAGAAGCCAGTCTCAAATGGACAGATCTGCTGGTTGGCTGGCTCTTGGGGAGGGGGCAGGGCAGGAGGAAAGGAAGAAGAGAGGAAGGTTATGCAAGTTGTTCACCCTGAATGTTCCGCTAACATTCAGAGTGACTGCTAACAATATGAAGTTGTTATTGTGCTAGGTGCTGAACAGATCAGACAGAACTTGGGAAGGTTGTATGCTGGGGGATGGGGAAGAAACAGACCTGGAGGCAGGACACAAAAGCAAGAATGACTTCATGAGCTCTTCTGTTGCACCCCCCCATCCCACTCTTCCATCAGCATCAATCACTTGCTGTCACAGAGCTCCCCTGTTGTGGCAGCCAGAGAACGTGCCCTGGGAGCCCAAAATCCCCAGTTCTGATTTAACCTTGACTCAGAAACTCACTCTGTGGTTCCAGGTCAGTTAATTGATGCTCTCACTGTTGCCCCTCAGTCTGATATAGGGATTAAAACACTATTTTGCAGGGCTGTTGAGAGGGAGACAATGTGAATAAAATATTTATATTGTATTCTCATGAATGCCAAGAACCACTCCCTAAAGCAAGTGTCAGCAACCCTATGGCCCATATGCTGGATCCAGTCTGCCACCCAAAGTCATCTGGCCTGTGTAGAGCTCCGCTTGGGGGGCAAGCCAAGCTGCCCAATTCACTACAGCAGTACAGAGACTCTGGGAGCCCAGGCAGGCGGCTTCACCATTCCTCATCCAGCACATGTGAATTGTGCGGGAATCTTTACCTCCCAAGCTGAGCTCTGCGCAGCCACTTCCAGGAGCTCAGCAACCTGGAAGTTCAGTGGTGACATGATTACATCTTCACTGAACATCCTGCCCCTTTCCCCAAAAAGGTTACTGACTCCTAGGGCATCCATATTCAACCACTGTGCCATGGCACACTGGTGTGCCGCAAGTGGTCCACAGGTGTGCCACAGGAATTTGGGGGAAGGTCATTTATTAATAGGGCCAATGGGAGATATGAGCCCCCAATGGCAGCATGGTGTGCCTTGTCAATGGTCAAAAACCTGGTGGTGTGCCTTTTATAGTGACCTTGTCAGTGTGCCATGAGATGAAAAAGGTTGAAAATCACTGCCCTAGAGGGCCAGCCTACCCATGAAGCAGACTGAGGTAATGGCGTCAGGCAGTAGACTAGAAGGAGACTCCTCTTTGGCTGCTCTTCTTCCTCTTGCCCCTCCTCAAAAAAGAAAAGAGGAATAAGAACAGGAAGTATGGAGAAGAGAGTGGTGGGCCAGAGCACCTCTGACACTCTAGTCCACCACTCACCTCCTCTCCATACTGCCATTCAATTTCCCCCTTCCTTTTCAAGAAGGAAAGGAGCACCATCTCAAGAGCCAGGAAGTCTCTGGACATCTTTGATACCCAAGGCTTCCTTTCTGACTGTCACTAAGCTGAAATATGCACAACTAAAAGATCAAGCCCCACCTCATAGAATCATAGAGGGGACCACCAGGTCTAACCTCCTAGAGCAGAAAATCCTCCTAGAGCACCTCCAGAAGGTGCCTGTTGAGCCTCTGCTTGAAGAACTCCAGTGAAGGAGAATCCACCATCTTTCTCAGCAATTTGTTCTACCGCTGAAGCACCCTGACTGTCAAGAATTTCTTCCTGATATCCAAAAGGAATCTCCTCACTTGCTGTTTCTGGATCTAGTTAGTTCTACTTCCGTGTCTCTCCCTTTCCTTTATGGTCTTCTGTGTCGACCCCTTGGGGTATCTACCCTCTCAATCAGCATACAGCATCATGTACCTAGATGGCATGAAATAATTACTGCTCCTACTGGGGGAGAGGTAGTAGAATCAAAGTAAAATCTTTTTCTTTTTTTTAAATCCTTGTTTTAACAAGTTCCCCCTCTTGGAGCTAAAAGGCCAACCGGCTCCAACTTCCCGAGCAAAACGGGAGGCCTGTGCCTTTAAGCAATCATCCCTGCCTGGCCTTGCTTGTTTGCTCAGTCAAGGTGTGCCAGGTCAGAGATACCTTCAGGGAAAAAGAAAGCAAGAAAACAAGACCCAGCTGGACCAAGCAACTGAGCTGTGCCATGTGTGCCAAGGAGAGAGCCTTTCCACCCCTTTACCCAGCAAAGTCCGATTGTTTTTCTCTTGCAAAATAAAATTCCTGGGGAGGGGGGTGTTAATAATTGGAGCAAATCTGTTATTCTGAAACTGGATGGGGCAGAATTTTGACTTGCATTCCTTCTGAAAACCTCTCTTGCAGCTGGCAGTCAGCTATCACTGCATGCTGGGTCCTTGAGGTTGCACAGACCTCAGAGCCACCAAGACCAGGGACCCCTGGAACTAGCCTGCCTGCCTACCGCTGCATTCCTTTTCAGGCAGTCAATGCTGGGTCTTCCAACAAGCACATATGAAGCCACTTTACAGAGTTGGATCACAGCTTCATGTCGGCCACGACTGCCTGCTCTGGTTGGCAGCAGGTCCTCAGGGTCCTTCTCAGTCTTGCAAGGGGACATGTCGAAGTTCAAACCTTCAAAGCAGGTACTCTGAGCCCCAACCCACCCCACATCAAACCTCAGTCCGTCCACAGTTACACCTTGTCAGGGGTGGGCAAGATCGGTGGTTATTCAGCTTGTCAACAGCTAAGACCTGCCTCATAAAACATTCTGCAACATGGGACCCACCTTCAAGATCCCAGCAGGCAAGAGGGGTGAGCAGCAAGTGGCAATACTTCCCCCTTCTGCCTACCCAGCGACAGTCAACCAGCATGTTCTGTTACTGTGTTGATCAGTCCCATCTTCCTTTCCAGAGAAGGAGAGGAGGGGAAGAGAGTGGCAAGGTAACAGCAGAGGGAGAGGAAGAGGAGACAAGTTGCAGCTAGGCAGACAGCAAAGGCAGTGCCATAGCAGGGATGGGGACCAATGAAGACTGGTCAGTGCCATAGAGACTGAGGGGAACCAATGAAAATTGGGGGATCTTGGCCAAAACAACCATGCCAATGTCTCCGCTAGGATTTTGCCTTCTCTAGGTGGAGTATCCCCTGGCCTCCACCGCTTCTTCTACCACTCCCTTGATTGGAAAAGAAAGGGGGGGAGACAGAGCAGAAGAGAAAATGTAGAGGAGACGAGAGTAGTAGGCTAGAGCAAACTGTGGGTCGGGACCCACTAGGTGGGTCGCGAGCCAATTTCAGTAGGTCCCCATTCATCTAAATATTTTATTTTAATATATTAGACTTGATGCTACCATGGTATGTGACTACAACTGGGGAAATGTTACAGCCCTGTACTTTTAACAGGCTACTATGCATATGCTTTTAACAATGATAGTAAATGGTACTTACTCCTGGGTAAGTGTGGGCAGGAATGCAGCCTAGGATTGTTCAAAATTTTCCTGCTTGATGACGTCACTTCTAGTCATGACATCATTTCCAGTGGGTCCTGACAGATTCTCATTCTAAAAAAGTGGGTCCTAGTGCTAAACATCTGAGAACCACTGGGCTAGAGCATCATCATCTAGGACTGCTGCAGACACTCTAGCTCACCACTCTTTTTTCCTCTCCCTTTTCTAATCCACAGGGTGGGAAAAGGAAAGGCTGGTGTATCACTGGATGAGAGAGGCAAAATTTGCCATGCTTCCTCCAGTGCCAAGAGCCTTGTTAGCACTAAATTCATCTAGCTAAGTAGTGGCAACCATGATTGGAAGGAGCACTCTAATCTGGAAAGGTATTTGACTGGATAATGAATCTGTGAACTTGTGTGCAATGCAGGCACTGCAGACCACCAGTCTACCTAGTTCACTATTGTCTCTGTTGATCAGCAGAATTCCCCCCCAACACACACACACACACACACACACGCGCGCCACTTGAGACATTTCACTGATCATGCCAGGAACTGACTGTGAATGGGATCTCCAGTGCACCTCTATCAAGCAGGACTGGAAGCTGGATTCATAAACAGTATGTTCGTTTGTGGTATTTGCTGACTCAGTTTCTCCAACCCCTACCAATGCCCCCTCCACAACCCCGCACAGAAAGCAACAGCAGCTTCTGCTACGAGGCCATAATTATGTAGAGGCAACAGCTTGCTTTGTGCATTTTTGGTTGTTGTTCGGAAAACAGCTTGCAAACGATATTCCAGGCCAGTTATTCAGCCAGCTTCTCTTCCTCATCAGGGAAAACAAAGAGCAAAAACACCACCACGTTGCATTTCGCTGTCCTGAGTTGCCCTCAGAGACGGCAGGGATGAAGGAGTTACACCTCCAGTTATAGTAATATATGATTAATGCAACTTTAAAATAAAATATCTGTGTCACCAAACCTGCCACCCTCGTTCCTGATTCTCAGGCAGGGGTTTGATTACAACATAAAGTTCCGTGCTGATGCAATCATGTTTCCAAAGTCATCCTGCATACTTGGGTGGTGGTGGTGGGATTACTCCAAAAGCAGAATGAATCACAGCAAAACAACATTCTAGTTCCCTGTTGAGTTCCTTTCAGAGCACTATCTCTTAAAAAGGACCTTTGAATGAAAAGGCAAACTCCAGCATATATAATAAACCAGTTCTCATTAGTAAATTGACATACAGTACATAGCTGCCTTCTATGTTGGTACTGATCTGTTTCTTACACACACTGACTGACAGTGGCTCACTAGGGCTTCAGCTAAGGATTTTGTGGAGCCCCACCTGGAAATGTCAGGGATGGAACTCGTGATCTCTGCCACAGCATTTGGGACCCATCCCCAAACTGGAAAAACTGTAAATCAGGTCTACTCTTCCAGTGGTCCAGCAAGCAATTCCAAAGTATCCAACCAGAAGAAAAGAGGGACTGGTGCTCTAGAACACTTGGAAAGGATTCATATTTTTCATTCATAATTTGGACAAAGAAGCACGGGAGAGTGCGCTTTCCAATTTGCATGGTTTAAAACTGAAACCTTCATTTCCCACTGGATAATTTTCTTTCTAATGATCCTTTCTGCAACCTCTGAAATGTCTCCATCCAAGTCAGATGGGACACAACACCACCCTCACCAGAATCCAGAGAACTCATCACAAATGAGCTAAGCAAGCACCCTGCAAAATAAACTCGGAGCACGAGAGAGAAGGTGGGGAGGAGGGAAGCTCAGGAAAACAGACATTTTTGACCCCAATGTGCCTGCTCCCTTGGAAAGAAATCCTATTTAACTCAGCTGCTGTGGCTGAAAGGAGTCTTGAACCATCATGAAATTGCCAAAGAGGTTGCATTCCTTGTCCACAGATCCAGCATTCCAGGGACAAGGTGATATTGTTTATTTTCAACGTGCAACAAATGTAGCCTCTCTCCAACCCTTGTTTACCTCTAACAGTTATAAGGTCAAGCAGATCCATTTCCCCCACCCTACTGCTCCCCCCCTCCATGTTCCACTGCTGGTTTTTTCCACCAAACATGCTCAGGGTGCTTTTTAGGTTTCTTAAATTTACTGTTTCTTTTAAATTTACAAATGGATGTATTGCCATGCACCTAAAGAGCCCACCTGAGAATGCAAAAGCCACGACCTGATTTGGAACTGTGTCCATTTTTCAGACAAATTGACAGACGCCCAACCACATGGACGTATGGGATGGCACTCAGAGGCTGCCAAGTGTTGAAATGGAAGAGTCAACACTTGGCAGCCTCTGACTGCCATCCCATACATTCATGTGGTTGGGCGTCTGTCAATTTGTTGAAATGAACAAGAGCAGTTTTCATCTTTGGTGGCAGTGTAAGGATTCATGGAGCACATCCCTCAGATCCTGCAGTGCAGGCATTTGGGCACTGATATATTCTGAGTGAGCACAGAGGAAAGGACAAACTGGTTCTGTTGAGCCAATCATTTCCAAATTGCGTGCTGGGGAACATGCAAGTCAAGGCTGCTGTGAGCTCAGTGTGTTCATCTATGGAAGAGGCATCTCTGCATAAGTCTCTGCTCTGGTTTGGTAGGACTCCAATCAGTCTTCTCTGGTAGAGAGCAATTTTGACACTGCATCTAATGGGACCGGATGTAGATGTGGAGAAGAGTCACTCACCCATAGAAGAGGCTGCTTCTCACATCTCTGCATGAGTCACTGCTGTGGGTTCCTTCCTACCACCCAGGAAGCATGCTCAGCCTGCTGTCTCATGCAGAAATAAACTTGGGTTTAAGCTTCACAGAGACTGGAGAATTCTTACTCTGGCACACTCTGTGAATGTAAACCATTTTGGGTGTAAGCGTGAAGGATGCTAATTTTAATTTGGGGTGGGAGGGTGGACTGTGACTCAGAGGCCTGGGAAACACCGTCAGAGCAGAGCGCTCAAGATAGGAGAATGAACTGGCGCATCTCTAGGCTTCCCTTCTCTGCCTCCGGCACATTCCTTAGCAAGCAAGAACATAGCAGCGGTTATTCAGCCCCAGTCCAGGCCTGCTCACGGGCCCTGGCGCAGCCAGTCCACCCACCAGCTCCTGGGGACCCTGGACAACAATGTGCTTTTGTGCCCCAGTCGCTGCAGACAGCACATGGATTGTCCCAGGAAGCTGGCAGCGCCAGGCCTCGAGGCAGCTGGGGGTGGAGAGTTGGCGGGGGAGGATGGGAAGAGATATGAAATACCTGCCATGCTGCTGCCTCACTCCTGTCCCCCAAGAAGTCTCAGAAGTGGGTGAGAAAGCACAAGCACTCTCCAAATTAAAACTGTGGGCCTGAACCCTGGCATAATCAAAGAGATCTGAGAAGCCCCCTAACAGCTGTTGACAACTGCACTGGGTCCAAAGTACCCCCAAAACAGTTCAAGGACTTGAGGCAGTTTGCGCATCCTGTCTCCGAGTCACTCAGGCCTCCCACATCCCCTGAATGTCCCTGCTATGAGCACTCTCCCTCTTTGGTTCTTTTCAACAACAGTCAACGCTTCCATTTGGACAGAAGTCTCCCATTGCCCCACAGCCTAACACTGCTCTTCCTTCCCAATTCAAACTTTTTCCCTTACTATAAAACAGAAGTGGCAAACAAACCTCCAAAGGAACTAAAGCGCATCCACCTACCCACTGCAAGACGCCTTGATCTTTCAGTCTGCTAACTCCTTTGGAGTGAGAGGCGGTCACTGCTAACCTTGCCTCAGCCAAAGTAGATTCACCATTGTACAAGCCTGTGACCCCACCCCAAACACACTTAATGTGTGCACCCGTTTGCACATCACCTTCAACTTGCACCCTGATTGTACCAGGGCAGAACTGTTGTGTCTGCCTCCACGTCACCAGTCCTGTAGAAAGAAAGACAGGACACGCAGAGTGCCACAGGTTCCCCCCAACCCATGTGAGTCTATCTTCACAACGCTACTGGAGTGGGAAAAGATCCAGCCACAAGGAACATGCAACTCTACAACTCTACCGCTAAACACCTTTTCAAAGTGCTCCACTTATATTAAGCAGAGAGAGAGAGAGAGAGAGAGAGAGAGAGAGAGAGCGCAACTGCCCCAACTCAGCCCAGCAGTGCACCTTTTCCAGTGGCTGTCCTGACCTCCTTTTCATCCTGTTGGATCCCTGATGGAACAGAGAACCATCTTCTCATTCCTTTCGCTGTGTAAATTGCTCTGCAACTGCTTTTGCAGAAAAGCAGCTCAAAAACATTCCTAATAATAACAAATAACACGTGAACTGGAGCTTACCCATGTTTGCATGGTGGCACAGACGTAAGTGCAACAACCCCCTGCTGCTGTTATTACGTAATTTTTGCAAAGGGCCAGACAAGGTAGCCCACACGTATGGGGGCTGTGCAATGATTAATCCTGGGGCAACAAGAGACAAGCTTCGGTACAACAGCAATGCCAGAAAATGCCCTCACATTGCCAGTATCTTACACTCCAGTAGGAATTGAAGGCAGAGCATGTGCTTTGTTCCAGATTTGATCCCTAATTAAAAGGGTGTTGGGTAGCACGCTGGGAAGGGTTAGCCAAAGACCCTGGAAAGCTGCAGTTGGTCCAAGTGGACAAGATTGGGCAAGAAGGTCGAGCATTCAGAGTCAGCATCAGGGGCTCACATTATTTTCACACAAATTCAAAGCTACTTTTGGGTTCTGGCCCTCAAATATGAACCCCAAGCAACTTCAAGGACCTAGTTGTGTGTGGCCGGCACTCTTCACTATGCTTTGGGAGATAAGCACATACTTGAGCACCATTTATTTAGAAGCTGGTCAGCAATGCATTGACCTTCCTTCCCAGGTCTCTACTGCTCCCCTCCCCTTGGCTGCCCACAGGTTTATAACTTCCCTCATCTCTTGGCTCCTCATGGCCCCTGGCTATTCCTTAGCTAGGCCAGAGGTGGGCCTTGAGCAGGCAAGTTGGTGGCAAACACAGAAATTAATCTACAGAAAATTCAACGTTTTGCTACAACAATCACTGGGAGTTTTATGCCAGGTGTAGGAGCCTCTTTTTGCACAACCGTGCATGTCAAGACTGCAGCTTCTAGCAACTTGAATAAGTATGCAGGCCTACCAACAGCCTTGGTTCCAGTGTGGTGGAAAACTGGACATTGGCCACCAAGGATCTGCTAATTGTCCAAATTGGCTTCCATGCTTCTCCCTGGGAGAGTGACAGGTTTGTGTCACTGACAAGTTTGTGGCCTGGAGCTGCGGCTTGCGCACCACATTCCAAAATGTTCATTTATTAAAATCAGCAAATGGTTAAAAAACAAGCACCTTGCTGGCTGGTTTTGTATGCAGGTGGTTGCCAAACCTTCCTGAGCACTACCCACTGTCAAGTTCAAAGCTCAACTAAAAAGCGGACATTCTTGTAAGCAGAATTCACCTGGAGGATCACTGGTAAGTCACTGTTTGCCTAGGGAGCCTCCCAGCATTGACTCTCAGAATCTTGGAGATCCCAAGTTACATTTTATTGCAATGGACTCGTAAGCTCTCTCACCAAGGCACAGTGCCCACACACATACACACACACACGTCCATATATTCCAACGGAAATAGCAATTAAACTAGAACAATAGCAGGATTGTATCAGGGATCCTATTGCTATCACCATGTAACAAACTTACATTGACATTCTTTATTGAGATCACCCTTGGAATGCTCTTGAAAATGTCTATTATACCAACAGCTAACTGAAAGGTTGAGAGATCCCTGTTCCCCCCATGAACATACAACAAGCCCAAAGCTGAACTGGAACCCAGATCCCACATGCCCCCAAGTCCAACCCTCTGTTTTCTGGAGCAATGCCACACTTGAGAAACCTCAGGAAGGATCTGTCCAAGCTTTCTTTAAACCAAAGAAGCAAAATTCTGGTGTACACACAAATGGCAGAATGAAGTGGCTGTGTGGACTGTACCTCTTCTCACATCTTTGAATAAAACATACAGGTGGGGCCTCTGTTTCGGAAGATCCTGTATCTGTGGATCCGGTTCAACGCAGGTCCCCTTCAGAGGGCTTTCTGAAGCAGGCAGAGGCCACGTGCATCCGCCGTGGGCCTCAGAATGGCCCATAGAGGTGAAAAACGAAAAATGCCACTTGCGGTTTCCCGAGGAAAACCGGGCCTTTTTTGCCTCTGCAGGCCATTCTGAAGCCCACAGAGGCAGTGGGTAGATGCGCACTACCTCTGCGGACTCCCGAAAGTGCTCCCCTCCCCTTCAGAGGGCATAAGGGGCCAAAAATCATGGATTCGCTCATCAATGATTTTCAGTATCCGCAGGGGTCCGAGAATGGATCCCCTGAGGATACCAAGGCCCCACATGTGCTTCCTAGCAGGAAAAAAGGTTGTAGACTAGCCCTCTCCCAGCTGTGTTACTTTTCTATTTATTGAATCAAAATAAATATTTGCAAGAAAGTGTTGTACGTGGGTTAAACCAGGGAGTATTCAAAGCTAATTCTCCCCACCCACGCAGTCTGTTCTCCTCAGAGCCTCAATGGTTGGCAACCTTCAGTCTCGAAAGACTATGGTATAAGCCTACAGCACCCGGTATTCCCAGGCGGTCTCTCCCATCCAAGTACTAACCAGGCCTGACCCTGCTTAGCTTCCGAGATCAGATGACATCAGAGCCTCCGGACTCAATCATAAGAACTCAAGAACAACCCCACTGGATCAGGCCATAGGCCCATGTAGTCCAGCTTCCTCTATCTCACAGCCGCCCACCAAATGCCCCAGGGAGCACTTCTGAAGACCAGAAGTGATTGTGAGGAACTCCAGAAGGATCTCTCCAGACTGGCAGAATGGGCAGCAAAATGGCAGATGCGCTTCAATGTCAGTAAGTGTAAAATCAAAAGTTTACATATAGGCTGATGGGTTCTGAGCTGTCTGTGACAGATCAGGAGAGAGATCTTGGGGTGGTGGTGGACAGGTCGATGAATGTGTCAATGTGCTGCGGCAGTAAAGAAGGTCAATTCTATGCTTGGGATCATTCGAAAAGATATTGGGAATATATTATAATATTCTCAATACCTAATATTATAATGCCGTTGTACAAATCGATGGTAATGCTACACCTGGAGTATTGTGTCCAGTTCTGGTCGCCGCATCTCAAAAAAGACATAGTGGAAATGGAAAAGGTGCAAAAGAGAGTGACTAAGATGAGGGGCACCTTCCTTATGAGGAAAGGCTACGGCATTTGGGCCTCTTCAGCCTAGAAAAGAGGCGCCTGAGGATTGAGACGTAAAAAATTATGCAGGGGATGGACAGAGTGGATAGAGAGATGCTCTTTACACTCTCACATAACACCAGAACCAGGGGACATCCACTCAAATTGAGTGTTGGGAGAGTTAGAACAGACAAAAGAAAATATTTCTTTACTCAGCGTGTGGTTGGTCTGTGGAACTCCTTGCCACAGGATGTGATGATGGTGTCTGGCCTGGACGCCTTTAAAAGGGGATTGGACAAGTTTCTGGAGGAAAAATCCATTACGGGTTACAAGCCATGATGTGCATGTGCAACCTCCTGATTTTAGAAATGGGCTATGTCAGAATGCCAGATGCAAAGGAGGGCACCAGGATGCAGGTGCCCTGTTATCTGGTGTGCTCCCTGGGGCATTTGGTGGGCGGCTGCGAGATACAGGAAGCTGGACTAGATGGGCCTATGGCCTGATCCAGTGGGGCTGTTCTTATGAACAGCTAGGGCTGCGCCACTGAGCTACAGCCCCTCCTTGTGCACACCAAGCCCAAGCTAATTCCACAGAGGTGGTGAGGTTCTTTCCTGAACATTCACTTCCCCTTCTCTGTCATGTGCTGGACTTGACAAATGGGGCATGAGCCACTTGGGTGATGCAAATGGCTGGCTTCTTAGAATCAGCCGGGACTCATGACGTCATCAAAGACAGAAAGCTGCCTGCAGCCATGGCATCACTCCCCCTAGCCTGGATTTACCTTGGTAACTCAGAAAACAAGTCTGTGAGTCTGAGCACTCCCCCACCTCCCAGAGTTTCCTGAAACTTGGTATCAAAAACAGACAGAGCCCAGAGAAAGAGCATGGGGAGGGCAAAGCTATGTTTCTGGCATGTGACAGCCAGAAAAGAGCTACGACCATCCCCAAGAGCTTCCCCTCTTCCACCTCTCTCGACCTCCCTTGGACTGAGGTCGCCTCATTCAATGTTTGGCGTGTACCAGATGAGCCTCGGAGAGGAGCAGCTGCACACTACTAAGTGCAATGAGCTCTGGGCCCTTCTTCCCCATTACAGCTCCCTGAGAGAATAGCAAAACTGGGCCATGTCGTTTTCCCAGCAAGAAGCTCCCCAACAGGATCCCAGGTAAATATTCCTCCTCTCGTAACATGGTTGGGGAGGAGAAATGTGTGTGTCGCCAAATGCAGGCAACTGGCAGTAGATAAGGAAAGAGGAAGGGAAAGAACATGTAGCGAATGATTAACTGATCACTGTGACAGGATAGCAGGGTCCTGGCCTCCAGGTGAAGCCCGACTGAAAAGCGACACAGGGCGAGTTAAAGATGTCTGAAGATGTCTGCGTCAGGCTTAAACTGGGTCACCGACTTTGACACCTTGGAGTTAGCGCAGCAGGGGATCTACAGGGTCAGGTGCATGCTCTGCTGGCAGCCCACACTCCGTGTTCAGGAACTGGCAGGGTAACACATGATGACTGCATCAGCCTCCAAAGGGAGCCAACGGAGCTGGGACTGGACAATCCCATTCAGCTAGGTGGGGGGCTGAAGATACATACGAAGATCATCGGAGGGGGTAGTAAGTTGAGCATGATGTGCAGATAGTGAAGAGTATTTCCTCTTTGCTCCCAGCACAAAAAGTTGAGGATATTCAACGCAAGCAATCAGCAGGAAATGCAGGGCAGTCAAGGCAAAGGGCTTCATCACAGACAATTCATTTGCGCAACTCACTGCTGGAAACTGCAGTGATGGCTTCGGGAATAGAAGAGGTTTGGGTGGTGGCCTTTGGCCTTGGCGGCTAATATATAACCTCCCAGTTGAGAAGCAGCATGTCACAATGCCAGTTTCTGAGGAATCAACAGAAAGACTTTCTGCTCCATGGATGGGCTCTCAGGGGTATCTGCCAGGCCACTGTTGCCAGATATAATGGACCATTGGCTTGATCCTGCCCAGTGAGGCAGACTGAGGCGTTGCCTCAGGCAACAGTAGATTGACAGGGAGTGCCGGGCTGCCCCCGCAACTCAGTTGTTCCTCCTTGTCCCCCTCTCTGGAGTGCAAAAGAAAGAGGGAGCAAAAGAGGAAGTGTGGAGGTGAGTGCACAGTATCACAGACATTCTAGCCTGCCTCTCTTCTCTCCGTCACACTTTTTCTACTCCACCCACCCTGCTTCTTCCGATAAGGGGAGTGGCAGAGGCTGGCACCAGGTAAAGAGGGGGCAGCATTTGGCATGCCAGGTGCCTGGAGGTCTTGGGCTGGCCCTGAGCAGGACTGTTCTTACACCAGAAGGGGCCAGGTGCCTTTCACATCAAAGGCTGGAGGTAACAAGCTGATTGGCAGGAATGTCTGAGTAAGAAGCAGAGGGCAGCAATGGAAATGTAGGTACAACAGACAGACAACAAAGAACTTTAGCAGAGGCATTGTGAAGGGACTGGAGAGTGGAAATGTGGCAAGAAGAAAGGCAAGGAGGCAACAAAACAACCAGAAGGGCTGGTGCACACCACTCACGAGTGGAGACATGCACTGCAAAGCCATGAGCAATCCAGATTCCCCAACATCTGCCCTGAGCTTTTAGGAATGTATGCTTGTCCTATATGCTACGGGAACTACTGGCATGACACCTGTGTTGCCACAGCAAACATAATGACTGCAGAGTACGCACATCAGTGTTCCCCCTAACACTTCCACCTCCTCTTATACAAGCGCCCAGCACTACCATGTGCGCAAAGTTTGCTTGGTAGCTACAGATGTGGCAGCTTCTATGGCTGTTGTCCTGTGATTACCGAAACAATATGCTCCCAAGGCATGAAGGGACCCAGGAGCCATTAGACCAGGCTAACCCAATGTCGTAGAAAGCTGCTGAAAAGTCAGTCGGTCACACCTCTTGCGCTGGCTGATCGGCAGCCTGTCCAAACATGACTGCAGTGCTGCGTAAGCCATTCCTCAGCCACAGCCTGTAGCTGCAGGCTAGGAATACTGCACAAGGAAAGACAAGCCTGCACTCATCCTGCTCTTACCTAGGGAAGGGCAGCTGATTGTTCACAAAAGGGGGAGGGAAGTTCTCCAGACCTTCTCTGCTACCTACCCCAACAGCTTATTTTCCCCCACTGCTGATCTCTGCCAATCTCAAGGGACCATTCAATAGCAGGACTGACCCATGACATTTTGCTGCCCAACCGGGTCGCAGAGGTGCACCCCAGGAGTCCTGGAAACGACACAGGGGATGCTGAGATGGATGCTGGGATTTCCAATTGTGCTGAGCTGTGCCCAACGCAAGCGCACTACACACCAGCATCCTTTGCAGTGTTGCAAGGGATCCAAGGGTGCACTTCTCCGATTGCACACCCATTGATCAGCACACTCAGAACTGGGGCCATCCCAAGTCACAATTTGTGCTGCACATGTCATCAGACTGGGAAGTTCACTGCCTTGAATCCAAGAGTCTGATGTCACACCACCAGGATCAGATTGAAGACCACAATGAAGCAATGTTTGCTTCCCTACCCGCCACAGCAATTCTCAACACTAAGCTGTGTACTCGCACATCAAAGACAGCATAACCAGATGCATGCACAAGCCACACCTCTTGCTTCTATCTGCCCATCCAGGTTCTAGGCAGGCACCTTCATTCATATCAAGAGTATTTTTGCCCCTGAAGCCAGCCACTTCAAATATTCTTCATGTTGGGATTGTGATGGCAGCTTCCTCCATTTTATGAAGAGGGACTAGTACGGTTTAATTTGTGTCAGGCTTGGGCCCTGAAGCCTATTTTTAAATGCTTAGCAAAAAATAATGAGTCCCTCTGAGCACATGCAGAATTCCCAAAACTACCTCCAAGGAACATTCAAGAGCTACTCAAAACAGACGGCCTCCAAGCCAGTGACAGCGGCCTGCCTGGCAGCTGAGTGTGTGGAGAGTCTTATGCAAGGCTGAGCGTGGGCATGCCACTGGCTCAGGAGAGGTCCAAAGGGGATCAGGTGAAGGGGTTGTTCCCAGGGTCCCCCCACCCCCATTCTCTGTTGAACAGCAACCAAGCAGCACCCCTGCTAGACATCTGGGGATTGGGGTGGCAAGAGAAAAGAAAGCTCTCCTGGGGTAGGAATAAGTCCCCGGCAATGACTGGTCTGGATGAAGCAGACCAAGAGCCCTGCTGGCTCAAGTCAAAGGGGATCCATTTAGTCCAGCATCCTGTTTCCAAAGTGGCCCACCAGGAGGGACCCCAAAGGCATAACTCTTCATCCCCCAATGGTATCCTGTAACAGTATTCAGAGATGCACCACTTCCGACCTGGGAAGTGGCATGTAGTCGATGGTAGATTTTTCCTCTTCCATGAATGTGACAAATGCCTTTTTAAAATTCCAGCACATGGACACCCCCACCCTCTGCTCAAATCTTGGCTGCATTCAAGGGATCTTGCCATGCTGGAGAGCCATCGCAGACAATCCTTATGTGAGTTTCAGGCCAGCCTGAGTCCCAGCACCTCCAGTCTAAGCAATTAAGCCCTCAGTAGTAGCTTTTGGAGCCAAATCAGCCCTAATGCCCTGGGAAGTGCCAAATAAGAAACTCCAGAAGGGCTCCCACATGGCCTGGCGACACGGTTAAGCCAGCTCTGCACGGCACATGACCCCATCCACCAGGAGCGCCTGCTGCTCTCTTCCTGCTCAGGCTTGCTTAGAGCCAGATTCGGGAGAGGTTTGAGTTTTATACTCCGTCATGAAAACTGCAGCACCACTCCAGACCTCAGAAGGAAGCAAGGTTTACTCAGTGGAGAACCTGAGGCAGTGCTCCTGCCACCCCCTTCCACACACATGTCGTTGCCTCACACTTCCCCAGCCTTTGTGAGCGGTCGGTCACTCTCTCTCATTTTCTGCTTAAGGAGCAAAAAAACTAAAGGTAGACCTACTCAAGGTCACATCTCCTCTAAGTATGGCAGTGGCAACATGACAACAAGGTGGGCTTCTTCAAAATTAGCCAGAGGCCTTGTTTGCCTTCCTCAGCATTATCCTGGAACGTGTGAAGCAGCAAGAGAGTGTGCCCTTGGCATGCAGAAAATGCATTTCCTCCCACTGCTAGCTGCAACCCCACACTCCCTAGATTATTTTTCCCACCTGTATATCCAACCCTTTCTCCAACAAGCTCAGGGCTCTTTCCTCATGTGAGGAAGGAGTTAGGCCAAGAGATACTAACTGGCCCAAGGTCAGTAAGCTTCAGGGCTGAACAGGGATTTGGACCTAGATCTTCACAGTCCCAGTCCAAGACTCTGCTACACCACCTCTTGGGCACAGGGCTTCCTGGTCAGAAGATGATGAGGCTGGAAAAGACTCTCCCCTTCTCTACTTTTTAGTCATTAAAGCACAGAAGTACGAGATGGAGGGGTGAGGGAGATCTCTGCATAGAGATCACTGGGCTCATGGTTGCTCAACTTGCCTTGTACCCCAGTTCACTATGCTGGACTGGGGCTGCATGAAAGGCAATGGCAAAGGGGTTGTGCTCCCCCCACCCTCTCCAGAGAGTGCCTGCCTGCCTGCTGGTGAATCATTAACGCAGAGCTCTGCAGCAGCTTGACACGCAAACACCTTGGCTTCCACCACAAGGCCCCACTCTACTCGGCCCAACCAATTACTCACCCAGCTCAATCTCTAGCAAGCCTGCTGATGCCATGGAGGGAGGGAAGCCAGCACAGCCAATGGCAGAGGAGGCCATGAGGACGGTGGCTGCAGGGGGGAGGTGAGGGGGGGCACCGCTGGTTAGATTCCTTTTCAGCACTTCATTTCTACAATGGATTTCAGGCTGGGCTGGATCTCCAACCTGTCTGGAGACATTGCCTTAGGACATGGAAGCCTCCAAAATTCTCAGCTGTAGGGACTTCCTGCAGTTCATCCATGGGGAGGGAAATACTGGAGCATAAGAGAAGCCCTGAAGGAGCAGGCCAGTAGCCCATCTAAGCCAGTGTCATGTTCTGCCCAGTAGTCCACCAGATGCCTCCAGGAAGTCCACAAGCAGAAGAGAAAGACTCCTCTCCTGACATTGCTCCCCTGCATAGCCACCAAGACTATATAATATATATATAACACATATATATAGTCTTAGAACACAAAGACTAAAAGCCCATGAATCTGCATAAAGCCATTTAAGCAAAGAGTCATCACTACAAATGCACTTTGCACCTGCTCAGGGGCACTTTTGTTTATTTTTCACACATTCCAGAGACATATTTATTCAACTGGTGAACGTAGCCTGCTTTTCAACTACCAAAAAGCAAGTGCCAGAGAGGAACGTCAGCACCGCTTCTTCTGAGAGCACATCAACCCTCTTCTTTCCACACCGCCACTTGTTCCCCAACTCCATCCCTGATGCTCCTTCACACGTGCATTGCACTTACAGAGTGTGCAAAGTGCTTCCAAACAAAAACAAATGTTTTTTTTTTCCATTGGGTGTTGGGTTGTGCCTACCATGGTATTTCATTCTGCTGCCTGCTCTGAACTGCATGGCCATCCCCAATTGTTTTTATTGCTTTTATTTATTATTTTGGTGGTTGCTGTTTATCATAAATTGTTTTATGAAGCTTTATGAGCTGCCTTGGACATGCGCTTTTGCATGAATTAATGAATGTTATCCTGCAGTCCTTACAACCACTCTTTAAGTGTCGTTGTTCCCATTTTGCAGATGGGGAAGACTGAGGCCTACCTAGAGGGCTCATGACAGAGGCAAGATTCAAAGAAGGAAGGTTCTGATTCACAGTTCAGCCACAATGCCATACCTGCTTGGCTTCCCCTTTTGCGCAGCCTTTTCTATAAAGAAAGCAATGAGACAGATCCTTCCTTTACAGCACTACAGACATGTGCCTACCATTATCACTAGCCACAAAGTCCTTCCCACCTTCTACGCCTGCATGAAGCTCTGCTCACCTACATTCATGGGCTTTCAGTCCCACCACCAAAGGCCAAACCCTTGCAATGTATTCCTTGATGAATCTAGGGTTCCATTTTTGCAGCTCCAAGCACATAGTTCCCAGCCTTCTCCAGCCAAAGTGGATTCAGCCCTGATTCAGTGCAAAACAGAGCATTTATCCCTGTCACCCCAGGCTGCAGCTAAATCAGAGGAGCCCAACTACTTCCAAGGGGAACTGGGTAGCATCTCTACCCTCCCTCCTTCACATAAAACTCATGTGCTGTCAATCAGGCTGAAAACCAAGAGCCTTTGCTTTTTTTAAAAAGGTGAGTACACCACCAGCAGATCACCCTGTTCAAGCTTTTGTGCCCTGCAGAAAGATGGGTAGGGAGATTCCTTTGCTTAGAACACAAAGTTGTCAAAGTTCAAGCAGAACCACTGATTTGCTAAGTGAACCCCAACCACACATTCTTCCAAAGGCTCTGCTTGCAATCTGCAAATATGGAGCGTCAATCAGTGTCCTACCTGTCAGGGTTCTTGCAACAATAATCATCAGAACACTGGAACGTGGTTTGCCATTAAGAGCCCTGGATGTTAACAGAAATAACTGACATGCTGGGTGGAAAAGAGGTAGTCGGGATGCAAAAGAACAGGGGAATCCCCTGTGACAAATAACATCTGCCTCTCTCCTAGAGGAAAGATGGGGGGGGGTGTCTACAAAAGCACCAGAGTTTTTAAGGCTGCCCAGCTCAGACTGGCACAGTGATAGGTGGGACACTGTTGAGACACCCTAGATTTCTCATGAGATTCCCCCACCTCTCTCCCCCCCCCCCAGGCATCATGGTAAAGTTCACTACACATAATAGCTGTCACCTTGTCCTGATGCAGGCAGCCAGTCAGGAAATTAACCTCCAGGCCAACAAACTTGAAACAAAGACCCTGACACAGCAAAGGGGGAGCCAAAAGCTTTCATCTCTTTGTGGATCAGAACAATGGGGAGGGAGGGAAGGAGAGAAGAAGAGGAATAAACAGCTGCCCAGAAATAGCCAGGTTCCAAGCACTCCCTTTCCATCTGCAAGACCAGAGCATGGAGCAGAACTTTCTGCTGGCAGCCAGGAACCAGGAAATTGCAAGGTCTTGCTCTGCAAGGCACCCAGGATTGAAGCTATACCCTGATTCGTATGGCTCTGCAGGAGCAGTGGCCACCAACCCTGGGGATCAAATGATCTGCAAAGGGCCTTCCTCAAGCATCAGGCCTGTCCTGGCCAGCAGCCAGCACAAGAGAGAGATAGACACATCTCACTGCCACAGACGTCCCTCCCCGCTTCAGCTGCCCAGCACTGTCAGGCCTGACGCAGGCAGAGCTTTTTCAAACGCACAAATCAGAGAGTTTGTTTCCTTGGCAAATACCGCACAATGGGTTGACACAGCCAGAGGCCCCGAAAGCCGCCAAGCCCAGAGAAGCAGGATCCACAGCTACTAAGAGCACTGCATACAAGGCACAGCCTCCGTTATTTACCAGGAAACAAGCCCCAGTGAACGGAGCAGGGCTGTCCTCAGAGCAAACATGTTTATGGCTAGATGTTAAGCCTGGCAGAGGTCAGAGACTGCATTGTTTTAGGGGACTCCAGGGGGCGGAGATCCATGCCAGGATTTGACGGTGGCAGAATCTGTCAAACTGAGCCACTTCCTGGCATTGTCAATTACTATGGCTCATTTGAGCAGGAGTTATCCTTTATTCATGAACAAAATATTACAAGCATCTCTGATGTCAGAAGCATAGAAATGGAAAAAAAAAAAAGCACTATCCAGGCAACAGTGGGGCCTCTGGAATCAATGGGACACAAAGCACATGCTTAAAACATCTCTCCCATTTGGCTCCAGAGGGAGACCTCTGGCTTTGGGCATTTGGCAAGGATCCACTGGGCCACCAGCACTGACAATCCCACTACCCACAGAGCACTCAAGAAGCCCAGAGGTATGGTGAGAACATTCCCCACTTGTATACTGAAGTTAGCCACCCCCCATCATGAGGGTTAAAAAAATTAAATATAAAATTTAAATAAATAAATTAGAGATGGAACTTAGATGAGTTAATAAATGAATGAATGGGCTCATTCATTCAACTTCTTTGGCCCTCAGAACACCCTCCAAACACAACCAAAGCACAGCTCTGGTCGTGATCAGTTGAGGGGGCCAGAGGCTTTCAGGGGACAAGAGCCTGGCTGCAGGCCAGATAGAGGCTTGCTGCATGCTGCATCTGGCTCCCTGTCCGGGGTTTGGAGTCCCCTGGCCAAAGGGATGAGCCACCTGCCACATGTTGGAAAGGCTTGAAGTGCCTTCAAGGGTAAACGGATTCACTGTAGCCAAAGGCTGTGTGAACTAGAACTCATTTCACAAGCTGCACGCAAGCACACACAACAGACATGGGGGAGGAGAACTGTGATGCCCAGGACAAAATAAAAGTATGTAAGATCACATAGCTAAGGAGGGGTGTTTCCACACAACACATCATATCTGAGACACAACAAGAAACATTTCAAGATATCTTTCATAAACTTATCCAATTTTCACCTTGAACTCAGAGAGCTTAACTTCCTACTTCATAGCAACCCCCCTACCCCAAGACTCCCAAGTGTGCCAATATGCTCAAGATTCAGGGGCTTGGGGAGGGGGAAACTCTCCCTCCAAGTCCAGGCCTCAACAGAACAAGTCCAACTCCTTCTAAGTCTGGAACAAATACTCCATGCAGATTGGTTCACTTTGTAAAGCACCCGGAAACTTGCTCCTGCCACACTGACATCTACCTGAACAGTTCACGCATGGAGTTTTGCCACCACATCGGCCGCATACCTTGGAGTAAGGTAGGGGTGGTAAGATTGGTCAGCCATCCTCCAGAGAGATACTGCCAGCCCATGTGGTCCACACTGAGCGAGGTGGGCAAAGAGTCTGACCCAATAGAAAGCTCCCCCCCCCCCCATATACAGATAACACTGATTGCACATCACAGAACCAGAGAAAACTCATTCAGTCAGAGAAATCCATTGCAGGCGACTGTGGCAGGATCTCGTACTGATCTGTGGTGATGGAGCGGGCAGTGCCAGGCCGGATTCTGGGCCGGATTCTCCTTGCCCTTCTCCTGATGCTAAGCTGCCCTCTGACTCTGGGTGGCTGCTTCACCTGCCTTCCTAGCAGAGGTTCAACAGGGGGACTGAGCAGAGCCCTGTCCAAGCCAGGGGGTGCTAAGCAAGTTGGGAAGGGAGGCAGCAGCGCCGGCCCTGGGAAAGCTCTCCAAGGAAGAGGCCCAAGCAGGCCCCAGGCAGAAGAGACTGGACGGGATGGGAGGGGGAGGCTGGCAGCTTTTCCCTGGCCGATCGACGCCAGGCCCAGCCCATTTCCCTGGGAAAAAAGGGCTCTAGCGCTGCCCTCCCGGTCCTGACCGACTGCAGCCCAAGAGATAAGCCGCCTTCCCTTCCTGGGGGACCCCCGACGGCTCCTGCCATCAGTGACCCGACCCAAAGCCCCAAAGCAGAGGAACCAGCAACCAGTCGTCCCCCCCGCGCCCATCTCTCCCCCACCCACAAGGCAGGCGAGTAACCCTCCGGGATGTTCCACGGGACTCGACGCCCACGTCGGGGCGCGCTCAAGAACCTCCAGCCTGGGGAGCCGTCCAGCTTGGCCCCGCAAGCCACGTCCTTCCTT
The DNA here is from genome assembly GCF_035046505.1 of Tiliqua scincoides. Classification (NCBI taxonomy): domain Eukaryota; kingdom Metazoa; phylum Chordata; class Lepidosauria; order Squamata; family Scincidae; genus Tiliqua; species Tiliqua scincoides. The sequence goes on from NC_089829.1 coordinate 20,670,138, forward strand.
CCTTCCTTCCTGCCCTCCTTCTGCCTGCTGGCAGCCTCCGTCTCCCAGCGGCGGCAGCAGCCGCCTTGGAGCCCAAGCCTCTGCATGTCTACTCAGAAGTCAGTCCCATTCTAGTCAATGGGTCTTACTCCCAGGAAAGAGTGGCTAGGGTGGCAGCCCGAGAACCGAACCCCCCAACATGTCTATTCAGAAGTGCCATTCTAGTCAATGGGTCTTACTCCCAGGAAAGTATAGATTGAATGGCAGCCCGAGAGCCCAATGGACTGCATGTCTACTCAGAAGTAAACCCCATTATAGTCAATGGGCCTTACTCCCAGGTAGGTGTGGATGGGATTGCAGCTTGGAAAGGGGAACTGCTGCCCAGCCGCGGTCACTGGGAGCCTTCGCCTTCTGCCGGGGGCTGTCCAGGGGCCTCCCTTCTCCTGCCCTCCGGGCTGCTGAGGCTCGCTCGGTCGGATGGCCTCTCCTCTCCCCCCCCCCCCCGACGGCGCGCCCGCCACGGACTCACCAGGTAGTTCATCTTGCCGGCCGGCCGCGCGGATGGCTGTGCGCCTTAGCGCATGATCCCGCCGGCTGCACTGGCGCGTCCCCCCCGCTCGCTGCAGGAGACGAAGCGCCGCGGAGAAGGAGGGCGAGGAAGCCGGCGTCCCCCGCCTCCCTTAGGCCGCCTCCATTGGCTGCTGCCCGGGAGAAGGGAGGTGAGCCGCTGCCGGAGCTGGGACGCTGGAGAGAGCGAGCGAGCGAGCGAGCCGAGGCTGCCTCCGCCTGGCACGGAAAGGGGCTGGACCGACGGCGGCCCCGTCCGCAGGGAAGGGGGCGGACTGCCTGACGCCAGCTGGCCCTGCCTCCCTCGCCCGCGCCGCCGCCGCCGCCCCTCCCGCGCTTGGAGGGGGTGGCGGCGTGGGCCTCGCTTCCCCCCTCCCACCGGGCCAGCCCCGCAGCAGGGCTTCTCCCACTGCAGCAGAGCTCAGCTTCCCGCTGGCCCCACATGAAAGCAAGCGCCGGCAGCGGGAGGAATCCCAAACAAGCGTGCTTCTGAACATGCGCAGAGTTCACTCACAGTGCTCTGGTTCTCCAGATCAGATGGGAAAGGAGGCGCAAGACGAACACCCTGCGCAGCAGTGGTTTCTGGCGCATGGCAAGGGCATTTGCGTATGGGGATGATAATGCTTGGCCCCCTCTTGCAGGGTTGTTGTGAGGAAGGATGGCCAACAGCCCAATCCTAAGCGGGTCTACTCAAAAGTAAGTCCCATTATGTTCAATGAGGCTTGCTCCCAGGGAAGTGTGCACAGGATAATAATGCTTGGAAGTACTGAGAAGAGAAGAGGGTGGTGGGCTAGAGCACCAGAGACACTCTGGCCTGCCACTCTACACTTTCTCCTCTACACTCTTCTATTCCATTCTTTTCTTCCTTTTTGAAATCCAGGGAGTTGGAGGAGGAGGAGCAGCAGCAGCAGAGGAAGTGGCTAGCGTGCTGCTTGGTGAGGAGGGTTGTGGCTTTTGGCACACTGTGGGCCCAATCCTATCTGACTTTTCAGCACGGGCAGCCGCAATGAAGCCCCAAGGTAAGGGAACAAATGTTCCCATACCGTGAGGAGGCCTCCCAGACTGCCTCCCCAATACAAGAAGCAGTGCATATCCCATAGGCACAGCAGCACTGGCACTGGAAAATTGGATAGGATTGGGCCCTGTCTCAGTTGCCAGGAGGGCTTGAACCGCCCTTGAGTGATTTGGCATTTCTTCTCTGGAAAGAGCAAAGATACTGGCAACTATGGAGTTTGCTTTTAAGGCTCTTCAGTCTAGAAAAGAAGGCTCTTGAGGGAGGATTGTGATTGAGAGTTATAAAGTTATGCACAGAGGAGATAGAAGGAAGTTCTTTTCCCACCTACACAACACAGAACCAGGGAACATTCACTAACACTGAGTGTTGGGAGAGTTAGAACAGGCAAAAAGAAATATTTCTTTATCCAGCATGTAATTAATCTGTGGAACACCTTGCTGCAAGATGTGGTAAGCACATTTGGAATAACTGGATGTCTTTAAAAAGGGAGTGGAAAGATTTATGGAGGGAAAATTCATCACAAGTGACAAGTCATGATAACTCTATGCAACCTCCAGGTTTTAGAGGTAGCCTATCCCTGAATGCCAGATGTGAGGGAGTGGCAACAGGATACAGGTATCTTGTCTTGTGTGCCCCAGAGGCAACTGGTGAGTCACTGTGCAATATAGGAAGATGGACCTTTAGCCTGATTCAGTGGGGCTCTTATGGGTGTCACCCAGCTTGGTCCCAGTGCAATCTAATCCATTGTTTTCACAAAAAAACAATTTTGTGAAGTCCTGTGTGTAGCACAAAACCAGACACACCTTAGTCCCTGTGGACTTTGGAGTGACATATGACAATTTCCTGTGGGTTGTGTGAGGTTATGTTTGGTAGGAGAAAGTGACCACATCAGACAACTGTGCTTTCCCACTAAGAGTCACCTTTCCCCTGTCCTGTAAAAGAACCTGGGCAGGATCCAGCCTCTGACAGAGTGGGTGCCCACAGGGCCTGGCTTACAGTCCCTGCCTTGGCCAATTAAGTAGTTTTAAGAGTATGTGGTGACATAATATCCAAGCACGACTGACAGCACATTACTATCATCCTGGTCCCCTGGTGCAGTGGTTCCTGCACCAACCTAGAGTGTCGCAAACATGCCATAAAGCACATTTGCAACAACTCTAGAGTAACTCTAGAGTAACCAGCAGAAAGGCCTGCGATGTCCCATTGCATCCAAGATCCTGGCCACCAGCAGAGGTAAGGAAAGTGTCAAGTGGCACAGGGGAGAGGGTGTCTGGAGGTGAGGAGGGTTGTAACAAGGTGGGGGAGGGAGGGTGAAACAGGGTGGGATCAGATAAGGAACATCTATTCCTTTGCCCAGAAGTTAGCTTCTATGGCTGCAATGGGTCTACTTAAACCCCACTCCAGCAATTGCTGGCTCAAGTCCAAGTGGACCCAAGAAGGTAGATCAAGGCCAGGAAGGGGGATTGGATCTTGGCAGAGCTGCTACCACCAATATTACCCTCTTCCCAGCCTCGACATACCCACCTCTCCGAATCTTCCCAATCCTTTGTGTCCCGTGACACCCCTGCAAATGTATTGTGTGGCTCCTGCCAGAGGTGACTGGTGATAATGTTATCACCAGTTACTTCCAGGTTTGGAGAGTGCATGGGACACTACAAACAGAGGTAAGAGGTTCGGAGCAGGCAGGAAGGCCTTTCCCAGCGTGCGAAAACCTCATACAGGAGCTCACTAGGCTGAGCCTCCCACTATAGAATCTCACACAGTCTCACTGCCAGCCAGCCAACCAGTGTCCCAGGATGCCCCAAGGAGTTCCTTGTGATACCCCAGGGTGTTGTAATGCACAGTTTGGGAGCACTTGGCCTAGACATTAACATATACCCCTAGGCAAATTTCTCAGTTGGCCTCCTGCTGAGCTTAGTGCATTTTTCATCTAAGGTCTTTTGACAAAAATTCCACTTGGGTGCTCCTGCTGATGACATCACCATTCTTGCTGTGAGAGAAATACTGGAGTTCTATTCCCCCACACCACCCCCACTCTCCTTCGGACACAGAACATTGTAGGGTGTTCTCAAGTGGGGCTTAGGGCAAAAGTAGAATAATAGAATGTTAGAGTTGGAAAGGACCTTGGAGGTCATCTAGTTCAGTCTCTACTCAGCACAGGCAACAACAGCATCCCTGACAGATGGCCAGCCAGCCTATGAAAACCTCCAACAAAGGAGAGCCCACAACTTCATGAGGCAGACCATTCCAATGCCAGACATCTGACAGTTAGGAAGATCTTCCTCATGTGTAGGTGAGGCATCAAGTGTGTCACCATCTTGTTTAGAATTTACTTTAACATTGTAGAAACAGTTGTGCAGAGCCTTGATTCAGGTTGGGATCATGGTGTGTAGAGGGTGTGTCACTCATTAGTTCTGTGAAATTGAAGTAGAAACCCTCCCCCCCCCCAAAGCCATTATAGGGCTTCCAAAGGTGCCATTGAAACAAAAGTACAGGTTGAATTCTAACCAACTGCCCTACAGTGTAACAGCCACTGATGTAAATGCTCTGATGCATCCCAGAGAAGCTGTGGCATCACAACTCATCACCTTCCAGAACAAGTGTGAAATATAGGTGGATCTAGGAAGTGTCAAGCCGCAGATATGTCACATGGTCACATGAATGATTGCCACCCCACCCAAAAAGTCCCATCCTGGCTTCATCACCGCAGTTGTTTTTCAGAAACCACCCACAGTCAGGTTGAAAACAGACCCAATATTCTGACAGTAGTCACAGTGGGCTCTTCTCCCATAGTGTGGTTGTGGTTTTGCAGTATATTCTACATATGCACAAGACGAATGCTAAAACAGATCCCAATCTTCTTCCCATGTGCTTAACCGCCTTGTTAAAATCTCTGCGTTGTTAAAATAAGTATTTCAAATATGCAAGTTTACCAAAAACAAAACAACCTGCATTCATATTTCTAAAGAGTTGCAGAACAGCTGCAGAATTTGTCAAGGAGAGGTTGGTAACCGCTTTAGAGCTAGCCAATAGGTTACTGCCATTTTCTCCACTGAAATGTTGGCATTGGTTCAGGTCAGCACAGTTTAAACCAGGGGTGGCCAACCCCCAGCATCCCACATGCCACTATGTACATAATTGTGAATGTGCCACTCCACCTTATTTCCGCGCTCTCCGGACCTGTGTTTCATTGGCCCACTGATCTGCTCTCAGCTATCTTTGCCCCACCCAGGACCTTATCACTACCTTGCTGAGCTTTGTTTCAGGAGAAGCACTGTGCACTCACAGCCATGGGGCCCTGCCTCTGCTGGCACAGCTTTGCATGTGCCACTACATAAGAACATAAGAACAGCCCCACTGGATCAGGCCATAGGCCTATCTAGTCCAGCTTCCTGTATCTCACAGCGGCCCACCAAATGCCCCAGGGAGCACACCAGATAACAAGAGACCTCATCCTGGTGCCCTCCCTTGCATCTGGCATTCTGACATAACCCATTTCTAAAATCAGGAGGTTGCGCATACACATCATGGCTTGTACCCCGTAATGGATTTTTCCTCCAGAAACTTGTCCAATCCCCTTTTAAAGGCGTCTAGGCTAGACGCCAGCACCACATCCTGTGGCAAGGAGTTCCACAGACCGACCACACGCTGAGTAAAGAAATATTTTCTTTTGTCTGTCCTAACCCTCCCAACACTCAATTTTAGTGGATGTCCCCTGGTTCTGGTATTATGTGAGAGTGTAAAGAGCATCTCCCTATCCACTCTGTCCATCCCCTGCATAATTTTTTATGTCTCAATCATGTCCCCCCTCAGGCGTCTCTTTTCTAGGCTGAAGAGGCCCAAACGCCGTAGCCTTTCCTCATAAGGAAGGTGCCCCAGCCCCGTAATCATCTTAGTCGCTCTCTTTTGCACCTTTTCCATTTCCACTATGTCTTTTTTGAGATGCGGCGACCAGAACTGGACACAATACTCCAGGTGTGGCCTTACTATAGATTTGTACTAGAATAAGAACATAAGAACAGCCTCCTGGATCAGGCCATAGGCCCATGTAGTCCAGCTTCCTCTATCTCACAGCGGCCCACCAAATGCCCCAGAGAGCACACCAGATAACCTCCATCCTGGTGCCCTCCCTTGCATCTGGCATTCTGACATAGCCCATTTCTAAAATCAGGAGGTTGCACATACACATCATGGCTTGTAACCCATAATGGATTTTTCCTCCAGAAACTTGTCCAATCCCCTTTTAAAGGCATCCAGGCCAGATGCCGTCACCACATCCTGCGGCAAGGAGTTCCACAGACTGACCACACGCTAAGTAAAGAAATATTTTCTTTTGTCTGTCCTAACCCTCCCAACACTCAATTTGAGTGGATGTCCCCTGGTTCTGGTGTTATGTGAGAGTTATGTGGAAAGAGCATCTCTCTATCCACTCTGTCCATCCCCTGCATAATTTTGTACGTCTCAATCATGTCACCCCTCAGGCACCTCTTTTCTAGGCTGAAGAGGCCCAAACGCCGCAGCCTTTCCTCATAAGGAATGTGCCCCAGCCCAGTAATCATCTTAGTCACTCTCTTTTGCACCTTTTCCATTTCCACTATGTCCTTTTTGAGATGTGGCGACCAGAACTGGACACAATACTCCAGGTGTGGCCTTACACAGAAGATGTGGCCTTACATCAGAATGGTCCTGATCCAATTAATGCAGGCTCCAACAAACTCTCAAGAAGGAAGTGTCCCATCCCCCAAACTGACAAGGAAAATGTATTGAGCCCGTGGAAAGCGAAACTGAGCCACACGTGTGTGTTTATTCACAAGTTGGTGAATGTTCCTTGGCTCCTCTTATCGAAGGGCAGGCAAAGGGGAATCCAAGGCCACCAGGATGGTTCCAGTCTGATGAATGTGGAGCCCAAGAAATGCTCCAGAATGCACCCATTGTAAAAAGGATAAAAACAAGACTGGTAAGGTGAATGAGATGAATGGTAAGATGCCGTTGAAGGAAATGAGAATTGATTGGCCCTACCCTATCTTGAATGCATTGCTATCGTTGGCTGTGATGGCTATCAACCAACCAGGGACAAAGAGCACTGTAACAAAACATCCCTAGAGGAAGCTATCAGAAATATTACTGTAGTTGGCAGTAGGGAGCTTGGAAGCATATGGAACTGCTGGAGACCAGATTTTCCAGTGGGCCTTGTTTCTTCACTGATGAGCCGCACCCTTTGACCGCAGGATTTTGCCAGTGAGCTCTTGAAGAGAACAAGGCCTAGTAGGAAAGGTTGAGGGAACTTGGTAAGGCCGAGCAGCTGCTGGAGATGATTCACACAAAACACCAAACCCTAACCTTGCTGCCATGAAAGTGGGGGACTTCCTGTTTCATTTACAGGGACAGTGCACATTTGCTGTAAGGTGGAGAGTGTATTGTCTTGATGGCAGCTTGGATGGAGGCAGCAGTGGCAGTAGACTCAGGGTGAAAGGCACCCTGAACCTGCTGCCCCCTCAGGCCCCTCCCAATCTGCTGCTGGTTCCATCAGATGGCTTCATGGGTGGGCTGGCAGTGCCTCATCCACTGACTGCTTCTTTAGACCACGATGCCCCTTCTTACAGCCAAGAGCCCCTCCCTTGTGAAAAGGGGAGCATATTTCAGCAAAGAAAGAAGCCTCAACTAGCACTGTGTTGTTGTCTGCTGGGGCAGAGGACTCCAGAGCTGAGCAAACCTAACACACTGCCCAGACCGGGGCTTGGAGCCAAGTGTCTAGCCACCAAGGCTCAGGCTTGTAGCTGCCATCCTCGTGTGACATTTTTTGTCTCCTGACAGGTGTCCACTTTGGGCTACTGTTCCCCTTCTGGGTGAATGTTGGCTGCCTTTCAGCTGGCTCTGGGCCCAGTCTGCCCTCTTCCTGAGACCTAGGAACTTTTTAGCAATCAGGAGGCTCAGATCAATATTTTTAACAAGTGCTTTTGGTAGCACCCCATGGCCCCCATTTCTCAGGGTAGCTCAAATGTCCTGTCTCAATTTTTGCATTTGGGGCAGGCAGGCGTGGCCTCAGGAGTGTGGCAGTTTTAGCCATCAAGTGCCATGGAGGGGCCCAATGTGAGATTCTGCCCCAGGGACCCCAGTAACCTGGTGCTGGCATTGGGAGCAAGGCTGGCACCATCCTGCAACCTCCTTGGGCAACTGATGCCCCCCTGACACTCTCATCAATCACTACGAATGCCAGGTCCTCTCCCCCTGGAAGGATTGAGCCCAGGACATGGAGCTCTTTTCAAGCCCTATCTTCTCAGCAGCTGTACCAGTGGCTGATGTGTGCCTGACATGTCCTATCAATGTAATAGGTATTGCATATATTTTAGCAGATAGCATAATGGTACCAGATCTAAGAATCTGGCTACCATATGGCAAATATCAAAATTCTGAAGAATAGCAGTTGGGAACCAAGTTCAGTGTGGGAACAAGAAATCCCTGCACACAGAAAGCAAGCAAGTCAGGAGGAAGACATCCAGACTCCATCAATGACCCTCCCCTCCCCCCAGGTTCCACCTTTGTACTCCCCCAGGCTCCATCCCCAATCCTTACCAGGGGCCAGTATTTTAGGAAATCAAGTCCTGTTTTGAGAAATCAATGCAATTTATCAGTTCTGAAGCCAAGAATCATGACTGTCTGTTTGCCTGAAGCTTGAGGTTAAAACAAGGGCTGTATTTTTCCATTGTCTGATTTTACAATTTCAGTAGAGACTTCTTGAACTCAGGCCCTCTGCAAAGGGGAAAAAAAAAAGCTGCAGAAATGCAGTGGAACAGTGCAGGTGGCTTTTATGGTTCTCCTAGCATCAGCAGCCTTGCCTGTCACACAGCGAGTCAACTCAGGTGGTAACTTTGGAGATCTTGGACTATCTCCTCCCCACCAGGCTCATTGCCTCTTTTGCAGCCAGCAAGAGTCCCACTGGCATCATTTCAGGAAGCTCAAGGCCATAAGTGACATCACTTTAGTCTGGGGCCAGCCCATCCATGAGGCCAGCTGAAGTGGTTGACTCAGGCAGCAGACTGGAAAGGGGCACTCTCTTCCATCTGCCTCCACTGATCTGCTTCCTGGATTGCTAAAAGAAGAAGGGGGCAGTGGAGTGAAAAAGGGAGGAGAGGAGGGTGGTGGGATAGAGTGTCAGAGGAGCAGAGCCTGGCACATCACCAGGAAAGGGAGATGACATTAGGCAGGCTGCCACAGGTGCCAGGAGGTCTTGGGCCAGCCCTGTTCTAGCCCAACTCTAGGGAGAAAAATATCTCTTCTCTCCCTACCTCCTCTCCTACTTCCATTCCCTCCTTGGTTGCTCTGCTCCAGCCTAGCAGCCAACAGCAGAGATAGTATAACAAGATCAGCCAGAGAAGAAGTTGCAGGATTAGTGTGCATGTGCAAAGGGAAGGAGTCATAATGCCATAATGTCCCTGCTAACTGGGTAAGAGGCACTTTTTCAAGTGGGTGCTCCTCTTTTATTTAGCAGAGGGAGAGTAACTGGCCCTCCTCACCCCAGCAGTTGCCTCTTCTGTGGCTGTCTGCTGGTGCTCTTTTGCAACTTTTTAGATTGTGAGCCCTCTTGGGACAGGAAGCCATTAGATATTTGATTTTTCTCTGTAAACCGCTCTGTGAACTTTCTGTTGAAAAGCGGTATATAAATACTGTTAATAATAATAATGTCTAGGACCACTACTACAGGATAAGTAGAAGCCCTGTGCAGAGGACAGATAGTTGACAATGGAGGTGGTGTCCAGTGGAGGAGGTGTCCAATGGAGAGTGGACAATAGAGGGAGGGTCAGGATTGTATCCACTGGCACCAACCTCCACACATTTCATTCATTCATTCATACATGTGTGCATGAGTAGGCTCTGTGCAGAAAGTCAGATGTGCAGAAACTCAGATGAATGTGAGGGGCATGTGAGGGTAAGGGGGCAGGGCCAATAGGTGTGGCCCCAATCCCTCCCTCCTGCCACTAGTGTTGTCACATTTTGAGCTGGATCCTATAAACTCTCCATTTAACTGCAGCTTGATCTGCAGTAATTAGCACCTAAGACTTCTATATCCAATTAAAGGCATCTGAGGCAACTAACTGCATGAGTTTTATCTGATTAATCTGTCAGTTCAGTCTGTGCAAATGTGACATGTGCTGTTTTCATAATGGGAGGGGATGGAGTTGTTGCTCAGTGGTCAACACCAGCATGCAGAAGGTGCCAGTTTAAAACCCTGACAGCATCTCCTGCAGGGCAGGGAAAGACCCTTCTCTGCTTGAAATTCTGGAGAGTTGCTGCTGGTCAGTGCTGACAACAGTGAACTAGATGGACAATGGTCTGACTCAGCATATAAGGCAACATCATATGTACATCTAATTATTACTTGTCTTGAGCTGGATCAGGTCAAAGACCCATCTAGTCCAGCTTCCTGTGTTACACAGTGGCCCACCAGATGCCTCAGGGAGCACACAATAGCTGTACCCTGTTGCCACTCCCTTGCTCATTTGGCATTCAGAGAGGCTACCTCCAAAACCAGAGATTGCATTTAGTCATCTGGCCTTGAAACATGTGATGGACTTTTCCTCCATAAATTTGTCCACTTCCCCTTTAAAGGGATCTGGGCCAGGTACCATCACCACATCCTGTGGCAAGGAGTTCCACAGATTAATTACACGCTGGGTAAAGAAATATTTTCTTTCCCAAGACCGGTCCTTGAGGCACACTACATTTCACTTCTCTCCATTGTGAAAATTTTCCTTTGAAACCCACCCTCTGTTTTCTGCTCCTCAACCAGTTCCTCGTCCATAAGAGGACTTACCTGCCCTCTTATTCCCTGACTGTGAAGTTTTCTCAGGAACCTTGGGTGAGCAGTTTTTAAAAACCTCCTTCAAAGCCAAAATGGGGGAGGGTAGTCGGGCTCTCTGGGGGCCATCGCAGAGGAGGTCCTGCACCACATACATGCTTACTGAGCTCTGTCATTGATGGCAGGTAAAGCAGTGAGCGGGCAGAACAGTGTAATGGCAGGTGGTCCTTAAGGTACATGAGCACTTTAAAGATAACAACGAGCACCTTGAAGTGGAGCTGGAAACAAGTGGGAAGCCAGTGCTGCTTGCACACAGTCAGGATCGCGTACTCAGAGTGAGATGGTCCCCCAGATGTCTGCAGCATTTGGCACAATTTCAGGATCCTATTCAAGAACTGCCCCATGTAGTTTAGCGGCATTTATTGTGTTTAGTTCTGAGCCCTGGAAAACTTCACCCCTTGCTTTCTGCAGATCAGTCCTCTGGAGCAGGCAAGGCCCATTTGCTGCCTGCCCACACATTAATTCTCCAAGCCATGAGACCAGCAAAGGGCCAAAGGCTGCCCTCAGGAAGGGATCTACACTCAGAGGCAGAGCTCTGCTGACCTCCCCTCCCCCTGGACAGTTGGACAGGAATTCCTCCTTGGGGCCAGCAGGGGTTTGCCATCCACTCTCCTCCTTCTCTGCTGCTCTAATAGGGAACAGCTGTAAGTGGGCCCCTGATTTTCCATTTGCATTGGCTGAGCTGGAATTGTCAGCTCACCAACACAGCACTGGAGTTCCCCAGCAGCTGCTGCTCTTGTTCATGCGCAGCCAGCTTTTCCTGCCTCTTTCTTTGGAAATTCCCCACCGTTATGGTCATGGGGAGTGCAAGGTCCCCGCTGGAATGAGGCACTGTAAAAGGGCCCTGGGAGAACGTCACTGGCACATTTAGACAATGCATTAGCGCGGCGCTGTAGTCAGGGACGGTGTGAAGTGGGGCTGGGATGCTTGCATGTTGTAAGTCAGCATGAAGCAGCAAAAACCAAAGTACTAGTTAGTATCTTTAACATGATTCAATTTATTTAATAATCTAAATCAGATGCTCTGTGGAAAAAAAAGTATCAGGTCCCCAAGTACTTTTTGCCAATTGCTTGAGTACTGTGGCATTCGTTGGCCGGAATGCAGCACTTTTCCCCTGATCTCTCCCTGTCAGTGGTTCTCAAACATTTTAGCAATGGGACCCACGTTTTCAAATGACAATCTGTTGGGATCCACTGGAAGTGATGTCATTAACCTGGAAGTGATGTCATGGCCAGAAGTGACATCATCCAACAGGAAAAATTTTAACACCCCCATATGACGAAATCAAATTCAGTAAGTAAGGTTCCAATCCTATCCACACTTTCCTGGGAGTAAGCTCTATTGACTATAATGGGACTTACTTCTGAGTAGAAAGGCATAGGCTTGAGCTCTTTGTAAACTAAAAGTTTACAATAAGTTTAAAATTTTATGTAAAATAAAGACGAACTCTCCTAACCCTCCCAAGCAGTTGCTGATATGTTTAATTCCCCAAAACTCCAAAGGCTGCAATCCTATCCACACTTCCCCAGGAGGAAGCCCCATTGACTCTCATTGTTCAAAGTGCATATATAGTAGCCTGTTAAAAGGACAGATCCCCAAATGCAGTCACATACTACAGTAGCATCAAGTCTAATATATTAAAAATAAAATGCGTATTGAAATGAATAGAGACCCACCTGAAACTGGCTTGCGACCCACCTAGTGGGTCCCAACCCACAGTTTGAGAAATGCTGTCCTAAGTGAAAAAAGTTTAGGGACATTGGCTGAATGCAGGCATTTGAGGCAGACCACAATTTGATGGGCTGATAGAGCCCTGACATTCTGCGTTCCTTCCTCTTTCCTCCTGTTCCTCTCCAGTTCTGGCTGAAGGGAAGGAATCCTGGTATCTGAAATCACAGTTTGGGCAATACTTGCACCCATTGCATAAGGAGGTGCAGGTGTTCCATTGGGGGGCAGTGCAGACTTTGATCCAGGGGCCCCAGCAATCAGGTGCCAGCACCTTGTGGGAGAACCAGGGCTGGCATATAATCCCTGTGGCAGGATACGAAATGCAGCCCCCCCCCATTATCTGATGATACACCAGCCTCTGCTCCTCCCACTCTCAGTACACTCCCTTCCGCTTTTCCTGTCTGCCCCCCTCTGCCTCTTCCAATCCAGGGAATGGAAGGAGTAGTGGAGGCAGTAGGTGGACAGAGATGGGCACCCTCCCCACCAACCCGCTGCCTGAGGCAACCGCTTCAGTTGGCCTCATGGGAGGGCTAGCCCCAGGGAAGGACCACCGGAATAGAAATTGGCAACAGGTGCCTGGACTGTCCCATCCTTTGCAGGGCAGTGTTCTGAGATTTCCCAGCATTCGTATCAGCTGCAAATGAGAACAAAAAATAGCACAGAAAACAGCAATTGCAAAATGTTGCAAAAGATCAGACTAAACGAGGCAGGGAATATATGACTACTAGGCAGTAGCATTCCTGAAATGGATTTAAGGCTTATGGTGGATAAGAAACAGAAAATGAGTCAAGAGCATGACAGTGTGACACAAACAGCCAAGGCCATTTTAGGCTGTCCTCTCAGAGCTGTTGTGCGTTGTGTGCCCAAGCTGCAAAAAAAATCACTATTTTTCTTCTCCAGTAAGCCTCATTCCAGTATGAAAGAATGTCAAAAGGAAGTGAGCGATAGAATAGGACAGGAAACAAAGGCTTTTATTATGACACAGGAGACAGTCATAAGTTAAATAACCTGTTGGGGGGAGGGGAGAGAAGAACCCCTGCTTCCATGGCCCGGCTTCTGCCTGCCTATGTTGAGGAGAGAAAGCAGAGGTGCTAGAGGGGAGAACTGCCAAGCGCCCTTGACTGAGTGGCACTTAGCGTGATGGTCATGATTTGTGTGCGGGGGTGGGGGAGCAGACTGGTCTGTTGTGACTCTTGCAACTGATGTGGCTATGACATCCAATGCCTTCGTTGTTGGTGCCCCTGCTTCAGGTAACGGTGATCACCTTTTTGGTCTGACCTGCTCCTGCGCATTAAACAGCAGCTACAAATCCAGCAGGGAAAGCTTTACTTGGCATGAAAAAAATGCGGTGGAAAAAACTTTACTTGCCAAATGTCAGCATCAAGAGCTGATATTTAAAGGCACAGGAGCGTCTCCTGTTTAAAACACACACACACACACAACCAAAAGTTGGCAGCATAAATAACAGGTACCCTATTCACCCAGCTTCTATAATCTGGACCCCTCCCTGCTGATCACTGCTTAGTGACAAGTGACAGGACATCATCTCTCTCTCTCTCTCTCTCTCTCTCTCTCACACACACACACACACACACACACACACACACACACCCAATACAACCACAGACCAAATTGAGGGGGGGGGAGGCCACCATGTAGCAGTTATACAAAGAGTGTGTCATTGCTTTTAGCAGCCCATGTGCATGAGATGGGCATTGCCAGTGGGCAAGGCTGGCTGTACCAGGAAGGGGGTGAAGTGGGATGCTTCAGGCAGCTGATTATGGTTCAGTTCTCATCATAGCCCCCACCCCCACCATGGTTGGGCTGCAGAGGAAGGAAGACCACTGTGCTTTCCTTCTCTTCCTAATAGAAAAGGAAGGAAGGGGGAAAGGTTTGGAAGAAGGAAGGAACTGGGGTGTATGGTTTGAAATAGGAAAAAAAAAAAGAAAAGGGAGGGAAAGGGAAAGGATTGGTGGCTGAACTGTACTATGTGTCACTCTGGGCTGTGGCTAAGGATGGAATGCTCCCTCACAGAAAAAATACTCTGCAGGTAGAAAACTAATATGTCAGAGCCAGCAGTGTTGTTATGACGTCTCTTTCATGTTCTCCCAGAACATGTTCTGATAGGGTGGTTCACCTCAGCTGCCATCCTTACACTGCATATTCCTGCATCCATGGAGGAGGCCCAATTTCATGGCAGCCCCTTCCGACCTGTCACCCAGGGTGGACCGCTCCTCTGACCCCACTTGCTACACCACTGGTCAGAGCAAAGACCAGAATACTTCTCTCTAACCTCTTACTTTCTGTATGCAGGGGTTTTTCCCCGCCTTGATAGAACATGGGAGCTGCCTCCTCCTGAGTAAGACCACTACCTCTGCATTACCAGCACTGACTGGCAGCACCTTCTCCACGGTTTCAGGTTAGGTCTTTCCCTCTAGTAGAGATGCTACTAGAGGTGGAGGCTGAGTTCTCCAGCAGGCTTGGCAGGGGCTCTGTCACTGACCTATGGTTCAGCATTCACACATATGAGCCCTTCCTGCAATCTGAAGTTCAGACACTGGGTGACTACCTTGGTGAGAGCCAAACCCAAATTCCCACATTGTAATGGCACCACTATTTTAAGCCACATTTGAGGGGGAAATCCATCAATAACATTTATGGGATCTCAGACCATCTGGCCCCAAGAAAAAGGTCCCTCTGCTCACCAAGGGGTGTTACAGAATGGGGGCAGGGCACTGAAGATCACACTGATGGAATGATGGGCAGGGCCTGCCCCCACTTCCCCAGCCCAGCCATCTGTTCCCTCTTCCTCTTCTCTCCCACCATGGCAACCGGCATCATTTGTGGACAGTCAGAGGATGGCTTCAGGGACCATCTGTTGCCCACCAATCATCTATCGGTGCTCACAGAGGCTGCTGTCACCAGTCACTCACTTCTCTTGGGGTGCTACATATGTAACTAGCAGACACCAAACCTGCCCTAGTGGATCACTCCAGTGTTCCCTGGCTGCCCCTTGCCCTGGCTCAGAAGAAGGCACATGCTTGAAACTAAAGGGAAGAAGTCGATTTAGGCTAGATGTGAGGAAGACCCTCCTACGTAAAGAGCTGCCCCTTTTACGCCAGCCCATGCCCATATTAGGATTGCACCCTCTAAGACATTTTCACTGAAAGGAAGCTGAATACCACCCTTGGGAGGGCAGTGGGTAGTCGAGTCCTTTGGGTGATAACGCAACTTATCAATTTGAAAAATTACATTACTTGAAAAGAACGTGGGTGCATTTTGAGGCAGGCTCTCAGTTCACGAGGGGTGATGGTGAGCACAAAGAGCCCTTACAAAAGAACATAGGAAAAGTCAGACCAACAGCTCATCTAGAGCCCAATCCTATCCTTCACCATTGTAAGCGATGCAGCTGTGCTGTTGGAGTGTACGCAGGAAGGGAGGGGTGCAGTCAGATGGTCATTCCCATTGAATTCACTGGGACTTACCTCCAGGAAAGTGTGCATAGGATTGCAGCCCATTACTATTATTTTTCAATAGTCGTTTTATGTGAAACGGAAGCGCCAGGCAGGCTTTCTGCCATGCAACTGCCTCCTTGTGCCATTTTTTCACTGAATTGTGATTCTGCGGTTTCACAAGGCATATGGGGGCAGTTGCAGAGATCCCCTCTGGGTAAGGAACAATCTTTCATTTACCGGGAGGTAAACCTCTGCAGCATGGGCAACTTCTACTCAGACCTGCGTGAGCTAAATAATTGGTGCAAGTTCTCATGGACCTGCTCCATGGGATTGGAACTGAGAAGGTGGATATCCGTGGTGCCAGCGGCACCGATACCACCATCGTCCAGGGCCTGATCCACCCATCCCCCACTCCCATTTCCACCCTTCTAACCACCCCGTTTTGCCCCCCTGCCTGCCTCCGTTCCCCACTCCCTCATGCTTTACATGCTGACTTACCCACTCCAGTGAGCAGTCGCGGACAGGAAGTTTCAGGCCTTGACCCCAGTGCTTCTGGCAGCATGCTAACTAGTGAGCTGTCTGAGTGCCTTTTACGACTGGCACTGACTGCTGTAGGGCAGTCAATGCCCGTGGAGAATGACGTGTGACATCAGGGGGTGAGTATAGGATTGGGCCCCAAGTGAGATTATACATATTATTTTATTAAAAAATGAAAATGTGTGGCAACTAATGGGGGTTTGAAAATGGAACCCTGTTTGTGCCTTCAGGTCCTTGGTTCATATTGAGTTTGGAAAAGATGGGAGTGGATATGAATGGAGACATTCGCAGCTGGTTCCATTCATTCTGAAAATGAATGTTCATCCTTACGGCGTGGAGCCTGAAAGTCAGGGACAAGTATTGGGCTGGCGGTGGGTGAGAAATATGCACATTACTGAGGCCTAGGCTGCTTTCCCATTACCAAGCAGAAAAAAAACCCGAGACAAAATTATGTTGAGGATATGAATGGATTGAAAACGGATTTCCATGTTTCTGTGCACCTGTTGTCCAGATATCGTGAGATTTGCTAGAGCCCACTGGGAGTGTTAATTTGTCAGTTCAATAAACCTTTATTGGTATAATACAACAATCAGAAGATAAGCATATAAGCATAATAATATCAAATAAGAAAATCAACCAAATTCATTCATCTCCGTCTTGCCATCAGTTTCAAAAAACTAGCAGCCCTCTCAAGAGTCTTAGCATCTTCCTCCATGAGGATGCACCGTATCTTATCCTGATCAGCCCACCCACTTACCTTTGCTAAAATCAAATCTTGATGTGATAATCACTAATCTTGATACAATGGGCAATACAGGATCATATACACTAAGCTTTCAAACGCCCCCCCCCCAGTTGACATACACACTGTCTCTCAGGATAAGGGGTCCCAGCATTGGGAGTGGTAGGACCAGACCAGGACCTCCTGGCACTTGAGGTGGCATGTCAAGTGCTGCCCCTCTTACCAATGATGTGCCAGCCTCTGCTTCTCCCATTCTCCAACATTCTAGCTCTGCACTTTTCTCCCCGCCTCATGACCTCTTCCTCTCTGACCCCCCTCTTTATTTTCCAGTCCAGGGAGCAGAAAGAAAAGGAGGAGCAGTGGAGGCAATAGGTGGACAGAGATCACCAATCTACTGCCTGAGTTGACAGTTTCCATTGGCCTCATGGATGGGCCGGCTCAGGGAAGAAGCATTACAGCAGAATAAACCACATGATGGATGGTGAGTTGCTGGGCCTTCTCTAGGACAGAGGAAGGATCCTTGTGCCACAGTTAAGCTCTGACTTGTAGTTTGACAGGTTGAGAGATTTGTGTTTCCTCGGGTGACGTGCTTTCTCAAGAACTACCCATCCCAGAGTGCACAGGCAGGAAGGAGCAACAAAATGCCACAATTCTCAGAGACAGTGGGAGCCAGTGGTCCTAACAGACCTTACAGGCCCAGGTGTGATTTCAGAAATGTAGAAAATATATATTTTTTGTTGGCAACCTTCAGTCTCGAAAGACTATGGTATCGCACTCTGAAAGGTGGTTCTGGAACAGCGTCTAGTGTGGCTGAAAAGGCCAATTCGGGAGTGACAATCCCTTCCACACTGGGAGCAAGTGCAGTCTGTCCCTGGTCTGTCTCCCTGGCTATGGGCCTTCCTTCTTTGCCTCTTAGCCTCAGACTGTTGGCCAAGTGTCTCTTCAAATTGGGAAAGGCCATGCTGCACAGCCTGCCTCCAAGTGGGCCGCTCAGAGGCCAGGGTTTCCCACTTGTTGAGGTCCACTCCTAAGGCCTTCAGATCCCTCTTGCAGATGTCCTTGTATCGCAGCTGTGGTCTACCTGTAGGGCGCTTTCCTTGCACGAGTTCTCCATAGAGGAGATCCTTTGGGATCCGGCCATCATCATTTCAGAACAAAAACATAATTTTTTATTTCATGATTTGTGACACTAAACGTGTAAGATATGGCCAGGGCTTTTTTTCTAATGGAACATGGGGGGACAGAGTTCCGGCATCTTTTTGCAGGGGCCCCTCCCCTTTGGAGGCATTCCAGGAGGGGGGGAGCAAAATAGAGGCATTCGCTGGGTGGGTGCTGGGGGGTGCAGGGTGGGCAGGCGCCTGGCCCCTGCCTGACCACACAACGACCCCCTCCTGCCCCCATCTCCAAGCTCTCGCCTGAGCCCAGCCTGCCTCCCCTCCCCCCGTGCTCTGCTTCCCAGCGCAGCTTCCTAAGCCAGTGGAGGGCACAGGGGACACGCACCGACACCGAGGAGGAGGATGGACAGCCAGCCAGCCAGCCAGCCAGCCAGCCAGGGAGACGGGCTGTGGCACCCACGGAACGCCCAGGTACTGGCTTGGTGGAGGAGGAGGGGAAGGAAGCTGGCTGGTGCAGCCCCCGTGCCAATCTGCAGAGCCTAGGCGTGTCTACTCAGAAGTATGTCTCATTGTGCTCAATGGGGCTTGCTCCTGGGAAAGGGTGCATAGCCTTGCAGCCTAAGAGCCCAAGCATGTCTACTCAGAAGTAAGTTCCATTGTGTTCAATGGGGCTTACTCCCGGGAAAGTGTCATAGCCTTGCAGCCTGAGTAGACAGGCACAGGAGGGGCTCTGAGGCTGCAGTCCTCTCCACACTTTCCTGGGAGGAAGCCCCACTGCCTCTAATGGGACTGACTTCTGAGGAGACAGGCACAGGATTGGGCCCTGAGGCTGCCATCCTATCCACAGTAAGCCCCATTCACTAAAGTTGACTTCTGAGTAGACATGCATAGGATTGGGCTCTTAGGTTGCAATCCTAGGCACTTTCCTGGGAGTAAGCTCCATTGTCTAGAACGAGACTTACTTCAGAGTAGACATACCTAGGATTGGGCTCTTAATCCTGGCAGAGATACATATCTGCACCCATTTTCACATGCTAAGGGCAGGTGAAAAGGGATTCTACGTGTGTACAATGTGCTGTCCAGCCTTGCCAGAGATCCTCCTCATCCTTCCCCCACAAGCATGCCCTCCACCAGCCATCGTTTGCAGCTCCTCTCCAGCAATGCACAGTAGCTGCTCAGGGCAGCAGAGAACATACAATTGCATGCCAAGCGCCTTCCCAAAGACACAGAGTATTCTGATACCTGAATTAAACCATATTTAATTGCTTGTTTGCAAACGTAGCTGTTTCTGTGTGCACCTAAAGACCCCTCTCGTTTAAGAATTCCTTTTTTGTTCTTACTCCCACAGTTGCTTAGAGTAATTTTACTACATGGAACTCATGTAAGCCATTTTTCGGAATCCATTCACTGCTTCCTCTCCTCGAAGTAGTGCCACACTACATACTACACGCTACAAGTGCACCTGTACAGTATTTTTCCCCATGTGTAGAAAAAGTAGCTAGGGGGAAGGGGATGTGGAGATTGACAGCCCAATCCTATGCATGGCTACTCAGAAGTAAGTTCATCTTTAGGGGGAAGCACATAAAAAATATTTTATTTCTCCAATAAAAAATGGTTTAAAAACAAACAAACAAACAAACAAACAAATAAATAAATAAATAAAAGATTAACAAGTTGTGAGTTCTTGCACCTTTTTATTTACAAAAAAAGCACTGGATATGGCCATAGTATGTTCCTGGAGGGACCCCATGTTATCAGTGTGTACTGTCCCCTGATGATGCTTGGTTCTTGATGAAAGGTCTACCATTTAGCCCTACCTGTTTGGGGTGCCCCTGGCACACACTCCCTAACCAGCAAGCTCTGGCTCACACTCTCACATGTCCAAAATATTGAATGTGTAGATTCAGCCCTATTGTGGGACTCAGATGAGCTGTGTAGAGGTTGGGCTTGCTGCTGGACAGAGCATAAGCAACAGGCCTTAGTACTACATAAGCATTAAAAGGAAAGGCTTGTGGCTGTAGATTTGACATGTAACCTTTCTCTGCAGGGTGGCAAAGTGAACCAAAACTTCCAGCTGTTTCTCCTTGGTCCTGGGGTACTTAGCAAGCAGTTTGAAACTCATCCCCATTCTTCCTTATCACACGCATCTCATCAGTGTCCAATTCAGGAGAGACGCTCTGTATTTGGAAAAGGCTTGCCTGCTGTTCAGGTGTGGAAAGGTGGGGAGTTCACTGGTCCTCTAACTAGCCCAAAATTTTCTCCTTTAAGTGGCAGCAGCTCTCCAGGGGGACCTATCTCTGAGCAGATCTTCCAGCTGGAGATGGAACCTGGAACCTTCTGCATGCAAGTCAGATGTTCTATCATTGGCGCTATCATCTGGACACTGGAGAATCACTTCTGACCAGGAGACATCTGTCTCAACACCTCTGCAACTTCTGAGATTTCACCAGTAACTGCTCACAAATTTTCACATTCCTGTCTGGCAACCATAAAAGCTTGAAACCTGCCTTGGGAATGAGAGAGAGAGAGAGAGAGAGAGAGAGAGAGAGAGAGAGAGAGATCCTTTGGTTGCTGAATTCTGCACCTGATCTCTAGTTCTGTGCATGACATCACAGACATGTGGTATACAAACAGCCCTGAATCTCATCTTCTGCTGTGCCGACAAGCGTTTTGCAAACTGCCGTGGCACTTTGCCAGCAGCCGCTGTCAGAAGGGACCGTGAAAATAAATGAGCAAACTTGGTTGCTGCTGGTCTGTGTTGCTCCTTTCTCCGTTGCATGGAAAGCCACATCGACAGTGCAGAAACACTTTTGCCATTTGGCTCTTCAGCAGGATCCATATAGGTGGAAAGTTTCAGGAATGGAGCTTTGCCTATAGGTTGCCCGGGCAACTGTTGCCATAGTAGACATCCCATGGTGAAGTTGACAAGCACAATGATGAGTCCACCGTTGTCTTCAGAGATATCCTTTGTCTCATAGAAGGAGCTGTTTTATGGGATGGCGCATGCCTGAGCCACCTAAAAGCTGCCAGAAGAGCCCTGCAATTAGCCGTTTCTCTCTTCCAAGGGCTCCTTCGCTAATCAGGATTACCCCAGCCTACAAGAGGTTGGCCAGAAGAGAAAATCTGAGCAGATGTTTTCCAGCCTTTGCATCACTATATCGAAAAAAGCTGTACCTGCAGCCTGAAATTCTCTTTTCTGTGCAGCTCTTGAGAATGTAGGTATGGGGGAATCTGGCAAGCCCCAGCCACCAAACCAACCCCATGAGCAGAAAGCTGCATCTCTCTCCCTTTCCAGGGGCAAAGGGTCATGGAGGCCTATTCCTCAATGGCTGAATCTGTAAGGGCACAATCCTAAGCGGGTCTACTCAGAAGTAAGTCCTATTGGGTTCAATGGGACTTACTCCCAGGAAAGTGATGTTAGGATTGCAGCCTAAATTCATTAATTCAGAGCATAATCAGGACCGGCCCAAGACCTCCCCCCCCCCCCGTTGCCAGTGATATGCCAGCTTTTGCTCCTGCCACTCTCCAGTGCCCTGGCTCAGCACTTCCCTTCACATTTCCTCTTCCTCTGTACCCCACATGGTTGGCAACCTTCAGTCTCGAAAGACTATGGTATAAGCCTACAGCACCCGGTATTCCCAGGCGGTCGCCCATCCAAGTACTAACCAGGCCTGACCCTGCTTAGCTTCCGAGATCAGACGAGATCAGGCATGTGCAGGGTAACAGTCTGTACCCCCCTCTTTCTTTTCCAATACCGAGAATGGAAAGAGAAGGAGGGACAATGAAGGCAAATAGGTGGGCAGAGATGGGTGTCCCACAACAATCTGCTGCCT
Organism: Tiliqua scincoides; assembly: GCF_035046505.1. NCBI lineage: Eukaryota > Metazoa > Chordata > Lepidosauria > Squamata > Scincidae > Tiliqua > Tiliqua scincoides. The sequence goes on from NC_089829.1 coordinate 20,691,966, forward strand.
GATGCAGCCACTTCAGTTGGCCTCATGGGTGGGCCAGGTTTGCTTCTCCCTTCCCCAGAGCAGAGGGTCCTGGAGGCTACCTGCTGGATCACTAGCATAAGCAGGGCTGGCCCAAGACCTCCTGACACCTGAGGTGGCATGCCAGATGCTGTACCCCCTGTATCCAGTGATGTGCCAGCTTCTGCTCCTCCAAACCCCTGAATTAGAAAGGAAAAGGGGGATGAAGCAGAAGAGGACTTGTGGAGGAGAGGGGTGGTTTAGACCAAGGTATTCAACAGGCGGGTCAACCTCAACTTGGAAGATAATCTCAGGTGAGTTGCAGCAGTGCTACCGCCGCCATTTTGCTACAATTTCACCTGGAAGGAAAGACGGGGCAGACCAGCACAGCAGCAGTGCATGCTGATTGGCCACCAATGAATGGGAAATGAGAAGGAACCACAGCCACTCACTCCTCTTGTCCACTGGGCTCTTGAAGGTGTGTCCCAGGCTACAGATAGGGGTTTGAGAGTGGTCCCAGTTCTTGACAAGTTGAAGATCACAAGGCTAGGAAATGTACTCGTTAGCCCACCTCTCTCCTCCCCACTTCCTCTTCCACTCTGTTCCCCTCTTCCTTTCCAAATACAGGAGGCGGAGCAGGAGTAGCAAGCTATGGCTGGCATGCTGGCTGGTAAGGGGGGTGGTGGCATTTGGCAGGAACCGTTAAGCTAGGGTTGGATCCAAGCCCTGGGAAGAAACTCCATTGGAACACTTGCTACGTCTCTGCAGTGAAACATCAGAGGCTCTTCAGCCTTCTTCAGACTGAGCATTCCATATCTGTACCCTTTCTGGTATCCCTTGCAGTTTGTAACACATTCTGTAACTTTTAGTCTGTCTCTCCACGTGTGTGCTGTACAAATCTAGGGCATGACTCAGTTATGCCCGTCCTCGTTGACCTGGTCTCCTTTCCACTTCCTTTCTGCACGATTCCTTTCTGGTTGTCAGATCATTAAGCCGGTTCTCTCATGGATCGCTGTAGGTATGGCCTGGAGCTGAAGTATAACAGCGTAAAGTCCGTCAGATTCATTTTGTTGCTTTTGACTGATGTGGGGTCATGGTGAAACAGGGAGAGTGAGAGAGCTCTGGTATTGCTGCACCATTTCTGCCGTCTCCTTTTCACCTTCAAATCCAAAGATAATCCAGGGATCAGACTAAATTGCAAGTGTTTTTCTTCCAGTGGTTTACCTGATAGAATTCCCATCTTCCAAGGAAATCATGCTTGTTGTCCTGAGAAATGTACAAAACCACATCTGAATGGAAAGGTATGGGTAACTGCTTGGGGTGGGAAAATGTCTTGGTCACAGACTGGATTAATTTAAATCTATTTGTTTAGTAACTTGGATACAGAAATCAGTGGTAAAATGGCCAAATCGAGGACGAGAGAAGCAAGCAAGCTGTGAGGAGCTGCAAAGGCACCCATAAGGGGAGAAAAGTGGACAATAAATGGGTGGGTGACATTATTTGTTAACAGAAGTGACAGAATGAACACTTGAAAAAAAATAACCTCCATTTTTGTTACACAGTACTGGGTTCTGAATTAACAATTACAGCTCAAGCAAGAGGCAGTGACATCATTGTCAAAAGCTCCCTGAAAGCCTCGGCCCAGACTGCGTGCAAATTATTATTTCTCGGCTGCAGTGGAGGTGACTTTCTTCTCATTGATACTAGAGTGCTAGCTCTGATCTGGCATTTGTAGCAAACTAGCTGTATAAATGTCACTGAGGCAGTGAAAGTATCTGTTGTGATGGGGGAGCATCTTTTCACAGCAGGACCTAACTGTTGCAGGTTTCCCCATCTCCCACAAAAGTCAAATGTGTAGTGAAATTGACTAGACCAGATAAGCCTCTTCTGGCCCAGTCAATTTCATTCCTAAAGAAAATGTGACTTTTAAAAATGACCACAGTATTTGAGTGCATATTGAACTTAAGAAAAGTCCTGCTGGATCAGGCCAAAGGGAACCTACTTAGCCAGCATCCTGTTTCCCCCAGTGACTAGCCATATGCTTCAGGGAAATGGAGATAATCTCTTCCTTGTACATATTTTTAAACCTTGTTTTTAAAAGTCCTTCAAAATATGCTCTGTGTGTCTCAGGTGTGATGTATATTATTTGTCATAGGGATTCTCCAAAAGGCTGCTGTGACAGTCATATCAAATCATGCACACTGTCCAGGTCTGCAGCAGCTGGTGCCTGGCTGACCCAACTTGGGACAACTTCCTTTTGGTGTGGTCAGTGGTAAAGCAAGGACCAGCTCTCAGGTGACCAAAGGAACACAGCTGGAGCTGCAGCAGGAGCAAGCCTGGTCTCCTTGTGAGAAGAGAGATTTCTTGTTCCTGCCCCTCTCTGATTGCCAGGGCAATAGGGAGCAGGAAGGAGAATCAGCAAGACAGGAAGGCAGGAAACTGGGCACAGTTGGGAGGGGGGGTATAAAAGACAAAGGATGATGAGGAGAGGGGATAGGCTGGCAGGGTGTTTTATGGTGTGTTTGGCAAATAGAGGCTCAGTGAAGCTGCCTTGCAGAGAGGAGGGTGAGGAGGGAGACTCAACCTCTCAGGCACTGTGGAAAGAGGGGCTTCTCAAGGGACCATGACTGTGGGATGCAGAAAGCCCTTTTGAACCCCCTCTCTTGGCTGGTGGGAGACTGATGTAGGAAGGGTAGTGGTGTGAGGCAGGGACTCTGTTGCCACACACACATTTAATGACCCCAGGAAACTAAAAAATTTAGAAAAAAGAATAAGAAAAGCACAGAATGCGATCAAACACAAACAGGTTAACAAGATTACGGATCTTGAAACAGTGGGAACCTAAGCAAATCTCATGTGGAATTCAGCACTTGGCACAGAGTTTGGATTCCTGAAAATGTCAGATTTTTTTTTTTTAAGGAAAAGAAGACCAAGGTTCTCACTCTCATAGTTGTATAGAGAGATACACTGGAAAACATGCATGTGCTGTCTGCCACAGACTCCAGCCTCTGCACTTGCATGGCCACATGTGCTAAGTATGCTCACAAGACATCCCTTACAACACCAGATGCCACAGAATCAAACTTGTGCTTGTAATTTTGCTGGCTGCCCTTGTCACTCTATTGTGCTGTGATGGTTTATTCCCCAGTTTGTTTGGTGGTTGTGATTGATTTTCGTTTCATCTGCTTTTATTCTTTTGTGAATTCTTCTTTGAGCGAAAAGGTGAGATTAAGCACTCTCCAAAGCAAGTGCATAATGAGTGAGGAATGTGGATTTCTCGTGGGCATTCACCTCCGACTCTTTGGCTGTGCGGGTGCAAACAGGGATACCTGTGGTTGTGGGCTCAAGTCATTATCCTGCCGGCACACGCAGGAGATTCCAGGGTGTGTCTGCACTGCCCTGGTCTGTGGTCCCAAGTCATTCATGGGATATTGTGTCTTTGCAGAGAACTCTGCCCTCTGGCCACATTTGTGTAGCCAAGATAGCAACCCTGCAGCTGCTCCCCTTTACAAGACATGCTTATCCCTAGGTGTAAGAGAAGGCAATAAAGCCAGGAGCAGAAGAAGGGTCTGATTTCATCTCGCTTCTAGGTGCTCTCCCTAGAGTGTAAACAAATCCAAGTCTGATGCAATGTGGGGCCCTTTTATCCCAAGTGTGCCAGTGTGAGGAATGAATTGCGCATCACTGTGTCATTCTAGGCTTGCCTTTCCTCTCAAGGAGCAACTCCCAGGGCCGTGATTTAGACTGGACTGATGGTACAGAGGAAGGCGGTGTTAACTCTTTGTTTCTGTGCTATTTCTCCAACTGAAAATCCCCCCCCCATGACTATTTAATCTTCCAGATGTGCCATGGTAGCAAATGGTGGTGGTGGTGCAGTGTGCCCAGAACTCCTTGGAGGAAGCAGGGTAGGATATGAAGGAAGTCAGCTTCATTTCTATGCCACCCTCAGGCAGGCTGAGAGATAGTGCCTTGCCCACGGCTGTCCAGTGAGATTCCTGGCAATGCAGAGATGTGAACTGAGCTTGCTCGGCTCCTATCTAATGTTAAAATCTCTCTCTCTCTGGGGGGGGGGGAGGATGAAGACCATTAATTCTGGCCACAGGCAGTGAGGCAAGCCTGAACATGGTCAGTTCATGGTTTCCCCTCCACCACTACCTCCACCTTCTCCTTACAATGCCTCTCTGAAATAGGTTAGGGTGAGACATACAAGGGCTCATGTGTGGTCCACAGAGGGTGGGAATTTTTACTGTATCTTTATACCTTACAATGTCTTACATGGGAAGCTGCCTTCTGAGTTAGATCCTTGGTCCATCTAGCTCAGTGCTCTCAACACAGCTGGCAGCATCTCCCCCAGGTTTTAGGCAGATGGCAATTTTTCCTCTGCCCTTCCTGGATTTGCTTCTGGGGGACTGAAGCTGGGATCTCCTGCCCACAGAGTGGTGGTTCCACCCCTGAGCTATGGTCCCTCACCTTAAATGACATCTTGCAGAGTGACATGGGTGACACAATACAATGTGTACAATGCCCAGAGTGTACAATCTAAAACAGAGAGTGGAGGTGGCATCTAGGATTCCTGCATCCCCTGAATCTCAGACCCCGAGGCTCAGGGGGTGGACCTCAATAAGTGAGGGATGTTGCCTGGCTGATTATGAGGTTAGGAATGGTGAGATGTGGATCAGGGGACAGAGCTTGGCTGTGCCTAGTGACCCAGGGTGGAGCTTAAATGACTGGAGACGAAGCTAACGGCAACAGGGAGTAAATAGGTTGACTCTCTTTCCCATCTCAGGTTCCAGACCCTCACCCTTTCCCTGAAGACCCCAAGAAGGAGGTTATAAACCTTGAAACCTGAGCTGAAACCTGAAGACTTGGTAGTTCTGAGTGGCATCCCTGGGTTGAATTCACATTTTAGTTCTTGCCTGTGCCCCTCTTAATTTGTCCAGCAAGTGGATTGTTTTTTGCGATTCTTTGGATGGCTTGGACCCATTCTGCAGCTGCCTGGCTAGTTCAGGGGAAGAAAGAGATTCTGATTCATTCTGAAAGAATCCTCTCCACCTCCCCCCAGTTTCCTCTCTAGCTCTGGCACTAGGGATGCTCGCCTTTGGGTTTATCCCTTTCTGCAGCTGCCCAAATGGCAAAAGGTGCTTCCTTATTGCCTTGCTGGAGTCAGCAGAAAAGACATCCGGCTTGGAAGAAAACCCAGTTTTGGAGCAGTCAAACCAAGTGTTAACGGAAGCATCCTCAGGCTGTGAGGTGCCCGGGCAGCAGAGAGCAGACACATGGCACCGCCAGCCTAGCTGACACGCTGACCCGGTCTCCATTTCATAATACTATATGACTGGTCTGAGCTTCCCGAATGCTCCATGCCCAAGGCCAGGAAGGGAAGCATCAGATCAGACAGTCTCCCAGCAAGTCAGCCAGTCTGGATAAAGTGCTGATTTCAGAACTTTTGAATGAACCCAGAGCAGTTTAATGCCATGGGGTTGGTGGAGGGGTCCTTTGTGCTTCAGCCCTGTGGGGCCTCTTTGCATGCTCAAGGGAGCCCTGGTGACCTTTATCTGGACATCGGAAATGCTACCTCCATGTTGATAGTACAAGCTGTTTTCTTATATTTGGTCAACTTCCTGTAGGGTTGGCTCATCTACACATGCTTCCATCTACCTACCCAACTTGGCCATTCTTCCTGCTCCCTGGATTTCTGAAACCAAAGAAGGGGAGAATGAGAAATCACAGAGGCTAGTGTGTCATTAGATAAGGAGGGACAGCATCAAAAGACACATCAAACTAGCTCAGTTGAGCATGGAGAAGCATGGCAGCTGACAAATGACTGCTAACTGGCATCCACACCACCACTGCACCCAAGGCTGTTTGCAGGAGAACATTAAAAAAGGAATTGAGAACGACCAATATTATTATGCATATTGTACAAATTAATATTGAGGCCACATCTGGAATATTCTGTCCGGTTCTGGATGGCACATCTCAAAAAAGTTATAGTGAACTGGAAAAGGTGCAGCAGAGACAGACCAGAATGGTGAGTGGACTGGGGCGACCCTTACAAGGAAAGGCTACAGCATTTGGGGCTCTTTAGTCCAGATGAAGGCACCTGAGGGGGGACGTGATTGAGACCTATAAAATTATGCATAGGATGGATAGAGGGGAATTCTTTTCCCTCTCACACAACACCAGAACCAGGAGACATCCACTAAAATTGGATGAGGCAGAAGAGGCAAAAGGAAATATTTCTTCGCTCAGTGTGTGATTAAGGCTGTGGAACTCCTTGCCACATGATGTGGTGATGGCACCTGGCCTGGATGCTTTGAAAAGAGATTAGACATTTATGGAGGAAACATCCATTGCATGTCGTTGCAAAGTCCATCGTGACTAGTCCTGATGGCTGTATGCAACCTCCAGGTTTTAGATGTAGCCCATCTCTGAATACCAGATGCAAGGGAGTGGCAACAGGATGCAGTGGTTCCCAAACTGTGAGCCATGGCTCCCTGGGGAACCGGCCAGGGGAGCGGCTGAATCCTTTCAAAAAACCTCCTGCCCTATACAACGTATAGCATTGTGTATAGCACAATGTACAGCATCAAACTTTTAGCACCAGGACCCATTTTTTAGAATGAGAACCTATCAGGACCTACCAGAAGAGATGTCATGACTGGAGTGACATCATCAAGCAGGAAAACTTTTAACAATCCTAGGCTGTAACCCTACCCACACTTACCCAGGAGTAAGTCCCATTTGTAAGGAGTAAGTCCCATGTGCTGGAAGAGCTTGACAGTGAACCAACCCTAGAAGAACTTCACGTGGCCCTGGACTCCCTTGCCTTTGGCAAGGCACCTGGAAAAGATAGCATCCCTGCTGAAGTCCTAAAGTGCTGCAAAGAGATCATCGTCACTGAGCTGCATGAAATCCTCTGTCTCTGCTGGAGAGAAGGTGGAGTACCTCAAGACATGAGGGATGCAAACATCATCACGCTGTACAAGAACAAAGGTGACAGGGGTGACTGCAACAACTACCGCGGCATCTCTCTCCTTAGCGTTGTAGGAAAGCTGTTTGCCCGAGTTGCACTAAAGAGGCTCCAGGTACTTGCAGAAAGCGTCTATCCAGAATCGCAGTGTGGATTCCGAGCCAACAGGTCCACCACTGATATGGTATTCTCCCTTAGACAACTACAGGAGAAATGCAGGGAACAACGACAGCCACTCTTTATAGCCTTCATAGATCTCACAAAGGCTTTCGACCTGGTCAGCAGAGACGGCCTCTTCAAGATTCTCCCCAAGATCGGATGTCCACCCAGGCTCCTCAGCATCATCAGATCTTTCCACAAGGACATGAAGGGCACTGTTGTCTTCGATGGCTCCACATCAGACCCTTTTGACATCCGAAGCGGAGTGAAGCAGGGCTGTGTTCTTGCACCAACCTTGTTTGGGATTTTCTTCGCTGTCCTGCTGAAGCAGGCCTTTGGAACTGCAACAGAAGGCATCTATCTCCGGACCAGATCAGACGGAAAGCTCTTCAACCTCTCCAGACTGAGAGCAAAATCCAAAGTCCAGCTGAAATGTCTGCGTGACTTCCTCTTTGCCGACGATGCAGCTGTCACTACCCACTCTGCCAAAGATCTCCAGCAGCTCATGGATCGTTTTAGCAAGGCCTGCCAAGATTTTGGACTGACAATCAGCCTGAAAAAAACACAGGTCATGGTTCAGGATGTGGACTCACCTCCCTGCATTACAATCTCTGCACATGAACTGGAGGTTGTCCATGACTTTGTGTACCTTGGCTCAACAATCTCCGACACTCTTTCTCTCGATAACGAGCTGAACAAGCGCATCGGTAAAGCAGCTACCACATTTTCCAGACTCACAAAGAGAGTCTGGTCCAACAAGAAGCTGACGGAACATACCAAGATCCAGGTCTACAGAGCTTGCGTCCTGAGTACACTTCTGTACTGCAACGAGTTATGGACTCTTCGCTCACAACAGGAGAGGAAACTGAGCGCTTTCCACATGCGCTGCCTCCGACGCATCCCCAGCATCACCTGGCAGGACAAAGTTCCAAACAACACAGTCCTGGAACGTGCTGGAATCCCTAGCATGTATTCACTGCTGAAACAGAGACGCCTGCGTTGGCTCGGTCATGTTGTGAGAATGGACGATGGCCGGATCCCAAAGGATCTCCTCTATGGAGAACTCGTGCAAGGAAAGCGCCCTACAGGTAGACCACAGCTGCGATACAAGGACATCTGCAAGAGGGATCTGAAGGCCTTAGGGATGGACCTCAACAAGTGGGAAACCCTGGCCTCTGAGCGGCCCACTTGGAGGCAGGCTGTGCAGCATGGCCTTTCCCAGTTTGAAGAGACACTTTGCCAACAGTCTGAGGCTAAGAGGCAAAGAAGGAAGGCCCATAGCCAGGGAGACAGACCAGGGACAGACTGCACTTGCTCCCGATGTGGAAGGGATTGTCACTCCCGGATTGGCCTTTTCAGCCACACTAGACGCTGTGCCAGAACCACCTTTCAGAGCGCGATACTATAGTCTTTTGAGACTGAAGGTTGCCAATAAGTCCCATTTACTATCATTGTTAAAAGTATATACATAGTAGCCTGTAAAAAAGTATAGATGTGTAACATTTCCCCAAATGCAGTCACATACCATGGTAGCATCAAGTTTAATATATTAAAAATAAAATATTGCAATGAATGGGGACCTGCCTAAAATTGACTCATGACCCACCTAGTGGGTCCTGACCTCCACTTTGAGAAATACTGATGTATAGCAGGCATGTCCAACTTCGAACAGGTTGTGATCTACTTTTTCCGACCAAAAGTGCTGGTGATCTACCACCATTAAAATTAAGTTTCAAATTAGTTTCAAATTAAATTTTAACCCAATAAAGTTGGAGGATTCCCCCCCCCCATTTTTAATGAACCTTCTGTCATTTACTTGGATGTGATCAGCTGTTAAGCAAATTAAGCAAAAACAAAACAGATGAAGATCCAGTAAGAACTGTGAGGGGAAATGGAAAGTACATTTTTTCTTAAAGTTTTATTGAGTAATAACTTTCTTTAACTGTCTTAATAACTTTCTTTAACTTTTATTGAGTAATTTGTGTTAAATTTAGGCCGAGTATTGATCCAGACTGATCTTGCACAATATTTAATATTTCGCTCTTGCTCATTAATGAGACGTCTGAGCCTGCATTTCATCCACCAGCTTTTTGAAGTTGGGTGAATATTGCTTGAGGGCCAGTCTCAGGGAATCCTGGAGATGTTAATCTGTCATGTTGGAATGTTGTGTACTCTTTGTCATTTTCAGATGGGAAAATGCAGATTCACACAAATAAGTTGAACCGAAACAGGAGTGTACAGCTTCACTGCATCTTCTCAAGTTGGGAAATTTGTCTCTAGGCACTAGCTTCCAAAACAATTCTTGCTCAGCATGGGTCCTGAGAAAAATGTCATTTTTAAGGGTTAATATTTTGTTTTCAAGAGATGGCTTGTTCAATGAGTAATTTTTACTGATAGCAGCTGCAGTTTCTTTAATGTCCACATCTACTTTGAATAGGTATGACAAGTACTCCACAACTGTTCCAATTTTTTGGAAGTCACAGAATCTATTTTCGAATTCCTGGATAACAGAACAGATTTCTGTCACATACTTCTCGTTCTGAAAAACAAAATTTGGATATTGTCCCAGATGGTCCTGCGTATAAGGAAAATGATCAAAAGTGTTGTTTGCAAGGTCAGTCATCATTAGTTCAAATTTGCTCTTGTAGGATGAAACTGTACTCATCATCTTGCCAATGCATTTGTTTTTACCTTGTAGTTCAAAGTTCATATCACTTAGTTTGCCTATAAAGTCAGCAAGAAATGCCAGATCACATAACCACTCCTCATCTTCCGCTTGGTCATCTCCCCTCTTCTTCAAAAAACTTCTTATTTCATTCAGCAAATCACAAAATCTTTGCAGAAATTTGTGCCTACTTAGCCACCTTACATCTGTGTGCAAAATGATTTCCACTGCCCCTTCATCAAGAGTAAGATTGAAAAGCCATCTTTGAAGTGATCTTCCATGAACTGAATTTACAATTTTGAAGATGATGTCCATGACAGTCTTTGTATTGAGTCTCTTGCTTGCCAAAACTTGCTGGTGAATGATGCAGTGATAAGAAAGGAAATCTGGGAAGTCGTCATGCTGTCTACAGAGGACTATGAAACTGTTAACCTCACCTGTCATTGCTCTTGCTCCATCAGTAGTGATGGAAACAAGTCTATGCAATGGAAGATTACACTTTGTCACCAAAAAAAAGGAAAGAACTGAATATTTCCTGACCAGTAGTTCTCCCTTTTAAAGAAATCATTCCAAGTAGTTCTTTTTTAACACTGAAGTCTTCAAAAACCATCCGGATAAAGACTAGTAACTGGGCTATGTCTCTTATGTCTGTAGATTCATCCAGTTGGAGTGAGAAAGCAACACAATTTGAAACATCCTCCAACAATTGTTCAGTTGTGTCTCCACATATCTTTTCTATTCGCTGCATGATGGTGTTTCTTGACAATTGTACATCTTGAATAGCAGCTACGATCTCTTTCTTATTTTTAAATCCTTCAAAAAGATTGTCAGCTGCTCCAAGAAAACAACCTTTTACAAATTCCCCTTCAGTGAAAGGTTTGCATTTCTTTGCCATCAGGTTGCTGACCTTGAAGGATGCTATGGTTGCATTGACTGAATGTAACCTTGGCTTTGCCATCAACTGTTGCTGAGTAGCCAATTTCGATTTAAGTTCTTTGAGCTTCAGTTTACGAATTTCACTTTTGGGTGGAAAATCAGCATCAAACCTATTGCTATGCAGAGCCTTATAATGATGTTCCAGATTACCCTTTTTGGGCAAGGATACTGGGGCATTACAAATTAGACAACAACACTTGTCTTTCACCATGATGAAGAAGTAGTCCATTTTCCATTAATCATGAAAGTGGTAGGTTTTACTCTTCTTTGGAACACTCATCTTAATTATACTGGGGTGGCTGGATGTAAGAGGGCCTAATCTGCTAAGTTAGTATAAACACTGGTTGAATCTGCTCCAAAACTGTCACTGTCCCAAAGTATTAAAGATCAACAGGAACTGAAGACCTCTGGATGATGTGCGATACAAGGACTGGAGATGCCAAAACCACACATGCAGTTCTAAAAGTAAAAATAAGAATTCATCATACTGGCACTAATAATCAAATACCACCAAACAATCATCAAAAAAACTCAAACATCTTTCCAGCAAACCAGATAAAATCAAATAGGCAGGAGGTCTGGTCTAGAGGGTAGAGCCTCCATTTGCCTGAAGATTAACATCCACAAGGTCGCCAGTTCGAGGTCACCGGCACCGTGCGACCTTGAAGCAGCTGGCAAGCTGCAGCTGAGCTGTTCCATCTGCTCGGAGCGTGGGAGGATGGAGGCCAGAATGTTAAACCAGATCGGAGTGTAACAGCTTGAATGTGGTGGTTCTTGAAAGAGAGAACCTTCTTTCAATTTGTAAAAATCCCTGCGTGGATTTAATAAGCCTGCCTGTGTAAACCGCCTTGAATAAAGTCTTGAATAAAGACCAAGAAAGGCGGTATATAAATACTGTATATTATATTATTATTATTAATACTGCCAAACAAGTTCAAATACCACCACACACGATTTAATAAATTCTGCACACAGTGTAGAATCAACGCAAATGCAAGGCGAAATGAAATTGCAGTATAGAATCAACGCAAAGGCTAGGCAAAATAAAATTGCAGAGGCAAGCAAAAGCCACAGTGGTTTGAACCAATTCGAAGACCAGGCATAGGCAAGTTAGAACAAAATTGGAAAAGCCCACCAAAATCACCAAATTCTTGACACTTTGTTGTGTCTGCCCGAAAACGTTTATGTCAGAAGGCCAGATGCAAGGGAGGGCACCAGGATGAGGTCTCTTGTTATCTGGTGTGCTCCCTGGGGCATTTGGTGGGCCGCTGTGAGATACAGGAAGCTGGACTAGATGGGCCTATGGCCTGATCCAGTGGGGCTGTTCTTATGTTCTTATGTTCTTAATAAAAGTGAACTATAAAGTGACCAACGACCAGCACATGACACAATACAGTAAGTGTATTCAGTTAAAGCCTGGGCGAATGGATATCGCCCGATATATAACACACTTCTAAGGGGTGTTGGGGTGGGGGCAGGAATGGGTGATTTTGAGAGGCAGGAGACCAGGTATGACGCCGGGCTGGGGTACCCACAAACTACTGGCATGTAAACAACAAGTGCCCCCAATACACCCGCAGGCAAGATTCCCGCAGGCAGGGAAAAAAAGACAGGCAAAGGATCAGCGGCGGCGGCAAGCCCTCGGCAGACAACCTGCCGGCAAGAGCTCTCTGCTAGCAACGGGGCGAGCTGCTGGCGAGATGGAGCCAAGTGGGGCTGGCGATCTACCTCTGACCCCTCCGCGATCTACAGGTTGGTCGCAATCTACCTGTTGGACATGCCTGATGTATAGGATCATACCCTTAGTAGGGAGCTGCAGCTAATGTCCTAGCAGGTCAAGGGAGCCACTCGCTGAAAACATTTGGGAACCACAGGGATATTTTGGATCTTGAGTGCTCCTAGAGGCCACTGTGAGATACAGGAAACAGGACTAGGTGTAGCTATTGTAATTTCCCATACTTGGGCAAGTGTCTCAAAAATACAGTAAGTGATGAAAACAAAATGAACAGGTCTGTATTAAAGATTTACTGAAATTGCCTGATTCACAGAGCGGTACTACTGTATGTGCTGCTGCCTCTTTAAGAAGCAAGCCAAGGAGGCCTCAGTATAAGAAAGGCCTTGAGAGAGAGTGTGGGGAGCAGCCTCAGTTTTTTGCAGGAGCTTGTGTCAGTGGTTGGACCTGAAGAATCTTCTAAGAGCTGTCAGCCTCTTTCAGGTCATGTTGTTCTGCTGCTTAAAATGATTATCTCTGCAGTTTGTGTTTTAATTTGGAAACAATTGCTATTTTTTAACCGATTGCTGCTGGTTACTGTATTGCTGATCTATGGTAATTTTTTTTCTCATTTTATATCCTGTTGCTTTGATATCTTTTAGACAAAAAGGATATATTTGAATACAATAAACCCATAAAGCTATGTAGGCAGGTCTGCCAAGGCTGTCTGACATCACCACTTAAGAGACCGTTGGGGACATTGGGGGGTCACATTAAGCAGTGCTCAACCAATCGGCTGTTGCTGCTGGAGACTTGAAGTGGTTCCACCTACAAATGAGCCCACAAGGGTCTTCTCCATGGGAACGAGCGAGAGGGTCAGTGGCCCCTCGGTTCCCTGCCAAGCTGCAGGACTGTCACCTGACCGCTTTGGAGCGCCTCTCCAGCCGATCCCAGCTAAGTCCTCAAGGACCACGTCATGGAGACACTCCCAGTTGTACAAGCACTCCAGCAATGGAGCACATTGTCCCTGGAGGAGATGGAGGCAGGGAGATGTCCACAAAGAAGTCCTCAGGGCGTGCACTCGGGATGGATGAAACGGAAGTGTGTCGGGTTGAGTTTATGCTTCAGTTCTACACAAGCACAGAAAAGGGGGCAGATGGTGGTATTGGAGACAAAAGTCAACTGAAGATCTCAGCATCAAACCAGGTTCCTTGAAAGGTATCACTGAGGCCATGTTTGCCTTACTATATGAAAGGGAGGGAGGGACTGATCCAGATTGGAACTGCTGCAGAACAGAGGAGGAGGGTGTAATCTTTTTCCTCCTGTCACAGTCTTGAATGTGCTGTGCATACAGACAGGGACACACACTCCATGTGCATTCGCAAAGCAAGCAGGAAAGGCTCAACTAACACAACGGTTTGTGTTGTTTGGCCAACAGCTATCACTTTGGAAAAGCAAGGGGAGATGTCGCCTCCATGCAGGAGCAGCTGGGATCAGCATAGATTGTTCATTCTTCTCCCCTTTGGCAAATCACTGAACACCAGGCTGTTAGTGGGCTCTGGAGACTCCTGCACCTTTCCTGAACCCTCATTCAGTCCTCCTTCTGCCTTGCCTGTGGAACGGATCCTGTTGTGTCTTTTTAAATGTGTAGGAACAGAGGGCAAATCAAGGACATGTAGAAGAGCACAGGAGCTTTTGATGAGTGGGAAGCCTTTTTGGCAGCTGGAGGCAAAGAACCCAGCGTTCCTCTTTGCCTTTTAGGCAAAGCCTTTCAGGCCTGCTATGGATTTATTAGCAAGACAATTTGGGCTAAGCTATTCCTGTCCCCCAACCACCTGCCTCCCCTCCACCTTGCAAACTCTGCTACAGCTACTTTATCAGGTGTTTATTCCATTGCACATCTATCAACAGCACACGAAGACATCTGCCGATTGAGGTGACCATGCATCTTCCATGCATCAATGGAAGTAGACTGTGACTCCCAAAAGTGTATGCTAAAATAATACGTCTTGAAGATGCCACATATTGTGTTTGCTCCCTCTTCCCCAGGTTCACAGATTCATCCTCACAATGACCGGGGAGGTGGTTTACATTGAGAGATGGTGGCCAATGGAGTCACTCAGTAACTTTGGTGCCTGAATAGTGATTTGAACCCAGGACCTTGGAAGTCCAGAATTCTGGCCACTACATTGGCTTTGCAACTTGGATCAGAATGGTCTTCAGTGCACAGAGCAAGTGGTGGCCAAGACGGTGGTCGTCAGGATGGGGCTTCTGCCTGCCTAACTGTTGGAACAGCCCTGCTCTGTGTCTCTATAGTGGCAGCTGCAGCCATGTGCCTTTCATTACAAGAGATAAAATGGGGGCAATGCTCCAGCTCCTGGGCTCAGCTGAAATGTCCCACTGCAGTGACTGTGTGTCAAGGCCCAAGAGATCAGAGTAACAAGATCACTTGGTGGAATTCAGCAGACACCTTTGATGTTCAAGATAAGTCCTTCTGGCCGATGCAGAAATGAGGTGGCATTTGGGGACGAGGCAGGTGCAAGTATGTTTGATGGAACATAGTGAAGATGTGATGTTTGCTGCGTATGTCAGCTGCTCTGTAGACATGAGTGTTGGGAGAGAATGTTCCCTCTGGCTTTCAAGGCACTGAAAAGGAGGGAGAAGTTCGTATCCCCTCCATTCCTACAGCAGTACTCCGTTACACTGTGGGATAAGCTAACCTACCCTGTGACTTATGGGGCTGTCTCCAGCCTTGCTGGCTTGCTACTTATGGTAGCTGCCAGCACCCAAGTTCTACTATGCACTCTTCTGAGGTTTGAAGCCTAAATTGATGATGTCACATAATTACAAATGATGCAATTACATCACTTCCTGTGGGTCTTGGCAGATTGTCATTCTAAAAAGTGGGTGCTGAAAAGTTTGAGAATTGTTGGTAATACTTACCTACCTCGCAGGGCTGTTGTGAGGACTACAGCAAGAGAATGCATATGACATGCTTTGCATGCTAATTGCTATGTGGCTAAGGATAATTCATTACTGTGCATCTTATTCTCACCTACCTTCGCCAATATTTGTCATCTCTCCCCCCGAGAGAGTTGTGTCTGAAAATAAATTAGCCAAGAATTAAATCCAGTTCGTCAGTAGCTGGCTGAATTCTGTGTCTGATGCTCCTCCCTGCCAAGCCAGCTGGGCTATAAACCTACATAGTGGAAAGGGAAATTGTCTAGCTCTCTGAATGGGCCAGGCTTGTCTTTGGCCTTGGCAGGTGGGATTATAAATTCTGCATGTTTATTTAGAAGTAAGCCCCACATTCCCAACGAAATGTGTTTCAGATTCTGGTCTAAATGATAAAAGCAGAGGCTGTTGATTGGAGAAAGGATCTTTTGCTAAGGAAGAGGCAAGAGCAGAGAATCCAGGAGAGGGGGGAGAGCTTAGCCATTCCTGTTGGCTTACCGGATGGAAAGCAAGTCTTCATGTGTTCTTTGTCACAGGTCAGCAGTGACTTGAGGCACCCGAAGCAGACCTTTGAACTGAGTCAGAGCTCTATCTAATATGAGGGGTCGGTTGGCATTACAGATCCTCCTCTGATATTTGTTGGAAAAATCAGAACTGGGTTTTTTCACACTCATGACAGTGTAGTAGTCAACCTGTGGCAGGCTCATTCCAGAGAGTCAAGCACCTGGCACATCTCCCTTGCAAGGATCTTGGAAATCTTTGAACAAGAAAATACTTTTTTTTTAAGTATTCTGCTCATATTTTAGATCTCTGGTAGAGTGCATGTTTTGCATGCAGAAGATTCCCAGCTCAATCCAGGGTAGGAGAACCTGGAAACCAGGGTTCTGCTATCCATGTAGTCCCAGAAGGAAGATTGGCAGGCATCTCTGTCTGCCCACTTACCTCCGCTGCTCCTCCCCCGCCCACTTGCTGGACTGGAAAAGGAAGAGGGGAACAGAGCAGAAGAGGAAGGGAGAAGAAGAGAGTGGTGGGCTAGAGTGTCTCAGAACTACAGCAATTGGAGACATCTTCCTAGGCTTGCTACATTAAATTCACACACAAAATTAACATACAAAAGCATAGACTTGTGGTTCTCCCAAGCCTTTCAATTTCTGAAAACTATTTTAGTGCTGCTCTCTGATGCGGTTTGACTTTGTTTCGTTTGCTTTCTCATATGTTGTTCTCCAATAACCCACCTTGTACATGCTTCACATGCTTGTACATGCTTATTTGGTGGGCCGCTGTGAGATACAGGAAGCTGGACTAGATGGGCCTATGGCCTGATCCAGTGGGGCTGTTCTTATGTTCTTATATGTTCTTATGTTCACATGGAAGCGTGGGGCATATTTTTATACAAGAAATGCCGTTGGGAATAACCCACATACTCCACCCTCACTGTTCTAGTTTATATTGAACCATTCATTTTAACCTTTAATAGCTTCTTCTGGCCCATATTTCTGGAACTTTCTTGTGAGTCTATGACGCGGGAAGTCTTGCTCTTTTCCACCCGCCGCTTCTCCCTTGTCTACTGAACCAATTATTTTATCAAAGGAGGAAACTAGGCTGGTCTAACACGATTAGTTCCTAATAAATGCACGTTGGCAGCTTTTAATCACTTAATTTCCCTTTCGGCACTTGGCAATTAATTGTTTTACTCTCTGTTCTAATACCGTTCCAGATAAAGAAGCCAAGTTAACAAGATCATAATTTCCTCAGCTCACCTTCTTAAAGGGCAGGCACTAAATATGTTTTTCTGCAGTCTCTCTGGACCATGATATGATGGCTTCTCCTCTGGGGATTTGCCCATGGAGTTTAGCTGGGTACATGCCATCAAACTTTCAATATGTTTGGAGTACAGATATAGAAATGTGGGGGGGGGGGAGAGAACAATCTGGTACTGTGCTCACACATGATATTTCAGACAAGGTGCAGCTAACGGGCCTGCAAAAATGGGGTTAGATGTTCGCAACCCTTCATCGTCCCACTGTTGTGAGACACAGCCTGTAGAGCATGGGGTCTGGAAACTATGGCCCACAGGCCACATCTGGCCCATGGAGAACGTCCATCTGGCCTGCGGAGATCCATCAGCCCCCTGGTTTGCAAGGACGTCTTGTCTCCCCCCTTTCCTCTGTTACTTTGAAAGTGCTTTGGACTGGTTTGCAAGGAGATATTTTCTTCCCTCCCTTTCCCCTCTCCAACGTATTTATTATTTATTTAAATTTTAAATATGAATGTATTTGTTTTTCTGGCCCTCGACACCTTGTCAGGTTGACAATATGGCCCTCCTACCAAAAAGTTTGGAGACCCCTGATGTAGAGCACAAGCCCAGACTCAGACAAAAGAGCATCCTGCCAAGTTTCTCAAACACTGGCAAGGTGGGGCTTCCTCCAAAGGTCAGAGTCCAAGAGGGGACCCACTGCAGAAGTGGGAAGAAGCCAAATGAAGCCTTCCAACAAAAGCAAGATGAAATTTTTGCTTTCTGTCTAGTTACTAGGATTGGTATTGAACAGGACAACCAACTAATGAAAGAAAATCTTGGTTGATTAAACCAAAGAGTTTTCGTTGACCAATTCAATCTGTGCCAGTGCCCGCATGACTGCAGCAGTTGGAGCAAAAAGCACATTCTTGTTTTGTGGTGGCATCTATAGATGTCATATTTTTAGAAGAGGTATTTCCTCCATTGGGTGAGAGAAGGGGGGAATGCCTCTTAGGAGGATGTCTGCCATCTGCTCGTTATAAAGACTTTGTAGCTTCAAAGAAAAAAAGGTTGCTTAATTAATCAGGGGTGCTGTTTTAGTAGATTAAAAAATTTAAAGCATTGAACCAAATAACTATGAACCACTGTTTCTTACGGAGAACTAGACTCACAAGGGCTGGTTTTTAGGATTTTGGTTTGGGTTTCTTTGGAGGCTTGCCACGCATACCCCTAGGTGAACTGGACGTTCAGTCTTGACTAACGATGGATGACGGAGCCAGTGAATCCAAGATGTTCTGAATGAATGCAGAATATAAAAAGGGTGCTTTTGGTAAGCCATGATATTGGGAATGAGAGGTGGTGATAGAATATGCAGAGGGCAAAGTGGTGACACTACCCCCTCCTTATGCCACAAACTGTTGGAAGGTATAATAACAGTATTTTAAGAATTATTTTTAGAGAGCACTGGGCTTGTGGCTTGCTTGCATGAGTAATCTGGGCAGGAGCATTTGAGACTCTGCTACCCTTTATTGGATAAAGGGACATGCTGATGGTCTTTTGCCAGTGGCCCTCAAAATGCTGGAGGTTTGTTTCACAACTGTTAGATCCAACTCACTGGAAACATTCTCTTTCCCTAATGCATAAGTCCACTCTTTCCCAGACTTTAGCTGGTATGTGTGTCAATCTATAACCGTCGCTATTTGGGATGCTGGAAACGATTTGCCTCCTGGGAAGGTAGCCCAGAACAGAGCAGCCAAGTCCACTGATTTGCCTTGCCAGCACGTCAAATGGCTTCCAAGATTCCCACATTTCTGGAGTGAGTGTCAAAAAGTCAAGACCACAACAGAGGAAATGAGACCTGCAAGCTTGAATTGATTAACTACTCAGATTAATCAACTATGGCTTGATTCCCAGATTAAGATCTGATTAGCAGAAAAGAGCAGCAAAGGAGAAGAAAAAGGAGCTAGAATTTAGAGAAGGGTCCATCACCATGCAGACAATAGAAAATGGGCCAGTTGCTGCCTCAACCAATGGATTAAAAAGACAAAAAGGATGGCTTTTCCTCGCACTCAGGGCCCCATCCATGAGGCCAATTGAGGTAGTTGCCTCAGGGCCCAATCCTATCCAACTTTCCAACCCCAGTGCAGCTGCAGTGTAGCCCTTAGGCAAGGCAACAAATGTTGCCTTACTTTGTGGAGGATTCCATAACTACCCTCCCACCATAGGATGCAGCGCAAACCCAATTGACACAGCTACAACAGGGCTGAAAAGTTGGATTTGGCGCTCAGACATCAGACTGACATGGAGAAACCTGCCTGCCTCCACTCTTCCTCCCACTTCTTAGATTTGAAAAGGAAGAGGGTTACAGGAAGTGTGGCAAGGAGAGGAGAGTGGTAGGCTAGAATGTCTCCCTCTTTCCTTTCGTAATCCATGGAGAAGGAGGAGTGGCAAAGGCAACTGGCTGGGTATGGGGAGGGGGCAGCACTTGGCAAACTGGATGTTAGGTGATTTGGGACCTTGTCTGCTCCCACTGTATTTGAGGCAAGGGAATTGCTGGTCTTTCAAGGTGAAACTGTCACAGTTTTGCTTTTCCCAGTGAGAACCAAGGGCAAACTGAAGCTCAGCTGTAATCAATGGAGTGTATCCAATCTAGGTAATATTTTCAGCGCATAAATGTGTGTGTTCGCTCAGAGATTTGTGATAATACAAAACATGCTCCATTAAGCTTTTCCTCCCAGCGCTTAGGAGTCACATTTTCCACCCTCCTCCAGGCACCTTAAGATTGTAGGGTGGGATGGGAAGCAGGAGAAGGAGGTAGCAGAGCACCACATGGGACACAGTCTCCCTCCCCCTGCCACCTCCCTCCACACCACCACAGCCATTCTACATATGACACAGGATGAAGAGGTGACATTCTGTACTGCACCACTTTGGAATGTGTGTGTGGGGGGCACGTTTTCAAATATTCCTCCCACAAGCATAAAAGCACTCAGTATATGCAGAGGCAATAACATAATGGGGAAAGCTATTTAGTACCCTGTACTGCTTCACAATATTGTAAAGACGATCTTTTTCAAAGGGTGGGGAACAGTCGAATAACATATCTCTCCCTTTATGCATGCATATGTACATACACACCTGGGGAAATTAGTCAGTGACTTCTGGACTACAGCCAGTTCTCATGCGCAAAAATGGCATTTTAAAAAGCAATTCCAATCCTCCTGCGTGTATTTATTTCTAACACAACTTAGGTCTAGAACTCAGAGCACGTGACGACACGCCATTAAAACTGAGATAAAAAATCCATCTGGAAAAAACGGGGAAAAAATTCACACAAAATTGTGTATGTGAAAATGAATGGCAATGACCTCATTCTGGCTAAAACCTGCCCTTTAGAAGCCAGCCCCATTCGGAACATCTCATAGTGCTTGTGGAAAATCTGGCGGCTTAGCCTTTGATGCTTCCCAAGGGATCTGGTCCTGAGAAAGCACCTAGAGAAAAGCTTCCATTTTGCATACTCCTATGAGGGAACCTCATTCAGTGTTGGCTTTGACCTCATCATAGCAGATGATGAGCAAACCTCCCCCTCCCCACACACACACTTCTGGAAAGAGGGCTCTGAGACTGCACTACGTTGCTACAAAAGCACAGCACACGAGCCAGAGACGACGTGGCAGCCCCTTGCAGAATGGAAACACACTCCAAGCTGGCTGGGAAGGCACTTCTGCAAGCCAAAGGAGGCTGCTCCAAGGAGCTGAAGGGGGAGGCTGGGCTGGGAGGATCTGCGCGATCTATTTATACATTTTCTCAGACGGTGTTTCCACAAGTGTGCTCGCCAGGCGACAGTGCCGTTCACCAAAGATAAATTCATCCAATAAGACAACAGTTGAATCAAATATCAAGCAAACAGGTTCAGATAGTGAATCGGGTGAAGGGGGGATTGTTCTATTAAAAGCGCGAGAGAATCAAACCATTTTTGAACACTGCTTAAAATCACGATCTGGTGAAATGTTGGGGCAAAGAGACCTACCCATAGGGAAGCCCCTGATTCAAATCTTGCCTCTTCCATGAATGCACCAGATGACCTTCAGTGAGCCACTCACTGTCAGCCCCCCCCCACCTAAGAGGAAAACACATTTGGTTTTGCAGTTAGAATTACAAGAAACAGCGCAGGCCATCCATGAGGCCAACAGATGCCTCAGGTGGCAAATTAATGGTGAGAGCAGAGGCGTATCCAGGGGCAGCACTGCTAGTGGTAGTGATGTCATAGCATCACCTGACATCATGATGTCCAACTATCATGTGGGCTGCCCTTTCAGCAGTGCTGCTTTTGACAAAGTGTCACTTTGCATCCAGAACAGGTGCACCCCTCTGCCGTGAAATACCACCTATTCACAAACATCGCTTCTATATTTTCCAATCGATCACTTTGGATACAATGCAAACAAAACATGAGCTAAGGGTCACCAGCCTATCGATGGCACTGTGTTCCAAACTGAAGAACACTCTGACCCCGTGGCCTCCTTGAGCTGCTGTACAGCAGCAGGAACAGGACAGAGTCATGCCACATGCTGCAGATGAACTCCTGGCCATCACTCAAAACTCCTCTCCAGGAACACCACCAGAGCCACTGCAAAGCTTCCTAAATTCCTGTCCACTCCAAGGCAACCTATAGCTCAAATGAATTGTGAAGCATTAGGAGGTGGCCCTTCCCTCCCCCCATCTCCTGCTTCATATGGCTCTTGGCTCTGGCACCTTGTCACTGATGAGTGAACATCCATCTGCCCCCCAAGCAGAAGCAGTCCAGGGGGCAGACAAACAAGGTTAGGGACCACTTAAAACACTAAGGAGCCTGAAGCAGAACATCCAATCAGATTGACTCACTGGCACTTCTGGTTTGTTTTATGCTACTCTCGTTAGTTCTGGATTCATGACAGTTTGACTGGTGTTTTCACTTTCTGAAGGAAGCTGCCTCGAGTGTGCCGTTTGGTATGGAAAAGCAGGATCACATTTTCTAGAGTAAACAAAATAAATACTATCCCCAATGGCAAAAAAATATAACAGTCTTCTGGCTGCCCTTGAAAGATACAGCCCCAAATCTACTACCTTGGGAGTTCTATAAAATGGCAGCTAAAAATGTTTCCCTCAACTTCACTTGTAAATAGTTATTTCCTGTCCAGGAGCAGCCACACCCACCCTAGATGACGGTGCCAGCCCTTCAGGGGTAGCACCCCACAAACAAGGGGGTGCGATGGTTTGGGGCTGGAGCCATCCTTGGCTGTGCTTGGTGTTCATACTCAGGAATGTGAGTACTGAGGCTGGCTACAACATGGTTGTCTGAACAACAATGTTGCTTCCTAAATGTCTTATGCAGTTTCGGGGAGAGTGTAAGCAATGACCTGTGGGATGCTCTATTGAGGCACCTGGGAGGGAAGGCCAAGGAACTTCCTCTGCCCCAGGCTAAATCCAGGGGTCTCATGCATTGCTTCTCAGCACCCCCCCCCCAGGGGACACTCCTAAGCAAGGACACTGAGAGATGGCTCTCCAGCTTACCCACCACAGGGCCTTCAAGGCCACTGGTGCACCAGGCAACTTTCCCACTGAAGGTTATGGGCAGGAAAAGCATCCAAATATCATTGCAGGTTGTGTTACTTCTGTGAAAACAACTTTCAATCTCCGACCAAATCACATCATGTGAAGAGACCTTGGTGGTCACCTAGTCCAACTGCCCTGTTCATGCAGGTAGGTACAGCATCCCTGACAGGTGGCCATCCAGCCTTGGCGTGAAGAAGCTTAAAGTAGTTCTGCTACAGGAAGCAGCCAGGCTTTATCCCTGCCATACTCGTAGCTTGGCTGAGGCCTATCCTGGCTCCTCTGCCAATGACCCAAGAATGACACACCAACAAAAATGGATTCCACACTTTATTCAAAGGAACAAGTGAACCCTGGCCTTCCTTGCATGCATGCTACTGCTGCTGCTGCTGCTGCTGCTCCTCTTATATTCCTGCAGAGCATGAATGAGGTTAATTATCTGGAGGGCTTGTTAAAAAAAAAAAGAACAAAAACCAAAACACCACATCTTGGAAAAGTCTTTATGAAAAAAAGGAGTTAAGACTCCATGACAGGAAGAGGAACCCTCTTCAGAAAGAAGGCGAATGGGCTACTTCATTCACCACGGTCTAGTACGATGCACGACTGCTGACTGTCCTTGAGAAGAAAGTCTTCTAGCTGCATGAGGAGACTGTGCAAGCCCACAGTGGTTGGGATCCCTGGCACCTGGTGCCCCTCAGAATCAATGCCCATTCGGTTAGCCTTAACAGGCAGGGTGGCACAAAATCTGCCTTGATCCTCCTAAGTACCAGGAGGGTGGAGACCTGGGAACTACTCACCGCAGCCCCCCTATGCCGGGCAAGCAGTAACTGACAAGTTCCCAGCAGAACTATACTGGTGCCTGCTACACACGGCAGCCCCTGGCAAGAAAAGGATCTGCCACCGCGACCTCAGTTCACCCTCCTTACTATTACGGTGAAGAAGAAAATCCAGACGGGTGATAGAGCTACTCTCTTCTGGGGATGGCAGGGGAGGGGTGTTTGTTAGGGCCAAGGTTTCAGCCACAGCCTCAGGGTTTCATGCTGCTCAAGCGGACGTTTCGCTCAATCTCAAACTGCCTGTGATCGACCCTCTCCAGGAAGGCTTTCCTCTCCAAGTACCTGTAGGGAAAGAGACACAGAGTCAGATCCAGAGCCCACAAAGAGCAGGCAGAGAGTCTGAGGCCACCGGGTTTGATAAAGAAAGTCTTCATCAGCCCCACAGGTGGCTTCAGGAGCTGATCTTCCCTCCTCCCCTAGCCTTTTGCACCAAAGAGCAGGGCCAGGCTCCAATTCCCTGACCAGGGGGGTCCTGTCGTCCCCACACAGGCCCTGAATCCTCACACACCCACCTTGGTATCAGGCTGGGAAGCATCAAGTGCTGTTAAACTCCTTCACCTGACTTTTCCAAAACAACTCAACTTGCCCAACTAATTACATGCTATAAATAATTTTCAGTAATGACTTTGAGGCAAAAACTAATTAAATCAAGCACATTTTTGTGGAACTTTGATCCCTCAGTGGACACTTGCAGTAACGCAGCACGACAGAACAAGACCTGCTTCCACCCCCCCCCCACACTCCAAGAGTTCTCAGGGGGCCTGCCCTACATGATGGCAGGCACACAGATCAACACTTCAGGGGCACCTCCTGCGGGGCCTGCCCTACATAATAAGTCAGCTTGAGAATCCGTGGGGGTGGAGTTCCTTTTTGCAAAACCAGGCCAGGACAAAGCACAATTCTGGCTGTGCAGGCCTAGAGGCAAAACCGTGGGGTTCGTGGGGATCATGCACACTCAACCTGGTTACAGGAACCACAGCACAGTGTTAGGCACCTGTTGGCTGTCTGAAGGGTTCCCTTAGCACCTGCACAAATTTGTGGAAAAGGAGCTCTTGCTGTATCTGCCACCTGAAAAATAAGTATGGGCACCTGCAGTGTTCCAAGGAATAAGCCCAACCCTCTTACCCTTCTTTCCCTCGGTTGTGGATGGCCAGTTCCTCCCCAATGCCCTCCTCCTCTTTGAAATTCTCCCAGTCTAGCTTGGATTTCTCCAGTGTGCTCAGCTTCTGCTTTTTGGCATGAATCTTTCCCAGGAGGCCAGTCATGCCACTTGGCCGCTTCACTCTGGCAGAAAAAAACAAAATGGAACACATGGTGGGTTCAAGGAAACACACAAGCCAACTTGGAAAGTAGCGATTCCTCAGAGTCAGGCCCTGTATGCCTTTCCCCAGTGGTAAGTCTTACTTGATAGCAAATGGAATAGAGCTGACCTGGGTCCTAGCAGGAGGGGAACAAGTGACAAGGGTTGTTCTGTTCCCTCCAGGGATAATACTGGGCTTGACTAGACAGAATACAAACTCGATTCAGGTCAGGTCCAAATGCAGAAAAATTCACAAATGAGAACCGGGAAGGTAGGACAAGATAGCTGAGTGCTTCCGACCCTGGTCAGCCTCAGGGCCCTGCCTTGCAGAGATGCAGTAGGCAGCTTCTTCTGTGTTGGCTGAAATTTAGAGATCGCTGCCCTGAGACCAACCCTGTCCCAGAGTTTGAGCAGGGAAAAAAATGCACCTACAGATCTCTCCCTCTCTTACACACACACACCTCCTCCAGTCTCAAAACAGGATATAGGGCCAAGGAGGAAGTTTGGAAAGTTGAATACAGGCAAAAAGTAAATAAAATTGTTGAATGCTGCCCATGTTTATTTACAACAAAGATAAAAAGCAATACATGGGGAGGGGGGCTGTCTGTGCATCACCCATCCTGAAAGGGAGCCTTCCTTAGTTGCTAAGCAACTGGTCTGGCTCTGCAATGTAAGTTATTTTTAAAAAGTACAGAGGACAACACAGGACTGTTTCTCTGACAGAAACCGACCTTATTTCACCTACTTCCTTGTCAGCATTTTTGTATTATGACATTTGTAGCCCACCCTTCCTCCAAGGAGCTCAGGTGTCCATACATAGTGTCCACCTGCCCCATTCTGTCCTTGCAACAAGCCTGTAAGGTAGGTTACTCTGAGGAGGAGGACAAATGGCCTCAAGGTCAGCTTTTTATGACTGAGCGGGGATTTGGACCCAAGTGGCTCCCAGACACTCTACCACACACTGGTTCTCCAGAAATAATCACTTGCCTATTATACATAAGGTCTCCACCCGCTTCCACACGCTGGCGCACTGCAGATGTTAACAGGGGGAGTACTTCATGTCCCACTGCCATCCAAGGTGAAGCTGGGAAGGCTGCAAAGCAGGGCCTTTTTGGTAGTGATCTCCTCTTATGACCTCCCTGCCAAGCCCCATGTTGCCTTTTTGTTTTGTTGCCCCATGTTTTGTTTTAGGTGGATTTTCTGTGAGTTTCCCAAGTTCTTAACGCTCTTCTGCTTTATCATCTGTGCCAGGGATCTCAAACGTAAGACCCGGCGGCCAGATGCGGCCCACGGAAGCTTTTTATCCGGCCCTCAGGCTCTCAGTTGCTGAACTATGCTGAGGTGTTACTGCTGAAAGGGCAGCCCACTTGAAAATTGAGCTATAATAATAATAATAATAATAATAATAATAATAATAATAATAATAATAATAATAATAATAATAATAATAATAATAATAATAATAATACAGGTATTTCTCTACCGCTTTACTTGGTCCTCAGATTTCTCCTTAGACTTTATTCAAGGCAGTTTACATAGGCAGGCAAATTTAAATCCCCGTAGGGATTTTTACAATTTTGAAAGGTTTCTATCTTTCAAGAAACCACAACATTCAGGTGTTTCTTTCTTGATCTGGTCGCACATTCTGGCCTCCATCCTCCCACGCTCAGAGCAGATGGAATAGCTCGGCTCAGCTTGTCAACTGCTTCAAGGCTGCATGGTGCCGGTGGCCTCGAACTGGCGACCTTCGGATGTTATCTTCAGGCAAATGGAGGCTCAACCCTCTAGACCAGACCTCCTGCCCATATTCTACCATATCTAGAATATGATCAAGGTATGTACATTTTCTCTTCTGTCATTTGCAGCTAATGAGTTCTCAAGTGAGAAAAAGTGCTTATTTTTGGTCATGAACTGTTTAATGACATCACTTCCTGCCTAATGACATCACTTTCAGCCCTCAGCAGGCATCATGAATGCTATTCAGCCCTCTGTATGAAATGAGTTTGACACCCCGATCTATGCCCTGTTCACTGATGATGTTCTGATATTTCATGCTATTTGATTTGATTGCTGTTTTTAGGAAATATTGTCAGCTGTCCTGATGGTCCCTTAAGTGAACCTGAAAGCCAGCCCAGACATAGTTCAAGTAAATACATGAGAAAAGAGGCATCTTCCATCCTGGCTTTTCCCATACCAGTTCTGCAGATCCTATTGGCCCCAAGATGAAGCAAAACCCTAAAACACAAAATCCAGAAGCTCAGCCACTTGCCTGGTAGTAAGTCTTTCCACCCCTATACAACAACAAAGCGCCACTCTGCAGGTTCCAGAGTGTGTGGAAAACACCACAGGGCTTCAACGGGGCTGCTGCAGGTCAACTGGTGAAGACTTAGAAATGCCAGTGCAAGTGTGCATGAGCCATTGAGCGGAGCCTCAAGCCTACAGTTTATTTGCATTCCTGGGATAACTTCCTTTCTGCCAATCCAGGGGCATTCTGAGAAGTTGGAGAGGAAATGGTTTGCATTCTAAGACAGTGGGGGGGGGGGCGGGATGATGCAGCTATACATGCCTCAAAAATTTAACTGGAAAGCCATGAGTCATTCGGAGAGAAATATTTTCCAGACCTTTTATTTTCAAGATCCTGTCCAAAGTCAGGACTGTCAGGAGTGCAAGTCTCTCTGTGTGTTGCCTGGTCAGAGCCCTCAATCCAAGGTGAGACTGGAAGTGTGCTTCAGAGCCATCAGGTGAGCAGCCAGGCTAGAAAGGGACAAGGGGCAAGGTAACATGCACTGAGGCAGGAAAGGATGGGCCACACACCAGCCTGCCTCAGGAAGGATGTCACCCACCCTATCTTATTTAGACTAGGGCCTGCCAAACTACAGCCTACAGGCTGTTTTGCAGGTGCACTAGATCCAGTCTCAGGCACAGTGCAATGGTAGCAAAGCCTCACAGTTCTATGCTGCAGTTTCCTTTTTTTGGTGCCCAATCTTGACAGAGAGTGGCACCGGGCAACTGCTTCCCCTTGGAAATTCAGATGCAGAGCCTTCTGGGGCAATGTGCTGCAGAACTGGCTGCCCAGTACGACTCTCTCCCAGGACTGGGAGCAAAGAATGGAGGCTGCAACACAAAACAGTATGGCTTTACCACTGCCGCGCTGCTCCCACGATAGTTTTGCATGGCCGCGGTTCGGAGATAGCTGATCTAACGATACAGACAAGGACCATCTCTATGATTTGGGCAAGTTTGGCCCCAGGCATTTAATTTTATTTATAATTTTTCTTTCCACCCTTCATAAAAAGTTCACATATATGTTCAGGGCAGCATTACAATTGCCAGAAGACATTTCAACACGCCACAGCAAACATCACCCATAACAAGAACAAAACAGCGGAAGCAGAACACAATCAGCACTGGAAAGGGCAAATGACACATAACAGCCAATTTTCTGACAAGGCCTAGGAAAAATAAAATGCTTCTGGAGAAGGGCCTTCAGTGAAGGCCTTCAACACACAGGCTGTACACATGGGGAAAGATAACAGAATGTTCAAGTTGAAGGGACTTTGGAAGTCATCTAATCCAGTGGTTCCCAACCTTTAGGAACTCAGGGACCACGAAGGCAAAATTTTGAGACGGTGGGGACCACATGCAACCCCCCCACCCTCACACACAAAAAATACAATTAAATTTGTAATACATAAGAAGATTATTTAATAATTAATGTGATGGTTGTGCTTGCATTTGCTTCACTAGCTGTGAAAGTCTTGGGTTTACATGGAATACATAATAATTCCCCCCCCAACTCAGAGGTTTTCATACCCACCCAATTCAATCCAGCTACAGCATCCCAGCAGATGGCTGTCCAACCTCTGCTTGAAAAGCTTCAGTGAAGGAGAGCCCACAAATGCACAAGGCAGATTGTTCCAGTGCTGGACAGCTCTTGCACTCAGGAAATGTGTCCTTGTGTCTACCCTAAATCTACTTCCCTGTAGTTCCAATCCATTGGTTCTAATCATGCCCTCAGGAGCCACAAAGGGCAAGTCCTCTATGTGACAGCCCTTCAGATACTTGAAGATAATCAAAATAAGGTTCCATTCCCAGAACCCCTGTGGATGCCAAAATCAGTGGATAACAAGATTCATGACCTGTACCCTCTAGGTGTGAAAGAGCAAGAGAAATGGCTCAATGGGAGGCTTCTGCAGCACTGATTCACAGGACCTGTCTATGCTCGTGTGGAGGTGCATAGTCTTTCTGGCTCTTTTCCAGCTCAGGGTACAGTGCTGATTGCCCCACAGATGCACAGCTTTCTTGAACCTTCCTGACCTTTCAAATAAGCACAGGAAAGCTTCAGAGCAGGTGTGCTTCACCCCTTTGCAGCCAGCATAGCAGGCAGGCACCACCCCCCTCTGTCTCCCTACAGTGAAAGGGAGGGGCTGCCAGTAAAAGCAACAAACAGGCCTGCAGCAGCAGCAGCACTTGAAATCAGTTGAGCCTCCCTGGCTTCTTCTGGATGGACAGGTGGGACCAGGTAGCTGCAAGTAGCAGGCTGAAGAAAAGTGTCTTGATGACCCCCTCCCCCACTCAAGGGCTGTCGTGTAGATCCCTGACGACAACCATGAAGCTCGTGCTGCTGGGATGGGCTTCATCCTTCTCCCACAAAACCAGGAGGGACAACAAAGCCAATGCATTAGCAAGCCCTCCCCAAAAGAGAGTCCAAACAGAACTGTCCAGTAAGGTGGGAAACACATCCTGCCTGGAAAGCGAAGCAGATGAGATGAAGAGCCACCGGCCGGAGCGCATACAAAAAGACCTTTTCCCAAGCCAGGGACTGCGCAGCAACTGTTCCCAGGAACCCAGTGCCAGCCTCAGTCAGATAGCTGCTACTTACGAGGCTGGACATGCACAGTTGGAATGAGAAATTTAACACGAGGCGCCTGTTCTCCCCAAAAGGTCTGGGAGCTGGGAAAGGAGACGTTTTTGTCCAAAGCACAGCAGAGGCCTCTGGCTTTTACTAGGACTGGCAGGTTCTTGAATGCCAGTCCCAGCAGGGCCCATGACTGCTGCCCAATTAGAGACCCGGCACTCTGCCTGCACCCCCAACATGAGGACAAGCCAGTTCTCTTCAGAGCGTGCCGCTGTGCTCCAGGGCAAAATGCCTGCCGTTACAGGAGTCGCATTTTGTTCCAAGGCACATTTGCAGAGCGGCTTCAAGCTCCCCTTTTGGCTGGTGCCGGCAGAATCGGTGCTTTGCAGCTGTGCTCCCAGCCACCACAAAGCACAGAGCGGCTTAATGAAGGACAGATGCTTGTCGCCTGGCCCCTCCTCCACACCACTTGGGCAAACCAGTGAGCCTCTTACTAATTGCCCTGCCTTGCCCCCCCCCCCCGTCCAGGCACAGTAGAAGGGCCCAAATGTCCAGGGAGTGTGAGGGAAGTAGCATGGCAGCTCTATGTCAGGGACACGCAGCCACCAGCGGCTTCGGCTTCATAAGCAGTGGGAAATGATTTCCACAGCTGGCTGGCATCCCGTGCTGCCAAGAGATGCTTGCTTCCAAGCAGAAGGTTCCTTCCAAGCAGATTCATTGCAAAACTCACCGTCCTTTCAGAAGGAGGAGTGCTTATAGGACCAACAGACCACTGTACACATGTGAGCAAGACCTGGCACAGACACAGGCCTGGACTCCAGGAGTGTACTTCATTTGGGGCTATGTCTAATTGCCTGTAGCCACTGTTTGAAAAGGGCTCCGTTTTTTTGAGCAAGAGGCCTCTTGACGGGAGCTTCAAATTAAAACAAGGCCAGAGTGGGGAGGGGGAGAAAGAGAAAGTCTCTTATCTTGAGGCAGCCAACTAATGGGAACCACAACAGCACATACCAGGGGTGGTGGTGGGGAGGGGACAACACACAATCCAGTGTGGCTTGACAGTAAACTTAAGAAAACTGTCCATTTAGAACTGATCACAGAACTGGTGGGGCTGTTCTGTTGGTGTGCTGGAAGTGCCGTGGGGATAGGCTGAGGCACGAGGCCCACTCTGGCTCGACAAAGAGTTTTCTAATGATTATTAAATCTGTAGATGGTATGACATCACCTGGACAATAACTGCTTTCCCGACTCACATGGCTGAGTACAGTCTTGCACCCTCTGGTGGCTGAGATTCCTAAAATAATCTGTTCATACTGCTCAGACATGACTACACTGAAAGTGCATTGAGCGGGAACTTTTTCCATGGACTGGATGTCCACAGGCTGGATACCCCTGCTGTACTTAGATGCAACATCACAAGACAAGATTGCAATGGATCTTGAAATGAAGGCTTAAGTTACTCTTATGATATGCAGGCTATTAAGCAGCTTGCAATGTTGGAGCTTATGAGGAAAGGCTACAAAGTTTTGGGGCTCTTCCATCTAGAGATGGCATCTGAGGGAGAATACGATTGACAGCCCAATCCTATCCACACTTTCCTGGGAGTAAACCCCATTGACTCTAATGGAACCTAATTCTGAGTAGATAAGCATAGGATTGGGCTGTCAGATGTAAAAAATATGGGATGAATAGAGTGGATAGAGGGAAGTTCTCTCTCTCATAAAACACCAGAACTATGGGACATCCACTATAACTGACTTGCGGGAGAGTCAGAACAGAGAAAAGGAATAACTCTTTGCCACTGGACACTGTGATGGCACCTGGCCTAGATGCCTTGAAAAGGACTGGACAAATTTATGGAGGAAAACTCCATCAAAGGTTGCAAGTCAAGATGACTGTGTGCAATCTCCAGGTTTTAGAGGTAGCCTATCTCCAAATGCCAGATGCAAGGGAACTGCAATGGGACACAGAGGTCTTCTTGTCTTATGTGCTCCCAGAGTCATCTGGTGAGCCACTACGAAATACAGGAAGCTGGACTAGATAGACGCTTGGCCTGATTCAGCACGGATCTTCTGCTTGCTTAACTATGGAAAGCAAATGGCAATCCAACGAAGTGAACACAGGTCCTGCCTGGTGATGCTGGCGATAGGAAAAGCAAGCATCATTTTCAGATAAGCAGACAGAGCTTTGGGCCTGGCAGGAGGATCAACTTCCAAACCTGATTGCTGAAGAGTTTTCTGCTTGGAGACAGCTTCAATATAGACAGCTAGAAAGCAATGACACTGTGCAGTTACAGAGGAAGGCTGGGATTATTCTGTTGCCCCTGCAAGCTCTGGAGATGGGGCTGCAGCTCTGTGGTAGAGCAGCTGCTCAGCAAACAGAACATTCCTGATTGGAGAGCTGGAAAGACCTCAGTCTGAAATCCAGGAGAGCTACTGCCAGTAGCCACTATAGACACAGTACTGAGTGAGATGGATCAAGGTCTGGCTCAGGAGCAGGCAACTTCCCAAGGTTGCTCCATTGCAAACCTCAGTTGCAAAGCTGGACTCTTCAGGACAAAGTCCTCTTCAGGACTCTGTCCTGACTCTTCAAGGACAAAGCGGTACTCAGACTAAAATGGACAAACAAGGCCAGGCTTCAAGGAGTGGAGAAGTCTATATGCAAGAGAGGAGAGGCTTTTCTGCCTACCCTGGACTGCTTAAAACACGTGTATTAGTGAAGCCAAGATTCTGATCCAGTGATTCGACTGCGACCCTTGACCCTTGCAGTCATCCTGCAGCCTGGACAAAAGAAATTTGTTTGGACTTTAGTTTCAAAGCTGAAGTTGGCCTTTACCTCATTTTAATTTTCACCAGCCTGGGAAGAATCAAGAGGCCATGGAGGTCACAAACTCAGAGCTGTTATTTTAGAGAACAGCAAAAAAAGAGAGAAAGAACAAACCCAGTGTTGATGGGAAGAAATTCTCTAATAAGGCAAAATGGGAGGCTGAAGGTATTATTGCAAAGGGGGCTTATTTTCTCTGTCACTTCAGATGTGATTATCACACTGAATTGAGGTTACGCAGAAGGGGGATTTCTGGAGTGAAAAATGGAAGCTTTGTTCTTGAAGCAGTGGTGCTGAGTGCTTTAAAGGGTGGCAACAATATAACATGGGGCAGGGGGGATGACAACAGATAGATCTTGCCCAACTAGCAACTGAACTCCCTCACCCTCTAGCATCTGACAGTAGGATGTCCAGCTATAGTAGGGTTCATGGAAAAACATCAGTGGAACAGCACACATCTTGCATTCAGTGGGTCCGTTTCAATCCTTGCTGGGATCTTCACGTAGGGCAGAAAAAAATTCTTGTCTGAAACTTTGGAGGGTCACTGCCAGTCTGTGAGGGTATTACTGAGTTAAACCAGTCAAGAGTCCAATGCAATGGAAGGCAGCTTCCTACATACAAGCAAGGAGTTATTTGCACTTTGGAGAAACAGGCCCCTCTCACACATACACACTTTGGAAACATTACATAAACTAAGGAAATAGCAGATGCAAGACACACACACAGCCTACTGTATCTCTTCTTCCTTGCTGATAATTAGCACGTGAATCTTGTCCCATCAAATCCCTGTCCTAAGATGTACACAGATTTTAACAAAGCAAGAACTATACATGCCCCAAAGTCCTGTGTCACATTCTTAGCACAGAAGGAAAGACGATAATTCTCAAATCTGCTCCCTTTGCTTATGATTCCCCAGGAAAAGCTGCCCACCTCATCTAGAGCCCATTGCATACATTACAACTCTCCTGGAGGGTGCCCAAAAACTGTTCATAAGAACATAACAACAGCCCCACTGGATCAGGTCATAGGCCCATCTAGTCCAGCTTCCTCTGTCTCACAGCGGCCCACCAAATGCCCCAGGGAGCACACCAGATAACAAGAGACCTGCATCCTGGCGCCCTCCCTTGCATCTGGCATTCTGACATAGCCCATTTCTAAAATCAGGAGGTTGCACATACACATCATGGCTTATAACCCATAATGGATTTTTCCTCCAGAAACTTGTCCAATCCCCTTTTAAAGGCATCCAGGCCAGATGCCATCACCACATCCTGCGGCAAGGAGTTCCACAGACTGACCACACGCTGAGTAAAGAAATATTTTCTTTTGTCTGTCCTAACACTCCCAACACTCAATTTGAGTGGATGTCCCCTGGTTCTGGTGTTATGTGAGAGTGTAAAGAGCATCTCTCCATCCACTTTATCCTTCCCATGCATAATTTTGTATGTCTCAATCATGTCCCCCCTCAGGCATCTCTTTTCTAGGCTGAAGAGGCCCAAACGCCGCAGCCTTTCCTCATAAGGAAGGTGCCCCAGCCCAGTAATCATTTTAGTCGCTCTCTTTTGCACCTTTTCCATTTCCACTATGTCTTTTTTGAGATGTGGTGACCAGAACTGGACACAATACTCCAGGTGTGGCCTTACCATCGATTTGTACAATAGCATAATATTAGCCATTTTGTTCTCAATACCTTTTCTAATGATCCCAAGCATAGAATTGGCCTTCTTTACTGCCGCCGCACATTGGGTCAACACTTTCATCGACTTGTCCACCACCACCCCAAGATCTCTCTCCTGATATGTCACAGACAGCTCAGAACCCATTAGCCTATATGTGAAGTTTTGATTTTTTGCCCCAATGTGCATGACTTTACACTTACTTACATTGAAACGCATCTGCCATTTTGCTGCCCATTCTGCCAGTTTGGAGAGATCCTTCTGGAGCTCCTCACAGTCATGTCTGGTCTTCACCACTCAGAAAGGTTTGGTGTCATCTGCAAACTTTGCCACCTCACTGCTCAACCCTGTCTTTAGGTCATTTATGAAGAGGTTGAAAAGCACCAGTTCCAGGACAGATCCTTGGGGCACACCGCTTTTCACCTCTCTCCATTGTGAAAATTGCCCACTGACACCCACTCTCTGTTTCCTGGTCTTCAACCAGGTCTCAATCCAGGAGAGGACCTGTCCTCTAATTCCCTGACTGTGGAGTTTTTTCAGTAGCCTTTGGTGAGGGACCGTGTCGAACGCCTGCTGAAAGTCCAGATATATAATGTCCACGGGTTCTCCCGCATCCACATGCCTGTTGACCTTTTCAAAGAATTCTAAAAGGTTTGTGAGGCAAGACTTACTCTTACAGAAGCCATGCTGACTCTCCCTCAGCAAGGCCTGTTTGTCTATGTGTTTTGAGATTCTATCTTTGATGAGGCATTCCACCATCTTACCCGGTATGGATGTTAGGCTGACTGGCCTATAGTTTAACAGGTCCCCCCTCTTTCCCTTTTTAAAGATTGGTATGACATTTGCTATCCTCCAATCCTCTGGCACCGTGGCCATTTTGAGAGACAAGTTGCATATTTTAGTCAAGAGATCAGCAACTTCATTCTCCAATTCCTTAATAACTCTAGGGTGGATGCCATCCAGGCCCGGTGACTTATTGATCTTTAATTTATCAATGAGGTCTGAAACATCTTCTCTTTCAACCTCTATCTGACTTAACTCCTTGGTCAGGAAGGGCCATTCAGGCAGTGGTATCTGCCCGAGGTCTTCTGCCATGAAGACAGATGTAAAGAACTCATTTAATTTCTCTGCCATCTCTAAGTCTCCTTTTATCTCCCCTTTCCCTCCCTCACTGTCCAGAGGGCCAACCGCTTTTCTGACAGGTTTCCTGCTTCTAACAGATGTTCATGTGACATCTCCTCCATGCAGGGGGCTATAATGCAAAGCACTGCTTACTAGTGGATGCAACACATTACATAGACAGTTTGCAGGCCTGTGCCAGTTGGGCACTGGCATGGCACTTTGCATGTGATATTATGAGGCATAGAAATAGTTGCCAACAACTTCCATGCAGGAATCTATAGGTTACTGGGATTATCCGCAAGCCACATATGCGTGGCAGGACTCTGAACACCCCGATCTGGAGATAAGATTGCTGGGACAGTCCACACCAACTGCAGCTACCAAATCAGGTCACATTTGTGGACAGTGCTACATCTGGCCTTCCCTTCTCCTCTGTGGCAGCAGGTTAAACTGGGCATGTCCACTTATCACAACTTTCCATAGAAGATTAAAAGAGGGTTTAAGTTTGAGATGGAGCCACCTCAGGGAACTTGGGAGGAGGTGACAGAGAAGACTTCAAAACCCATTTCATTGTGTAAACTCTCCCCAGGGATGAGAGTCAGAAGTCAAACTTGGGACAAGAGCCTATCATGGATCTACAGCACAAGGCCACTTAACTGGTCCGTGTCTGAAATATGAGCATATCTTCACTGGAATAATTTAGGGGTAAATATCTACCTATGTAACAGGCTTCTTGCAACCTGCCCCACTTGGATGTCTGCACTCAACTTGCATTCCAGGCGGCCGGGAAGAACCCTGAAGGGCCGATTTGTCCATCTGAACTTTGCTCAGGCTTGGATATGGACATCAAGGAATGAGATACAGAGGCTCCTAAAGCACCAGCTGCGTGTTTTGTTGACAAGAGATGCATCCGTCTTTGCAAAAGAGGTACAGGGTGGCAATGCCTTGTGCAGAGGAGTAAAACTCATGGCCAAACCATAAGGTTCATTTTCTGTGGGTTTCCTTTTCAAGTCTCAAGCCTCTAGCAAAGTCCACTCATCTCCATTATTTTATAAGCGGATGGGGCTTTGAGGACACAGGTTATGAACATTGATGTGATCCCTGGCGCTCTGTTGCATGTACCAAAGATAAGAGTAGCAAGCAGAAAAGGAGAGGGTTTCCTTTCCAGAGAAGGTTGCAGGGAAAACAGGCTTGCTGCTTTCTGCTGCTGCATCTCCCTGGTGAGCACCTCACCCTATTGAAGCATTTACCACTGGAGTCTTATTTAGACAAAAGGCTCCTGCTGCAACAGTACCAGGTTGAAAAACAAACCTCAGCACAGCAGCACACCTACCTGGTTTTACAACAAGACCCATTACCCTGTGCAATTACAGCTCAGAAGTCGAGGAACAGAGCAATCCAGGAGTGCAAATACAGAAAAAGCAAAACACTACCGTCAGAGGGACTTGAACTTCTCCGCTCCCCTTCTACCCCTCTTCAGGGGTAGAAGAGTGATAACTCAATTATGGAGTATCCATGTGAAGGTGTCCTTCCCCCCACAAGATAAAACCCTCAGAATCATCCCAATTCATTCATTCACTTCGGCTAGTGGCAGAGAAGCAGGTGAAGATCTGACCATGAACAGAACCCCAGAAACTCATTAATGGAAGAAGAGCTCCCACTGGTTGCAAGACCTCAACAAGTACCCGCTCTCACCTCCAGAGCAGAATTCAGACTTTGAAGTGACACAGTAAGGCCAGAGCACCAGGACTCACCCAGAAACCGTCGGATGGGAAGTGGAGCCAGCCACCTTCTGCTCTTGGTGTTTCAGAAATAACTGCGCTTCTTCTGATGTAGCATCTACTTCCTTTGTGACCCTGGTAACAGAAGAGGCGAGAACAGGAGGGACGCATATTAAAGTGAGAATATTTGCGCGCAGCCCAAACCAAGCAGCTGAAGGGCTGCTGCCCACCCAGCCACCTCAGATAAGAGTCAGTGTATAGGGACAGACTAGGACATTCACATCCTACTCAACTACAGAGCTCACCAGGGGATTGTGGGCAAGGGAGGCATTCTCTCTCAGTCCAGACTACCTCTCAGGGCTGTTGCAAGGATAGTATCAGGGACAAGATTCAAGAGACCTTCATTGGTATAGTTAAAATACATGCAATGTCAGACAAAAGTTGGATGACCAAGGGCCCAATCCTATCTAACTTTCAAGCACCAATGCAACTGCCATACAGCCCCGAGGAAAGGGAACAAACATTCCCTTACCTTGAGGAGGTATCTGTGACTACCCCCACCTCCCCCCGCAGGATGCAACACATGCTCTATTGGCACTGCTGCATCAGCACTGGAAAGTTGGATAGCATTGGACCCTTAGCCATCCAGATCGTCCCAGTCAGCATTAAACCAGACATCATTCTGTAATCTCAACGATTTGTGTCCACCATAGAAGTATGTCTCTTAATAATCAATTTTATGTATTCAGCCACCACCCCTGAAAGCTCCTCATCTATCCCTCTAAGGGGTAAAAGATTTTATTCTGGTCACAGTTGGGACAGCATATACCGCCTCAAGCCTGGTTAAAAATCTAGGCAATTGAAAAGCTCAGCAAGGACCATAGTTCAGCGGGTAGAGCACCAGCTGTACCTGCAGAAGGTCAGGTTTCATCCCCAGCAACATTTCCCAGTTGGGCTAAGAAAGACACCCTGTCTGAAAGCTACTGCCAGTCAGTCCAAGCAACACTGAACTGCATTAACCAACAACCTGACTCGACATGAGAAAGCTTCCTATGTTGATGTGCTCTTTCTGTCCTGCTGGCATGCTCTCTCTGTCCTTTCTTTTCCTACTGGGAAAAGAGGCAGTTTCCAAGGGGTGGTTACAGAATCATGGATTTGGAAAGGACCTACAAGATCATAGAGTCCAACCCCCCACCGGTGCATGCTATCCACAATTACCGCATCCCAGATAGGTGGCTATTCAGTTTCTGCTTAAAGACCTTCAAAGATGCAGAGCCTAGCACTTTCTGAGGCAGACTGTTCCACTACCAAGCACTTCGTACCATCAGGAAGTTCTTCCTTACATTTAACTGGAATCTACCTTGTTGCAACTAAACCCATTTGTTTTGGTCCCAGGCAGTCTCTTCTAGATCCGCTCCCATTTGCCCATACCCCTCTTAAACTGTGGTGCCTAGGACACAGTACTCTGGGTGGGGTCTGACTAAAGCAGAACACAGGGGTAGCCTTACTTCTCACACTCTCTCTTATGCTTTGCAGGGAAACAGCAACTGTCCCTCTTCACTCCAGCAGAGCATCTTTCCCAGTGGCTGTTTGCCAATGTCTTTCTTCAGATTGTGAGCCCCAGTGGGACTGGGAACCAACCTTCATTGCTTCTGCTATGTGAACCACATTGTGAACTGTTTTTGTTTTGCTATATACATAGTTATGTTAAAAACAGAAATACTTCTTCAAACAGGTGGAACTATGCAGCAGGCTCTCACAGGGCCAAGAATTACTAAAGGCACTTCTGGCTTCCAGCTCACTTAGAGGAATCTGATCCCTCTTACCTCCTTCTCTTTTCTAAGTTTGGAACTGCTGCCCTATGTGGTGCATTTCTCTCCCTTCCTTCAATCCACCTTTTCCATGTGGCCTTTAGCTTATCCTCTCACTCTGCATTCCCAACCATAAACAAGCTTTAGGTTGTCTAACTGCATTCACCCACATTCTCCCTGCCCTTCTCCCTCTTCAATTGTTTCCTCCACTGTCTGTTTTAGGCTGCAAGATCCTTGGGGCAGAGATTTATTCAAATTGCCTGTGTGTGGTGCCACGTACACTGAAATCGCATACTTTGACTTGGAAGTATCTGCTACAACGTGTGTACGTAAATAAAGGGCCAGAAGACTTTGTTGTATTTATGTATCACAATGCAGAATAAGACTGTTTACACTTTGAGTGACACCATCATAACTAGACACTAATATCACCATAAGTCCCTTGTGTTGAACTGGGAGTTTTGCAGATGTGCCATAAGGCATGTTTGTGCCTCTGGTGTAAAGATGCATGCTGGCTCACGGAGGCCACATCCAGCCTCCACAATGCCTAGACCTGGTGAGTTTGTGCTAGCTAAGGGTGGCTGGTGCAGAGGGTTTGGGAGGGTGGAAATGCTGGTATTTTCTATCATCCAACATTTTCCCTACAGTTGGCCATGTCAACTTACACACTAAGGAGAGTTTATTCCCACGTTTCATACAACATCGTCTATATATGAAATCTACAGTCTCCACTTTAAACAAGTCAAATATGTAGCAACTTCTAAGGACCCTGTAGCTCAGAAGATCCTTTCCAAACCTAAGGCAAAAATCTCCTCGACCTTGGTATATGCAGAGCTAGCCTACAATTCCCTAATGGAAAATGGTACAGGCCATATGAACACATTTTAACTGCCTATCGTGCCAGACCACTGATCCATCTAGCCCCGTGTTTGTCTTCTCTGGTAGTCAGCGGTGCTCTACGATCCCATGCAGAAAGGTCTCAGTCTGAGATTCCGGAGATTGCTGTTTACTGGAGATGCCAGGGATCCAAGTCAGGCCTTTCCGCATTCAAAGCCTGTTCTATGTCACTAAGGGTTTTCCTTCCCCTACCCCAACCCC
Source organism: Tiliqua scincoides (assembly GCF_035046505.1). Classification (NCBI taxonomy): domain Eukaryota; kingdom Metazoa; phylum Chordata; class Lepidosauria; order Squamata; family Scincidae; genus Tiliqua; species Tiliqua scincoides. The sequence continues at coordinate 20,731,931 of NC_089829.1, forward strand.
ACAGTGTAAAATGCCAGTAAGGGATGAACACATATACGCTAGTGACACAAACCTAGGGGGGTTTGGGGTGCTCAGAGTTCTTGGTTCTCGAACGCTAAAGCTCTCAAGGCCCACCCGTCCTGTAGTACTGCCACCACCCTGTATGTACCAGTGTCTCAGTCCAGGGACACTGAGACACTCTAGGCTTCATTCTATCCCTTGCAGGCACTGAGTGTTTTCTCCAATTAAAGCCTCAGTCCTCAAGTTACTAGACCTCAGTGAGCACTTGGTAGCTTGCTGAACGGCTAGGCAGGATTCTGAACCTTTGTCCCCAACAGGCAATGAAACAACTTGGTAAAAGAGATTTAGTTTATTAAGTACATAAGGTTACATAAAGTTACAGTAAGGCAGCAAATGCTAGAGGCATAAACATCTAGGAAACATATCAGCAATAAAATAATAAAGCTAGCTGGCTATCTCTATTAATCCCTATCTCTCACCTGAGTCAGTTACTCTGGTAGATCTTTTAGCTTCAGGCTACCTGTAAGGCCAGATGCCCATGATGGACAATGGGCTCCAGCGTGCAGGATGTTGCACCCAAAACCTCTGTCCAAGAAGGAGCCAGACACACCTTTTGGACACTCATTATTATACTTCTCATGCAAATAAAGTGATGCCTCACAAGACGAATGCCTCGTGCAACGAAAAACTCGCAAGACGAAAGCGTTTCGCGATTTTTTTGGTGACTCGCAAGACGAATTTTTCTATGGCTGTGCTTCGCAAGACGAATATTTTTGCATTTTTTTTGTTTTGGTTTGTTTTAAATCGCACAACTGTTAATACCCAGGATGCATTGAAGTTTTGTGCTTGAAATTTTTGAAATCCTCTGTACAGTATGTATGCCTTTAAAGAGCACTTAATAAACACTTTGTAAACCAAATTTGACTTTGTTCTGACATTTTTTGCCCATAGGAACGCATTAATTAAATTTCAATGCATTCCTATGGGAAACCGCGCTTCGCAAGACGAAATTTTCGCAATACAAAACGACTCGCGGAATGAATTAATTTCGTCTTGCGAGGCATCACTGTAGTACTGAGGTGACTTCATACTTATTTAGACTGTCCAATCAGAAACTTTTGGGGACAGAACCTTCTCGGAATGGGCCTGGTTGCTAGCCCTCCTAGTTCTTACCCCTCCCAACTGGAGATCCACAGCTGCACTTCATCAGCTTGATAAGGCGCCTTTCTGTCTGCAGAGGTGCTAACATTCCAATGGGTTGTAATTCTTGTTGTCTGTCCTTTCTGGCCAGCAAAGGAGAGACAACAATCTTTTTGTTTGTTTACTCACATTCTTGCAGCTAGGAACTGCTAATCACTTCTCCGTTACTGACTTAGTTTGGTTCAGGCTTCACATGCTAACCAAGGCCTAACGTACATATCCATGACAGCTAGATACAAGAAGATTGGGAGTGGGGGACAGAGAACATTCTGAGGCCCTAGTATGAAAAAAAAAAAGAATTTGATATTGGAAACACACTATCAAAACACTTCAGATTCCACACATCTTCAGAAAGAGTTTCTTGGTCATGTCCTGGAAGAAACATACTCAGTCACCAGGAATGACCCCATCCATGAGAAGATTCTGAAATGCTATCATTTCTCAGGCATGCATTCTGCAACCCAACCCCCCAGGAGCTGAAGGTTGTTTATATGGACTATTCTGAATTGTATTTCTTTGATAAATGTATGCCCCATTTACAAGGTGAAACATTTACAAGGTGTGTTGCTGGTGGAGAACAACATAAAATAAAACTGTGTAACAACACCAAACAATAGAGCAGCATTAAAACAGTTTCTTAAAGTTAAAAAGCTTGACAAAAAACAAGATCGTGCTTTTTCCTGTTAATTTCATGTGTTAAGTCATGTTGCTAAGGGAAGGCTAGGAAGATGTTGTTAGCCCCAGTTATTGCTGTTGTGAGACGCCCTATCCCACCTTCTTTCCCCCCACACTTCCTCTTCTTTTTCAAATCCAGGGAGCAGGAACAGTGAGCAGCTGAGTCTGGCAATTCATTGGGGAAAGGGAGCAGCAGTTGGCATGCTGCCTCAGGTGCTGTGAGAGCCCTGGGCCAGCCCTGCTGGCCACTGACAACGTGCCTGTAACACAATAAGAAACTGCAGCAGAGCACTACTGTCTCATGAGTGGCTAAGAGGAAGCAACAGTTATACATGTCCGTGCCTCACCTTTTGCTTTGCAAAAGGAGACAGTGCTGCATTTTGCCCAGAAACCTACAGAGACTGCATGGTTTATTCCTTGTCAATGGCTTTGGAACATGCTTAGAAGAGGAAAGCAATTCAATCCTCCTCCACTTCAGGAGTCATCACTCAGCACATAATTGCAAAAGGGATTCTAGGAATGGAAAAAACTGCATTACTAGGCCCAATCCTATCCAACTTTCCAGAGCCAATGTAGCTATGAGGTAAGGGAACAAACATTCCCTTACCTTGAGGAGGCCTCTGTGACTGCCCCTACCACTACAGGATGCAGCGCACACCCTGCTGCCACAGCTGCATCAGCCCTGGAAAACTAGATAGGATTGAGCCCAATGTCTTATAAACACTGGCCAGCAAAATGCCTCTAGGTTGCTCAGAAGCAAGGCATCATGGAAGCAGTTGCCACATTTGTTTTCTGCATGTGGGAAGAGGGTTTACACTGCCTCCAACATGCGACAGTATCCCTATAATGGGTTATAAGATCCTCAGTAAACTCAGCAGTGCTGTCTAATCCATGTTTAATCCTGTCATTCTTGACCTTGCAGTTTATTTAGGCAACACCTGTCAATGACATCTGTCAAGGATGGGTAAGCTTCATTTTTCCTTGAAAACTTCCAAGGAAGGAAAGTCCACAACATCCCGAGGAGGGTCCGTTTATCCTGTTACTGAACTGATCTTTTTACTTAGGAAGTTCTGCTAAATGTTTAACCCGAAGCCGCCTTCCTGTTATTTAAACCCATGGCTTCCTGTTGTATCCTTGGTAGATCTGGTGAACAATGATTCTCTTCCTTCCTAAACGTCTGAAAAGTGTCAACATCCCCCCCACCCTGTGCTCTTTCCATTCAGGTAAACAAGCCCAGTTCCTCCAAATGCCTCCCTTCTATGACTTTTGTTAAGATCTCCAATGCTCGTATGCATATTCTCTTGTTGTTGGCAACCTTCAGTCTCGAAAGACTACGGTATTGCGCTCTGAATGGTGGTTCTGAAACAGCGTCTAGTGTGACTGAAAAGGCCAATTCAGGAGCGACAATCCCTTCCACACTGGGAGCAAGTGCAGTCTGTCCCTGGTCTGTCTCCCTGGCTATGGGCCTTCCTTCTTTGCCTCTTTGCCTCAGTTTGTCGGCCAAGTGTCTCTTCAGTTCTCTAAACTGTGAATATTCTCCTAGGATGATAGAAAAACCATGGAGATTCCAGAACTCTTTACTTATGTCACAACAGACATTTATCACAGTAAGCACTGACAAGACGTTTCCCTTGTGGCTCTAAGCTCTTGCTTTTGGTTCTTCACCTACATTTTGGGATCTGTAAGATTAAGTTCTATATAAGACAAACAGCCAGCATACCTGCTTCACACTGTAAAGTCCAAATGGGGACTCATAACACATTAACTGCCACCGGCGCCTAGTACCGTACTCCCAATTCTGTTCAGATAGACAGGAAAGAAAGGATTCATTTTGGTTCAGTGGATAAAGTGGAGCTGCAGATCACTAGGCTGTGATCTCGGGGGGGGGGGGGAAGCAAAAATAAGAAAGGCATTTCTAAGCCAACCAGATAAGTAATGTTCTGATATAATCTTCAATCTCTGGATGGCAAAGCAGAGTTTTAATCCCACTTCCTAGTCCCAATGAAAACTCACTAAGGGCGCAATCCTAACCCACTTTCCAGCACTGATACAACAGCAGTGCAGCTCCGAGATAAGAGAACAAACATTCCCTTACTTTGAAGAGACCTCCATGAGTGCCATCTCACTGCAGGATGCACCACACGATCCATTGGCACCCTATGACAGTGCTGGAAAATTGGTTAGTATTTGGGCCTAAGTGAGTGAGTAAGGGGCTATGGGTACCAAAAAGACCACCTCTTCCAACCACCCACATCAACTTCCCCCACTGTCATGAAATCATGTGATTCTATCTCTCTGTGATGTTGTGTCTGTTCTCTGTGGAATTCTCTACATGTCTAGGTTTGGGGGACTTCCTTCCCACTTGCCTCTTGCTAGCAAAGTGTTTCAGAGATTCTTCGTCATTTGCATCCCTACTGAAACTCAGGAATGTCTCAGATTACTGTTGGCTGAAATCCAAGCAGGGAAAGGTAGAGTTCAAGTTTCAAGGTATACAGCACTCATCCAATCAGAAAGCAGGATGAGATCCTGCCAGCTGAGCGATAAACTCTGCAGCAGGCAAAACCTTTTTCTCTTTCCATCTGACCGGGAAGGGGAGAGCCTAACAAGCCCATTCTCTGTAACTAGGAGTTGGATGAGCTGGTGAATCGACCATCCTGGTATGATCAGATAGGGACTGTGTAAGTAGCACCATCAGGTTTTATTTTATGTGGCTTTGTCTGACTTCTCTGGGTACTTACAAACCAATTCAAAACTTTGTGGCAAGAGTTCTCAGTTACAATGCATGCATGTGATTCTGCAGTGCTCTGATGTCATCTGCTGGTGAGATACGATTGCAGTGAATTGGTTTCCATTAAAAAAAACTTTTTTTAACTTGTCTCTTACTCATTTGATTCGGGTATTCCTTTTCTTCTATTTGACTTAAAAATAATAAAAACTTTTTGCATATTATTCTGTTATCTGCATTCTGGCAAACAGCGGGTTGTCACGTCTCCTTGCTCTTCGGTCGTGACCACGCATGTGATTTCAACAGAGAACCCTGAGTTTCAGTATTGTTCCAGGAGGGGGGTTCTGCTTGGGGACCACCCTCCCCCTGGCTAGCCTGATCTCCTGGGCTGGTGACAGCAGATTCAAACATACTACACTAGGCACTCCCCTGGATCAGTGTGCGGTGGCCCCTCTCAGGACCCTCACATCCACATATTGTGATTGTTAGAGAAGGATCTGCTTTGCGAGGCGAGTAAGTATATAGTAATGGCATCCATTCTCTGCCCAGGGAACCCCAATTGACCTTTCCACCCCAATTTCAGGTGAAAACAGCCCAACCCAGGAATGCATTTGGAAAATATATAGTTGCTTGGGTTATCTGAGCAAGTGGCAGTCTGCCTGCCTCACTGTTGGTTTCATTTTGTGTTTTTTTTTTATGGCCCAAGTCTTGCTCACTATGTTGTTAGCCATTTGGGGCACCCTGTTATGGAGCAAAAAAGCATGACAGTTTACAGTAAAATTACCATTTCAAGACTATTTTGTCAGACACAGCGAGAGAAGATTGTCTCGTTCTAAGTGGAAAGCCGATTGCTCAGAAGGATGAAGCAAATGGCTTCCTGTGGGTCCTCACTGCAAAGATGCAACCAGTGAAACTCACCTCACTTCTTCACCAGCAAAGTCAAACACTTTAGTGATGGCAACTTTAGGCTTCTCAGGCTCATTTACAGCTTCCTGAGGCTTGTGAAAGTTCTTCTCTTCAGCTAGCTGCAAAGCAGATTACGAGAAAGCGTATCTGTTATAACACCAGGCCCAACCCTGACTTTCTCTAGCGTTCACTATAGCCTGAACATTTCCAGACTTGCAACTCTTGGGTACTTGAATCCCTTGGCCCCAGATCTGGATAGGAAGAGGAAGAGGCTTCACTTCTGTTCTCCACTCTTGGCCACCTCCTCTCCAGGGAGCAAGCCGACTGATGTCTGAACTCTCTATGCCCCTCCCCAACAGGTTGAACAGACTGCTTCAATCCATGCATATGCCCAGGCTGCCCTCCCAAGCCTGTGCAGCAACTGGGATACTGGCAGGCTGACACTGTAGTGCCATTATCATAGCACCCTTGATGCCTCTCCAGTGCTTTTTCCTTGTCAGATACTGCCATTTGCAGGTACTGATTTTTACAGGGACTGCACAGGGCTGGTTGCCCGACAAGCCAGGATAGTGCCCACTGCCAGAGTGGACAAATCCACCTCCAGACACACCATACATATAGCCCCTCTATGCTGCCAGTAGTCTCCTTGCAATCTCCACTACCACTTAAGCTTAGATGTCTCTAGCACAATGGTTCTCAAACCAGGGGTTGCAACCCAGATGAGGGTCGCGGAATGCAGCGTACTCATAAGATGCATGGGGCAGATCATGCGCAGAAAACTGGGGCCTGGAACCTGAGTTTCACAACTTAGGGGCTTGCATATCTTGCACCCAGAAATTATCACTCCAGCAATTTCTGACCTCATGTGCACAAAACAGGAGCAAAGGTCTCAGCACTGATTTACTCAAAGAGGATTTATATCCTGCTCTTAACAGCTAACAAACTCACAATAAAACCAAAAACACATCTACAAGAAAGAATCAACAAATCATAATTCGGAAGCCATTTTCTACTAAGTCAGACAACTGGGTCCACCTGGCTCACAGTCACGTTGATGCTGACTTGCAGCAGCTTCAGATTCAGGTGGGGAGAGGGTCTTTCTCCGCCTCACTTAGAGGTGGGGGAGGAAATTAAATCTGCAACTTCCGCATGCAAAGCAGGTTCTTTGCCACACAGCGACAGTCCCTTTCCTTAATCCAGAATGGCAGCAAGGTCAAGACTGTGTTATAAGTGGAAGAAAAGAATAGCACAGAATGTTTGAGTTGGAAGGGGCCTTCAAGACCATCTATTCCAACCACCATGTTGAAGTAGGAAAGTCCTCTCGAATGCTTCTCAAAAGGTTGAGACTCTGTTTGAGGACAGAAAGGGAAAACCCATCACTTCCCTCAGTAGCGCCCTCATATTTTTTTTTTATAAAGGTCAACTTTTGGGGGCCAAAAAGTAGGACACACATTTCTAGATAATTAATAAAGCCCAGACCTATCCACAATGCAATATTGTGGCTTTATATACAAAGCTACAACCCAATTCCCAAAATAGGGTGTCCTGCAAGATACACCATGTCTCTTGAAAGAGAAATGGCATCTAACATGGCAAGAAGGGCAAAGGCCACATACTCTCACGGCAGATTTCCAAGGGGCTGGAATGCTTCGTTATCTTATTCTCACCTCTCCCAGCAGCTTTTGAGGAAGGTAGAAGAGCCCAAAGCCTTCCTCCTGCCCTTCTCACCATCATTTCTATTCTCTGCAAATCTAAACCCTAGAAATGAAGATAATAGTAGGCAGGTTTGTTTGGAACAGCAAGACTGGGGGCAGGGGTGGGAGAAGGCACATTTAAAAGCATTCATTGCAAAGACCCACAAGACTATTTACTTGTGGGGTGCCTTCCTCATAAGTTTGTGAATCCAGAAGCTGGGTAGCCTAAAGAGCCTGCAGAGGCTATTCAGGAGGCTTATTGGGACAGACACAGAGTGCTCTTTTTGTAGGTTGTCCACACAGTGATGCCTAGACTCCGTTTTTCCCTTACCTTGGCTTTCTGCTTGCTGCTTGCCTGTTCTGTTGCAGGGGCTTTCGGTTTCTGGCCCACATCACTGAGGAAGCTGGCCCACAGGGCATCCTCTTTTTCTTTTTCCTTGTTTTCGTTTAGGTGTGTGCGGCTTTCTCCTGACTTGCCACCCTCACTGTCGCTGCTGTTATCTTTTGATGCTTCTCCTGTACTGGGTTCTAACAAGAGGCCACGGGCTTTCTTCCTCTTCCTAAGGACAAACGTCACCAAAACCCATCCACACATTAGCAAACAAGTTCCCACCATTGCCTAAAAAAATGCATCAGCAACACTGATTTTTCTAATGTCCAGACACTGTAAAGTTGAATCCTGAGCTATAAAAGCCCAGTCCTGAAGCCAACAGCTCTGCTGGGTGCAGCAGTGTCAAAATGGCTACCGTTGTACCCAGCAGCACCACCAAGACCACAGGGGAGCTCCTTGGGGGAAGGGGATGAAAGTCCCCGAGTAAGGATGCAGGGGCCGCAATGGGTCTCCTCCTGTCTGTGCCAAGTATTTTGTCGGCGCAGACTGAAGGAACTCCATGTCGGGTTTTTCAGCCTTCCTCTCTGGTTCCTCCCACCCCAGAACAGCTTCCCTACTGCCCAGAAACCCCACACTGCTGCCTGGCA